>NW_027488654.1:0-714297 GCF_050948215.1 Halictus rubicundus
TATACTCTATCCTATCCTATCCTCTATCGTATCCTATCCTATATCGTATCCAATCCTCTATCCTATCCTATCCTCTATCCTATCCTCTATCCTATCCTATCTTCTGTCCTATCCTATTCTCTATCCTATCCTATCCTCTATCCTATCCTATCCTTATCGTATGCTCTATCCTATCCTGTCCTCTATCCTATCCTATCCCCATCCTCAATCCTATCCTATCCTCTATCCTATCCTATCCTCTATCCTATCCTATCCTCTATCCTATCCTATCCTCTATCCTATCTAATCCTCTATCCTATCCTGTCCTCTATTCTATAATATCCTCTATCTTATCCTATCCTCTATCCTATCCTATACTCTATCCTATTCTATCCTCTATCCTATCCTATCCTCAATCCAATTCTATACTCTATCCTCTCCTATCCTCTATCCTATCCTATTCTCTATCCTATCCTATCCTCTATCCTATCCTCCCCTCAATCCTATCCTATCCTCTATCGTATTCAATCTCATATCCTATCCTATCTTCTATCATATCCTATCCTCTATCGTATCCTATCTTCTATCATATCCTATCCTCTATCCTATCCAATCCTCTATCCTATCCACTATCCTATCCTATCCTCTACCCTATCCTATCCTCAATCCTATCCTATCCTATCCTCCATCCTATCCTATCCTCCATCCTATCCAATCCCCTATCCTATCCTCATTCCTATCCTATCCTCAATAGTATCGTATCCTCTATCCTATAGTATCCTCTATCCTTTCCTATCCTCTATCCTATCCTATCCTCAATCCTATCCTATCCTCAATCCTATCCTATCCTCTTCTCTATCCTATCCTATCATCTATCATATCCTATCCTCTATCCTATCCTATCGTCTAGCCTATCCTATCCTCTATCCTATCCTATCGTCTATCCTATCCTATCCTCTATCCTATAATATATTCTATCCCATCCTAATCTCTATCCTATCAATCCCCTATCCTATCCTCTATCCTATCCTATCCTCTATCCTATCCAATTCTCTATCCTATCCTATCCTCTATCCAATCCTATCCTCTATCCTATCCTATCCTCTATCCTATCCAATTCTCTATCCTATCCTATCCTCTATCCAATCCTATCCTCTATCCTATAATATCCTCTATCCTATCCTATCCTATCCTCTATCCTATCCTCTCCTCAATCCTATCCTATCCTCTATCCTATCCTCTCCTCCATCCTATCCTATCCTCTATCCTATCCTATCCTCTATCCTATTCAATCTCATATCCTATCCTATCCTCTATCATATCCTATCCTCTATCGTATCCTCTCTTCTATCGTATCCTATCCTCTATCCTATCCAATCCTCTATCCTATCCACCATCCTATCCTATCCTCAATCCTATCCTATCCTCAATCCTATCCTATCCTATTCTCTATCCTATCCTATCATCTATCATATCCTATCCTCTATCCTAACCTATCGTCTATCCTATCCTATCCTCTATCCTATCCTATCCTCTATCCTATCCTATCCTATCCTCTATCCTATCCTATCCTCTATCCTATCCTATCCTATCCTATCCTCTATCCTATCCTCTCCTCAATCCTATCCTATCCTCTATCCTATTCTATCCTCTATCCTATCCTATTGTGACGGGTATCCGTCGGGGTGGAGGGAGTGCCGACTCAGCCGGCTGCCAGGGGTCGGTAGCGCCTCGAGGAGGAATAACTGGTAGAGTTGTTTTCTGGTAAAATACTCGTTTATTGTCCGTATTCTCTCTATTTACACAGGTGGCGTGATTGCGGCGGTATTGCGGTGTTATCGCGGCGGATTGGTAGCGCGGCGGATCGGTAGCGCGGCGGATCGGTAGCGCGGCGGCGCGGTATCGCGGCGGCGCGGTATCGCCTCGGCGTCGGGGAATCGGTCAGGGGTTTGTAGGACGGTCCCGCGGGCTTGCGCCCCTCGGGGGAGGGATTCCGGCCCGTTTGCACGGTGCCGGCTCGGACGAGTTTCCCGTAGGCTTGCGCCCCTCGGGGGAGGGATTCCGGCCCGTTTGCACGGTGCCGGCTCGGATGAAGTTCCCGTAGGCTTGCGCCCCTCGGGGGAGGGATTCCGGCCCGTTTGCACGGTGCCGGCTCGGATGAATTTTCCCGTAGGCTTGCGCCCCTCGGGGGAGGGATTCCTGCCCGTTTGCACGGTGCAGGCTCGGATACGGGAATGAGGGTGTTCGGCGGAAACGGTGGTTACGGCAGGAACGGGGTGCGGTCGGGTTGGAGGTACAGCGGAGGTCTTATTCGGCAGTAACTCTCGGTCTCGCATGCCTGGCCTCAACTGCCCCGATTTCTGCTTCTCGCGGCCTACTTATCCTTCCCACCGCTCACTTCCACTCGCGAGCAGCCGGCTCGTCGCGGCGGCCACCTCGCGGCCGCGACGAGAGGCTGTGCTCGGCCGCGGTCTCGGCGCGCTCGCTGGGAGTGGGGCGGTGGGAGGCGCGGTGTTAGGCGGGGAAGTCGCGGGCCTTAGCTATACCCGTTACATCCCCCTCCTACTTCGGGGCGCGAGACTTCCTCGCCGGTAACTATTTACATATTTACAGTGTCAACGGTATGTACACGGCTTTTTTTTTTTTTTTTTTTTTTTTTTCTTTTTTTTTGACTAAACGGCTTATGGTCTAACGGCTTAACGGCTAATGGCTTAACGGCTAACGGCTTATGGACTAACGGTTTTGACGGCTTACGAACTAACGGCTTAACGGCTAACGGCTTATGAACTAACGGGGTATCCTACGTGGTAACTTAAATTACTATTTACAACTGTACATTTGACGTTTTATGGTCCGGGTGGTTGGCCTGACGTCCATTTGAACGTCATGTTCAATATCCCTCCGCGGGATAGTCGGAGGTAGACCCACCCTCCTGGGATCGGCAGGCGGTGGCGTTCCCCCGGCGGTAGCTGGTCCAGGCGGAGGTTGAAGCTGTTTGGCCGGCCTGCGTCCTCCATCACCGAGGCCGGCAATCGTCGTCCCTCTCGTTGGACGCCTCCCGGTGGTTGCCCTCCTTGTATTCCCTGCTGGGCCGTCGTTCCCCTCTGCTCGGCTGGTGGTCTGCCTGACTGTTCGCCTGGCCCGGTTGGCGGCGCTGGTGTGGGTACGGCTGGAGGTGTCGGTACCGTAACTGTATATTGGGCCAGGAGTTCCTCCAGCTCCCGGAGGGTGTCGTCCGTGTCGGTGGACGCCGTCGGTGTTGTCCCCACGTGGTGGCCGGTGGGGCCTACTGCTTGGCCCACCGCTGGTGGTGGCCCTCCGGGCGTTGTGGCCTTCGTCCCGCTTTTTTCCAGGGTGGCCGCTGCAATGTTGGTGGGCTGTTGCCCCGGGCCCGGTGGTCTTTCCGTGACCGCTGATAATTCGCCTGCTGTCCTCCGCGGCGGTCTCATCCGCGGTGGCGGTCCTCGCCTGGTCGGTGGCCCTGCTGGTGTTGGCCGGTGTGCGGGGTTCGGCCATTGCACCGTCCCGTCCCTTAACCTCTGGCGTATTCGGGCCTCCGTTGGCCGGCTGTTCGGGTCTCTTCTCATTTGAATCGCCGCTGCTCGGCATGCTGCCGGTGGTACGTCTTTCTGCTTTGGCATCTTGCTGCAGACTGACTCCTCTGCTCGCTTCTCCGCGACTTAATATTTCTTCCCGGAAATCCCCCTCCAGGTCGCACGGTTTAAGATCCTGGATGTGGGCTCGGTGGCGTGTCCCTCTACCGGCTTGGACTACGACTACCGTTGGGCCGAGGATTGCGCGGACGCGATACGGGCCGGAGAATTTTGGCGCGAGTTTCGCGCAGAAGCCGTCTGCTGCTGCCGACAGAGGGTGCTCTCGTCGCATTACTGCGTCGCCGATTTGTGGCGCCCATTTCCGTCGGTGCCGGTTGTAGTTTTTACGTTGTGTTTCGGTCGCCTGCGCCTGCGCAGTTCGTGCCATTTTTAGACCTTCGTGTAATCGCTCTATGGTGTCGACTCGTGTTTGAAGGTCTTTGTCGGTGGTGTTTTCCCGGTACGTTTCGGCGGGAGGGCGGTCTGTTCCCTCGATCGGTAATTCCCGGCCGTACGTTAGGTACGCTGGTGTTAATCCGGTTGCTTCGTGTCGGGCCGTGTTGTATGCGAACACTGCGGTTGCTAGACTGCGATCCCAGGCTCGGTGATTGCCGTCTGTGGTTTGGGCTATTATTGTTTTTACTACCCGGTTTGTCCGTTCTACTGGGTTACACTGTGGTGTGTACGGCGGCGTTTTCTTATGTTCCACTCCATATTGTTGGAGGAGTTTACGGAACTCATGGCTTTCGAATTGCCGTCCGTTGTCCGTTATGACTACCCGGGGGCATCCATGTCTGAGGAATATGAGTTCCTCGAGTGCTCTGGTGACTGCTGGGGCGGTTGCCTGTCGGAGTGGTCTTGCTTCGGTCCACTTCGAGAATTTATCCTGCAGTATGATGATCGTGCTGTATCCTTGGCTGGTTCGGGGGAGCGGGCCTACCAGGTCAGCTGTTATAACGTCCCCCGGGGCTATTGCCGGGGTGGAGAACATTTCCCCGGCTGGTGCCTGTTGTAGTGCCTTGTATTTTAGGCAGCTGAGGCAGCGACGGACGTATGCTGCTGCGTCGCGTCTCATTCCCGGCCAGAAGTATCGCTGGCCGAGTCTGGCCAGTGTTTTTGCCCTTCCGAGGTGCCCTGCCTTGGGGTCGTCATGCATTTTCTTTAGTATTCCGTTCCTTTCGGCTGCCGGGATGCAGCGCTTCCACTCCCATTCGGTGCTTAGTCCCGCATTGTCCGGTATGTGGCGGTACAGGTTTTCCTGGTGTATTCTGTATTCTGGGAGTTTCTTGGGATCTTCCCTTACGGTGGCTTTTACCCTTTCATACCACGGTAGTTTGGGTGGTTCGAGTGTGCTCGCCACTTCTGGTTGGCGGGAGAGGGCATCGGCCACCAAGTTTTGCTCTCCCTTGCGGTAACGGATGTCGAAGTCGTATTGCTGCAGTTCAAGGCCCCAGCGGGCTAGTCTTCCTGATGGGTTATCCATCTGCTGCAGCCATTTGAGTGCCTGGTGATCGGTGATGACCGTGAATTTGTACCCCTCCAGGTATGGTCTCATTTTTCGTATGCCCCATACTACGGCAAGACACTCCTGTTCGGTGACCGAGTAGTTTCTTTCGGCCTTATTTAGTGTCCTGCTTGCATACGCGATCACCCGTTCCTCTTTGTTTACCTCTTGGGTGAGGACTACTCCTAGGCCGTTCTGGCTTGCGTCGGTTTGTAGGCAGAACGGTTGATTGAAGTCCGGACAGGCTAGGACCGGTGCGGTGGCTAGTTGCGTTCTCAGGGTTTCGAACGCCTGGTTCTCGGTTTCTCCCCAGTGCCATTTCTGACGCTTCTGCAGTAAACGGTGTAGCGGTTCGGCCGTGTCTGCGAAGCGTGGCACGAATCGTCGGTACCAGGAGACCATCCCCAGGAATCTCCGTAGTCCCTTGATGTTTGTCGGGGCTGGTACGCTTCGGATAGCTTCCACCTTGTCCGGATCGGTTCTGACCCCTTCTCGTGTGACCAGGTGTCCGAGGTAGCGGAGCTCGGTGCGGCAAAACCGGCATTTCTCTGCGTTTACTCGCAGGTTTGCTTGCTGTAGGCGTTGTAGTACCTCTCGTAGGTTTGCCAGGTGTTCCTCGAATGTAGCCCCGAGTACTATTATGTCATCGAGGTATGCGAACGCTCGAGGCTCGAGTTGCGGGCCGATTATTGTGTCCAGTAGCCGTTGGAATGTTGCTGGCGCTGAGTGTAGCCCGAATGGCATTACTTTAAATTGGAACAGCCCGCGCCCGGGAACGGTGAATGCGGTGACCGGTCTGCTCTTTTTTGCCAGTGGTACCTGCCAGTATCCGTTTGCTAAATCGATAGTTGACAGGTATTTTGCCCCCCTGAGTTTTTCTAGTGTCGCCTGGACTTGCGGTAGAGGGTATGCATCTTTCTCCGTTACGTTGTTTACCCGTCGGAAGTCGATGCAGAAGCGGGGTTTTCCGTTAGCTTTACGGACGATGACGATGGGTGAGCTCCAGGGGCTGGCCGATGGCTCGATAATCCCCTCTTGGAGCATTCGGTCTACTTCCTCGTTGATGATTGCCTGGGTCGCTGGGTTTCGTGGTGTGTATCGTTGTTTTACCGGTTCGGCGTTGCCTGTGCGTATGTGGTGTTCGATGAGGTGTGTTGTGCCCGTTATTCTCTCGAACCGTGGTAGCTCCTCGTCTAGGAGTTCTAGGAGTCGGTCCTCCTCCTCCTCTGTGCATTCTGTGAGGCCCTGCTTGTCCTCCAGCGTATCATTTTCCTCCCACGGTTCGAAGGTCCAGCGGTGTGGTCCGAGGGTGATTGTAACTCCTAGCGTGTGGAGTGCATCTACCCCCAGAATGACTGCCTGTGAGAGTGTCGGCAGGATCGCGCAGGCTAGTTGGATTTTTCTCTCGCAGATTATTGCCGGTATCTCCATTTCTCCTTGTAGCCTCGCGGATGAACCGTCGGCGACCCGGACTGACGGGTTCCCTCGTTTGACGTGGGCTCCTTTTTTTTGGCACCAGTCGGCTACATCCTGCCGAATGTAGGTGCGTGTGGCCCCTGTGTCTACTAGCGCCGGGAACCGCCGTCCGTAGGTTTCCAGCCTGATGAAGAGCCGGTTATCGGGGTGTGTCCCCTCGGAGGCGTTGGCCGGGTGTTCGATCGGTCGGTGCCTCTTCCGCCGATCCAGTTGGCGTTTCCCGCCACGGGATTACATGTGCATTGGGCGGTGGTTCGTCCTTCGGTTCCGCAATATGAGCAGAAGAGCCGGGGCGCACGTTGGCATTCTTGCCGGTGGTGGCCTCGTTGCCCGCATCTCCAACAGCAGGTTTCCCTGTTGTAGGCGGTTAGGCTATTTATGCGTGGGCCCTGGTATATCTGGTTTTGGTTTTCTACCGGTGCCTTTCGGCGTTTCTCTCGTTCCAGGAGCTCTTCGTACTCGTCCGTATGGCTTAGGAGTTCTGCCATGTCCCGGACCTCGGTTTGTCTGAAGTACCGTTGGTACTCTACCCGGAGATTGACGTAGAGTCTCTCCAGTTTCTCTTCCGTCGAGAAGCCTCCATGGCGTCTCATCATCGTTTGTATTTCCGTTATGTAGTCTCTCGCCCGTTCTCCTGGTTTCTGTAGGCGATCGCGTATAGCCTCTTCGAGGTCTCTTCGACGGTTTCGCGGGAGGTATTGTGCCTCGAGGGCCTTCTGGAAGTCGTTCCATGTGCTCCAATTTTCCTGTTCGTTGTGGAGCCATTGTAGAGCAGGTCCCCGGAATATTTCCGAGAGGCACCCCAGGATTTGTTCCGGTGCGACCTTGTAGCTCCTTTCTAGGTCTCTCAGTCGGTCCAGGAAATCTTCTGCGTTTTTCCCGTCGAAGTGGGTGCCCCACCGGCGGATCTGCTCCATCGCGCTCGGTAGTTCCTCTTTGCTCGGTGGATCCTCCTTCATAGTTTTTATTTTTCCGGCTATACGTTTTCTTAATTCGTCCAACGTGCCTGTTGTTGGTAATCCTCGTTGGCTGGCTTCGTAAATCGCTTCGTTTTTTCTCAGCGCATATATCCACCCGGTCGGTTGGCTCATCTGCCTTTTCCTCTACTCGGTCCTTCCTCGAGGTTCCTCCTTATCTCGACTGTTCGGGCGCCATTTGTGACGGGTATCCGTCGGGGTGGAGGGAGTGCCGACTCAGCCGGCTGCCAGGGGTCGGTAGCGCCTCGAGGAGGAATAACTGGTAGAGTTGTTTTCTGGTAAAATACTCGTTTATTGTCCGTATTCTCTCTATTTACACAGGTGGCGTGATTGCGGCGGTATTGCGGTGTTATCGCGGCGGATTGGTAGCGCGGCGGATCGGTAGCGCGGCGGATCGGTAGCGCAGCGGCGCGGTATCGCGGCGGCGCGGTATCGCCTCGGCGTCGGGGAATCGGTCAGGGGTTTGTAGGACGGTCCCGCGGGCTTGCGCCCCTCGGGGGAGGGATTCCGGCCCGTTTGCACGGTGCAGGCTCGGATACGGGAATGAGGGTGTTCGGCGGAAACGGTGGTTACGGCAGGAACGGGGTGCGGTCGGGTTGGAGGTACAGCGGAGGTCTTATTCGGCAGTAACTCTCGGTCTCGCATGCCTGGCCTCAACTGCCCCGATTTCTGCTTCTCGCGGCCTACTTATCCTTCCCACCGCTCACTTCCACTCGCGAGCAGCCGGCTCGTCGCGGCGGCCACCTCGCGGCCGCGACGAGAGGCTGTGCTCGGTCGCGGTCTCGGCGCGCTCGCTGGGAGTGGGGCGGTGGGAGGCGCGGTGTTAGGCGGGGAAGTCGCGGGCCTTAGCTATACCCGTTACACTATCCTATCCTCAATCCAATCCTATCCTCTATCCTATAATATCCTCTATGCTATCCTATCCCCAATTCTATCATATCCTCAATTCTATCCTATCCTCTATCCTATCCTATCATTTATGAAATCCTATCCTATCCTCAATCCAATCCTATACTCTATCCTATCCTATCCTCTATCGTATGCTCCATCCTATCCTATCCTCTATCCTATCCTCAATCCTATCCTATCCACTATCCTATCCTATCCTCAATCCTATTCTATCCCCTACCATATCCTATCCTCTATCCTATCGTATCCTCTATCCTATCCTATCCTCTATCCTACCTTATCCTCTATCCTATCCTGTCCTCTATCCTATCCTATCCACTATCCTATCTTATCCTCTATCCTATCCTGTCCTCTATTCTATCCTATCCTCTGTCTTATCCTATCCACTATCCTATCTTATCCTCTATCCTATCCTATCCTCTATCATATCCTATCCTCTATCGTATCCTATCTTCTATCCTATCCAATCCTCTATGCTATCCTCAATCCTATCCTTTCCTCTATCCTATCCTATCCTCTATGCTATCCTATCTTCTATCCTATCCTATCCTCTATCCTATCCTATCCTCTATCCTATCCTCTCCTCTATCCTATCCTATCCTCTATCCTATCCTATCCTCTATCCTATCCTATCCTCTATCCTATAATATCCTCTATCCCATCCTAATCTCTATCCTATCAATCCCCTATCCTATCCTCTATCCTATCCTATCCTCTATCCTATCCAATTCTCTATCCTATCCTATCCTCTAGCCTATCCTATCCTCTATCCTATCCTATCCTCTATCCTATCCTATCCTCTATCCTATAATATATTCTATCCCATCCTAATCTCTATCCTATCAATCCCCTATCCTATCCTCTATCCTATCCTATCCTCTATCCTATCCAATTCTCTATCCTATCCTATCCTCTATCCAATCCTATCCTCTATCCTATAATATCCTCTATCCTATCCTATCCTATCCTCTATCCTATCCTCTCCTCAATCCTATCCTATCCTCTATCCTATCCTCTCCTCCATCCTATCCTATCCTCTATCCTATCCTATCCTCTATCCTATTCAATCTCATATCCTATCCTATCCTCTATCATATCCTATCCTCTATCGTATCCTATCTTCTATCGTATCCTATCCTCTATCCTATCCAATCCTCTATCCTATCCACCATCCTATCCTATCCTCTATCCTGTCCTATCCTATCCTCCATCCTATCCTATCCTCCATCCTATCCAATCCCCTATCCTATCCTCAATCCTATCCTATCCTCATTCCTATCCTATCCTCAATCCTATCGTATCCTCTATCCTATAGTATCCTCTATCCTTTCCTATCCTCTATCCTATCCTATCCTCAATCCTATCCTATCCTCAATCCTATCCTATCCTATTCTCTATCCTATCCTATCATCTATCATATCCTATCCTCTATCCTAACCTATCGTCTATCCTATCCTATCCTCTATCCTATCCTGTCCTCTATCCTATCCTATCCACTATCCTATCTTATCCTCTATCCTATCCTGTCCTCTATTCTATCCTATCCTCTGTCTTATCCTATCCACTATCCTATCTTATCCTCTATCCTATCCTATCCTCTATCATATCCTATCCTCTATCGTATCCTATCTTCTATCCTATCCAATCCTCTATGCTATCCTCAATCCTATCCTTTCCTCTATCCTATCCTATCCTCTATGCTATCCTATCTTCTATCCTATCCTATCCTCTATCCTATCCTATCCTCTATCCTATCTTACCCTCTATCCTATCCTGTCCTCTATTCCATCCTATCCTCTATCTTATCCTATCCACTATCCTATCTTATCTTCTATCATATCCTATCCTCTCCTCTATCCTATCCTCTCCTCTACCCTATCCTATCCTCTATCGTATTCTATCCTCTATCCTATCCAATCCCCTATCCTATCCTCTGTCCTATCCTATCCTCTATAATATCGTATCTTCTATCCTATCCTATTCTCTATCCTATCCTATCCTCAATCCTATCCTATCCTCCATCCTATCCTATCCTCTATGCTATCCTATCCTCTATGCTATCCTATCCTCTATCCTATTCTATCCTCTATCCTATCCTATCCTCAATCCAATCCTATCCTCTATCCTATCCTATCCTCAATCCAATCCTATCCTCTATCGTATCCTGTCCTCTATCCTATCCTGTCCTCTATTCTATCCTATCTTCTATTTTATCCTATCCTCTATCCTATCCTCTCCTCTATCCTATCCTATTTTCTATCCTAGCCTATCCTCTATCGTATGCTCTATCATATCCTATCCTCTATCCTATCCAATCCCCTATCCAATCCTCTATCCTTTCCGATCAGCTACCCTATTATACCATGTATCCTATCCTATTCTCTATCCTATCCTATCCTCAATCCTATCCTATCCTGTATCATATCCTATCCTCTATCCTATCCTATCCTCTATCCTATCCTTATCCTCTATCCTATCCTGTCCTCTATTCTATCCTATCCTCTATCGTATCCTATCCTCTATCCTATACTATCCTCTATCCTATCCTATCCTATCCTATCCTCTATCCTATCCTATCCTCTATCCTACCCAATCTCATATCCTATCCAATCTCATATCCTATCCTATCCTCTATCATGTCCTATCCTATATCGTATCCTTTCTTCTATCCTATCCAATCCTCTATCCTATCCTCAATCCTATCCTATCCTCTATCCTATCCTATCCTCTATCCTATCCTATCCTCTATCCTATCCTATCCTCTATCCTATCCAATCTCATATCCTATCCTATCCTCTATCATATCCTATCCTCTATCCTATCCTGTCCTCTATCGTATGCTCTATCCTATCCTATCCTGTATCCTATCCAATCCCCTATCCAATCCTCTATCCTATCCGATCCTCTACTCTATTATATCATGTATCCTATTATATTCTGTATCCTATCCAATCCTCAATCCTATCCTATCCTCTATCATATCCAATCCTCTATCCTATCCTATCCTCTATCCTATCCTATCCTCTATCCTATCTTATCCTCTATCCTATCCTATCCTCTATCCTATCCAATCCCCTATCCAATCCTCTATCCTATTCGATCCTCTACCCTATTATACCATGTATCCTATCCTATACTCAATGCTATCCTATCCTCTATCCTATCCTATCCTCTATGCTATCCTATCCTCTATCCTATTCTATCCTCTATCCTGTCTATCCTCAATCCTATCCTATCCTCTATCCTATCCTATCCTCTATCCTATCCTATCCTCTATCCTATCCTATCCTCTATCCAATCCTATCCTCTATCCTATCCTATCATATCCTCTATCCTATCCAATTCTCTATCCTATCCTATCCTCTATCCAATCCTATCCTCTATCCTATAATATCCTCTATCCTATCCTATCCTATCCTCTATCCTATCCTCTCCTCAATCCTATCCTATCCTCTATCCTATCCTCTCCTCCATCCTATCCTATCCTCTATCCTATCCTATCCTCTATCCTATTCAATCTCATATCCTATCCTATCCTCTATCATATCCTATCCTCTATCGTATCCTATCTTCTATCGTATCCTATCCTCTATCCTATCCAATCCTCTATCCTATCCACCATCCTATCCTATCCTCTATCCTGTCCTATCCTATCCTCCATCCTATCCTATCCTCCATCCTATCCAATCCCCTATCCTATCCTCAATCCTATCCTATCCTCATTCCTATCCTATCCTCAATCCTATCGTATCCTCTATCCTATAGTATCCTCTATCCTTTCCTATCCTCTATCCTATCCTATCCTCAATCCTATCCTATCCTCAATCCTATCCTATCCTATTCTCTATCCTATCCTATCATCTATCATATCCTATCCTCTATCCTAACCTATCGTCTATCCTATCCTATCCTCTATCCTATCCTGTCCTCTATCCTATCCTATCCACTATCCTATCTTATCCTCTATCCTATCCTGTCCTCTATTCTATCCTATCCTCTGTCTTATCCTATCCACTATCCTATCTTATCCTCTATCCTATCCTATCCTCTATCATATCCTATCCTCTATCGTATCCTATCTTCTATCCTATCCAATCCTCTATGCTATCCTCAATCCTATCCTTTCCTCTATCCTATCCTATCCTCTATGCTATCCTATCTTCTATCCTATCCTATCCTCTATCCTATCCTATCCTCTATCCTATCTTACCCTCTATCCTATCCTGTCCTCTATTCCATCCTATCCTCTATCTTATCCTATCCACTATCCTATCTTATCTTCTATCATATCCTATCCTCTCCTCTATCCTATCCTCTCCTCTACCCTATCCTATCCTCTATCGTATTCTATCCTCTATCCTATCCAATCCCCTATCCTATCCTCTGTCCTATCCTATCCTCTATAATATCGTATCTTCTATCCTATCCTATTCTCTATCCTATCCTATCCTCAATCCTATCCTATCCTCCATCCTATCCTATCCTCTATGCTATCCTATCCTCTATGCTATCCTATCCTCTATCCTATTCTATCCTCTATCCTATCCTATCCTCAATCCAATCCTATCCTCTATCCTATCCTATCCTCAATCCAATCCTATCCTCTATCGTATCCTGTCCTCTATCCTATCCTGTCCTCTATTCTATCCTATCTTCTATTTTATCCTATCCTCTATCCTATCCTCTCCTCTATCCTATCCTATTTTCTATCCTAGCCTATCCTCTATCGTATGCTCTATCATATCCTATCCTCTATCCTATCCAATCCCCTATCCAATCCTCTATCCTTTCCGATCAGCTACCCTATTATACCATGTATCCTATCCTATTCTCTATCCTATCCTATCCTCAATCCTATCCTATCCTGTATCATATCCTATCCTCTATCCTATCCTATCCTCTATCCTATCCTTATCCTCTATCCTATCCTGTCCTCTATTCTATCCTATCCTCTATCGTATCCTATCCTCTATCCTATACTATCCTCTATCCTATCCTATCCTATCCTATCCTCTATCCTATCCTATCCTCTATCCTACCCAATCTCATATCCTATCCAATCTCATATCCTATCCTATCCTCTATCATGTCCTATCCTATATCGTATCCTTTCTTCTATCCTATCCAATCCTCTATCCTATCCTCAATCCTATCCTATCCTCTATCCTATCCTATCCTCTATCCTATCCTATCCTCTATCCTATCCTATCCTCTATCCTATCCAATCTCATATCCTATCCTATCCTCTATCATATCCTATCCTCTATCCTATCCTGTCCTCTATCGTATGCTCTATCCTATCCTATCCTGTATCCTATCCAATCCCCTATCCAATCCTCTATCCTATCCGATCCTCTACTCTATTATATCATGTATCCTATTATATTCTGTATCCTATCCAATCCTCAATCCTATCCTATCCTCTATCATATCCAATCCTCTATCCTATCCTATCCTCTATCCTATCCTATCCTCTATCCTATCTTATCCTCTATCCTATCCTATCCTCTATCCTATCCAATCCCCTATCCAATCCTCTATCCTATTCGATCCTCTACCCTATTATACCATGTATCCTATCCTATACTCAATGCTATCCTATCCTCTATCCTATCCTATCCTCTATGCTATCCTATCCTCTATCCTATTCTATCCTCTATCCTGTCTATCCTCAATCCTATCCTATCCTCTATCCTATCCTATCCTCTATCCTATCCTATCCTCTATCCTATCCTATCCTCTATCCAATCCTATCCTCTATCCTATCCTATCATATCCTCTATCCTATCCTATCCTCTATCCTATCCTATCCTCTATCCAATCCTATCCTCTATCCTATCCTATCATATCCTCTATCCTATCCTATCCTCTATCCTATCCTATGCTCTATCCTATCCTATCCTCTATCCTATCCTATCCTCTATCCTATCCTATCCTCTATCCTATCCTATCCTCTACCCAATCCTATCCTCTATCCTATCCTATCATATCCTCTATCCTATCCTATACTCTATCCTATTCTATCCTCTATACTATTGTATCCTCTATCCTATCCTATTCTCTATCCTATCCTGCCCTCTATCCTATCATATCCTCTATCCTATCCTATCCTGCATCCTATCCTATCCTCTATTCTATCCAATCCCCTATCGTATCCTCTATCCTATCCTATCCTCTATCCTATCCTATCCTCTATCATATCCTATCCTCTATCCTATCCTATCCTGTATCCTATTCTATCCTCTATCCTATCCAATCCTATATCCTATTCTCTATCCTATCCTATCCTATCCTCTATCCTATCCTACCCTCTATCCTATCCTATCCTGTATCCTATCCTATCCTCTATCATATCCTATCCTCTATCCTATCTTATCCTCTATCCTATTCTATCCTCTATCCAATCCAATCCTATATCCTATTCACTATCCAATCCTATCCTATCCTCTATCCTATCCTACCCTCTATCCTATCCTATCCTATATCATATCCTATCCTCTATCCTATCCAATCCCCTATCCTCTCCTCTATCCTATCCTATACTCTATCATATCCTAACCTCTATCCTATCTCATCCTCTATCCTATTCTATACACTATCCTATCCTTTCCGCTACCCTATCCTATCCTATATCCTATCCTATCCTCTATCGTATCCTATACTCTATCCTATCCACTCCTATATCGTATCCTCTAGCCTATCCTATCCTCTATCCTATCCTATCCTCTATCCTATCCTATCCTCTATCGTATCCTATCCTCTATCCTATCCTATCCTATCCTCTATCCTATCCTATCCTCTATTCTATCCAGTCCCCTATCCTATCCTCTATCATATCCTATCCTCTTTACTATCCTATCCTCTATGCTATCCTATCCTCTATCCTATCCTATCCTATCCTCTATCCTATCCTATCCTATCCTCTATCCTATCCTATCCTATCCTCTATCCTATCCTATCCTATATCATATCCTATCCTCTATCCTATCCAATCCCCTATCCTCTCCTCTATCCTATCCTATATTCTATCCTATCATATCCTCTATCCTATCCTATCCTGTATCCTATCCTATCCTCTATTCTATCCAATCCCCTATCCTATCCTATCCTCTATCCTATCCAATCCTATATCGTATCCTCTAACCTATCCTATCCTCTATCATACCCTATCCTCTTTACTATAATATCATCTATCCTATCCTATCCGATCCTCTATCCTATCCTATCCTCTATCCTATCCTAATCTCTATCCTATCCTATCCTCTATCCTATCCTATCCTCTATCCTATCCTATGCCCTATCCTATCCTATCCTCTATCCTATCCTATCCTCTATCCTATCCTATCCTCTACCCAATCCTATCCTCTATCCTATCCTATCATATCCCCTATCCTATCCTATCCTCTATACTATTTTATCCTCTATCCTACCCTATTCTCTATCCTATCCTATCCAATCCCCTATCCTATCCTCTATCCTATCCTATCCTCAATCCCATCGAATCCTCTATCCTATCCTATCCTCTATGCTAACCTGTCCTCTACCCTATCCTATCCTCTATCCTATCCTATCCTGTATCCTATAATATCCTCTATCCTAACCTATCTTCTATTCTATCCTATCCTCTATCGTATCCTATCCTCTATCCTATCCAATCGTATATCGTATCCTCTAACCTATCCTATCCTCTATCCTATCCTATCCTCTATCCTACCCAGTCCCCTATCCTATCCTCTATCATATCCTATCCTCTTTACTATAATATCTTCTATCCTATCCTATCCGATCCTCTATCCTATCCTATCCTCTATCCTATCCTAATCTCTATCCTATCCTATCCTCTATCCTATCCTATCCTCTATCCTATCATATCCTCTATCCTATCCTATCCTGTATCCTATCCTATCCTCTAACATATCCTATCCTCTATCCTATCTTATCCTCTATCCGATTCTATCCTCTATCCAATCCAATCCTATATCCTATTCACTATCCAATCCTATCCTATCCTCTATCCTATCCTACCCTCTATCCTATCCTATCCTATATCATATCCTATCCTCTATCCTATCCAATCCCCTATCCTCTCCTCTATCCTATCCTAATCTCTATCCTATCCTATCCTCTATCCTATCCTATCCTCTATCCTATCCTATGCCCTATCCTATCCTATCCTCTATCCTATCCTATCCTCTATCCTATCCTATCCTCTACCCAATCCTATCCTCTATCCTATCCTATCATATCCCCTATCCTATCCTATCCTCTATACTATTTTATCCTCTATCCTACCCTATTCTCTATCCTATCCTATCCAATCCCCTATCCTATCCTCTATCCTATCCTATCCTCAATCCCATCGAATCCTCTATCCTATCCTATCCTCTATGCTAACCTGTCCTCTACCCTATCCTATCCTCTATCCTATCCTATCCTGTATCCTATAATATCCTCTATCCTAACCTATCTTCTATTCTATCCTATCCTCTATCGTATCCTATCCTCTATCCTATCCAATCGTATATCGTATCCTCTAACCTATCCTATCCTCTATCCTATCCTATCCTCTATCCTACCCAGTCCCCTATCCTATCCTCTATCATATCCTATCCTCTTTACTATAATATCTTCTATCCTATCCTATCCGATCCTCTATCCTATCCTATCCTCTATCCTATCCTAATCTCTATCCTATCCTATCCTCTATCCTATCCTATCCTCTATCCTATCATATCCTCTATCCTATCCTATCCTGTATCCTATCCTATCCTCTAACATATCCTATCCTCTATCCTATCTTATCCTCTATCCGATTCTATCCTCTATCCAATCCAATCCTATATCCTATTCACTATCCAATCCTATCCTATCCTCTATCCTATCCTACCCTCTATCCTATCCTATCCTATATCATATCCTATCCTCTATCCTATCCAATCCCCTATCCTCTCCTCTATCCTATCCTATACTCTATCCTATCCTATCCTCTATCCTATCCTATCCTCTATCCTATCATATCCTTTATCCTATCCTATCCTGTATCCTATCCTATCCTCTAACATATCCTATCCTCTATCCTATCTTATCCTCTATCCTATTCTATACACTATCCTATCGTTTCCGCTACCCTATCCTATCCTATATCCTATCCTATCCTCTATCGTATCCTATACTCTATCCTATCCACTCCTATATCGTATCCTCTAGCCTATCCTATCCTCTATCCTATCCTATCCTCTATCCTATCCTATCCTCTATCGTATCCTATCCTCTATCCTATCCTATCCTATCCTCTATCCTATCCTATCCTCTATCCTATCCAGTCCCCTATCCTATCCTCTATCATATCCTATCCTCTTTACTATAATATCAACTATCCTATCCTCTATGCTATCCTATCCTCTATCCTATCCTATCCTATCCTCTATCCTATCCTATCCTCTATCCTATCCTATCCTCTATCCTATCCTATCCTCTATCCTATCCTATCCTCTATCCTATCATATCCTCTATCCTATCCTATCCTGTATCCTATCCTATCCTCTATTCTATCCAATCCCCTATCCTATCCTATCCTCTATCCTATCCAATCCTATATCGTATCCTCTAACCTATCCTATCCTCTATCATACCCTATCCTCTTTACTATAATATCATCTATCCTATCCTATCCGATCCTCTATCCTATCCTATCCTCTATCCTATCCTAATCTCTATCCTATCCTATCCTCTATCCTATCCTATCCTCTATCCTATTCTAATCTCTATCCTATCCTATCCTCTATCCTATCCTATCCTCTATCCTATCCTATCCTCTATCCTATCCTATCCTCTATCATATCCTATCCTCTATCCTATCTTATCCTCTATCCTATTCTATCCTCTATCCAATCCAATCCTATATCCTATTCACTATCCAATCCTATCCTATCCTCTATCCTATCCTACCCTCTATCCTATCCTATCCTATATCATATCCTATCCTCTATCCTATCCAATCCCCTATCCTCTCCTCTATCCTATCCTATACTCTATCATATCCTAACCTCTATCCTATCCTATCCTATATCATATCCTATCCTCTATCCTATCCTATCCTCTATCCTATCCAGTCCCCTATCCTATCCTCTATCATATCCTATCCTCTTTACTATAATATCATCTATCCTATCCTATCCGATCCTCTATCCTATCCTATCCTCTATCCTATCCTAATCTCTATCCTATCCTATCCTCTATCCTATCCTATCCTCTATCCTATCATATCCTCTATCCTATCCTATCTTGTATCCTATCCTATCCTCTATTCTATCCAATCCCCTATCCTATCGTATCCGCTATCCTATCCTATCCTCTTTTCTATCCTATCCTGTATCGTATCCTATCCTCTATCCTACTCAATCCTATATCCTATCCTCTATCCTATCCTATCCTCTATCCTATCCTATCCTCTATCCTATCCTATCCTCTATCATATCCTATCCTCTATCCTATCCTATCCTCTATCCTATTCTATCCTCTATCCTGTCCAATCCTATATCCTATTCTCTATCCTATCCTATCCTCTATCCTATCCTATCCTCTATCGTATCCTATCCTCTATCCTATCCAATCCTATATCGTATCCTCTATCCTATCCTATCCTCTATCCTATCCTATCCTCTATCCTATCCAGTCCCCTATCCTATCCTCTATCATATCCTATCCTCTTTACTATAATATCATCTATCCTATCCTATCCTATCCTCTATCCTATCCTATCCTCTATCCTATCCTATCCTCTATCCAATCCTATCCTCTATCCTATCCTATCATATCCTCTATCCTATCCTATCCTCTATCCTATCCTATGCTCTATCCTATCCTATCCTCTATCCTATCCTATCCTCTATCCTATCCTATCCTCTACCCAATCCTATCCTCTATCCTATCCTATCATATCCTCTATCCTATCCTATGCTCTATCCTATTCAATCCTCTATCCTATCCAAACCTATATGCTAATCTCTATCCTATCCTATCTTCTATCCTATCCTATCCTCTATCGTATCCTATCCTCTATACTATCCAATCCCATATCGTATCCTCTATCCTATCCTATCCTGTATCCTATCCTATCCTCTATCCTATCCTATCCTCTATTCTATCCTATCCTCTATCGTATCCTATCCTCTATCCTATCCAATCCTATATCGTATCCTCTAACATATCCTATCTTCTATCCTATCCTATCCTCTATCCTATCCTATCCTCTATCCTATCCTATCCTCTATCCTATCCTATCCTCTATCCTATCCTATCCTCTATCCTATCCTATCCTCTATCCTATCCAGTCCCCTATCCTATCCTCTATCATATCCGATCCTCTTTACTATAATATCATCTATCCTATCCTATCCGATCCTCTATCCTATCCTATCCTCTATCCTATCCTATCCGATCCTTTATCCTATCCTATCCTCTATCCTATCCTATTCTCTATCCTATTCTATCCTCTATCCAATCCAATCCTATATCCTATTCACTATCCAATCCTATCCTATCCTCTATCCTATCCTACCCTCTATCCTATCCTATCCTATATCATATCCTATCCTCTATCCTATCCAATCCCCTATCCTCTCCTCTATCCTATCCTATACTCTATCATATCCTAACCTCTATCCTATCCTATCCTATATCATATCCTATCCTCTATCCTATCCTATCCTCTATCCTATCCAGTCCCCTATCCTATCCTCTATCATATCCTATCCTCTTTACTATAATATCATCTATCCTATCCTATCCGATCCTCTATCCTATCCTATCCTCTAACCTATCCTAATCTCTATCCTATCCTATCCTCTATCCTATCCTATCCTCTATCCTATCATATCCTCTATCCTATCCTATCTTGTATCCTATCCTATCCTCTATTCTATCCAATCCCCTATCCTATCGTATCCGCTATCCTATCCTGTCCTCTATTCTATCCTATCCTCTATCGTATCCTATCCTCTATCCTATTCAATCCTATATCCTATCCTCTATCCTATCCTATCCTCTATCCTATCCTATCCTCTATCCTATCCTATCCTCTATCATATCCTATCCTCTATCCTATCCTATCCTCTATCCTATTCTATCCTCTATCCTGTCCAATCCTATATCCTATTCTCTATCCTATCCTATCCTCTATCCTATCCTATCCTCTATCGTATCCTATCCTCTATCCTATCCAATCCTATATCGTATCCTCTATCCTATCCTATCCTCTATCCTATCCTATCCTCTATCCTATCCAGTCCCCTATCCTATCCTCTATCATATCCTATCCTCTTTACTATAATATCATCTATCCTATCCTATCCTATCCTCTATCCTATCCTATCCTCTATCCTATCCTATCCTCTATCCTATCCTATCCTCTATCCAATCCTATCCTCTATCCTATCCTATCATATCCTCTATCCTATCTTATCCTCTATCCTATTCTATCCTCTATCCAATCCAATCCTATATCCTATTCACTATCCAATCCTATCCTATCCTCTATCCTATCCTACCCTCTATCCTATCCTATCCTATATCATATCCTATCCTCTATCCTATCCAATCCCCTATCCTCTCCTCTATCCTATCCTATACTCTATCATATCCTAACCTCTATCCTATCTCATCCTCTATCCTATTCTATACACTATCCTATCCTTTCCGCTACCCTATCCTATCCTATATCCTATCCTATCCTCTATCGTATCCTATACTCTATCCTATCCACTCCTATATCGTATCCTCTAGCCTATCCTATCCTCTATCCTATCCTATCCTCTATCCTATCCTATCCTCTATCGTATCCTATCCTCTATCCTATCCTATCCTATCCTCTATCCTATCCTATCCTCTATTCTATCCAGTCCCCTATCCTATCCTCTATCATATCCTATCCTCTTTACTATCCTATCCTCTATGCTATCCTATCCTCTATCCTATCCTATCCTATCCTCTATCCTATCCTATCCTATCCTCTATCCTATCCTATCCTATCCTCTATCCTATCCTATCCTATATCATATCCTATCCTCTATCCTATCCAATCCCCTATCCTCTCCTCTATCCTATCCTATATTCTATCCTATCATATCCTCTATCCTATCCTATCCTGTATCCTATCCTATCCTCTATTCTATCCAATCCCCTATCCTATCCTATCCTCTATCCTATCCAATCCTATATCGTATCCTCTAACCTATCCTATCCTCTATCATACCCTATCCTCTTTACTATAATATCATCTATCCTATCCTATCCGATCCTCTATCCTATCCTATCCTCTATCCTATCCTAATCTCTATCCTATCCTATCCTCTATCCTATCCTATCCTCTATCCTATCCTATGCCCTATCCTATCCTATCCTCTATCCTATCCTATCCTCTATCCTATCCTATCCTCTACCCAATCCTATCCTCTATCCTATCCTATCATATCCCCTATCCTATCCTATCCTCTATACTATTTTATCCTCTATCCTACCCTATTCTCTATCCTATCCTATCCAATCCCCTATCCTATCCTCTATCCTATCCTATCCTCAATCCCATCGAATCCTCTATCCTATCCTATCCTCTATGCTAACCTGTCCTCTACCCTATCCTATCCTCTATCCTATCCTATCCTGTATCCTATAATATCCTCTATCCTAACCTATCTTCTATTCTATCCTATCCTCTATCGTATCCTATCCTCTATCCTATCCAATCGTATATCGTATCCTCTAACCTATCCTATCCTCTATCCTATCCTATCCTCTATCCTACCCAGTCCCCTATCCTATCCTCTATCATATCCTATCCTCTTTACTATAATATCTTCTATCCTATCCTATCCGATCCTCTATCCTATCCTATCCTCTATCCTATCCTAATCTCTATCCTATCCTATCCTCTATCCTATCCTATCCTCTATCCTATCATATCCTCTATCCTATCCTATCCTGTATCCTATCCTATCCTCTAACATATCCTATCCTCTATCCTATCTTATCCTCTATCCGATTCTATCCTCTATCCAATCCAATCCTATATCCTATTCACTATCCAATCCTATCCTATCCTCTATCCTATCCTACCCTCTATCCTATCCTATCCTATATCATATCCTATCCTCTATCCTATCCAATCCCCTATCCTCTCCTCTATCCTATCCTAATCTCTATCCTATCCTATCCTCTATCCTATCCTATCCTCTATCCTATCCTATGCCCTATCCTATCCTATCCTCTATCCTATCCTATCCTCTATCCTATCCTATCCTCTACCCAATCCTATCCTCTATCCTATCCTATCATATCCCCTATCCTATCCTATCCTCTATACTATTTTATCCTCTATCCTACCCTATTCTCTATCCTATCCTATCCAATCCCCTATCCTATCCTCTATCCTATCCTATCCTCAATCCCATCGAATCCTCTATCCTATCCTATCCTCTATGCTAACCTGTCCTCTACCCTATCCTATCCTCTATCCTATCCTATCCTGTATCCTATAATATCCTCTATCCTAACCTATCTTCTATTCTATCCTATCCTCTATCGTATCCTATCCTCTATCCTATCCAATCGTATATCGTATCCTCTAACCTATCCTATCCTCTATCCTATCCTATCCTCTATCCTACCCAGTCCCCTATCCTATCCTCTATCATATCCTATCCTCTTTACTATAATATCTTCTATCCTATCCTATCCGATCCTCTATCCTATCCTATCCTCTATCCTATCCTAATCTCTATCCTATCCTATCCTCTATCCTATCCTATCCTCTATCCTATCATATCCTCTATCCTATCCTATCCTGTATCCTATCCTATCCTCTAACATATCCTATCCTCTATCCTATCTTATCCTCTATCCGATTCTATCCTCTATCCAATCCAATCCTATATCCTATTCACTATCCAATCCTATCCTATCCTCTATCCTATCCTACCCTCTATCCTATCCTATCCTATATCATATCCTATCCTCTATCCTATCCAATCCCCTATCCTCTCCTCTATCCTATCCTATACTCTATCCTATCCTATCCTCTATCCTATCCTATCCTCTATCCTATCATATCCTTTATCCTATCCTATCCTGTATCCTATCCTATCCTCTAACATATCCTATCCTCTATCCTATCTTATCCTCTATCCTATTCTATACACTATCCTATCGTTTCCGCTACCCTATCCTATCCTATATCCTATCCTATCCTCTATCGTATCCTATACTCTATCCTATCCACTCCTATATCGTATCCTCTAGCCTATCCTATCCTCTATCCTATCCTATCCTCTATCCTATCCTATCCTCTATCGTATCCTATCCTCTATCGTATCCTATCCTATCCTCTATCCTATCCTATCCTCTATCCTATCCAGTCCCCTATCCTATCCTCTATCATATCCTATCCTCTTTACTATAATATCAACTATCCTATCCTCTATGCTATCCTATCCTCTATCCTATCCTATCCTATCCTCTATCCTATCCTATCCTCTATCCTATCCTATCCTCTATCCTATCCTATCCTCTATCCTATCCTATCCTCTATCCTATCATATCCTCTATCCTATCCTATCCTGTATCCTATCCTATCCTCTATTCTATCCAATCCCCTATCCTATCCTATCCTCTATCCTATCCAATCCTATATCGTATCCTCTAACCTATCCTATCCTCTATCATACCCTATCCTCTTTACTATAATATCATCTATCCTATCCTATCCGATCCTCTATCCTATCCTATCCTCTATCCTATCCTAATCTCTATCCTATCCTATCCTCTATCCTATCCTATCCTCTATCCTATCCTATCCTCTATCCTATCCTATCCTCTATCATATCCTATCCTCTATCCTATCCTATCCTCTATCCTATTCTATCCTCTATCCTGTCCAATCCTATATCCTATTCTCTATCCTATCCTATCCTCTATCCTATCCTATCCTCTATCGTATCCTATCCTCTATCCTATCCAATCCTATATCGTATCCTCTATCCTATCCTATCCTCTATCCTATCCTATCCTCTATCCTATCCAGTCCCCTATCCTATCCTCTATCATATCCTATCCTCTTTACTATAATATCATCTATCCTATCCTATCCTATCCTCTATCCTATCCTATCCTCTATCCTATCCTATCCTCTATCCAATCCTATCCTCTATCCTATCCTATCATATCCTCTATCCTATCCTATCCTCTATCCTATCCTATGCTCTATCCTATCCTATCCTCTATCCTATCCTATCCTCTATCCTATCCTATCCTCTACCCAATCCTATCCTCTATCCTATCCTATCATATCCTCTATCCTATCCTATGCTCTATCCTATTCAATCCTCTATCCTATCCAAACCTATATGCTAATCTCTATCCTATCCTATCTTCTATCCTATCCTATCCTCTATCGTATCCTATCCTCTATACTATCCAATCCCATATCGTATCCTCTATCCTATCCTATCCTGTATCCTATCCTATCCTCTATCCTATCCTATCCTCTATTCTATCCTATCCTCTATCGTATCCTATCCTCTATCCTATCCAATCCTATATCGTATCCTCTAACATATCCTATCTTCTATCCTATCCTATCCTCTATCCTATCCTATCCTCTATCCTATCCTATCCTCTATCCTATCCTATCCTCTATCCTATCCTATCCTCTATCCTATCCTATCCTCTATCCTATCCAGTCCCCTATCCTATCCTCTATCATATCCGATCCTCTTTACTATAATATCATCTATCCTATCCTATCCGATCCTCTATCCTATCCTATCCTCTATCCTATCCTATCCGATCCTTTATCCTATCCTATCCTCTATCCTATCCTATTCTCTATCCTATTCTATCCTCTATCCAATCCAATCCTATATCCTATTCACTATCCAATCCTATCCTATCCTCTATCCTATCCTACCCTCTATCCTATCCTATCCTATATCATATCCTATCCTCTATCCTATCCAATCCCCTATCCTCTCCTCTATCCTATCCTATACTCTATCATATCCTAACCTCTATCCTATCCTATCCTATATCATATCCTATCCTCTATCCTATCCTATCCTCTATCCTATCCAGTCCCCTATCCTATCCTCTATCATATCCTATCCTCTTTACTATAATATCATCTATCCTATCCTATCCGATCCTCTATCCTATCCTATCCTCTATCCTATCCTAATCTCTATCCTATCCTATCCTCTATCCTATCCTATCCTCTATCCTATCATATCCTCTATCCTATCCTATCTTGTATCCTATCCTATCCTCTATTCTATCCAATCCCCTATCCTATCGTATCCGCTATCCTATCCTATCCTCTTTTCTATCCTATCCTGTATCGTATCCTATCCTCTATCCTACTCAATCCTATATCCTATCCTCTATCCTATCCTATCCTCTATCCTATCCTATCCTCTATCCTATCCTATCCTCTATCATATCCTATCCTCTATCCTATCCTATCCTCTATCCTATTCTATCCTCTATCCTGTCCAATCCTATATCCTATTCTCTATCCTATCCTATCCTCTATCCTATCCTATCCTCTATCGTATCCTATCCTCTATCCTATCCAATCCTATATCGTATCCTCTATCCTATCCTATCCTCTATCCTATCCTATCCTCTATCCTATCCAGTCCCCTATCCTATCCTCTATCATATCCTATCCTCTTTACTATAATATCATCTATCCTATCCTATCCTATCCTCTATCCTATCCTATCCTCTATCCTATCCTATCCTCTATCCAATCCTATCCTCTATCCTATCCTATCATATCCTCTATCCTATCCTATCCTCTATCCTATCCTATGCTCTATCCTATCCTATCCTCTATCCTATCCTATCCTCTATCCTATCCTATCCTCTACCCAATCCTATCCTCTATCCTATCCTATCATATCCTCTATCCTATCCTATGCTCTATCCTATTCAATCCTCTATCCTATCCAAACCTATATGCTAATCTCTATCCTATCCTATCTTCTATCCTATCCTATCCTCTATCGTATCCTATCCTCTATACTATCCAATCCCATATCGTATCCTCTATCCTATCCTATCCTGTATCCTATCCTATCCTCTATCCTATCCTATCCTCTATTCTATCCTATCCTCTATCGTATCCTATCCTCTATCCTATCCAATCCTATATCGTATCCTCTAACATATCCTATCTTCTATCCTATCCTATCCTCTATCCTATCCTATCCTCTATCCTATCCTATCCTCTATCCTATCCTATCCTCTATCCTATCCTATCCTCTATCCTATCCTATCCTCTATCCTATCCAGTCCCCTATCCTATCCTCTATCATATCCGATCCTCTTTACTATAATATCATCTATCCTATCCTATCCGATCCTCTATCCTATCCTATCCTCTATCCTATCCTATCCGATCCTTTATCCTATCCTATCCTCTATCCTATCCTATTCTCTATCCTATTCTATCCTCTATCCAATCCAATCCTATATCCTATTCACTATCCAATCCTATCCTATCCTCTATCCTATCCTACCCTCTATCCTATCCTATCCTATATCATATCCTATCCTCTATCTTATCCAATCCCCTATCCTATCCTTCTCTACCCTATCCTATCCTCTATCCTATCCTATCCTCTATCCTATCTTATCCTCTATCCTATCCTATACTCTATCCTATTCTATCCTCTATCCTATCCTCTCCTCAATCCTATCCTATCCTCTATCCTATCCTATCCTCTATCCTATTCAATCTCATATCCTATCCTATCCTCTATCATATCCTATCCTCTATCGTATCCTATCTTCTATCGTATCCTATCCTCTATCCTATCCAATCCTGTATCCTATCCTCTATCCTATCCTACTCTCTATCCTATCCTATCCTCAATCCTATCCTCTCCTCATTCCTATACTATTGTATCCTCTATCCTATCCTATCCTCTATCCTATCCTATCCTCTATCCTATCCAATTCTCTATCCTATCCTATCCTCTATCCAATCCTATCCTCAATTCAATCCTATCCTCTATCCTATAATATCCTCTATCCTATCCTATCCTATCCTCTATCCTATCCTCTCCTCAATCCTATCCTATCCTCTATCCTATTCTATCCTCTATCCTATCCTATCCTCAATCCAATCCTATCCTCTATCCTATAATATAATCTATCCTATCCTATCCTATCCTCTATCCTATCTTCTATCCTATCCTCTATCCTATCCTATCCTCTATCCTCTCCTCTCCTCAATCCTATCCTATCCTCAATCCTATCCTATCCTCTATCCTATCTTATCCTCTATCCTATTCTATCCTATATCCTATCCTATCCTCAATCCAATCCTATCCTCTATCCTATAATATCCTCTATCCTATCCTATCCTATCCTCTATCCTTTCCTCTATCCTATCCTCTATCCTATTCTATCCTCTATCCTATTCTATCCTCAATCCAATCCTATCCTCTATCCTATAATATCCTCTATCCTATCCTATCCTATCCTCTATCCTTTCCTCTATCCTATCCTCTATCCTATCCTATCCTCTATCCTATCCTCTCCTCAATCCTATCCTATCCCCTATCCTATCCTATCCTCTATACTATTTTATCCTCTATCCTACCCTATTCTCTATCCTATCCTATCCAATCCCCTATCCTATCCTCTATCCTATCCTATCCTCAATCCCATCGAATCCTCTATCCTATCCTATCCTCTATGCTAACCTGTCCTCTACCCTATCCTATCCTCTATCCTATCCTATCCTGTATCCTATAATATCCTCTATCCTAACCTATCTTCTATTCTATCCTATCCTCTATCGTATCCTATCCTCTATCCTATCCAATCGTATATCGTATCCTCTAACCTATCCTATCCTCTATCCTATCCTATCCTCTATCCTACCCAGTCCCCTATCCTATCCTCTATCATATCCTATCCTCTTTACTATAATATCTTCTATCCTATCCTATCCGATCCTCTATCCTATCCTATCCTCTATCCTATCCTAATCTCTATCCTATCCTATCCTCTATCCTATCCTATCCTCTATCCTATCATATCCTCTATCCTATCCTATCCTGTATCCTATCCTATCCTCTAACATATCCTATCCTCTATCCTATCTTATCCTCTATCCGATTCTATCCTCTATCCAATCCAATCCTCTATCCTATCCTCTATCCTATCCTATCTTCTATTCTATCCTATTCTCTATCCTATCCTATCCTATGCACTATCGTATGCTCTATCCTATCCTATCCTCTATCCAATCCAATCCCCTATCCTATCCTCTACCCTAGAATACCATGTATCCTATCCTATTCTCTATCCTATCCTATCCTATCCTCTATGCTATCCTATTCTCTATCCTACCCTATCCTCTATCCTATAATATCCTCTATCCCATCCTAATCTCTATCCTATCAATCCCCTATCCTATCCTCTATCCTATCCTATCCTCTATCCTATCCAATTCTCTATCCTATCCTATCCTCTATCATATCCTATCCTCTATCATATCCTATCCTCTATCCTATCCTATCCTCTATCCTATCCTATCCTCTATCCTATCCTATCCTCTATCCTATCCTCTCCTCTATCCTATCCTATCCTCTATCCTATCCTCTCCTCAATCCTATCCTATCCTCAATCCTAACCTAACCTCTATCCTATCCTATTCTCTATCCTATCCTATCCTCTATCCTATCCTATCCTCTATCTTATCCTATCCACTATCCTATCCTATCCTCAATCCAATCCTTTCCTCTATCCTATCCTCTATCCTATTCTATCCTCTATCCTATCGTATCCTCAATCCAATCTTATCCTCTATCCTATCCTGTACTCTATTCTATCCTATCCTCTATCTTATCCTATCCACTATCCTATCCTATCCTCAATCCAATCCTATACTCTATCCTATCCTATTCTCTATCCTATCATATCCTCTATCCTATCCTCTCCTCAATCCTATCCTATCCTCAATCCTAACCTATCCTCTATCATATCCTATTCTCTATACTATCCTATCCTCTATCATATCCTATTCTCTATACTATCCTATCCTCTATCCTATCCTATCCTCTATCCTATCCTCTATCCTATCCTATCCTCTATCCTATCCTATCCTCTATCCTATCCTATCTTCTATTCTATCCTATTCTCTATCCTATCCTATCCTATGCACTATCGTATGCTCTATCCTATCCTATCCTCTATCCTATCCAATCCCCTATCCTATCCTCTACCCTAGAATACCATGTATCCTATCCTATTCTCTATCCTATCCTATCCTATCCTCTATCCTATCCTATTCTCTATCCTATCCTATCCTCTACCCTATCCTATCCTCTATCCTATCCTATTCTCTATCCTATCCTCTCCCCAATCCTATCCTATCCTCTATCCTATCCTCTATCCTATCCTCTCCTCAATCCTATCCTATCCTCTATCTTATCCTATCCTCTATCCTATTCAATCTCATATCCTATCCTATCCTCTATCATATCCTATCCTCTATCGTATCCTATCTTCTATCGTATCCTATCCTCTATCCTATCCAATCCTCTATCCTATCCTCTATCCTATCCTGTCCTCTATCCTATCCTATCCTCAATTCTATCCTATCCTATCCTCCATCCTATCCTATCCTCCATCCTATCCAATCCCCTATCCTATCCTCAATCCTATCCTATCCTATCCTCAATCCTATCGTATCCTCTATCCTATAGTATCCTCTATCCTATCCTATCCTCTATCCTATCCTATCCTCAATCCTATCCTATCCTCCATCCTATCCTATCCTATCCTCTATCCTACCCTATCATCTATCATATCCTATCCTCTATCCTATCCTATCCTCTATCCTATCCTATCCTCTATCCTATCCTCTCCTCAATCCTATCCTATCCTCAATCCTAACCTAACCTCTGTCCTATCCTATCCTCTATCCCATCCAATCCTCAATCCTATCCTATCCTATCCTCTATCCTATCCTATCATCTATCATATCCTATCCTCTATCCTATCCTATCGTCTATCCTATCCTATCCTCTATCCTATCCTATCCTCTATCCTATAATATATTCTATCCCATCCTAATCTCTATCCTATCAATCCCCTATCCTATCCTCTATCCTATAATATCCTCTATCCTATCCAATTCTCTATCCTATCCAATTCTCTATCCTATCCTATCCTCTATCCAATCCTATCCTCAATCCAATCCTATACTCTATCCCATCCTAATCTCTATCCTATCAATCCCCTATCCTAGCCTCTATCCTATCCTATCCTCTATCCTATCCAATTCTCTATCCTATCCTATCCTCTATCATATCCTATCCTCTATCCTATCCTATCCTCTATCCTATCCTATCCTCTATCCTATCCTATCCTCTATCCTATCCTATCCTCTATCCTATTCTCTCCTCAATCCTATCCTATCCTCAATCCTAACCTAACCTCTATCCTATCCTATTCTCTATCCTATCCTATCCTCTATCCTATCCTATCCTCTATCCTATCCTATTCTCTATCCTATCCTCTCCCCAATCCTATCCTATCCTCTATCCTATCCTCTATCCTATCCTCTCCTCAATCCTATCCTATCCTCTATCTTATCCTATCCTCTATCCTATTCAATCTCATATCCTATCCTATCCTCTATCATATCCTATCCTCTATCGTATCCTATCTTCTATCGTATCCTATCCTCTATCCTATCCAATCCTCTATCCTATCCTCTATCCTATCCTGTCCTCTATCCTATCCTATCCTCAATCCTATCCTATCCTATCCTCCATCCTATCCAATCCCCTATCCTATCCTCAATCCTATCGTATCCTCTATCCTATAGTATCCTCTATCCTATCCTATCCTCAATCCTATCCTATCCTCAATCCTATCCTATCCTCAATCCTATCCTATCCTATCCTCTATCCTATCCTATCATCTATCATATCCTATCCCCTATCCTATTCAATCTCATATCCTATCCTATCCTCTATCATATCCTATCCTCTATCGTATCCCATCTTCTATCGTATCCTATCCTCTATCCTATCCTATCCTCTATCCTATCCTCTATCCTATCCTCTACCCTATCCTATCTTCTATCTTATCCTATCATCTATCATATCCTATCCCCTATCCTATTCAATCTCATATCCTATCCTATCCTCTATCATATCCTATCCTCTATCGTATCCTATCTTCTATCGTATCCTATCCTCTATCCTATCCTATCCTCTATCCTATCCTCTATCCTATCCTCTACCCTATCCTATCTTCTATCCTATCCTATTCTCTATCCTATCCTATCCTATGCACTATCGTATGCTCTATCCTATCCTATCCTCTATCCTATCCAATCCCCTATCCTATCCTCTACCCTAGAATACTATGTATCCTATCCTATTCTCTATCCTATCCTATCCTATCCTCTATCCTATCCTATTCTCTATCCTACCCTATCCTCTATCCTATAATATCCTCTATCCCATCCTAATCTCTATCCTATCAATCCCCTATCCTATCCTCTATCCTATCCAATTCTCTATCCTATCCTATCCTCTATCCTATCCTATCCTCTATCCTATCCTCTCCTCAATCCTATCCTATCCTCAATCCTAACCTAACCTCTATCCTATCCTATCCTCTATCCTATCCTATCCTCAATCCTATCCTATCCTCCATCCTATCCTATCCTATCCTCTATCCTACCCTATCATCTATCATATCCTATCCTCTATCCTATCCTATCCTCTATCCTATCCTATCCTCTATCCTATCCTCTCCTCAATCCTATCCTATCCTCAATCCTAACCTAACCTCTGTCCTATCCTATCCTCTATCCCATCCAATCCTCAATCCTATCCTATCCTATCCTCTATCCTATCCTATCATCTATCATATCCTATCCTCTATCCTATCCTATCGTCTATCCTATCCTATCCTCTATCCTATCCTATCCTCTATCCTATAATATATTCTATCCCATCCTAATCTCTATCCTATCAATCCCCTATCCTATCCTCTATCCTATAATATCCTCTATCCTATCCAATTCTCTATCCTATCCAATTCTCTATCCTATCCTATCCTCTATCCAATCCTATCCTCAATTCAATCCTATCCTCTATCCTATAATATCCTCTATCCTATTCTATCCTATCCTCTATCCTATCCTATCCTCAATCCTATCCTATCCTCTATCCTATCTTATCCTCTATCCTATCCTGTACTCTATTCTATCCTATCCTCTATCTTATCCTATCCACTATCCTATCCTATCCTCAATCCAATCCTATACTCTATCCCATCCTAATCTCTATCCTATCAATCCCCTATCCTAGCCTCTATCCTATCCTATCCTCTATCCTATCCAATTCTCTATCCTATCCTATCCTCTATCATATCCTATCCTCTATCCTATCCTATCCTCTATCCTATCCTATCCTCTATCCTATCCTATCCTCTATCCTATCCTATTCTCTATCCTATCCTCTCCCCAATCCTATCCTATCCTCTATCCTATCCTCTATCCTATCCTCTCCTCAATCCTATCCTATCCTCTATCTTATCCTATCCTCTATCCTATTCAATCTCATATCCTATCCTATCCTCTATCATATCCTATCCTCTATCGTATCCTATCTTCTATCGTATCCTATCCTCTATCCTATCCAATCCTCTATCCTATCCTCTATCCTATCCTGTCCTCTATCCTATCCTATCCTCAATCCTATCCTATCCTATCCTCCATCCTATCCAATCCCCTATCCTATCCTCAATCCTATCGTATCCTCTATCCTATAGTATCCTCTATCCTATCCTATCCTCAATCCTATCCTATCCTCAATCCTATCCTATCCTCAATCCTATCCTATCCTATCCTCTATCCTATCCTATCCTCTATCCTATCCTCTATCCTATCCTCTACCCTATCCTATCTTCTATCCTATCCTATTCTCTATCCTATCCTATCCTATGCACTATCGTATGCTCTATCCTATCCTATCCTCTATCCTATCCAATCCCCTATCCTATCCTCTACCCTAGAATACTATGTATCCTATCCTATTCTCTATCCTATCCTATCCTATCCTCTATCCTATCCTATTCTCTATCCTACCCTATCCTCTATCCTATAATATCCTCTATCCCATCCTAATCTCTATCCTATCAATCCCCTATCCTATCCTCTATCCTATCCAATTCTCTATCCTATCCTATCCTCTATCCTATCCTATCCTCTATCCTATCCTCTCCTCAATCCTATCCTATCCTCAATCCTAACCTAACCTCTATCCTATCCTATTCTCTATCCTATCCTATCCTCTATCCTATCCTATCCTCTATCCTATCCTATTCTCTATCCTATCCTCTCCTCAATCCTATCCTATCCTCTATCCTATCCTCTCCTCAATCCTATCCTATTCTCTATCCTATCCTATCCTCTATCCTATTCAATCTCATATCCTATCCTATCCTCTATCATATCCTATCCTCTATCGTATCCTATCTTCTATCGTATCCTGTCGTCTATCTTATCCAATCCTCTATCCTATCCTCTATCGTATCCTGTCCTCTATCCTATCCTATCCTCAATCCTATCCTATCCTATCCTCCACCCTATCCTATCCTCCATCCTATCCAATCCCCTATCCTATCCTCAATCCTATCCTATCCTCATTCCTATCCTATCCTCAATCCTATCGTATCCTCTATCCTATAGTATCCTCTATCCTATCCTATCCTCAATCCTATCCTATCCTCAATCCTAACCTATCCTCTACCCTATCCTATTCTCTATCCTATCCTAACCTCTATCCTATCCTATCCTCTATCCTATCCTCTATCCTATACTCTATCCTATCCTATCCTCCACCCTATCCTACCTTCTATCCTATCCTATTCTCTATCCTATCCTATCCTATGCACTATCGTATGCTCTATCCTATCCTATCCTCTATCCTATCCAATCCCCTATCCTATCCTCTACCCTATAATACCATGTATCCTATCCTATTCTCTATCCTATCCTATCCTATCCTCTATCGTATGCTCTATCCTATCCTATCCACTATCCAATCCTATACTCTATCATATCCTATCCCCTATCCTATCCTTAATCCTATCCTATCCTCAATCCTAACCTATCCTCTATCCTATCCTATTCTCTATCCTATCCTATCCTCTATCCAATCCTATCCTCAATTCAATCCTATCCTCTATCCTATAATATCCTCTATCGTATCCTATCCTCTCCTCTACCCTATCCTATCCTCTACCCTATCCTCTCCTCAATCCTATCCTATCCTCAAACCTAATCTAACCTCTATCCTATCCTATTCTCTATCCTATCCTATCCTCTATCCTATCCTATCCTCTATCCTATAATATATTCTATCCCATCCTAATCTCTATCCTATCAATCCCCTATCCTATCCTCTATCCTATCCTATCCTCTATCCTATCCAATTCTCTATCCTATCCTATCCTCTATCCAATCCTATCCTCAATTCAATCCTATCCTCTATCCTATAATATCCTCTATCCTATCCTATCCTATCCTCTATCCTATCCTCTCCTCAATCCTATCCTATCCTCTATCCTATTCTATCCTCTATCCTATCCTATCCTCAATCCAATCCTATCCTCTATCCTATAATATCCTCTATCCTATCCTATCCTATCCTCTATCCTATCCTCTATCCTATCCTCTATCCTATCCTCTATCCTATCCTATCCTCTATCCTCTCCTCTCCTCAATCCTATCCTATCCTCAATCCTATCCTATCCTCTATACTATCTTATCCTCTATCCTATTCTATCCTCTATCCTATCCTCTCCTCAATCCTATCCTATCCTCAATCCTAACCTAACCTCTATCCTATCCTATCCTCTATCCTATCCTCTGTCCTATCCTCTATCCTATACTATCCTCTATCCTCTCCTCTCCTCAATCCTACCCTATCCTCAATCCTATCCTATCCTCTATCCTATCTTATCCTCTATCCTATCCTGTACTCTATTCTATCCTATCCTCTATCTTATCCTATCCACTATCCTATCCTATCCTCAATCCAACCCTATACTCTATCCTATCCTATTATCTATCCTATCATATCCTCTATCCTATCCTCTCCTCAATCCTATCCTATCCTCAATCCTAACCTATCCTCTATCATATCCTATTCTCTATACTATCCTATCCTCTATCCTATCCTATCCTCTATCCTATCCTCTATCCTATCCTATCCTCTATCCTATCCTATCTTCTATTCTATCCTATCCTCTATCCTATCCTATCCTCTATCCTATCCAATTCTCTATCCTATCCTATCCTCTATCATATCCTATCCTCTATCCTATCCTATCCTCTATCCTATCCTATCCTCTATCCTATCCTCTCCTCAATCCTATCCTATCCTCAATCCTAACCTAACCTCTATCCTATCCTATTCTCTATCCTATCCTATCCTCTATCCTATCCTATCCTCTATCCTATCCTATTCTCTATCCTATCCTCTCCCCAATCCTATCCTATCCTCTATCCTATCCTCTCCCAATCCTATCCTATCCTCTATCCTATCCTCTATCCTATCCTGTCCTCAATCCTATCCTATCCTCTATCTTATCCTATCCTCTATCCTATTCAATCTCATATCCTATCCTATCCTCTATCATATCCTATCCTCTATCGTATCCTATCTTCTATCGTATCCTATCCTCTATCCTATCCAATCCTCTATCCTATCCTCTAACCTATCCTGTCCTCTATCCTATCCTATCCTCCATCCTATCCTATCCTCCATCGTATCCAATCCCCTATCCTATCCTCAATCCTATCCTATCCTATCCTCAATCCTATAGTATCCTCTATCCTATAGTATCCTCTATCCTATCCTATCCTCTATCCTATCCTATCCTCAATCCTATCCTATCCTATCCTCTATCCTATCCTATCATCTATCATATCCTATCCTCTATCCTATCCTATCGTCTATCCTATCCTATCCTCTATCTTATCCTATCCTCTATCCTATAATATATTCTATCCCATCCTAATCTCTATCCTATCAATCCCCTATCCTATCCTCTATCCTATCCTATCCTCTATCCTATCCAATTCTCTATCCTATCCTATCCTCTATCATATCCTATCCTCTATCCTATCCTATCCTCTATCCTATCCTATCCTCTATCCTATCCTCTCCTCAATCCTATCCTATCCTCAATCCTAACCTAACCTCTATCATATCCTATTCTCTATACTATCCTATCCTCTATCCTATCCTATCCTCTATCCTATCCTCTATCCTATCCTATCCTCTATCCTATCCTATCTTCTATTCTATCCTATCCTCTATCCTATCCTATCCTCTATCCTATCCAATTCTCTATCCTATCCTATCCTCTATCATATCCTATCCTCTATCCTATCCTATCCTCTATCCTATCCTATCCTCTATCCTATCCTCTCCTCAATCCTATCCTATCCTCAATCCTAACCTAACCTCTATCCTATCCTATTCTCTATCCTATCCTATCCTCTATCCTATCCTATCCTCTATCCTATCCTATTCTCTATCCTATCCTCTCCCCAATCCTATCCTATCCTCTATCCTATCCTCTCCCAATCCTATCCTATCCTCTATCCTATCCTCTATCCTATCCTGTCCTCAATCCTATCCTATCCTCTATCTTATCCTATCCTCTATCCTATTCAATCTCATATCCTATCCTATCCTCTATCATATCCTATCCTCTATCGTATCCTATCTTCTATCGTATCCTATCCTCTATCCTATCCAATCCTCTATCCTATCCTCTAACCTATCCTGTCCTCTATCCTATCCTATCCTCCATCCTATCCTATCCTCCATCGTATCCAATCCCCTATCCTATCCTCAATCCTATCCTATCCTATCCTCAATCCTATAGTATCCTCTATCCTATAGTATCCTCTATCCTATCCTATCCTCTATCCTATCCTATCCTCAATCCTATCCTATCCTATCCTCTATCCTATCCTATCATCTATCATATCCTATCCTCTATCCTATCCTATCGTCTATCCTATCCTATCCTCTATCTTATCCTATCCTCTATCCTATAATATATTCTATCCCATCCTAATCTCTATCCTATCAATCCCCTATCCTATCCTCTATCCTATCCTATCCTCTATCCTATCCAATTCTCTATCCTATCCTATCCTCTATCATATCCTATCCTCTATCCTATCCTATCCTCTATCCTATCCTATCCTCTATCCTATCCTCTCCTCAATCCTATCCTATCCTCAATCCTAACCTAACCTCTATCTTATCCTATTCTCTATCCTATCCTACCCTCTATCCTATCCTATCCTCTATCCTATCCTATCCTCTATCCTATCCTCTCCTCAATCCTATCCTATCCTCTATCCTATCGTCTATCCTATCCTCTATCCTATCCTCTCCTCAATCCTATCCTATCCTCTATCCTATCCTATCCCCTATCCTATTCAATCTCATATCCTATCCTATCCTCTATCATATTCAATCTCATATCCTATCCTATCCTCTATCATATCCTATCCTCTATCGTATCCTATCTTCTATCGTATCCTATCCTCTATCCTATCCTATCCTCTATCCTATCCTCTATCCTATCCTCTACCCGACCCCTATCTTCTATCCTATCCTATTCTCTATCCTATCCAATTCTCTATCCTATCCTATCCTCTATCATATCCTATCCTCTATCCTATCCTATCCTCTATCCTATCCTACCCTCTATCCTATCCTATCCTCTATCCTATCCTATCCTCTATCCTATCCTCTCCTCAATCCTATCCTATCCTCTATCCTATCCTCTATCCTATCCTCTATCCTATCCTCTCCTCAATCCTATCCTATCCTCTATCCTATCCTATCCCCTATCCTATTCAATCTCATATCCTATACTATCCTCTATCATATCCTATCCTCTATCCTATCCTATCTTCTATCGTATCCTATCCTCTATCCTATCCTATCCTCTATCCTATCCTCTATCCTATCCTCTACCCGACCCCTATCTTCTATCCTATCCTATTCTCTATCCTATCTTATCCTATGCACTATCGTATGCTCTATCCTGTCCTATCCTCTATCCTATCCAATCCCCTATCCTATCCTCTACCCTAGAATACTATGTATCCTATCCTATTCTCTATCCTATCCTATCCTATCCTCTATCCTATCCAATTCTCTATCCTACCCTATCCTCTATCCTATAATATCCTCTATCCCATCCTAATCTCTATCCTATCAATCCCCTATCCTATCCTCTATCCTATCCAATTCTCTATCCTATCCTATCCTCTATCATATCCTATCCTCTATCCTATCCTATCCTCTATCCTATACTATCCTCTATCCTATCCTCTCCTCAATCCTATCCTATCCTCTATCCTATCCTTTATCCTATCCTATCCTCAATCCTATCCTATCCTATCCTCCATCCTATCCTATCCTCCATCCTATCCAATCCCCTATCCTATCCTCAATCCTATCCTATCCTCATTCCTATCCTATCCTCAATCCTATCGTATCCTCTATCCTATAGTATCCTCTATCCTATCCTATCCTCTATACTATCCTATCCTCAATCCTATCCTATCCTCAATCCTATCCTATCCTATCCTCTATCCTATCCTATCATCTATCATATCCTATCCTCTATCCTATCCTATCCTCTATCCTATCCTATCCTCTATCCTATCCTCTCCTCAATCCTATCCTATCCTCAATCCTAACCTAACCTCTATCCTATCCTATTCTCTATCCTATCCTACCCTCTATCCTATCCTATCCTCTATCCTATCCTATCCTCTATCCTATCCTCTCCTCAATCCTATCCTATCCTCTATCCTATCCTCTATCCTATCCTCTCCTCAATCCTATCCTATCCTCTATCCTATCCTATCCCCTATCCTATTCAGTCTCATATCCTATCCTATCCTCTATCATATCCTATCCTCTATCGTATCCTATCTTCTATCGTATCCTATCATCCATCCTATCCTATCCTCTATCCTATCCTCTATCCTATCCTCTACCCTATCCTATCTTCTATCCTATCCTATTCTCTATCCTATCCTATCCTATGCACTATCGTATGCTCTATCCTATCCTATCCTCTATCCTATCCAATCCCCTCTCCTATCCTCTACCCTAGAATACTATGTATCCTATCCTATTCTCTATCCTATCCTATCCTATCCTCTATCCTATCCTATTCTCTATCCTACGCTATCCTCTATCCTATAATATCCTCTATCCCATCCTAATCTCTATCCTATCAATCCCCTATCCTATCCTCTATCCTATCCAATTCTCTATCCTATCCTATCCTCTATCATATCCTATCCTCTATCCTATCCTATCCTCTATCCTATCCTATCCTCTATCCTATCCTCTCCTCAATCCTATCCTATCCTCAATCCTAACCTAACCTCTATCCTATCCTATTCTCTATCCTATCCTATCCTCTATCCTATCCTATCCTCTATCTTATCCTATCCACTATCCTATCCTATCCTCAATCCAATCCTTTCCTCTATCCTATCCTCTATCCTATTCTATCCTCTATCCTATCCTATCCACAATCCAATCCTATCCTCTATCCTATAATATCCTCTATCCTATCCTATCCTATCCTCTATCCTTTCCTCTATCCTATCCTCTATCCTATCCTATCCTCTATCCTATCCTCTCCTCAATCCTATCCTCTCCTCAATCCTATCCTATCCTCTATCCTATCTTATCCTCTATCCTATCCTGTACTCTATTCTATCCTACCCTCTTTCTTATCCTATCCACTATCCTATCCTATCCTCAATCCAATCCTATACTCTATCCTATCCTCTCCTCAATCCTATCCTATCCTCAATCCTAACCTATCCTCTATCCTATCCTATTCACTATCCTATCCTCTATCCTATCCAATTCTCTATCCTATCCTATCCTATCCTATCCAATTCTCTATCCTATTCTATCCTCTATCCTATCCTATCCACAATCCAATCCTATCCTCTATCCTATAATATCCTCTATCCTATCCTATCCTATCCTCTATCCTTTCCTCTATCCTATCCTCTATCCTATCCTATCCTCTATCCTATCCTCTCCTCAATCCTATCCTATCCTCAATCCTATCCTATCCTCTATCCTATCTTATCCTCTATCCTATTCTGTACTCTATTCTATCCTATCCTCTTTCTTATCCTATCCACTATCCTATCCTATCCTCAATCCAATCCTATACTCTATCCTATCCTCTCCTCAATCCTATCCTATCCTCAATCCTAACCTATCCTCTATCCTATCCTATTCTCTATCCTATCCTATCCTCTATCCTATCCTATCCTCTATCCTATCCAATTCTCTATCCTATCCTATCCTCTATCCTATCCTATCCTCTATCCTATCCTATCCTCTATCCTATCCTCTCCTCAATCCTATCCTATCCTCAATCTTAACCTAACCTCTATCCTATCCTATCCTCTATCCCATCCAATCCTCTATCCTATCCTCTATCCTATCCTAACCTCTATCCTATCCTCTCCTCAATCCTATCGTATCCTCTATCCTATCTTATCCTCTATCCTATCCTGTACTCTATTCTACCCTATCCTCTTTCTTATCCTATCCACTATCCTATCCTATCCTCAATCCAAACCTATACTCTATCCTATCCTCTCCTCAATCCTATCCTATCCTCAATCCTAACCTATCCTCTATCCTATCCTATTCTCTATCCTATCCTATCCTCTATCCTATCCTATCGTCTATCCTATCCTATCCTCTATCCTATCCTATCCTCTATCCTATAATATCCTCTATCCTATCCAATTCTCTATCCTATCCTATCCTCTATCCAATCCTATCCTCAATTCAATCCTATCCTCTATCCTATAATATCCTCTATCCTATCCTATCCTATCCTCTATCCTATCCTCTCCTCAATCCTATCCTATCCTCTATCCTATTCTATCCTCTATCCTATCCTATCCTCAATCCAATCCTATCCTCTATCCTATAATATCCTCTATCCTATCCTATCCTCTATCCTATCCTATCCTCTATCCTCTCCTCTCCTCAATCCTATCCTATCCTCTATCCTATCTTATCCTCTATCCTATTCTATCCTCTATCCTATCCTATCCTCAATCCAATCCTATCCTCTATCCTATAATATCCTCTATCCTATCCTATCCTATCCTCTATCCTTTCCTCTATCCTATCCTCTATCCTATTCTATCCTCTATCCTATTCTATCCTCAATCCAATCCTATCCTCTATCCTATAATATCCTCTATCCTATCCTATTCTATCCTCTATCCTTTCCTCTATCCTATCCTCTATTCTATCCTATCCTCTATCCTATCCTCCCCTCAATACTATCCTATCCTCAATCCTATCCTATCCTCTATCCTATCTTATCCTCTATCCTATCCTGTTCTCTATTCTATCCTATCCTCTATCTTATCCTATCCACCATCCAATCCTATCCTCTATCCTATAATATCCTCTATCCTATCCTATCCTATCCTCTATCCTTTCCTCTATCCTATCCTCTATCCTATCCTATCCTCTATCCTATCCTCTATCCTATCCTATCCTCTATCCTATCCTATCTTCTATCCTATCCTATTCTCTATCCTATCCTATCCTATGCACTATCGTATGCTCTATCCTATCCTATCCTCTATCCTATCCAATCCCCTATCCTATCCTCTACCCTAGAATACCATGTATCCTATCCTATTCTCTATCCTATCCTATCCTATCCTCTATCCTATCCTATCCTCTATCCTATCCTATCCTCTATCCTATCCTATCCTCTATCCTATAATATATTCTATCCCATCCTAATCTCTATCCTATCAATCCCCTATCGTATCCTCTATCCTATCCTATCCTCTATCCTATCCAATTCTCTATCCTATCCTATCCTCTATCATATCCTATCCTCTATCCTATCCTATCCTCTATCCTATCCTATCCTCTATCCTATCCTCTCCTCAATCCTATCCTATCCTCAATCCTAACCTAACCTCTATCCTATCCTATTCTCTATCCGATCCTACCCTCTATCCTATCCTATCCTCTATCCTATCCTATCCTCTATCCTATCCTCTCCTGAATCCTATCCTATCCTCTATCCTATCCTCTATACTATCCTCTATCCTATCCTCTCCTCAATCCTATCCTATCCTCTATCCTATCCTATCCCCTATCCTATTCAATCTCATATCCTATCCTATCCTCTATCATATCCTATCCTCTATCGTATCCTATCTTCTATCGTATCCTATCCTCTATCCTATCCTATCCTCTATCCTATCCTCTATCCTATCCTCTATCCTATCCTATCCTCAATCCTATCCTATCCTATCCTCCATCCTATCCTATCCTCCATCCTATCCAAACCCCTATCCTATCCTCAATCCTATCCTATCCTCATTCCTATCCTATCCTCAATCCTATCCTATCATCAATCCTAACCTATCCTCTACCCTATCCTATTCTCTATCCTATCCTATCCTCTATCCTATCCTATCCTCTATCCTATCCTCTATCCTATCCTCTATCCTATCCTATCCTCTACCCTATCCTATCTTCTATCCGTTCCTATTCTCTATCCTATCCTATCCTATGCACTATCGTATGCTCTATCCTATCCTATCCTCTATCCTATCCAATACCCTATCCTATCCTCTACCCTATAATACCATGTATCCTATCCTATTCTCTATCCTATCCTATCCTATCCTCTATCGTATGCTCTATCCTATCCTATCCCCTATCCTATCCTTAATCCTATCCTATCCTCAATCCTAACCTATCCTCTATGCTATCCTATTGTCTATCCTATCCTATCCTCTATCCTATCCTATCCTCTATCCTATCCTATCCTCTATCCTATCTTATCCTCTATCCTATCCTGTCCTCTATTCTATCCTATCCTCTATCTTATCATATCCACTATCCTATCCTATACTCTATCCTATTCTATCCTCTATCCTATCCTATCCTCTATCCTATCCTATCCTCTACCCTATCCTATCTTCTATCCGTTCCAATTCTCTATCCTATCCTATCCTATGCACTATCGTATGCTCTATCCTATCCTATCCTCTATCCTATCCAATCCCCTATCCTATCCTCTACCCTATAATACCATGTATCCTATCCTATTCTGTATCCTATCCTATCCTATCCTCTATCGTATGCTCTATCCTATCCTATCCCCTATCCTATCCTTAATCCTATCCTATCCTCAATCCTAACCTATCCTCTATGCTATCCTATTCTCTATCCTATCCTATCCTCTATCCTATCCTATCCTCTATCCTATCCTATCCTCTATCCTATCTTATCCTCTATCCTATCCTGTCCTCTATTCTATCCTATCCTCTATCTTATCATATCCACTATCCTATCCTATACTCTATCCTATTCTATCCTCTATCCTATCCTATCCTCAATCCAATGCTATCCTCTATCCTATCCTATCCTCTATCGTATCCTATCCTCTATCGTATCCAATCCTCTATCCTATCCTCTATCCTATCCTATCCTCTATCCTATCCTATCATCTATCCTATCCTATTCTCTATTATATCCTATCCTCTATCCTATCCTATCCACTATCGTATGCTCTATCCCATCCAATCCCCTATCCTATCCTCTACCCTATCCTATCCTCAACCCTATAATACAATGTATCCTATCCTATTCTCTATCCTATCCTATCCTATCCTCTATCGTATGCTCTATCCTATCCTATCCACTATCCTATCCTATCCTCTATCCTATCCTATCGTCTATCCTATCCTATCCTCTATCCTATCCTATCCTCTATCCTATCCTATCCTCTATCCTATAATATCCTCTATCCCATCCTATTCTCTATCCTATCCTATCCTCTATCCTATCCTATCCTCTATCCTATCCTATCCTCTATCCTATCCTATTCTCTATCCTATCCTCTCCTCAATCCTACCCTATCCTCTATCCTATCCTCTATCCTATCCTCTCCTCAATCCTATCCTATTCTCTATCCTATCCTATCCTCTATCCTATTCAATCTCATATCCTATCCTATCCTCTATCATATCCTATCCTCTATCGTATCCTATCTTCTATCGTATCCTATCCTCTATCCTATCCAATCCTCTATCCTATCCTCTATCCTAACTTGTCCTCTATCCTATCCTATCCTCAATCCTATCCTATCCTATCCTCCATCCTATCCTATCCTCCATCCTATCCAATCCCCTATCCTATCCTCAATCCTATCCTATCCTCATTCCTATCCTATCCTCAATCCTATCGTATCCTCTATCCTATAGTATCCTCTATCCTATCCTATCCTCAATCCTATCCTATCATCAATCCTAACCTATCCTCTACCCTATCCTATTCTCTATCCTATCCTATCCTCTATCCTATCCTATCCTCTATCCTATCCTCTATCCTATCCTATCCTCTACCCTATCCTATCTTCTATCCGTTCCTATTCTCTATCCTATCCTATCCTATGCACTATCGTATGCTCTATCCTATCCTATCCTCTATCCTATCCAATCCCCTATCCTATCCTCTACCATATAATACCATGTATCCTATCCTATTCTCTATCCTATCCTATCCTATCCTCTATCGTATGCTCTATCCTATCCTATCCACTATCCAATCCTATACTCTATCATATCCTATCCCCTATCCTATCCTTAATCCTATCCTATCCTCAATCCTAACCTATCCTCTATGCTATCCTATTCTCTATCCTATCCTATCCTCTATCCTATCCTATCCTCTATCTAATCCTATCCTCTATCCTATCTTATCCTCTATCCTATCCTGTCCTCTATTCTATCCTATCCTCTATCTTATCATATCCACTATCCTATCCTATACTCTATCCTATTCTATCCTCTATCCTATCCTATCCTCAATCCAATGCTATCCTCTATCCTATCCTATCCTCTATCGTATCCTATCCTCTATCGTATCCAATCCTCTATCCTATCCTCTATCCTATCCTATCCTCTATCCTATCCTATCATCTATCCTATCCTATTCTCTATCCTATCCTATCCTCTATCCTATCCTATCCACTATCGTATGCTCTATCCTATCCAATCCCCTATCCTATCCTCTATCCTATCCTCTACCCTATCCTATCTTCTATCCTATCTTATCCTCTATCCTATCCTGTACTCTATTCTATCCTATCCTCTATCTTATCCTATCCACTATCCTATCCTATCCTCAATCCAATCCTATCCTCCATCCTATCCAATCCCCTATCCTATCCTCAATCCTATCCTATCCTCATTCCTATCCTATCCTATCCTCTATCCTATCCTCTCCCAATCCTATCCTATCCTCTATCCTATCCTCTATCCTATCCTGTCCTCAATCCTATCCTATCCTCTATCTTATCCTATCCTCTATCCTATTCAATCTCATATCCTATCCTATCCTCTATCATATCCTATCCTCTATCGTATCCTATCTTCTATCGTATCCTATCCTCTATCCTATCCAATCCTCTATCCTATCCTCTAACCTATCCTGTCCTCTATCCTATCCTATCCTCCATCCTATCCTATCCTCCATCGTATCCAATCCCCTATCCTATCCTCAATCCTATCCTATCCTATCCTCAATCCTATAGTATCCTCTATCCTATAGTATCCTCTATCCTATCCTATCCTCTATCCTATCCTATCCTCAATCCTATCCTATCCTATCCTCTATCCTATCCTATCATCTATCATATCCTATCCTCTATCCTATCCTATCGTCTATCCTATCCTATCCTCTATCTTATCCTATCCTCTATCCTATAATATATTCTATCCCATCCTAATCTCTATCCTATCAATCCCCTATCCTATCCTCTATCCTATCCTATCCTCTATCCTATCCAATTCTCTATCCTATCCTATCCTCTATCATATCCTATCCTCTATCCTATCCTATCCTCTATCCTATCCTCTCCTCAATCCTATCCTATCCTCAATCCTAACCTAACCTCTATCCTATCCTATTCTCTATCCTATCCTATCCTCTATCCTATCCTATCCTCTATCCTATCCTATTCTCTATCCTATCCTCTCCCCAATCCTATCCTATCCTCTATCCTATCCTCTCCCAATCCTATCCTATCCTCTATCCTATCCTCTATCCTATCCTGTCCTCAATCCTATCCTATCCTCTATCTTATCCTATCCTCTATCCTATTCAATCTCATATCCTATCCTATCCTCTATCATATCCTATCCTCTATCGTATCCTATCTTCTATCGTATCCTATCCTCTATCCTATCCAATCCTCTATCCTATCCTCTAACCTATCCTGTCCTCTATCCTATCCTATCCTCCATCCTATCCTATCCTCCATCGTATCCAATCCCCTATCCTATCCTCAATCCTATCCTATCCTATCCTCAATCCTATAGTATCCTCTATCCTATAGTATCCTCTATCCTATCCTATCCTCTATCCTATCCTATCCTCAATCCTATCCTATCCTATCCTCTATCCTATCCTATCATCTATCATATCCTATCCTCTATCCTATCCTATCGTCTATCCTATCCTATCCTCTATCTTATCCTATCCTCTATCCTATAATATATTCTATCCCATCCTAATCTCTATCCTATCAATCCCCTATCCTATCCTCTATCCTATCCTATCCTCTATCCTATCCAATTCTCTATCCTATCCTATCCTCTATCATATCCTATCCTCTATCCTATCCTATCCTCTATCCTATCCTATCCTCTATCCTATCCTCTCCTCAATCCTATCCTATCCTCAATCCTAACCTAACCTCTATCTTATCCTATTCTCTATCCTATCCTACCCTCTATCCTATCCTATCCTCTATCCTATCCTATCCTCTATCCTATCCTCTCCTCAATCCTATCCTATCCTCTATCCTATCGTCTATCCTATCCTCTATCCTATCCTCTCCTCAATCCTATCCTATCCTCTATCCTATCCTATCCCCTATCCTATTCAATCTCATATCCTATCCTATCCTCTATCATATCCTATCCTCTATCGTATCCTATCTTCTATCGTATCCTATCCTCTATCCTATCCTATCCTCTATCCTATCCTCTATCCTATCCTCTACCCGACCCCTATCTTCTATCCTATCCTATTCTCTATCCTATCCAATTCTCTATCCTATCCTATCCTCTATCATATCCTATCCTCTATCCTATCCTATCCTCTATCCTATCCTACCCTCTATCCTATCCTATCCTCTATCCTATCCTATCCTCTATCCTATCCTCTCCTCAATCCTATCCTATCCTCTATCCTATCCTCTATCCTATCCTCTATCCTATCCTCTCCTCAATCCTATCCTATCCTCTATCCTATCCTATCCCCTATCCTATTCAATCTCATATCCTATACTATCCTCTATCATATCCTATCCTCTATCCTATCCTATCTTCTATCGTATCCTATCCTCTATCCTATCCTATCCTCTATCCTATCCTCTATCCTATCCTCTACCCGACCCCTATCTTCTATCCTATCCTATTCTCTATCCTATCTTATCCTATGCACTATCGTATGCTCTATCCTGTCCTATCCTCTATCCTATCCAATCCCCTATCCTATCCTCTACCCTAGAATACTATGTATCCTATCCTATTCTCTATCCTATCCTATCCTATCCTCTATCCTATCCAATTCTCTATCCTACCCTATCCTCTATCCTATAATATCCTCTATCCCATCCTAATCTCTATCCTATCAATCCCCTATCCTATCCTCTATCCTATCCAATTCTCTATCCTATCCTATCCTCTATCATATCCTATCCTCTATCCTATCCTATCCTCTATCCTATACTATCCTCTATCCTATCCTCTCCTCAATCCTATCCTATCCTCTATCCTATCCTTTATCCTATCCTATCCTCAATCCTATCCTATCCTATCCTCCATCCTATCCTATCCTCCATCCTATCCAATCCCCTATCCTATCCTCAATCCTATCCTATCCTCATTCCTATCCTATCCTCAATCCTATCGTATCCTCTATCCTATAGTATCCTCTATCCTATCCTATCCTCTATACTATCCTATCCTCAATCCTATCCTATCCTCAATCCTATCCTATCCTATCCTCTATCCTATCCTATCATCTATCATATCCTATCCTCTATCCTATCCTATCCTCTATCCTATCCTATCCTCTATCCTATCCTCTCCTCAATCCTATCCTATCCTCAATCCTAACCTAACCTCTATCCTATCCTATTCTCTATCCTATCCTACCCTCTATCCTATCCTATCCTCTATCCTATCCTATCCTCTATCCTATCCTCTCCTCAATCCTATCCTATCCTCTATCCTATCCTCTATCCTATCCTCTCCTCAATCCTATCCTATCCTCTATCCTATCCTATCCCCTATCCTATTCAGTCTCATATCCTATCCTATCCTCTATCATATCCTATCCTCTATCGTATCCTATCTTCTATCGTATCCTATCATCCATCCTATCCTATCCTCTATCCTATCCTCTATCCTATCCTCTACCCTATCCTATCTTCTATCCTATCCTATTCTCTATCCTATCCTATCCTATGCACTATCGTATGCTCTATCCTATCCTATCCTCTATCCTATCCAATCCCCTATCCTATCCTCTACCCTAGAATACTATGTATCCTATCCTATTCTCTATCCTATCCTATCCTATCCTCTATCCTATCCTATTCTCTATCCTACGCTATCCTCTATCCTATAATATCCTCTATCCCATCCTAATCTCTATCCTATCAATCCCCTATCCTATCCTCTATCCTATCCAATTCTCTATCCTATCCTATCCTCTATCATATCCTATCCTCTATCCTATCCTATCCTCTATCCTATCCTATCCTCTATCCTATCCTCTCCTCAATCCTATCCTATCCTCAATCCTAACCTAACCTCTATCCTATCCTATTCTCTATCCTATCCTATCCTCTATCCTATCCTATCCTCTATCTTATCCTATCCACTATCCTATCCTATCCTCAATCCAATCCTTTCCTCTATCCTATCCTCTATCCTATTCTATCCTCTATCCTATCCTATCCACAATCCAATCCTATCCTCTATCCTATAATATCCTCTATCCTATCCTATCCTATCCTCTATCCTTTCCTCTATCCTATCCTCTATCCTATCCTATCCTCTATCCTATCCTCTCCTCAATCCTATCCTATCCTCAATCCTATCCTATCCTCTATCCTATCTTATCCTCTATCCTATCCTGTACTCTATTCTATCCTACCCTCTTTCTTATCCTATCCACTATCCTATCCTATCCTCAATCCAATCCTATACTCTATCCTATCCTCTCCTCAATCCTATCCTATCCTCAATCCTAACCTATCCTCTATCCTATCCTATTCACTATCCTATCCTCTATCCTATCCAATTCTCTATCCTATCCTATCCTATCCTATCCAATTCTCTATCCTATTCTATCCTCTATCCTATCCTATCCACAATCCAATCCTATCCTCTATCCTATAATATCCTCTATCCTATCCTATCCTATCCTCTATCCTTTCCTCTATCCTATCCTCTATCCTATCCTATCCTCTATCCTATCCTCTCCTCAATCCTATCCTATCCTCAATCCTATCCTATCCTCTATCCTATCTTATCCTCTATCCTATTCTGTACTCTATTCTATCCTATCCTCTTTCTTATCCTATCCACTATCCTATCCTATCCTCAATCCAATCCTATACTCTATCCTATCCTCTCCTCAATCCTATCCTATCCTCAATCCTAACCTATCCTCTATCCTATCCTATTCTCTATCCTATCCTATCCTCTATCCTATCCTATCCTCTATCCTATCCAATTCTCTATCCTATCCTATCCTCTATCCTATCCTATCCTCTATCCTATCCTATCCTCTATCCTATCCTCTCCTCAATCCTATCCTATCCTCAATCTTAACCTAACCTCTATCCTATCCTATCCTCTATCCCATCCAATCCTCTATCCTATCCTCTATCCTATCCTAACCTCTATCCTATCCTCTCCTCAATCCTATCGTATCCTCTATCCTATCTTATCCTCTATCCTATCCTGTACTCTATTCTACCCTATCCTCTTTCTTATCCTATCCACTATCCTATCCTATCCTCAATCCAAACCTATACTCTATCCTATCCTCTCCTCAATCCTATCCTATCCTCAATCCTAACCTATCCTCTATCCTATCCTATTCTCTATCCTATCCTATCCTCTATCCTATCCTATCGTCTATCCTATCCTATCCTCTATCCTATCCTATCCTCTATCCTATAATATCCTCTATCCTATCCAATTCTCTATCCTATCCTATCCTCTATCCAATCCTATCCTCAATTCAATCCTATCCTCTATCCTATAATATCCTCTATCCTATCCTATCCTATCCTCTATCCTATCCTCTCCTCAATCCTATCCTATCCTCTATCCTATTCTATCCTCTATCCTATCCTATCCTCAATCCAATCCTATCCTCTATCCTATAATATCCTCTATCCTATCCTATCCTCTATCCTATCCTATCCTCTATCCTCTCCTCTCCTCAATCCTATCCTATCCTCTATCCTATCTTATCCTCTATCCTATTCTATCCTCTATCCTATCCTATCCTCAATCCAATCCTATCCTCTATCCTATAATATCCTCTATCCTATCCTATCCTATCCTCTATCCTTTCCTCTATCCTATCCTCTATCCTATTCTATCCTCTATCCTATTCTATCCTCAATCCAATCCTATCCTCTATCCTATAATATCCTCTATCCTATCCTATTCTATCCTCTATCCTTTCCTCTATCCTATCCTCTATTCTATCCTATCCTCTATCCTATCCTCCCCTCAATACTATCCTATCCTCAATCCTATCCTATCCTCTATCCTATCCTATCCTCTATCCTATCCTATCTTCTATCCTATCCTATTCTCTATCCTATCCTATCCTATGCACTATCGTATGCTCTATCCTATCCTATCCTCTATCCTATCCAATCCCCTATCCTATCCTCTACCCTAGAATACCATGTATCCTATCCTATTCTCTATCCTATCCTATCCTATCCTCTATCCTATCCTATCCTCTATCCTATCCTATCCTCTATCCTATAATATATTCTATCCCATCCTAATCTCTATCCTATCAATCCCCTATCGTATCCTCTATCCTATCCTATCCTCTATCCTATCCAATTCTCTATCCTATCCTATCCTCTATCATATCCTATCCTCTATCCTATCCTATCCTCTATCCTATCCTATCCTCTATCCTATCCTCTCCTCAATCCTATCCTATCCTCAATCCTAACCTAACCTCTATCCTATCCTATTCTCTATCCGATCCTACCCTCTATCCTATCCTATCCTCTATCCTATCCTATCCTCTATCCTATCCTCTCCTGAATCCTATCCTATCCTCTATCCTATCCTCTATACTATCCTCTATCCTATCCTCTCCTCAATCCTATCCTATCCTCTATCCTATCCTATCCCCTATCCTATTCAATCTCATATCCTATCCTATCCTCTATCATATCCTATCCTCTATCGTATCCTATCTTCTATCGTATCCTATCCTCTATCCTATCCTATCCTCTATCCTATCCTCTATCCTATCCTCTATCCTATCCTATCCTCAATCCTATCCTATCCTATCCTCCATCCTATCCTATCCTCCATCCTATCCAAACCCCTATCCTATCCTCAATCCTATCCTATCCTCATTCCTATCCTATCCTCAATCCTATCCTATCATCAATCCTAACCTATCCTCTACCCTATCCTATTCTCTATCCTATCCTATCCTCTATCCTATCCTATCCTCTATCCTATCCTCTATCCTATCCTCTATCCTATCCTATCCTCTACCCTATCCTATCTTCTATCCGTTCCTATTCTCTATCCTATCCTATCCTATGCACTATCGTATGCTCTATCCTATCCTATCCTCTATCCTATCCAATACCCTATCCTATCCTCTACCCTATAATACCATGTATCCTATCCTATTCTCTATCCTATCCTATCCTATCCTCTATCGTATGCTCTATCCTATCCTATCCCCTATCCTATCCTTAATCCTATCCTATCCTCAATCCTAACCTATCCTCTATGCTATCCTATTGTCTATCCTATCCTATCCTCTATCCTATCCTATCCTCTATCCTATCCTATCCTCTATCCTATCTTATCCTCTATCCTATCCTGTCCTCTATTCTATCCTATCCTCTATCTTATCATATCCACTATCCTATCCTATACTCTATCCTATTCTATCCTCTATCCTATCCTATCCTCTATCCTATCCTCTATCCTATCCTATCCTCTACCCTATCCTATCTTCTATCCGTTCCAATTCTCTATCCTATCCTATCCTATGCACTATCGTATGCTCTATCCTATCCTATCCTCTATCCTATCCAATCCCCTATCCTATCCTCTACCCTATAATACCATGTATCCTATCCTATTCTGTATCCTATCCTATCCTATCCTCTATCGTATGCTCTATCCTATCCTATCCCCTATCCTATCCTTAATCCTATCCTATCCTCAATCCTAACCTATCCTCTATGCTATCCTATTCTCTATCCTATCCTATCCTCTATCCTATCCTATCCTCTATCCTATCCTATCCTCTATCCTATCTTATCCTCTATCCTATCCTGTCCTCTATTCTATCCTATCCTCTATCTTATCATATCCACTATCCTATCCTATACTCTATCCTATTCTATCCTCTATCCTATCCTATCCTCAATCCAATGCTATCCTCTATCCTATCCTATCCTCTATCGTATCCTATCCTCTATCGTATCCAATCCTCTATCCTATCCTCTATCCTATCCTATCCTCTATCCTATCCTATCATCTATCCTATCCTATTCTCTATTATATCCTATCCTCTATCCTATCCTATCCACTATCGTATGCTCTATCCCATCCAATCCCCTATCCTATCCTCTACCCTATCCTATCCTCAACCCTATAATACAATGTATCCTATCCTATTCTCTATCCTATCCTATCCTATCCTCTATCGTATGCTCTATCCTATCCTATCCACTATCCTATCCTATCCTCTATCCTATCCTATCGTCTATCCTATCCTATCCTCTATCCTATCCTATCCTCTATCCTATCCTATCCTCTATCCTATAATATCCTCTATCCCATCCTATTCTCTATCCTATCCTATCCTCTATCCTATCCTATCCTCTATCCTATCCTATCCTCTATCCTATCCTATTCTCTATCCTATCCTCTCCTCAATCCTACCCTATCCTCTATCCTATCCTCTATCCTATCCTCTCCTCAATCCTATCCTATTCTCTATCCTATCCTATCCTCTATCCTATTCAATCTCATATCCTATCCTATCCTCTATCATATCCTATCCTCTATCGTATCCTATCTTCTATCGTATCCTATCCTCTATCCTATCCAATCCTCTATCCTATCCTCTATCCTAACTTGTCCTCTATCCTATCCTATCCTCAATCCTATCCTATCCTATCCTCCATCCTATCCTATCCTCCATCCTATCCAATCCCCTATCCTATCCTCAATCCTATCCTATCCTCATTCCTATCCTATCCTCAATCCTATCGTATCCTCTATCCTATAGTATCCTCTATCCTATCCTATCCTCAATCCTATCCTATCATCAATCCTAACCTATCCTCTACCCTATCCTATTCTCTATCCTATCCTATCCTCTATCCTATCCTATCCTCTATCCTATCCTCTATCCTATCCTATCCTCTACCCTATCCTATCTTCTATCCGTTCCTATTCTCTATCCTATCCTATCCTATGCACTATCGTATGCTCTATCCTATCCTATCCTCTATCCTATCCAATCCCCTATCCTATCCTCTACCATATAATACCATGTATCCTATCCTATTCTCTATCCTATCCTATCCTATCCTCTATCGTATGCTCTATCCTATCCTATCCACTATCCAATCCTATACTCTATCATATCCTATCCCCTATCCTATCCTTAATCCTATCCTATCCTCAATCCTAACCTATCCTCTATGCTATCCTATTCTCTATCCTATCCTATCCTCTATCCTATCCTATCCTCTATCTAATCCTATCCTCTATCCTATCTTATCCTCTATCCTATCCTGTCCTCTATTCTATCCTATCCTCTATCTTATCATATCCACTATCCTATCCTATACTCTATCCTATTCTATCCTCTATCCTATCCTATCCTCAATCCAATGCTATCCTCTATCCTATCCTATCCTCTATCGTATCCTATCCTCTATCGTATCCAATCCTCTATCCTATCCTCTATCCTATCCTATCCTCTATCCTATCCTATCATCTATCCTATCCTATTCTCTATCCTATCCTATCCTCTATCCTATCCTATCCACTATCGTATGCTCTATCCTATCCAATCCCCTATCCTATCCTCTATCCTATCCTCTACCCTATCCTATCTTCTATCCTATCTTATCCTCTATCCTATCCTGTACTCTATTCTATCCTATCCTCTATCTTATCCTATCCACTATCCTATCCTATCCTCAATCCAATCCTATCCTCCATCCTATCCAATCCCCTATCCTATCCTCAATCCTATCCTATCCTCATTCCTATCCTATCCTATCCTCTATCCTATCCTATCCTCTATCCTATCCTCTCCTCAATCCTATCCTATCCTCTATCCTATCCTCTATCCTATCCTCTCCTCAATCCTATGCTATCCTCTATCCTATCCTATCCCCTATCCTATTCAATCTCATATCCTATCCTATCCTCTATCATATCCTATCCTCTATCGTATCCTATCTTCTATCGTATCCTATCCTCTATCCTATCCTATCCTCTATCCTATCCTCTATCCTATCCTCTACCCTATCCTATCTTCTATCCTATCCTATTCTCTATCCTATCCTATCCTATGCACTATCGTATGCTCTATCCTATCCTATCCTCTATCCTATCCAATTCTCTATCCTATCCTATCCTCTATCATATCCTATCCTCTATCCTATCCTATCCTCTAATCTATCCTATCCTCTATCCTATCCTCTCCTCAATCCTATCCTATCCTCAATCCTAACCTAACCTCTATCCTATCCTATTCTCTATCCTATCCTATCCTCTATCCTATCCTATCCTCTATCTTATCCTATCCACTATCCTATCCTATCCTCAATCCAATCCTTTCCTCTATCCTATCCTCTATCCTATTCTATCCTCTATCCTATCCTATCCACAATCCAATCCTATCCTCTATCCTATCCTATCCTCTATCCTATCCTATCCTCAATCCAATCCTATCCTCTATCATATCCTATCCTCTATCCTATCCTATCGTCTATCCTATCCTATCCTCTATCCTATCCTATCCCCTATCCTATCCTCAATCCTATCCTATCCTCATTCCTATCCTATCCTATCCTCTATCCTATCCTATCCTCTATCCTATCCTCTCCTCAATCCTATCCTATCCTCTATCCTATCCTCTATCCTATCCTCTCCTCAATCCTATGCTGTCCTCTATCCTATCCTATCCCCTATCCTATTCAATCTCATATCCTATCCTATCCTCTATCATATCCTATCCTCTATCGTATCCTATCTTCTATCGTATCCTATCCTCTATCCTATCCTATCCTCTATCCTATCCTCTATCCTATCCTCTACCCTATCCTATCTTCTATCCTATCCTATTCTCTATCCTATCCTATCCTATGCACTATCGTATGCTCTATCCTATCCTATCCTCTATCCTATCCAATTCTCTATCCTATCCTATCCTCTATCATATCCTATCCTCTATCCTATCCTATCCTCTAATCTATCCTATCCTCTATCCTATCCTCTCCTCAATCCTATCCTATCCTCAATCGTATCCTAACCTCTATCCTATCCTATTCTCTATCCTATCCTATCCTCTATCCTATCCTATCCTCTATCTTATCCTATCCACTATCCTATCCTATCCTCAATCCAATCCTTTCCTCTATCCTATCCTCTATCCTATTCTATCCTCTATCCTATCCTATCCACAATCCAATCCTATCCTCTATCCTATAATATCCTCTATCCTATCCTATCCTATCCTCTATACTTTCCTCTATCCTATCCTCTATCCTATCCTATCCTCTATCCTATCCTCTCCTCAATCCTATCCTATCCTCAATCCTATCCCATCCTCTATCCTATCTTATCCTCTATCCTATCCTGTACTCTATTCTATCCTATCCTCTATCTTATCCTATCCACTATCCTATCCTATCCTCAATCCAATCCTATACTCTATCCTATCCTCTCCTCAATCCTATCCTATCCTCAATCCTAACCTATCCTCTATCCTATCCTATTCTCTATCCTATCCTATCCTCTATCCTATCCTATCCTCTATCCTATCCAATTCTCTATCCTATCCTATCCTCTATCCTATCCTATCCTCTATCCTATCCTATCCTCTATCCTCTCCTAACATCAATCCTATCCCATCCTCAATCCTAACCTAACCTCTATCCTATCCTATCCTCTATCCCATCCAATCCTCTATCCTATCCTCTATCCTATCCTATCCTCTATCCTATCCTATCCTCAATCCTATCCTATCCTCAATCCTATCCTATCCTATCCTCTATCCTATTATATCATCTATCATATCCTATCCTCTATCCTATCCTATCGTCTATCCTATCCTATCCTCTATCCTATCCTATCCTCTATCCTATAATATATTCTATCCCATCCTAATCTCTATCCTATCAAACCCCTATCCTATCCTCTATCCTATAATATCCTCTATCCTATCCAATTCTCTATCCTATCCTATCCTCTATCCAATCCTATCCTCAATTCAATCCTATCCTCTATCCTATAATATCCTCTATCCTATCCTATCCTATCCTCTATCCTATCCTCTCCTCAATCCTATCCTATTATCTATCCTATTCTATCCTCTATCCTATCCTATCCTCAATCCAATCCTATCCTCTATCCTATAATATCCTCTATCCTATCCTATCCTATCCTCTATCCTATCCTCTATCCTATCCTCTATCCTATCCTATCCTCTATCCTCTCCTCTCCTCAATCCTATCCTATCCTCAATCCTATCCTATCCTCTATCCTATCTTATCCTCTATCCTATTCTATCCTCTTTCCTATCCTATCCTCAATCCAATCCTATCCTCTATCCTATAATATCCTCTATCCTATCCTGTCCTATCCTCTATCCTTTCCTCTATCCTATCCTCTATCCTATTCTATCCTCTATCCTATTCTATCCTCAATCCAATCCTATAATATCCTCTATCCTATCCTATCCTATCCTCTATCCTATCCTCTACCCTATTCTATCCTCAATCCAATCCTATCCTCTATCCTATAATATCCTCTATCCTATCCTATCCTATCCTCTATCCTTTCCTCTATCCTATCCTCTATCCTATTCTATCCTCTATCCTATTCTATCCTCAATCCAATCCTATCCTCTATCCTATAATATCCTCTATCCTATCCTATCCTATCCTCTATCCTTTCCTCTATCCTATCCTCTATCCTATCCTATCCTCTATCCTATCCTCTCCTCAATCCTATCCTATCCTCAATCCTATCCTCTATCCTATCCTATCCTCTATCCTATCCTCTCCTCAATCCTATCCTATCCTCAATCCTATCCTATCCTCTATCCTATCTTATCCTCTATCCTATCCTGTACTCTATTCTATCCTATCCTCTATCTTATCCTATCCACTATCCTATCCTATCCTCTATCCTATTCTATCCTCTACTCTATCCTATCCTCAATCCAATCCTATCCTCTATCCTATAATATCCTCTATCCTATCCTATCCTATCCTCTATCCTATCCTCTGTCCTATCCTCTATCCTATCCTATCCTCTATCCTCTCCTCTCCTCAACCCTATCCTATCCTCAATCCTATCCTATCCTCTATCCTATCTTATCCTCTATCCTATCCTGTACTCTATTCTATCCTATCCTCTATCTTATCCTATCCACTATCCTATCCTATCCTCAATCCAATCCTATACTCTATCCTATCCTATTCTCTATCCTATCATATCCTCTATCCTATCCTCTCCTCAATCCTATCCTATCCTCAATCCTAACCTATCCTCTATCATATCCTATTCTCTATACTATCCTATCCTCTATCCTATAGTATCCTCTATCCTATCCTCTATCCTATCCTATCCTCTATCTTATCCTATCTTCTATCCTATCCTCTTCTCTATCCTATCCTATCCTATGCACTATCGTATGCTCTATCCCATCCTATCCTCTATCCTATCCAATCCCCTATCCTATCCTCTACCCTAGAATACCATGTATCCTATCCTATTCTCTATCCTATCCTATCCTATCCTCTATCCTATCCTATTCTCTATCCTACCCTATCCTCTATCCTATAATATCCTCTATCCCATCCTAATCTCTATCCTATCAATCCCCTATCCTATCCTCTATCCTATCCTATCCTCTATCCTATCCAATTCTCTATCCTATCCTATCCTCTATCATATCCTATCCTCTATCCTATCCTATCCCCTATCCTATCCTATCCTCTATCCTATCCTCTCCTCAATCCTATCCTATCCTCAATCCTAACCTAACCTCTATCCTATCCTATCCTCTATCATATCCTATTCTCTATCCTATCCTCTCTTCAATCCTATCCTATCCTCTATCCTATCCTCTATCCTATCCTCTCCTCAATCCTATCCTATCCTCTATCCTATCCTATCCTCTATCCTATTCAATCTCATATCCTATCCTATCCTCTATCATATCCTATCCTCTATCGTATCCTATCTTCTATCGTATCCTATCCTCTATCCTATCCAATCCTCTATTATATCCTCTATCCTATCCTGTCCTCTATCCTATCCTATCCTCAATCCTATCCTATCCTATCCTCCATCCTATCCTATCCTCCATCCTATCCAATACCCTATCCTATCCTCAATCCTATCCTATCCTATCCTCAATCCTATCGTATCCTCTATCCTATAGTATCCTCTATCCTATCCTATCCTCTATCCTATCCTATCCTCAATCCTATCCTATCCTCAATCCTATCCTATCCTATCCTCTATCCTATCCTATCATCTATCATATCCTATCCTCTATCCTATCCTATCGTCTATCCTATCCTATCCTCTATCCTATCCTATCCTCTATCCTATAATATATTCTATCCCATCCTAATCTCTATCCTATCAATCCCCTATCCTATCCTCTATCCTATCCTATCCTCTATCCTATCCAATTCTCTATCCTATCCTATCCTCTATCATATCCTATCCTCTATCCTATCCTATCCTCTATCCTATCCTATCCTCTATCCTATCCTCTCCTCAATCCTATCCTATCCTCAATCCTATCCTATCCTCTATCCTATCTTATCCTCTATCCTATCCTGTACTCTATTCTATCCTATCCTCTATCTTATCCTATCCACTATCCTATCCTATCCTCAATCCAATCCTATACTCTATCCTATCCTCTCCTCAATCCTATCCTATCCTCAATCCTAACCTATCCTCTATCCTATCCTATTCTCTATCCTATCCTATCCTCTATCCTATCCTATCCTCTATCCTATCCAATTCTCTATCCTATCCTATCCTCTATCCTATCCTATCCTCTATCCTATCCTATCCTCTATCCTCTCCTCTCCTCAATCCTATCCCATCCTCAATCCTAACCTAACCTCTATCTTATCCTATCCTCTATCCCATCCAATCCTCTATCCTATCCTCTATCCTATCCTATCCTCTATCCTATCCTATCCTCAATCCTATCCTATCCTCAATCCTATCCTATCCTATCCTCTATCCTATTATATCATCTATCATATCCTATCCTCTATCCTATCCTATCGTCTATCCTATCCTATCCTCTAATCTATCCTATCCTCTATCCTATCCTCTCCTCAATCCTATCCTATCCTCAATCCTAACCTAACCTCTATCCTATCCTATTCTCTATCCTATCCTATCCTCTATCCTATCCTATCCTCTATCTTATCCTATCCACTATCCTATCCTATCCTCAATCCAATCCTTTCCTCTATCCTATCCTCTATCCTAACCTAACCTCTATCCTATCCTATTCTCTATCCTATCCTATCCTCTATCCTATCCTATCCACTATCCAATCCTATCCTCAATTCAATCCTATCCTCTATCCTATAATATCCTCTATCCTATCCTATCCTATCCTCTATCCTATCCTCTCCTCAATCCTATCCTATTATCTATCCTATTCTATCCTCTATCCTATCCTATCCTCAATCCAATCCTATCCTCTATCCTATAATATCCTCTATCCTATCCTATCCTATCCTCTATCCTATCCTCTATCCTATCCTCTATCCTATCCTATCCTCTATCCTCTCCTCTCCTCAATCCTATCCTATCCTCAATCCTATCCTATCCTCTATCCTATCTTATCCTCTATCCTATTCTATCCTCTTTCCTATCCTATCCTCAATCCAATCCTATCCTCTATCCTATAATATCCTCTATCCTATCCTGTCCTATCCTCTATCCTTTCCTCTATCCTATCCTCTATCCTATTCTATCCTCTATCCTATTCTATCCTCAATCCAATCCTATAATATCCTCTATCCTATCCTATCCTATCCTCTATCCTATCCTCTACCCTATTCTATCCTCAATCCAATCCTATCCTCTATCCTATAATATCCTCTATCCTATCCTATCCTATCCTCTATCCTTTCCTCTATCCTATCCTCTATCCTATTCTATCCTCTATCCTATTCTATCCTCAATCCAATCCTATCCTCTATCCTATAATATCCTCTATCCTATCCTATCCTATCCTCTATCCTTTCCTCTATCCTATCCTCTATCCTATCCTATCCTCTATCCTATCCTCTCCTCAATCCTATCCTATCCTCAATCCTATCCCATCCTCTATCCTATCTTATCCTCTATCCTATCCTGTACTCTATTCTATCCTATCCTCTATCTTATCCTATCCACTATCCTATCCTATCCTCAATCCAATCCTATACTCTATCCTATCCTCTCCTCAATCCTATCCTATCCTCAATCCTAACCTATCCTCTATCCTATCCTATTCTCTATCCTATCCTATCCTCTATCCTATCCTATCCTCTATCCTATCCAATTCTCTATCCTATCCTATCCTCTATCCTATCCTATCCTCTATCCTATCCTATCCTCTATCCTCTCCTAACATCAATCCTATCCCATCCTCAATCCTAACCTAACCTCTATCCTATCCTATCCTCTATCCCATCCAATCCTCTATCCTATCCTCTATCCTATCCTATCCTCTATCCTATCCTATCCTATCCTCAATCCTATCCTATCCTATCCTCTATCCTATTATATCATCTATCATATCCTATCCTCTATCCTATCCTATCGTCTATCCTATCCTATCCTCTATCCTATCCTATCCTCTATCCTATAATATATTCTATCCCATCCTAATCTCTATCCTATCAAACCCCTATCCTATCCTCTATCCTATAATATCCTCTATCCTATCCAATTCTCTATCCTATCCTATCCTCTATCCAATCCTATCCTCAATTCAATCCTATCCTCTATCCTATAATATCCTCTATCCTATCCTATCCTATCCTCTATCCTATCCTCTCCTCAATCCTATCCTATTATCTATCCTATTCTATCCTCTATCCTATCCTATCCTCAATCCAATCCTATCCTCTATCCTATAATATCCTCTATCCTATCCTATCCTATCCTCTATCCTATCCTCTATCCTATCCTCTATCCTATCCTATCCTCTATCCTCTCCTCTCCTCAATCCTATCCTATCCTCAATCCTATCCTATCCTCTATCCTATCTTATCCTCTATCCTATTCTATCCTCTTTCCTATCCTATCCTCAATCCAATCCTATCCTCTATCCTATAATATCCTCTATCCTATCCTGTCCTATCCTCTATCCTTTCCTCTATCCTATCCTCTATCCTATTCTATCCTCTATCCTATTCTATCCTCAATCCAATCCTATAATATCCTCTATCCTATCCTATCCTATCCTCTATCCTATCCTCTACCCTATTCTATCCTCAATCCAATCCTATCCTCTATCCTATAATATCCTCTATCCTATCCTATCCTATCCTCTATCCTTTCCTCTATCCTATCCTCTATCCTATTCTATCCTCTATCCTATTCTATCCTCAATCCAATCCTATCCTCTATCCTATAATATCCTCTATCCTATCCTATCCTATCCTCTATCCTTTCCTCTATCCTATCCTCTATCTTATCCTATCCACTATCCTATCCTATCCTCTATCCTATTCTATCCTCTACTCTATCCTATCCTCAATCCAATCCTATCCTCTATCCTATAATATCCTCTATCCTATCCTATCCTATCCTCTATCCTATCCTCTGTCCTATCCTCTATCCTATCCTATCCTCTATCCTCTCCTCTCCTCAACCCTATCCTATCCTCAATCCTATCCTATCCTCTATCCTATCTTATCCTCTATCCTATCCTGTACTCTATTCTATCCTATCCTCTATCTTATCCTATCCACTATCCTATCCTATCCTCAATCCAATCCTATACTCTATCCTATCCTATTCTCTATCCTATCATATCCTCTATCCTATCCTCTCCTCAATCCTATCCTATCCTCAATCCTAACCTATCCTCTATCATATCCTATTCTCTATACTATCCTATCCTCTATCCTATCCTATCCTCTATCCTATCCTCTATCCTATCCTATCCTCTATCTTATCCTATCTTCTATCCTATCCTATTCTCTATCCTATCCTATCCTATGCACTATCGTATGCTCTATCCTATCCTATCCTCTATCCTATCCAATCCCCTATCCTATCCTCTACCCTAGAATACCATGTATCCTATCCTATTCTCTATCCTATCCTATCCTATCCTATATCCTATCCTATTCTCTATCCTACCCTATCCTCTATCCTATAATATCCTCTATCCCATCCTAATCTCTATCCTATCAATCCCCTATCCTATCCTCTATCCTATCCTATCCTCTATCCTATCCAATTCTCTATCCTATCCTATCCTCTATCATATCCTATCCTCTATCCTATCCTATCCCCTATCCTATCCTATCCTCTATCCTATCCTCTCCTCAATCCTATCCTATCCTCAATCCTAACCTAACCTCTATCCTATCCTATCCTCTATCATATCCTATTCTCTATCCTATCCTCTCCTCAATCCTATCCTATCCTCTATCCTATCCTCTATCCTATCCTCTCCTCAATCCTATCCTATCCTCTATCCTATCCTATCCTCTATCCTATTCAATCTCATATCCTATCCTATCCTCTATCATATCCTATCCTCTATCGTATCCTATCTTCTATCGTATCCTATCCTCTATCCTATCCAATCCTCTATTATATCCTCTATCCTATCCTGTCCTCTATCCTATCCTATCCTCAATCCTATCCTATCCTATCCTCCATCCTATCCTATCCTCCATCCTATCCAATACCCTATCCTATCCTCAATCCTATCCTATCCTATCCTCAATCCTATCGTATCCTCTATCCTATAGTATCCTCTATCCTATCCTATCCTCTATCCTATCCTATCCTCAATCCTATCCTATCCTCAATCCTATCCTATCCTATCCTCTATCCTATCCTATCATCTATCATATCCTATCCTCTATCCTATCCTATCGTCTATCCTATCCTATCCTCTATCCTATCCTATCCTCTATCCTATAATATATTCTATCCCATCCTAATCTCTATCCTATCAATCCCCTATCCTATCCTCTATCCTATCCTATCCTCTATCCTATCCAATTCTCTATCCTATCCTATCCTCTATCATATCCTATCCTCTATCCTATCCTATCCTCTATCCTATCCTATCCTCTATCCTATCCTCTCCTCAATCCTATCCTATCCTCAATCCTATCCTATCCTCTATCCTATCTTATCCTCTATCCTATCCTGTACTCTATTCTATCCTATCCTCTATCTTATCCTATCCACTATCCTATCCTATCCTCAATCCAATCCTATACTCTATCCTATCCTCTCCTCAATCCTATCCTATCCTCAATCCTAACCTATCCTCTATCCTATCCTATTCTCTATCCTATCCTATCCTCTATCCTATCCTATCCTCTATCCTATCCAATTCTCTATCCTATCCTATCCTCTATCCTATCCTATCCTCTATCCTATCCTATCCTCTATCCTCTCCTCTCCTCAATCCTATCCCATCCTCAATCCTAACCTAACCTCTATCTTATCCTATCCTCTATCCCATCCAATCCTCTATCCTATCCTCTATCCTATCCTATCCTCTATCCTATCCTATCCTCAATCCTATCCTATCCTCAATCCTATCCTATCCTATCCTCTATCCTATTATATCATCTATCATATCCTATCCTCTATCCTATCCTATCGTCTATCCTATCCTATCCTCTATCCTATCCTATCCCCTATCCTATCCTCAATCCTATCCTATCCTCATTCCTATCCTATCCTATCCTCTATCCTATCCTATCCTCTATCCTATCCTCTCCTCAATCCTATCCTATCCTCTATCCTATCCTCTATCCTATCCTCTCATCAATCCTATGCTATCCTCTATCCTATCCTATCCCCTATCCTATTCAATCTCATATCCTATCCTATCCTCTATCATATCCTATCCTCTATCGTATCCTATCTTCTATCGTATCCTATCCTCTATCTTATCCTCTATCCTATCCTCTACCCTATCCTATCTTCTATCCTATCCTATTCTCTATCCTATCCTATCCTATGCACTATCGTATGCTCTATCCTATCCTATCCTCTATCCTATCCAATTCTCTATCCTATCCTATCCTCCATCATATCCTATCCTCTATCCTATCCTATCCTCTAATCTATCCTATCCTCTATCCTATCCTCTCCTCAATCCTATCCTATCCTCAATCCTAACCTAACCTCTATCCTATCCTATTCTCTATCCTATCCTATCCTCTATCCTATCCTATCCTCTATCTTATCCTATCCACTATCCTATCCTATCCTCAATCCAATCCTTTCCTCTATCCTATCCTCTATCCTATTCTATCCTCTATCCTATCCTATCCACAATCCAATCCTATCCTCTATCCTATAATATCCTCTATCCTATCCTATCCTATCCTCTATCCTTTCCTCTATCCTATCCTCTATCCTATCCTATCCTCTATCCTATCCTCTCCTCAATCCTATCCTATCCTCAATCCTATCCTATCCTCTATCCTATCTTATCCTCTATCCTATCCTGTACTCTATTCTATCCTATCCTCTATCTTATCCTATCCACTATCCTATCCTATCCTCAATCCAATCCTATACTCTATCCTATCCTCTCCTCAATCCTATCCTATCCTCAATCCTAACCTATCCTCTATCCTATCCTATTCTCTATCCTATCCTATCCTCTATCCTATCCTATCCTCTATCCTATCCAATTCTCTATCCTATCCTATCCTCTATCCTATCCTATCCTCTATCCTATCCTATCCTCTATCCTCTCCTCTCCTCAATCCTATCCCATCCTCAATCCTAACCTAACCTCTATCCTATCCTATCCTCTATCCCATCCAATCCTCTATCCTATCCTCTATCCTATCCTATCCTCTATCCTATCCTATCCTCAATCCTATCCTATCCTCAATCCTATCCTATCCTATCCTCTATCCTATTATATCATCTATCATATCCTATCCTCTATCCTATCCTATCGTCTATCCTATCCTATCCTCTATCCTATCCTATCCTCTATCCTATAATATATTCTATCCCATCCTAATCTCTATCCTATCAAACCCCTATCCTATCCTCTATCCTATAATATCCTCTATCCTATCCAATTCTCTATCCTATCCTATCCTCTATCCAATCCTATCCTCAATTCAATCCTATCCTCTATCCTATAATATCCTCTATCCTATCCTATCCTATCCTCTATCCTATCCTCTCCTCAATCCTATCCTATTATCTATCCTATTCTATCCTCTATCCTATCCTATCCTCAATCCAATCCTATCCTCTATCCTATAATATCCTCTATCCTATCCTATCCTATCCTCTATCCTATCATCTATCCTATCCTCTATCCTATCCTATCCTCTATCCTCTCCTCTCCTCAATCCTATCCTATCCTCAATCCTATCCTATCCTCTATCCTATCTTATCCTCTATCCTATTCTATCCTCTATCCTATCCTATCCTCAATCCAATCCTATCCTCTATCCTATAATATCCTCTATCCTATCCTGTCCTATCCTCTATCCTTTCCTCTATCCTATCCTCTATCCTATTCTATCCTCTATCCTATTCTATCCTCAATCCAATCCTATCCTCTATCCTATAATATCCTCTATCCTATCCTATCCTATCCTCTATCCTATCCTCTACCCTATTCTATCCTCAATCCAATCCTATCCTCTATCCTATAATATCCTCTATCCTATCCTATCCTATCCTCTATCCTTTCCTCTATCCTATCCTCTATCCTATTCTATCCTCTATCCTATTCTATCCTCAATCCAATCCTATCTTCTATCCTATAATATCCTCTATCCTATCCTATCCTATCCTCTATCCTTTCCTCTATCCTATCCTCTATCCTATCCTATCCTCTATCCTATCCTCTCCTCAATCCTATCCTATCCTCAATCCTATCCTATCCTCTATCCTATCTTATCCTCAATCCTATCCTATCCTCTATCCTATCCTATCCTCTATCCTATTCAATCTCATATCCTATCCTATCCTCTATCATATCCTATCCTCTATCGTATCCTATCTTCTATCGTATCCTATCCTCTATCCTATCCAATGCTCTATTATATCCTCTATCCTATCCTATCCTCAATCCTATCCTATCCTATCCTCCATCCTATCCAATACCCTATCCTATCCTCAATCCTATCCTATCCTATGCTCAATCCTATCGTATCCTCTATCCTATAGTATCCTCTATCCTATCCTATCCTCTATCCTATCCTATCCTCAATCCTATCCTATCCTCAATCCTATCCTATCCTATCCTCTATCGTATCCTATCTTCTATCGTATCCTATCCTCTATCCTATCCAATGCTCTATTATATCCTCTATCCTATCCTATCCTCAATCCTATCCTATCCTATCCTCCATCCTATCCAATACCCTATCCTATCCTCAATCCTATCCTATCCTATGCTCAATCCTATCGTATCCTCTATCCTATAGTATCCTCTATCCTATCCTATCCTCAATCCTATCCTATCCTCAATCCTATCCTATCCTATCCTCTATCCTATCCTATCATCTATCATATCCTATCCTCTATCCTATCCTATCCTCAATCCTATCCTATCCTATCCTCCATCCTATCCAATACCCTATCCTATCCTCAATCCTATCCTATCCTATGCTCAATCCTATCGTATCCTCTATCCTATAGTATCCTCTATCCTATCCTATCCTCTATCATATCCTATCCTCTATCCTATCCTATCCTCTATCCTATCCTATCCTCTATCCTATCCTCTCCTCAATCCTATCCTATCCTCAATCCTAACCTAACCTCTATCCTATCCTATTCTCTATCCTATCCTACCCTCTATCCTATCCTATCCTCTATCCTATCCTATCCTCTATCCTATCCTATCCTCTCCTCAATCCTATCCTATCCTCTATCCTATCCTCTATCCTATCCGCTCCTCAATCCTATCCTATCCTCTATCCTATCCTATCCCATATCCTATTCAATCTCATATCCTATCCTATCCTCTATCATATCCTATCCTCTATCGTATCCTATCTTCTATCGTATCCTATCCTCTATCCTATCCTATCCTCTATCCTATAATCTATCCTATCCTCTACCCTATCCTATCCTCTATCCTATCCAATTCTCTATCCTATCCTATCCTCTATCCTATCCAATTCTCTATCCTATCCTATCCTCTATCATATCCTATGCTCTATCCTATCCTATCCTCTATCCTATCCTATCCTCTATCCTATTCAATCTCATATCCTATCCTATCGTCTATCCTATCCTCTCCTCAATCCTATCCTATCCTCTATCCTATCCTATTCTCTATCCTATCCTCTCCTCAATCCTATCCTATCCTCTATCCTATCCTCTATCCTATCCTCTCCTCAATCCTATCCTATCCTCTATCCTATCCTATCCTCTATCCTATTCAATCTCATATCCTATCCTATCCTCTATCATATCCTATCCTCTATCGTATCCTATCTTCTAGCGTATCCTACCCTCTATCCTATCCAATCCTCTATTATATCCTCTATCCTATCCTGTCCTCTATCCTATCCTATCCTCAATCCTATCCTATCCTATCCTCCATCCTATCCTATCCTCCATCCTATCCAATACCCTATCCTATCCTCAATCCTATCCTATCCTATCCTCAATCCTATCGTATCCTCTATCCTATCCTATCCTCTATCCTATCCTATCCTCAATCCTATCCTATCCTCAATCCTATCCTATCCTATCCTCTATCCTATCCTATCATCTATCATATCCTATCCTCTATCCTATCCTATCGTCTATCCTATCCTATCCTCTATCCTATCCTATCCTCTATCCTATAATATATTCTATCCCATCCTAATCTCTATCCTATCAATCCCCTATCCTATCCTCTATCCTATCCTATCCTCTATCCTATCCAATTCTCTATCCTATCCTATCCTCTATCATATCCTATCCTCTATCCTATCCTATCCTCTATCCTATCCTATCCTCTATCCTATCCTCTCCTCAATCCTATCCTATCCTCAATCCTAACCTAACCTCTATCCTATCCTATTCTCTATCCTATCCTACCCTCTATCCTATCCTATCCTCTATCCTATCCTATCCTCTATCCTATCCTCTCCTCAATCCTATCCTATCCTCTATCCTATCCTCTATCCTATCCGCTCCTCAATCCTATCCTATCCTCTATCCTATCCTATCCCATATCCTATTCAATCTCATATCCTATCCTATCCTCTATCATATCCTATCCTCTATCGTATCCTATCTTCTATCGTATCCTATCCTCTATCCTATCCTATCCTCTATCCTATAATCTATCCTATCCTCTACCCTATCCTATCCTCTATCCTATCCAATTCTCTATCCTATCCTATCCTCTATCATATCCTATCCTCTATCCTATCCTATCCTCTATCCTATCCTATCCTCTATCCTATTCAATCTCATATCCTATCCTATCGTCTATCCTATCCTCTATCCTATTCAATCTCATATCCTATCCTATCGTCTATCCTATCCTCTCCTCAATCCTACCCTATCCTCAATCCTAACCTAACCTCTATCCTATCCTATTATCTATCCTATCCTATCCTCTATCCTATCCTATCCTCTATCCTATCCTATCCTCTATCCTATCTTATCCTCTATCCTATTCTATCCTCTATCCTATCCTATCCTCAATCCAATCCTATCCTCTATCCTATAATATCCTCTATCCTATCCTATCCTATCCTCTATCCTTTCCTCTATCCTATCCTCTATCCTGTTCTATCCTCTATCCTATTCTATCCTCAATCCAATCCAATCCTCTATCCTATAATATCCTCTATCCTATCCTATCCTATCCTCTATCCTTTCCTCTATCCTATCCTCTATCCTATCCTATCCTCTATCCTATCCTCTCCTCAATCCTATCCTATCCTCAATCCTATCCTATCCTCTATCCTATCTTATCCTCTATCCTATCCTGTACTCTATTCTATCCTATCCTCTATCTTATCCTATCCACTATCCAATCCTATCCTCTATCCTATAATATCCTCTATCCTATCTTATCCTATCCTCTATCCTCTCCTCTATCCTATCCTCTACCCTATTCTATCCTCAATCCAATCCTATCCTCTATCCTATAATATCCTCTATCCTATCCTATCCTATCCTCTATCCTTTCCTCTATCCTATCCTCTATCCTATTCTATCCTCTATCCTATTCTCTCCTCAATCCAATCCTATCCTCTATCCTATAATATCCTCTATCCTATCCTATCCTATCCTCTATCCTTTCCTCTATCCTATCCTCTATCCTATCCTATCCTCTATCCTATCCTCTCCTCAATCCTATCCTATCCTCAATCCTATCCTATCCTCTATCCTATCTTATCCTCTATCCTATCCTGTACTCTATTCTATCCTATCCTCAATCCAATCCTATCCTCTATCCTATAATATCCTCTATCCTATCCTATCCTATCCTCTATCCTATCCTCTATCCTATCCTCTATCCTATCCTCTATCCTATAATATCCTCTATCCTCTCCTCTCCTCAATCCTATCCTATCCTCAATCCTATCCTATCCTCTATCCTATCCTATCCTCTATCGTCTCCTCTCCTCAATCCTATCCTATCCTCAATCCTATCCTATCCTCTATCCTATCCTATCCTCTATCCTATCCTATCCTCTACCCTATTCTATCCTCAATCCAATCCTATCCTCTATCCTATAATATCCTCCATCCTATCCTATCCTATCCTCTATCCTTTCCTCTATCCTATCCTCTATCCTATCCTATCCTCTATCCTATCCTCTCCTCAATCCTATCCTATCCTCAATCCTATCCTATCCTCTATCCTACCTTATCCTCTATCCTATCCTGTACTCTATTCTATCCTATCCTCTATCTTATCCTATCCACTATCCTATCCTATCCTCAATCCAATCCTATACTCTATCCTATCCTCTCCTCAAGCCTATCCTATCCTCAATCCTAACCTATCCTCTATCCTATCCTATTCTCTATCCTATCCTATCCTCTATCCTATCCTATCCTCTATCCTATCCAATTCTCTATCCTATCCTATCCTCTATCCTCTCCTCTCCTCAATCCTATCCTATCCTCAATCCTATCCTATCCTCTATCCTATCCTATCCTCTATCCTCTCCTCTCCTCAATCCTATCCTATCCTCAATCCTATCCTATCCTCTATCCTATCCTATCCTCTATCCTATCCTATCCTCTACCCTATTCTATCCTCAATCCAATCCTATCCTCTATCCTATAATATCCTCCATCCTATCCTATCCTATCCTCTATCCTTTCCTCTATCCTATCCTCTATCCTATCCTATCCTCTATCCTATCCTATCCTCTATCCTATCCTCTCCTCAATCCTATCCTATCCTCAATCCTAACCTAACCTCTATCCTATCCTATCCTCTATAACATCCAATCCTCTATCCTATCCTCTATCCTATCCTATCCTCTATCCTATCCTATCCTCAATCCTATCCTATCCTCAATCCTATCCTATCCTATCCTCTATCCTATCCTATCATCTATCATATCCTATCCTCTATCCTATCCTATCGTCTATCCTATCCTATCCTCTATCCTATCCTATCCTCTATCCTATAATATATTCTATCCCATCCTAATCTCTATCCTATCAATCCCCTATCCCATCCTCTATCCTATAATATCCTCTATCCTATCCAATTCTCTATCCTATCCTATCCTCTATCCAATCCTATCCTCAATTCAAACCTATCCTCTATCCTATAATATCCTCTATCCTATCCTATCCTATCCTCTACCCTATCCTCTCCTCAATCCTATCCTATCCTCTATCCTATTCTATCCTCTATCCTATCCTATCCTCAATACAATCCTATCCTCTATCCTATAATATCCTCTATCCTATCCTATCCTATCCTCTATCCTTTCCTCTATCCTATCCTCTATCCTATCCTATCATCTATCCTATCCTCTCCTCAATCCTATCCTATCCTCAATCCTAACCTAACCTCTATCCTATCCTATTCTCTATCCTGTCCTATCCTCTATCCTATCCTATCCTCTATCTTATCCTATCCACTATCCTATCCTATCCTCAATCCAATCCTTTCCTCTATCCTATCCTCTATCCTATTCTATCCTCTATCCTATCCTATCCACAATCCAATCCTATCCTCTATCCTATAATATCCTCTATCCTATCCTATCCTATCCTCTATCCTTTCCTCTATCCTATCCTCTATCCTATCCTATCCTCTATCCTATCCTCTCCTCAATCCTATCCTATCCTCAATCCTATCCTATCCTCTATCCTATCTTATCCTCTATCCTATCCTGTACTCTATTCTATCCTATCCTCTATCCTATCCTATCCTCTATCCTATCCTATCCTCTATCCTATAATATATTCTATCCCATCCTAATCTCTATCCTATCAATCGCCTATCCTATCCTCTATCCTATCCTATCCTCTATCCTATCCAATTCTCTATCCTATCCTATCCTCTATCATATCCTATCCTCTATCCTATCCTATCCTCTATCCTATCCTATCCTCTATCCTATCCTCTCCTCAATCCTATCCTATCCTCAATCCTAACCTAACCTCTATCCTATCCTATTCTCTATCCTATCCTATCCTCTATCCTATCCTATCCTCTATCCTATCCTCTCCTCAATCCTATCCTATCCTCTATCCTATCCTCTATCCTATCCTCTCCTCAATCCTATCCTATCCCCTATCCTATTCAATCTCATATCCTATCCTATCCTCTATCATATCCTATCCTCTATCGTATCCTATCTTCTATCGTATCCTATCCTCTATCCTATCCTATCCTCTATCCTATCCTCTATCCTATCCTCTACCCTATCCTATCTTCTATCCTATCCTATTCTCTATCCTATCCTATCCTATGCACTATCGTATGCTCTATCCTATCCTATCCTCTATCCTATCCAATCCCCTATCCTATCCTCTACCCTAGAATACTATGTATCCTATCCTATTCTCTATCCTATCCTATCCTATCCTCTATCCTATCCTATTCTCTATCCTACCCTATCCTCTATCCTATAATATCCTCTATGCCATCCTAATCTCTATCTTATCAATCCCCTATCCTATCCTCTATCCTATCCAATTCTCTATCCTATCCTATCCTCTATCATATCCTATCCTCTATCCTATCCTATCCTATATCCTATCCTATCCTCTATCCTATCCTCTCCTCAATCCTATCCTATCCTCAATCCTAACCTAACCTCTATCCTATCCTATTCTCTATCCTATCCTATCCTCTATCCTATCCTATCCTGTATCCTATCCTATCCTCTGTCCTATCCTATTCTCTATCCTATCCTCTCCTCAATCCTATCCTATTCTCTATCCTATCCTCTATCCTATCCTCTCCTCAATCCTATCCTATCCTCTATCCTATCCTATCCTCTATCCTATTCAATCTCATATCCTATCCTATCCTCTATCATATCCTATCCTCTATCGTATCCTATCTTCTATCGTATCCTATCCTCTATCCTATCCAATCCTCTAGCCTATCCTCTATCCTATCCTGTCCTCTATCCTATCCTATCCTCAATCCTATCCTATCCTATCCTCCATCCTATCCTATCCTCCATCCTATCCAATCCCCTATCCTATCCTCAATCCTATCCTATCCTCATTCCTATCCTATCCTCAATCCTATCGTATCCACTGTCCTATAGTATCCTCTATCCTATCCTATCCTCTATCCAATCCCATCCTCAATCCTATCCTATCCTATCCTCTATCATATCCTATCATCTATCATATCCTATCCTCTATCCTATCCTATCGTCTATCCTATCCTATCCTCTATCCTATCCTATTATCTATCCTATAATATATTCTATCCCATCCTAATCTCTATCCTATCAATCCCCTATCCTATCCTCTATCCTATCCAATTCTCTATCCTATCCTATCCTCTATCATATCCTATCCTCTATCCTATCCTATCCTCTATCCTATCCTATCCTCTATCCTATCCTATCCTCTATCCTATCCTAACCTCTATCCTATCCTCTCCTCAATCCTATCCTATCCTCAATCCTATCCTATCCTCTATCCTATCCTCTATCCTATCCTCTCCTCAATAGGATAGGCCTATCCTCTATCCTATCCTATCCTCTATCATATCCTATCCTCTATCGTATCCTATCTTCTATCGTATCCTATCCTCTATCCTATCCAATCCTCTAGCCTATCCTCTATCCTATCCTGTCCTCTATCCTATCCTATCCTCAATCCTATCCTATCCTATCCTCCATCCTATCCTATCCTCCATCCTATCCAATCCCCTATCCTATCCTCAATCCTATCCTATCCTCATTCCTATCCTATCCTCAATCCTATCGTATCCACTGTCCTATAGTATCCTCTATCCTATCCTATCCTCTATCCAATCCCATCCTCAATCCTATCCTATCCTATCCTCTATCATATCCTATCATCTATCATATCCTATCCTCTATCCTATCCTATCGTCTATCCTATCCTATCCTCTATCCTATCCTATTATCTATCCTATAATATATTCTATCCCATCCTAATCTCTATCCTATCAATCCCCTATCCTATCCTCTATCCTATCCAATTCTCTATCCTATCCTATCCTCTATCATATCCTATCCTCTATCCTATCCTATCCTCTATCCTATCCTATCCTCTATCCTATCCTATCCTCTATCCTATCCTAACCTCTATCCTATCCTCTCCTCAATCCTATCCTATCCTCAATCCTATCCTATCCTCTATCCTATCCTCTATCCTATCCTCTCCTCAATAGGATAGGCCTATCCTCTATCCTATCCTATCCTCTATCCTATTCAATCTCATATCCTATCCTATCCTCTATCATATCCTATCCTCTATCGTATCCTATCTTCTATCGTATCCTATCCTCTATCCTATCCAATCCTCTATCCTATCCTCTATCCTATCCTGTCCTCTATCCTATCCTATCCTCAATCCTATCCTATCCTATCCTCCATCCTATCCTATCCTCCATCCTATCCAATCCCCTATCCTATCCTCAATCCTATCCTATCCTCATTCCTATCCTATCCTCAATCCTATCGTATCCTCTATCCTATAGTATCCTCTATGCTATCCTATCCTCTATCCTATCCTATCCTCAATCCTATCCTATCCTCAATCCTATCCTATCCTATCCTCTATCCTATCCTATCATCTATCATATCCTATCCTCTATACTATCCTATCGTCTATCCTATCCTATCCTCTATCCTATCCTATCCTCTATCCTATAATATATTCTATCCCATACTAATCTCTATCCTATCAATCCCCTATCCTATCCTCTATCCTATCCTATCCTCTATCCTATCCAATTCTCTATCCTATCCTATCCTCAACGCAATCCTATCCTCTATTATATAATATCCTCTATCCTATCCTATCCTATCCTCTATCCTTTCCTCTATCCTATCCTCTATCCTATCCTATCCTCTATCCTATCCTCTCCTCAATCCTATCCTATCCTCAATCCTATCCTATCCTCTATCCTATCTTATCCTCTATCCTATCCTGTACTCTATTCTATCCTATCCTCTATCTTATCCTATCCACTATCCTATCCTATCCTCAATCCTATCCTATCCTCTATCCTATCCTATCCCCTATCCTATTCAATCTCATATCCTATCCTATCCTCTATCATATCCTATCCTCTATCGTATCCTCTCTTCTATCGTATCCTATCCTCTATCCTATCCTATCCTCTATCCTATCCTCTATCCTATCCTCTACCCTATCCTATCTTCTATCCTATCCTATTCTCTATCCTATCCTATCCTATGCACTATCGTATGCTCTATCCTATCCTATCCTCTATCCTATCCAATCCCCTATCCTATCCTCTACCCTAGAATTCTATGTATCCTATCCTATTCTCTATTCTATCCTATCCTGTCCTCTATCCTATCCTATTCTCTATCCTACCCTATCCTCTATCCTATAATATCCTCTATGCCATCCTAATCTCTATCCTATCAATCCCCTATCCTATCCTCTATCCTATCCAATTCTCTATCCTATCCTATCCTCTATCATATCCTATCGTCTATCCTATCGTATCCTCTATCCTATCCTATCCTCTATCCTATCCTCTCCTCAATCCTATCCTATCCTCAATCCTAGAATACTATGTATCCTATCCTACTCTCTATCCTATCCTATCCTATCCTCAATCCTATCCTATCCTCTATCCTATCCTATCCTCTATCCTATCCTATCCTCTATGCTATCCTATCCCCAATTCTATCATATCCTCAATTCTATCCTATCCTCTATCCTATCCTATCATTTATGCAATCCTATCCTATACTCTATACCATCCTATCATCTATGCTATCCTATCCTGAATCTTATCCTATCCAATCTCCTATTCTATCCTCTATCCTATCGTATGCTCTATCCTATCCTATCCTCTATCCTATCCAATCCCCTATCCTATCCTCTACCCTAGAATACTATGTATCCTATCCTATTCTCTATCCTATCCTATCCTATCCTCAATCCTATCCTATCCTCTATCCTATCCTATCATCTATCATATCCTATCCTCTATCCTATCCTATCGTCTATCCTATCCTATCCTCTATCCTATCCTATCCTCTATCCTATAATATATTCTATCCCATCCTAATCTCTATCCTATCAATCCCCTATCCTATCCTCTATCCTATCCTATCCTCTATCCTATCCAATTCTCTATCCTATCCTATCCTCTATCCTATCCAATTCTCAATCCTATCCTATCCTCTATCATATCCTATCCTCTATCCTATCCTATCCTCTATCCTATCCTATCCTCTATCCTATCCTCTCGTCAATCCTATCCTATCCTCAATCCTAACCTAACCTCTATCCTATCCTATTCTCTATCCTATCCTATCCTCTATCATATCCTATCCTCTATCCTATCCTATCCTCTATCCTATCCTATCCTCTATCCTATCCTCTCCTCAATCCTATCCTATCCTCAATCCTAACCTAACCTCTATCCTATCCTATTCTCTATCCTATCCTACCCTCTATCCTATCCTATCCTCTATCCTATCCTATCCTCTATCCTATTCTATCCTCTATCCTATCCTATCCTCAATCCAATCCTATCCTCTATCCTATAATATCCTCTATCCTATCCTATCCTATCCTCCATCCTTTCCTCTATCCTATCCTCTATCCTATCCTATCCTCTATCCTATCCTATCCTCTATCCTATCCTCTCCTCAATCCTATCCTATCCTCAATCCTATCCAATTCTCTATCCTATCCTATCCTCTATCATATCCTATCCTCTATCCTATCCTATCCTCTATCCTATCCTATCCTCTATCCTATCCTCTCCTCAATCATATCCTATCCTCAATCCTAACCTAACCTCTATCCTATCCTATTTTCTATCCTATCCTACCCTCTATCCTATCCTATCCTCTATCCTATCCTATCCTCTATCCTATCCTCTACCCTATCCTCTACCCTATCCTATCCTATTCTCTATCCTATCCTATCCTATGCACTATCGTATGCTCTATCCTATCCTATCCTCTATCCTATCCAATCCCCTATCCTATCCTATTCTCAATATTATCCTATCCTCTATCCTATCCTATCCTCTATCTTATCCTATCCTCTATCCTATCCTATCCTCTATCCTATCCTATCCTCAATCCAATCCTATACTCTATCCTATCCTATCCTCTATCCTATCCTATCCTCAATTCTATCCTATACTCTATCCTATCCTATCCTTTATCGTATTATATCCTCTATCCTATCCAATCCTCTATCCTATCCTCTATCCAATCCTATACTCTATCCTATCTTATCCCCTATCGTATCCTATCGTCTATCCTATCCAATCCTGTATCCTATCCTCTAGCCTATCCTATCCTCTATCCTATCCTATCCTCTATCCTATCTTATCCTCTATCGTATCCTGTACTCTATTCTATCCTATCCTCTATCTTATCCTATCCACTATCCTATCCTATCCTCAATCCAATAATATACTCTATCCTATCCTCTCCTCAATCCTATCCTATCCTCAATCCTAACCTATCCTCTATCCTATCCTATTCTCTATCCTATCCTATCCTCTATCATATCCTATCCTCTATTCTATCCTATCCTCTATCCTATCCTATCCTCTATCCTATCCTCTCCTCAATCCTATCCTATCCTCAATCCTAACCTAACCTCTATCCTATCCTATCCTCTATCCTATCCTATCATCTATCATATCCTATCCTCTATCCTATCCTATCGTCTATCCTATCCTATCCTCTATCCTATCCTATCCTCTATCCTATAATATATTCTATCCCATCCTAATCTCTATCCTATCAATCCCCTATCCTATCCTCTATCCTATCCTATCCTCTATCCTATCCAATTCTCTATCCTATCCTATCCTCAATCCAATCCTATCCTCTATTATATAATATCCTCTATCCTATCCTATCCTATCCTCTATCCTTTCCTCTATCCTATCCTCTATCCTATCCTATCCTCTATCCTATCCTCTCCTCAATCCTATCCTATCCTCAATCCTATCCTATCCTCTATCCTATCTTATCCTCTATCCTATCCTGTACTCTATTCTATCCTATCCTCTATCTTATCCTATCCACTATCCTATTCTATCCTCAATCCAATCCTTTCCTCTATCCTATCCTCTATCCTATTCTATCCTCTATCCTATCCTATCCTCAATCCAATCCTATCCTCTATCCTATAATATCCTCTATCCTATCCTATCCTATCCTCCATCCTTTCCTCTATCCTATCCTCTATCCTATCCTATTCTCTATCCTATCCTATCCTCTATCCTATCCTATCCTCTATCCTATCCTATCCTCCATCCTATCCTCTCCTCAATCCTATCCTATCCTCAATCCTAACCTAACCTCTATCCTATCCTATTCTCTATCCTATCCTACCCTCTATCCTATCCTATCCTCTATCCTATCCTATCCTCTATCCTATCCTCTCCTCAATCCTATCCTATCCTCTATCCTATCCTATCCCCTATCCTATTCAATCTCATATCCTATCCTATGCTCTATCATATCCTATCCTCTATCGTATCCTATCCTCTATCCTATCCTATCCTCTATCCTATCCTCTATCCTATCCTCTACCCTATCCTCTACCCTATCCTATCCTATTCTCTATCCTATCCTATCCTATGCACTATCGTATGCTCTATCCTATCCTATCCTCTATCCTATCCAATCCCCTATCCTATCCTCTACCCTAGAATACTATGTATCCTATCCTATTCTCTATCCTATCCTATCCTATCCTATCCTCAATCCTATCCTATCCTCTATCCTATCCTATCCTCTATCCTATCCTATCCTCTATGCTATCCTATCCCCAATTCTATCATATCCTCAATTCTATCCTATCCTCTATCCTATCCTATCATTTATGCAATCCTATCCTATACTCTATACCATCCTATCATCTATGCTATCCTATCCTGAATCTTATCCTATCCAATCTCCTATCCTATCCTCTATCCTATCGTATGCTCTATCCTATCCTATCCTCTATCCTATCCAATCCCCTATCCTATCCTCTACCCTAGAATACCATGTATCCTATCCTATTCTCTATCCTATCCAATCCTACCCTCTATCCTATCCTATTCTCTATCCTACCCTATCCTCTATCCTATAATATCCTCTATCCCATCCTAACCTCTATCCTATCAATCCACTATCCTATCCTCTCCTCAATCCTATCCTATCCTCAATCCTATCCTATCCTCTATCCTATCTTATCCTCTATCCTATCCTGTACTCTATTCTATCCTATCCTGTATCTTATCCTATCCACTATCCTATCCTATCCTCAATCCAATCCTATACTCTATCCTATCCTATCCTCTATCCTATCCTCTCCTCAATCCTATCCTATCCTCTATCCTATTCTATCCTCTATCCTATACTCTATCCTATCCAATCCTATACTCTATCCTATCCTATCCTCTATCCTATGTTACCCTCTATCCTATCCTGTACTCTATTCTATCCTATCCTCTATCATATCCTATCCTCTATCCTATCCTATCCTCTATCCTATCCTATCCTATATCGTATTCTATCCTCTATCCTATCCAATCCCCTATTATATCCTCTGCCCTATCCTATCCTCTATCCTATCCTATCCTCTATCCTATCCTCTCCTCAATCCTATCCTATCCTCTATCCTATCCTCTATCCTATCCTCTCCTCAATCCTATCCTATCCTCAATCCTTACCTAACCTCTATCCTATCCTATTCTCTTTCCTATCCTATCCTCTATCCTATCCTATCCTCTATCCTATCCTATCCTCTATCCTATCTTATCCTCTATCCTATTCTATCCTCTATCCTATCCTATTATCAATCCAATCCTATCCTCTATCCTATAATATCCTCTATCCTATCCTGTCCTATCCTCTATCCTTTCCTCTATCCTATCCTCTATCCTATTCTATCCTCTATCCTATTCTATCCTCAATCCAATCCTATCCTCTATCCTATAATATCCTCTATCCTATCCTATCCTATCCTCTATCCTTTCCTCTATCCTATCCTCTATCCTATCCTATCCTCTATCCTATCCTCTCCTCAATCCTATCCTATCCTCAATCCTATAATATCCTCTATCCTATCCTGTCCTATCCTCTATCCTTTCCTCTATCCTATCCTCTATCCTATTCTATCCTCTATCCTATTCTATCCTCTATCCTATTCTATCCTCAATCCAATCCTATCCTCTATCCTATCCTATCCTATCCTCTATCCTTTCCTCTATCCTATCCTCTATCCTATCCTATCCTCTATCCTATCCTCTCCTCAATCCTATCCTATCCTCAATCCTATCCTATCCTCTATCTTATCCTATCCACTATCCAATCCTATCCTCTATCCTATAATATCCTCTATCCTATCCTATCCTCTATCCTCTCCTCTATCCTATCCTCTGCCCTATTCTATCCTCAATCCAATCCTATCCTCTATCCTATAATATCCTCTATCCTATCCTATCCTATCATCTATCCTTTCCTCTATCCTATCCTCTATCCTATCCTATCCTCTACCCTATCCTCTCCTCGATCCTATCCTATCCTCAATCCTATCCTATCCTCTATCCTATCTTATCCTCTATCCTTTCCTGTACTCTATTCTATGCTATCCTCTATCTTATCCTATCCACTATCCTATCCTATCCTCAATCCAATCCTATACTCTATCCTATCCTATTCTCTATCCTATCATATCCTCTATCCTATCCTCTCCTCAATCCTATCCTATCCTCAATCCTATCCTATCTTCTATCCTATCCTATTCTCTATCCTATCCTATCCTATGCACTATCGTAAGCCTTATCCTATCCTATCCTCTATCCTATCCAATCCCCTATCCTATCCTCTACCCTAGAATACCATGTATCCTATCCTATTCTCTATCCTATCCTATCCTATCCTCTATCCTATCCTATTCTCTATCCTACCCTATCCTCTATCCTATAATATCCTCTATCCCATCCTAATCTCTATCCTATCAATCCCCTATCCTATCCTCTATCCTATCCTATCCTCTATCCTATCCAATTCTCTATCCTATCCTATCCTCTATCATATCCTCTCCTCTATCCTATCCAATCCCCTATCCTATCCTCTACCCTAGAATACCATGTATCCTATCCTGTATCTTATCCTATCCACTATCCTATCCTATCCTCAATCCAATCCTATACTCTATCCTATCCTATCCTCTATCCTATCCTCTCCTCAATCCTATCCTATCCTCTATCCTATTCTATCCTCTATCCTATACTCTATCCTATCCAATCCTATACTCTATCCTATCCTATCCTCTATCCTATGTTACCCTCTATCCTATCCTGTACTCTATTCTATCCTATCCTCTATCATATCCTATCCTCTATCCTATCCTATCCTCTATCCTATCCTATCCTATATCGTATTCTATCCTCTATCCTATCCAATCCCCTATTATATCCTCTGCCCTATCCTATCCTCTATCCTATCCTATCCTCTATCCTATCCTCTCCTCAATCCTATCCTATCCTCTATCCTATCCTCTATCCTATCCTCTCCTCAATCCTATCCTATCCTCAATCCTTACCTAACCTCTATCCTATCCTATTCTCTTTCCTATCCTATCCTCTATCCTATCCTATCCTCTATCCTATCCTATCCTCTATCCTATCTTATCCTCTATCCTATTCTATCCTCTATCCTATCCTATTATCAATCCAATCCTATCCTCTATCCTATAATATCCTCTATCCTATCCTGTCCTATCCTCTATCCTTTCCTCTATCCTATCCTCTATCCTATTCTATCCTCTATCCTATTCTATCCTCAATCCAATCCTATCCTCTATCCTATAATATCCTCTATCCTATCCTATCCTATCCTCTATCCTTTCCTCTATCCTATCCTCTATCCTATCCTATCCTCTATCCTATCCTCTCCTCAATCCTATCCTATCCTCAATCCTATAATATCCTCTATCCTATCCTGTCCTATCCTCTATCCTTTCCTCTATCCTATCCTCTATCCTATTCTATCCTCTATCCTATTCTATCCTCTATCCTATTCTATCCTCAATCCAATCCTATCCTCTATCCTATCCTATCCTATCCTCTATCCTTTCCTCTATCCTATCCTCTATCCTATCCTATCCTCTATCCTATCCTCTCCTCAATCCTATCCTATCCTCAATCCTATCCTATCCTCTATCTTATCCTATCCACTATCCAATCCTATCCTCTATCCTATAATATCCTCTATCCTATCCTATCCTCTATCCTCTCCTCTATCCTATCCTCTGCCCTATTCTATCCTCAATCCAATCCTATCCTCTATCCTATAATATCCTCTATCCTATCCTATCCTATCATCTATCCTTTCCTCTATCCTATCCTCTATCCTATCCTATCCTCTACCCTATCCTCTCCTCGATCCTATCCTATCCTCAATCCTATCCTATCCTCTATCCTATCTTATCCTCTATCCTTTCCTGTACTCTATTCTATCCTATCCTCTATCTTATCCTATCCACTATCCTATCCTATCCTCAATCCAATCCTATACTCTATCCTATCCTATTCTCTATCCTATCATATCCTCTATCCTATCCTCTCCTCAATCCTATCCTATCCTCAATCCTATCCTATCTTCTATCCTATCCTATTCTCTATCCTATCCTATCCTATGCACTATCGTAAGCCTTATCCTATCCTATCCTCTATCCTATCCAATCCCCTATCCTATCCTCTACCCTAGAATACCATGTATCCTATCCTATTCTCTATCCTATCCTATCCTATCCTCTATCCTATCCTATTCTCTATCCTACCCTATCCTCTATCCTATAATATCCTCTATCCCATCCTAATCTCTATCCTATCAATCCCCTATCCTATCCTCTATCCTATCCTATCCTCTATCCTATCCAATTCTCTATCCTATCCTATCCTCTATCATATCCTCTCCTCTATCCTATCCTATCCTCTATCCTATCCTATCCTCTAACCTATCCTCTCCTCAATCCTATCCTATCCTCAATCCTAACCTAACCTCTATCCTATCCTATTCTCTATCCTATCCTGTCCTCTATCCTATCCTATCCTCTATCCTATCCTATCCTCAATCCTATCCTATCCTCAATCCTATCCTATCGTATCCTCTATCCTATCCTATCATCTATCATATCCTATCCTCTATCCTATCCTATCGTCTATCCTATCCTATCCTCTATCCTATCCTCTATCCTATAATATATTCTATCCCATCCTAATCTCTATCCTATCAATCCCCTATCCTATCCTCCATCCTATCCTATCCTCTATCCTATCCAATTCTCTATCCTATCCTATCCTCTATCATATCCTATCCTCTATCCTATCCTATCCTCTATCCTATCCTATCCTCTATCCTATCCTCTCCTCAATCCTATCCTATCCTCAATCCTAACCTATCCTCTATCCTATCCTATCTTCTATCCTATCCTATTCTCTATCCTATCCTATCCTATGCACTATCGTATGCTCTATCCTATCCTATCCTCTATCCTATGCAATCCCCTATCCTATCCTCTACCCTAGAATTCCATGTATCCTATCCTATTCTCTATCCTATCCTATCCTCTATCCTATCCTATTCTCTATCCTACCCTATCCTCTATCCTATAATATCCTCTATCCCATCCTAATCTCTATCCTATCAATCCCCTATCCTATCCTCTATCCTATCCTATCCTCTATCCTATCCAATTCTCTATCCTATCCTATCCTCTATCATATCCTCTCCTCTATCCTATCCTATCCTCTATCCTATCCTATCCTCTAACCTATCCTCTCCTCAATCCTATCCTATCCTCAATCCTAACCTAACCTCTATCCTATCCTATTCTCTATCCTATCCTGTCCTCTATCCTATCCTATCCTCTATCCTATCCTATCCTCAATCCTATCCTATCCTCAATCCTATCCTATCCTATCCTCTATCCTATCCTATCATCTATCATATCCTATCCTCTATCCTATCCTATCGTCTATCCTATCCTATCCTCTATCCTATCCTCTATCCTATAATATATTCTATCCCATCCTAATCTCTATCCTATCAATCCCCTATCCTATCCTCCATCCTATCCTATCCTCTATCCTATCCAATTCTCTATCCTATCCTATCCTCTATCATATCCTATCCTCTATCCTATCCTATCCTCTATCCTATCCTATCCTCTATCCTATCCTCTCCTCAATCCTATCCTATCCTCAATCCTAACCTATCCTCTATCCTATCCTATCTTCTATCCTATCCTATTCTCTATCCTATCCTATCCTATGCACTATCGTATGCTCTATCCTATCCTATCCTCTATCCTATGCAATCCCCTATCCTATCCTCTACCCTAGAATACCATGTATCCTATCCTATTCTCTATCCTATCCTATCCTATCCTCTATCCTATCCTATTCTCTACCCTACCCTATCCTCTATCCTATAATATCCTCTATCCCATCCTAATCTCTATCCTATCAATCCCCTATCCTATCCTCTATCCTATCCTATCCTCTATCCTATCCAATTCTCTATCCTATCCTATCCTCTATCATATCCTATCCTCTATCCTATCCTATCCTCTATCCTATCCTATCCTCATTCATATCCTATCCTCAATCCTATCCTATCCTCTATCCTATCCTATTCTCTATCCTATCCTCTCCTCAATCCTATCCTATCCTCTATCCTCTCCTCAATCCTATCCTATCCTCTATCCTATTCTATCCTCTATCCTATCCTATCCTCAATCCAATCCTATACTCTATCCTATCCTATCCTCTATCCTATCTTACCCTCTATCCTATCCTGTACTCTATTCTATCCTATCCTCTATCATATCCTATCCTCTATCCTATCCTATCCTCTATCCTATCCAATTCTCTATCCTATCCTATCCTCTATCATATCCTATCCTCTATCCTATCCTATCCTCAATCCTATCCTATCCTCTATCCTATCCTATCCTCTATCCTATCCTATCCACTATCCTATCCTATCCTCAATCCTATCCTATCCTCTATCATATCCTATCCTCTATCCTATCCTATCCTCTATCCTATCCTATCCTCTATCGTATTCTATCCTCTATCCTATCCAATCCCCTATAATATACTCTATCCTATCCTATCCTCCATCCTATCCTATCCTCTATCCTATTCAATCTCATATCCTATCCTATCATCTATCCTATCCAATCCCCTATCCTATCCTCTATCCTAGAATACCATGTATACTATCCTATTCTCTATCCTATCCTATCCTATCCTCTATCCTATCCTATCCTCTATCCTATCCTATCCTCTATCCTATAATATCCTCTATCCTATCCTATCGTCTATCCTATCCTATCCTCTATCCTTTCCTCTCCTCAATCCTATCCTATCCTCTATCTTATCCTATCTTATCCACTATCGTATGCTCTATCCTAACTTATCCTCTATCCTATCCAAGCCACTATCCTATCCTCTACCCTAGAATACCATGTATCCTATCCTATTCTCTATCCTATCCTATCCTATCCTCAATCGTATGCTCTATCCTATCCTATCCACTATCCTATCCTATTCTCAATATTATCCTATCCTCTATCCTATCCTATCCTCTATCCTATCCTATCCTCTATCCTATCCTATCCTCTATCCTATCCTATTCTCTATCCTATCCTATCCTCTATCCTATCCTATCCTCTATCCTATCCAATTCTCTATCCTATCCTATCCTCTATCATATCCTATCCTCTATTCTATCCTATCCTCTATCCTATCCTATCCTCTATCCTATCCTCTCCTCAATCCTATCCTATCCTCAATCCTAACCTAACCTCTATCCTATCCTATCCTCTATCCTATCCTATCATCTATCATATCCTATCCTCTATCCTATCCTATCGTCTATCCTATCCTATCCTCTATCCTATCCTATCCTCTATCCTATAATATATTCTATCCCATCCTAATCTCTATCCTATCAATCCCCTATTCTATCCTCTATCCTATCCTATCCTCTATCCTATCCAATTCTCTATCCTATCCTATCCTCTATCCAATCCTATCCTCAATTCAATCCTATCCTCTATCCTATAATATCCTCTATCCTATCCAATCCTATCCTCTATCCTATCCTCTCCTCAATCCTATCCTATCCTCTATCCTATTCTATCCTCTATCCTATCCTATCCTCAATCCAATCCTATCCTCTATCCTATAATATCCTCTATCCTATCCTATCCTATCCTCTATCGTATCCTCTATCCTATCCTCTATCCTATCCTATCCTCTATCCACTCCTCTCCTCAATCCTATCCTATCCTCAATCCTATCCTATCCTCTATCCTATCCTATCCTCTATCCTATCCTATCCTCTATCCTATTCTATCCTCTATCCTATCCTATCCTCAATCCAATCCTATCCTCTATCCTATAATATCCTCTATCCTATCCTATCCTATCCTATCCTCTATCTTTTCCTCTATCCTATCCTCTATCCTATTCTATCCTCTATCCTATCCTATCCTCAATCCAATCCTATCCTCTATTATATAATATCCTCTATCCTATCCTATCCTATCCTCTATCCTTTCCTCTATCCTATCCTCTATCCTGTCCTATCCTCTATCCTATCCTCTCCTCAATCCTATCCTATCCTCAATCCTATCCTATCCTCTATCCTATCTTATCCTCTATCCTATCCTGTACTCTATTCTATCCTATCCTCTATCTTATCCTATCCACTATCCAATCCTATCCTCTATCCTATAATATCCTCTATCCTATCCTATCCTATCCTCTATCCTTTCCTCTATCCTATCCTCTATCCTATTCTATCCTCTATCCTATCCTATCCTCAATCCAATCCTATCCTCTATCCTATAATATAATCTATCCTATCCTATCCTATCCTCTATCGTTTCCTCTATCCTATCCTCTATCCTATCCTATCCTCTCCTCAATCCTCTCCTCAATCCTATCCTATCCTCAATCCTATCCTATCCTCTATCCTATCTTATCCTCTATCCTATCCTGTACTCTATTCTATCCTATCCTCTATCTTATCCTATCCACTATCCTATCCTATCCTCAATCCAATCCTTTCCTCTATCCTATCCTCTATCCTATTCTATCCTCTATCCTATCCTATCCTCAATCCAATCCTATCCTCTATCCTATAATATCCTCTATCCTATCCTATCCTATCCTCTATCCTTTCCTCTATCCTATCCTCTATCCCATCCTATCCTCTATCCTATCCTCTCCTGAATCCTATCCTATCCTCAATCCTATCCTATCCTCTATCCTATCCTCTCCTCAATCCTATCCTATCCTCAATCCTAACCTATCCTCTATCCTATCCTATTCTCTATCCTATCCTATCCTCTATCCTATCCTATCCTCTATCCTATCCAATTCTCTATCCTATCCTATCCTCTATCCTATCCTCTCCTCAATCCTATCCTATCCTCAATCCTATCCTATCCTCTATCCTATCTTATCCTCTATCCTATCCTGTACTCTATTCTATCCTATCCTCTATCTTATCCTATCCACTATCCAATCCTATCCTCTATCCTATAATATCCTCTATCCTATCCTATCCTATCCTCTATCCTTTCCTCTATCCTATCCTCAATCCTATCCTATCCTCAATCCAATCCTATACTCTCTCCTATCCTATTCTCTATCCTATCATATCCTGTATCCTATCCTCTCCTCAATCCTATCCTATCCTCAATCCTATCCTATCTTCTATCCTATCATATTCTCTATCCTATCCTATCCTATGCACTATCGTATGCTCTATCCTATCCTATCCTCTATCCTATCCAATCCCCTATCCTATCCTCTACCCTAGAATACCATGTATCCTATCCTATTCTCTATCCTATCCTATCCTATCCTCTATCCTATCCTATCCTCTATCCTATCCTATCCTCTATCCTATAATATCCTCTATCCCATCCTAATCTCTATCCTATCAATCCCCTATCCTATCCTCTATCCTATCCTATCCTCTATCCTATCCAATTCTCTATCCTATCCTATCCTCTATCCTATAATATCCTCTATACCATCCTAATCTCTATCCTATCAATCCCCTATCCTATCCTCTATCCTATCCTATCCTCTATCCTATCCTATCCTCAATCCTATCCTTCTCTCTATCCTATCCTATCCTATCCTCTATCTTATCCTATCCTCTATCCTATCCTATCCTCTATCCTATAATATCCTCTATCCCATCCTAATCTCTATCCTATCAAACCCCTATCCTATCCTCTATCCTATCCTATCCTCTATCCTATCCAATTCTCTATCCTATCGTATCCTCAATCCTATCCTATCCTCTATCCTATCCAATCCTGTATCCTATACTCTATCCTATCCTATCCTCTATCCTATCCTCTCCTCAATCCTATCCTATCCTCTATCCTATTCTATCCTCTATCCTACCCTATCCTCAATCGAATCCTATACTCTATCCTATCCTATCCTCTATCGTATCCTATCCACTATCCTATCCTATCCTCAATCCTATCCTATCCTCTATCATATCCTATCCTCTATCCTATCCTATCCTCTATCCTATCCTCTCCTCAATCTTATCCTATCCTCAATCCTATCCTATCCTCTATCCTATCTTATCATCTATTATATCCTGTACTCTATTCTATCCTGTCCTCTATCTTATCCTATCCACTATCCTATGCTATCCTCAATCCAATCCTATACTCTATCCTATCCTCTCCTCAATCCTATCCTATCCTCAATCCTAACCTATCCTCTATCCTATCCTATTCTCTATCCTATCCTATCCTCTATCCTATCCTATCCTCTATCCTATCCAATTCTCTATCCTATCCTATCCTCTATCCTATCTTATCCTCTATCCTATCCTGTACTCTATTCTATCCTGTCCTCTATCTTATCCTATCCACTATCCTATCCTATCCTCAATCCAATCCTATACTCTATCCTATCCTCTCCTCAATCCTATCCTATCCTCAATCCTAACCTATCCTCTATCCTATCCTATTCTCTATCCTATCCTATCCTCTATCCTATCCTATCCTCTATCCTATCCAATTCTCTATCCTATCCTATCCTCTATCCTATCCTCTCCTCAATCCTATCCTATCCTCAATCCTATCCTATCCTCTATCCTATCTTATCCTCTATCCTATCCTGTACTCTATTCTATCCTATCCTCTATCTTATCCTATCCACTATACAATCCTATCCTCTATCCTATAATATCCTCTATCCTATCCTATGCTATCCTCTATCCTTTCCTCTATCCTATCCTCTATCCTATTCTTTCCTCTATCCTATCCTATCCTCAATCCAATCCTCTCCTCAATCCTATCCTATCCTTTATCCTATCCTCTCCTCAATCCTATCCTATCCTCAATCCTATCCTATCCTCTATCCTATCTTATCCTCTATCCTATCCTGTACTCTATTCTATCCTATCCTCTATCTTATCCTATCCACTATCCAATCCTATCCTCTATCCTATAATATCCTCTATCCTATCCTATCCTATCCTCTATCCTTTCCTCTATCCTATCCTCAATCCTATCCTATCCTCAATCCTATCCTATCCTCTATCCTATCTTATCCTCTATCCTATCCTGTACTCTATTCTATCCTATCCTCTATCTTATCCTATCCACTATCCTATCCTATCCTCTATCCTATTCTATCCTCTATTCTATCCTATCCTCAATCCAATCCTATCCTCTATCCTATAATATCCTCTATCCTATCCTATCCTATCCTCTATCCTATCCTCTATCCTATCCTCTATCCTATCCTATCCTCTATCCTCTCCTCTCCTCAATCCTATCCTATCCTCAAATCCTATCCTATCCTCTATCCTATCTTATCCTCTATCCTATCCAGTACTCTATTCTATCCTATCCTCTATCTTATCCTATCCACTATCCTATCCTATCCTCAATCCAATCCTATACTCTATCCTATCCTATTCTCTATCCTATCATATCCTCTATCCTATCCTCTCCTCAATCCTATCCTATCCTCAATCCTATCCTATCTTCTATCCTATCCTGTTCTCTATCCTATCCTATCCTATGCACTATCGTATGCTCTATCCTATCCTATCTGTCTATCCTATCCATTCCCCTATCCTATCCTCTACCCTAGAATACCATGTATCCTATCCTATTCTCTATCCTATCCTATCCTATCCTCTATCCTATCCTATTCTCTATCCTACCCTATCCTCTATCCTATAATATCCTCTATCCCATCCTAATCTCTATCCTATCAATCCCCTATCCTATCCTCTATCCTATCCTATCCTCTATCTTATCCTATCCACTATCCTATCCTATCCTCAATCCAATCCTATACTCTATCCTATCCTATTCTCTATCCTATCCTATCCTCTATCCTATCCTATCCTCTATCCTATCCTCTCCTCAATCCTATCCTATCCTCAATCCTAACCTAACCTCTATCCTATCCTATTCTCTATCCTATACTGTCCTCTATCCTATCCTATCCTCTATCCTATCCTATCCTCAATCCTATCCTATCCTATCCTCTATCCTATCCTATCATCTATCATATCCTATCCTCTATCCTATCCTATCGTCTATCCTATCCTATCCTCTATCCTATCCTCTATCCTATAATATATTCTATCCCATCCTAATCTCTATCCTATCAATCCCCTATCCTATCCTCCATCCTATCCTATCCTCTATCCTATCCAAATCTCTATCCTATCCTATCCTCTATCATATCCTATCCTCTATCCTATCCTATCCTCTATCCTATCCTATCCTCTATCCTATCCTATCCTCTATCCTATCCTCTCCTCAATCCTATCCTATCCTCAATCCTAACCTAACCTCTATCCTATCCTATTCTCTATCGTATCCTACCCTCTATCCTATCCTATCCTCTATCCTATCCTATCCTCTATCCTATCCTCTCCTCAATCCTATCCTATCCTCTATCCTATCATCTATCCTATCCTCTCCTCAATCCTATCCTATGCTCTATCCTATCCTATCCCCTATCCTATTCTATCTCATATCCTATCCTATCCCCTATCCTATTCAATCTCATATCCTATCCTATCCTCTATCATATCCTATCCTCTATCCTATCCAATCCCCTATCCTATCCTCTACCCTAGAATACCATGTATCCTATCCTACTCTCTATCCTATCCTATCCTATCCTCTATCTTATCCTATCCTCTATCCTATCCTATCCTCTATCCTATAATATCCTCTATCCCATCCTAATCTCTATCCTATCAATCCCCTATCCTATCCTCTATCCTATCCTATCGTCTATCCTATCCAATTCTCTATCCTATCCTATCCTCTATCATATCCTATCCTCTATCCTATCCTATCCTCAATCCTATCCTATCCTCTATCCTATCCTATCCTCTATCCTATCCTGTACTCTATTCTATCCTATGCTCTATCATATCCTATCCACTATCCTATCCTATCCTCAATCCAATCCTATACTCTATCCTGTCCTATCCTCTATCGTATCCTATCCACTATCCTATCCTATCCTCAATCCTATCCTATCCTCTATCATATCCTATCCTCTATCCTATCCTATCCTCTATCCTATCCTATCCTCTATCGTATTCTATCCTCTATCCTATCCAATCCCCTATTCTATCCTCAATCCTATCCTATCCTCATTCCTTTCCTATCCTCTATCCTATCCTATCCTCTATCCTATCGTATTCTCAATCCTATCCTATCCTCTATCCTATCGTATTCTCAATCCTATCCTATCCTCTATCCTATCCAATCCTGTATCCTATACTCTATCCTATCCTATCCTCTATCCTATTCTATCCTCTATCCTATCCTATCCTCAATCCAATCCTATACTCTATCCTATCCTATCCTCTATCATATCCTATCCTCTATCCTATCCTATCCTCCATCCTATCCTATCCTCCATCCTATCCAATCCCCTATTCTATCCTCAATCCTATCCTATCCTCATTCCTATCCTATCCTCTATCCTATCCTATCCTCTATCCTATCGTATCCTCAATCATATCCTATCCTCTATCGTATCCCATCCTGTATCCTATCCTCTAGCCTATCCTATCCTCTATCGTATTCAATCTCATATCCTATCCTATCCTCTATCATATCCTATCCTCTATCGAATCCTATCTTCTATCGTATCCTATCCTCTATCCTATCCAATCCTCTATCCTATCCTCTATCCTATCCTATTCTCTATCCTATCCTATCCTCTATCCTATCCTATCCTCTATCCTATCCTATCCTCTATCCTACCCTATCCTCTATCCTATAATATCCTCTATCCTATCCTATCCTCTATCCTATCCAATAATCTATCCTATCCTATCGTGTATTATATACTATCGTTTTCCTATCCTCTATCATATCGTATCCTCTATCCTATCCTATCGTCTATCCTATTCTATCCTCTATCTTATTTAATGCCCTATCCTATCCTCAATCCTATCGTATCCTCTATCCTATAGTATCCTCTATCCTATCCTATCCTCTATCCTATACTCTGTCCTATCCTATCCTCTATCCTATCCTTTCCTCTATAATATCGCATCTTCTATCGTAGCCTATCCTCTTATCGTATCCTATCCTCTATCCTATCCTTTCCTCTATAATATCGTATCTTCTATCGTATCCTATCCTCCATCCTATCCTATCCTCTATCCTATTCAATCTCATATCCTATCCTATCATCTATCCTATCCAATCCCCTATCCTATCCTCTACCCTAGAATACCATGTATCCTATCCTATTCTCTATCCTCTCCTATCCTCTCCTCTATCCTCTCCTATCCTCTATCCTATCCTATCCTCTATAAAATCTTATCCTCTTACTTATCCTATCCTCTATCCTATCCTATCCTCTATCCTATCCTATCCTCTATCCTATCTTATCCTCTATCCTATCCTATCCTCTATCCAATCTTATTCTCTGTCCTATCCTATCCTCTATCCTATCCTATCTTCTATCCTATCCTATCCTCTATCCTAACCTATCCTCTATCCTATCCTATTCTCTATCATATCCTATCCTCTATCCTATCCTCTATCCTATCCTATCCTCTATCCTATCCTATCCTCTTACTTATCCTATCCTCTATCATATCCAATCCCCTATCCTATCCTCTATCCTATCCTATCCTATCCTATCCTCTATCCTATCCTATCCTCTATCCTATCCTATCCTCTATCCTATCCTATCCTCTTACTTATCCTATCCTCTATCCTATCCTATCCTCTATCCTATCCTATCCTCTATCCTATCATATCCTCTATCCTATCCTACCTCTATCCTATCCTATCCTCTATCCTATCCCATCATCAATCCTATCCTTTCGTCTATACTATCCTCTATCCTATCCTATCCTCTTACTTATCCTATCCTCTATCCTATCCAATCCCCTATCCTATCCTCTATCCTATTCTATCCTCTACCCTATAATACCATGTATCCTATCCTATTCTCTATCCTATCCTATCCTCTATCGTATGCTCTATCCTATCCTATCAACTATCCTATCCTATCCTCTATCCTATCCTATACTCTATCCTATCCTATCCTCTCTCCTATCCGATCCCCTATCCTATCCTATCGTCTATCCTATCCTATCCTCTATCCTATCCTGGCCTCTATCCTATCTTATCACCTATCGTATCATATCCTCTATCCTATCCTATCCTCTATCCTATCCTATCCTCTATCCTATCCTATCCTCTATCCAATCTTATCCTCTGTCCTATCCTATCCTATATCCTATACTATCTGCTATCCTATCCTATCCTCTATCCTAACCTATCCTCTATCCTATCCTATCAACTATCCTATCCTATCCTCTATCCTATCCTATCAACTATAATAACCTATCCTCTATCCTATCCTATCCTATCCTATACTCTATCCTATCCTATCCTCAATCGTATCCTATCCTATCCTCTATCGTATCCTATCCTCTATCCTATCCTGTCCTCTATCTTATCCTATCCTCTATCCTATCCTCTATCCTATCCTATCCTCTTACTTATCCTATCCTCTATCCTATCCAATCCCCTATCCTATCCTCTATCCTATCCTATCCTCTATCCTATCCCATCCTCAATGCTATCCTTTCCTCCATCCTATCCTATCCTCCATCCTATCCAATCCCCTATTCTATCCTCAATCCTATCCTATCCTCATTCCTATCCTATCCTCAATCCTATCGTATCCTCTATCCTATAGTATCCTCTATCCTATCCTATCCTCTATCCTATACTCTGTCCTATCCTATCCTCTATCCTATCCTTTCCTCTATAATATCGTATCTTCTATCGTAGCCTATCCTCTTATCGTATCCTATCCTCTATCCTATCCTTTCCTCTATAATATCGTATCTTCTATCGTATCCTATCCTCCATCCTATCCTATCCTCTTACTTATCCTATCCTCTATCATATCCAATCCCCTATCCTATCCTCTATCCTATCCTATCCTATCCTATCCTCAATCCTATCCTATCCTCTATCCTATCCTATCCTCTATCCTATCCTATCCTCTATCCTATCCTATCCTATCCTCAATCCTATCCTATCCTCTTACTTGTCCTATCCTCTATCCTATACTATCCTCTTACTTATCCTATCCTCTATCCTATCCTATCCTCTATCCTATCCTATCCTCTATCCTATCATATCCTATATCCTATCGCATCCTCTATCCTATCCAATCCTCTATCCTATCCTATCCTCTATCCTATCCTATCCTCTATAATATCCTATCCACTATCCTATCATATCCTCTATCCTATCCTATCCTCTATCCTATCTTATCCTCTATCCTATCCTATCCTCTATCCTATCCTATCCTCTATCCTATCCTATCCTCTATCCTATCCTCTATCCTATCCTCTATCCTATCCTATCCTCTATCCTATCCTATCCTCTATCCTATCTTATCCTCTATCCTATCCTATCCTCTATCCTATCCTATCCTCTATCCTATCCTATCCTCTATCCTATCCTATCCTCTATCCTATCCTATTATCTATCCTATCCTATCCTCTATCCTATCCTATCCTCTATCCTATCCTATCCTCTATCCTATACTATCCTCCATCCTATCCTATCCTCTATCCTATCCTAACCTCATTCCTATCCTATCCCCACCCTATCCTATATTCTATCCTATAGTATCCTCTATCCTATCATATCCTCTATCCTATCCTATCCTCTATCCTATCCTATCTTCTATCCTATCCTATCCTATATCCTATCCTATCCTCTATCCTATCCTATCCTCTATCCTATCCTATCCTCTATCCTATCCTATCCTCTATCCTATCCTATCCTCTATCCTATCCTATCCTCTATCCTATCCTATCCTCTATCCTATACTATCCTCCATCCTATCCTATCCTCTATCCTATCCTAACCTCATTCCTATCCTATCCCCACCCTATCCTATATTCTATCCTATAGTATCCTCTATCCTATCATATCCTCTATCCTATCCTATCCTCTATCCTATCCTATCCTCTATCCTATCCTATCCTCTATCCTATCCTATCCTCTATCCTATCATATCCTCTATCCTATCCTATCCTCTATCCTATCCTATCCTCTATCCTATCCTATCCTATATCCTATCCTATCCTCTATCCTATCCTATCCTCTACCGTCTCCTATCCTGTATCCGATCCAATCCCCTATCCTCTATCCTATCCTCTATCGTATCGTATCCTCTATCCTATCCTATCCTCTATCTTCACGTATCCTCGATAATATCCTATCCTCTATAATATCCTATTCTCTATCCTATCCTATCCTCTATCCTATCCTATCCTCTATCCTATCCTATCCTCTATCCTACCCTATCCTCTATCCTATAATATCCTCTATCCTATCCTATCCTCTATCCTATCCAATAATCTATCCTATCCTATCGTGTATTATATACTATCGTTTTCCTATCCTCTATCATATCGTATCCTCTATCCTATCCTATCGTCTATCCTATTCTATCCTCTATCTTATTTAATGCCCTATCCTATCCTCAATCCTATCGTATCCTCTATCCTATAGTATCCTCTATCCTATCCTATCCTCTATCCTATACTCTGTCCTATCCTATCCTCTATCCTATCCTTTCCTCTATAATATCGCATCTTCTATCGTAGCCTATCCTCTTATCGTATCCTATCCTCTATCCTATCCTTTCCTCTATAATATCGTATCTTCTATCGTATCCTATCCTCCATCCTATCCTATCCTCTATCCTATTCAATCTCATATCCTATCCTATCATCTATCCTATCCAATCCCCTATCCTATCCTCTACCCTAGAATACCATGTATCCTATCCTATTCTCTATCCTCTCCTATCCTCTCCTCTATCCTCTCCTATCCTCTATCCTATCCTATCCTCTATAAAATCTTATCCTCTTACTTATCCTATCCTCTATAAAATCTTATCCTCTTACTTATCCTATCCTCTATCCTATCCTATCCTCTATCCTATCCTATCCTCTATCCTATCTTATCCTCTATCCTATCCTATCCTCTATCCAATCTTATTCTCTGTCCTATCCTATCCTCTATCCTATCCTATCTTCTATCCTATCCTATCCTCTATCCTAACCTATCCTCTATCCTATCCTATCCTCTATCCTATCCTATCCACTATTCTATCCTATCCTCTATCGTATCCTATAATCTATCCAATCTTATCCTCTATCCTATCCTATCCTCTATCCTATCCTATTCTCTATCATATCCTATCCTCTATCCTATCCCATCCTCAATCCTATCCTTTCCTCTATCCTAACCTCTATCCTATCCTATCCTCTATCATATCCAATCCCCTATCCTATCCTCTATCCTATCCTATCCCATCCTATCCTCTATCCTATCCTATCCTCTATCCTATCCTATCCTCTATCCTATCCTATCCTCTATCCTATCCTATCCTCTATCCTATCCTATCCTCTATCCTATCCTATCCTCTTACTTATCCTATCCTCTATCCTATCCAATCCCCTATCCTATCCTCTATCCTATCCTATCCTATCCTATCCTATCCTCTATCCTATCCTATACTCTATCCTATCCTATCCTCTATCGTATCCTATCCACTATCCTATCCTTTCCTCAATCCTATCCTATCCTCTATCCTATCCTATCCTCAATCCTATCCTATCCACTATCCAATCCTATCCTCTATCCTATAATATCCTCTATCCTATCCTATCCTCTATCCTATCCTATCCTCCATCCTATCCTATCCTCCATCCTATCCAATCCCCTATTCTATCCTCAATCCTATCCTATCCTCATTCCTATCCTATCCTCAATCCTATCCTATCCTCATTCCTATCCTATCCTCAATCCTATCGTATCCTCTATCCTATAGTATCCTCTATCCTATCCTATCCTCTATCCTATACTCTGTCCTATCCTATCCTCTATCCTATCCTTTCCTCTATAATATCGTATCTTCTATCGTAGCCTATCCTCTTATCGTATCCTATCCTCTATCCTATCCTTTCCTCTATAATATCGTATCTTCTATCGTATCCTATCCTCCATCCTATCCTATCCTCTATCCTATTCAATCTCATATCCTATCCTATCATCTATCCTATCCAATCCCCTATCCTATCCTCTACCCTAGAATACCATGTATCCTATCCTATTCTCTATCCTCTCCTATCCTGTCCTCTATCCTATCCTATCCTCTATCCTATCCTATCCTCTATCCTATCCTATCCTCTATCCTATAATATCCTCTATCCTATCCTATCCTCTATCCTATCCTATCCTCTATACTATCCTATCCTCTATCCTATCCTGTCCTCAATCCTATCCTATCCTCTATCTTATCCTATCTAATCCACTATCGTATTCTCTATCCTAACCTATCCTCTATCCTATCCTATCCTCTATCCTATCCTATCCTCTATCTAATCCTATCCTCTATCCTATCCTATCCTCTATCCTATCCCATCATCAATCCTATCCTTTCGTCTATACTATCCTCTATCCTATCCTATCCTCTTACTTATCCTATCCTCTATCCTATCCTATCCTCTATCCAATCCGATCCTCTATCCTATCCTATCCTCTATCCTAGGCAATCCCATAACCTATCCTCTATCCTATCCTATCCTCTATCGTATCCTTTTTTCTATAATATCGTATGTTCTATCGTATCCTATCCTCTATCCTATCCTTTCCTCTATACTATCCTCTATCCTATCCTATCCTCTATCCTATCCTTTCCTCTATCCTATCCTCTATCCAATCCTATCCTCTATCCTATCCTGGCCTCTATCCTATCTTATCACCTATCCTATCATATCCTCTATCCTATCCTATCCTCTATCCTATCCTATCCTCTATCCTATCCTATCCTCTATCCAATCTTATCCTCTGTCCTATCCTATCCTCTATCCTATCCTATCCTCTATGCTATCCTATCCTCTATCCTATCCTATGCTCTTACTAATCCTATCCTCTATTATATCCTATCCTCTATCCTATCCTATCCTCTTACTTATCCTATCCTCTATCCTATCCTATCCTCTATCCTATCCTATCCTCTATCCTATCTTATCCTCTATCCTATCCTATCCTCTATCCAATCTTATTCTCTGTCCTATCCTATCCTCTATCCTATCCTATCTTCTATCCTATCCTATCCTCTATCTTAACCTATCCTCTATCCTATCCTATCCTCTATCCTATCCTATCCACTATTCTATCCTATCCTCTATCGTATCCTATAATCTATCCAATCTTATCCTCTATCCTATTCTATCCTCTATCCTATCCTATCCTCTATCCTATCCTATCCTCTTACTTATCCTATCCTCTATCCTACCCTATCCTCTATCCTATCCTATCCTCTATCCTATCTTATCCTCTATCCTATCCTATCCTCTATCCAATCTTATTCTCTGTCCTATCCTATCCTCTATCCTATCCTATCTTCTATCCTATCCTATCCTCTATCTTAACCTATCCTCTATCCTATCCTATCCTCTATCCTATCCTATCCACTATTCTATCCTATCCTCTATCGTATCCTATAATCTATCCAATCTTATCCTCTATCCTATTCTATCCTCTATCCTATCCTATTCTCTATCATATCCTATCCTCTATCCTATCCCATCCTCAATCCTATCCTTTCCTCTATCCTATCCTCTATCCTATCCTATCCTCTTACTTATCCTATCCTCTATCATATCCAATCCCCTATCCTATCCTCTATCCTATCCTATCCTATCCTATCCTCTATCCTATCCTATCCTCTATCCTATCCTATCCTCTATCCTATCCTATCCTCTTACTTATCCTATCCTCTATCCTATCCTATCCTCTATCCTATCCTATCCTCTATCCTATCATATCCTCTATCCTATCCTATCCTCTATCCTATCCTATCCTCTATCCTATCCCATCATCAATCCTATCCTTTCGTCTATACTATCCTCTATCCTATCCTATCCTCTTACTTATCCTATCCTCTATCCTATCCAATCCCCTATCCTATCCTCTATCCTATTCTATCCTCTACCCTATAATACCATGTATCCTATCCTATTCTCTATCCTATCCTATCCTCTATCGTATGCTCTATCCTATCCTATCAACTATCCTATCCTATCCTCTATCCTATCCTATACTCTATCCTATCCTATCCTCTCTCCTATCCGATCCCCTATCCTATCCTATCGTCTATCCTATCCTATCCTCTATCCTATCCTGGCCTCTATCCTATCTTATCACCTATCGTATCATATCCTCTATCCTATCCTATCCTCTATCCTATCCTATCCTCTATCCTATCCTATCCTCTATCCAATCTTATCCTCTGTCCTATCCTATCCTATATCCTATACTATCTGCTATCCTATCCTATCCTCTATCCTAACCTATCCTCTATCCTATCCTATCAACTATCCTATCCTATCCTCTATCCTATCCTATCAACTATAATAACCTATCCTCTATCCTATCCTATCCTATCCTATACTCTATCCTATCCTATCCTCAATCGTATCCTATCCTATCCTCTATCGTATCCTATCCTCTATCCTATCCTGTCCTCTATCTTATCCTATCCTCTATCCTATCCTCTATCCTATCCTATCCTCTTACTTATCCTATCCTCTATCCTATCCAATCCCCTATCCTATCCTCTATCCTATCCTATCCTCTATCCTATCCCATCCTCAATGCTATCCTTTCCTCCATCCTATCCTATCCTCCATCCTATCCAATCCCCTATTCTATCCTCAATCCTATCCTATCCTCATTCCTATCCTATCCTCAATCCTATCGTATCCTCTATCCTATAGTATCCTCTATCCTATCCTATCCTCTATCCTATACTCTGTCCTATCCTATCCTCTATCCTATCCTTTCCTCTATAATATCGTATCTTCTATCGTAGCCTATCCTCTTATCGTATCCTATCCTCTATCCTATCCTTTCCTCTATAATATCGTATCTTCTATCGTATCCTATCCTCCATCCTATCCTATCCTCTTACTTATCCTATCCTCTATCATATCCAATCCCCTATCCTATCCTCTATCCTATCCTATCCTATCCTATCCTCAATCCTATCCTATCCTCTATCCTATCCTATCCTCTATCCTATCCTATCCTCTATCCTATCCTATCCTATCCTCAATCCTATCCTATCCTCTTACTTGTCCTATCCTCTATCCTATACTATCCTCTTACTTATCCTATCCTCTATCCTATCCTATCCTCTATCCTATCATATCCTATATCCTATCGCATCCTCTATCCTATCCAATCCTCTATCCTATCCTATCCTCTATCCTATCCTATCCTCTATAATATCCTATCCACTATCCTATCATATCCTCTATCCTATCCTATCCTCTATCCTATCTTATCCTCTATCCTATCCTATCCTCTATCCTATCCTATCCTCTATCCTATCCTATCCTCTATCCTATCCTCTATCCTATCCTCTATCCTATCCTATCCTCTATCCTATCCTATCCTCTATCCTATCTTATCCTCTATCCTATCCTATCCTCTATCCTATCCTATCCTCTATCCTATCCTATCCTCTATCCTATCCTATCCTCTATCCTATCCTATTATCTATCCTATCCTATCCTCTATCCTATCCTATCCTCTATCCTATCCTATCCTCTATCCTATACTATCCTCCATCCTATCCTATCCTCTATCCTATCCTAACCTCATTCCTATCCTATCCCCACCCTATCCTATATTCTATCCTATAGTATCCTCTATCCTATCATATCCTCTATCCTATCCTATCCTCTATCCTATCCTATCTTCTATCCTATCCTATCCTATATCCTATCCTATCCTCTATCCTATCCTATCCTCTATCCTATCCTATCCTCTATCCTATCCTATCCTCTATCCTATCCTATCCTCTATCCTATCCTATCCTCTATCCTATCCTATCCTCTATCCTATACTATCCTCCATCCTATCCTATCCTCTATCCTATCCTAACCTCATTCCTATCCTATCCCCACCCTATCCTATATTCTATCCTATAGTATCCTCTATCCTATCATATCCTCTATCCTATCCTATCCTCTATCCTATCATATCCTCTATCCTATCCTATCCTCTATCCTATCCTATCCTCTATCCTATCATATCCTCTATCCTATCCTATCCTCTATCCTATCCTATCCTCTATCCTATCCTATCCTATATCCTATCCTATCCTCTATCCTATCCTATCCTCTACCGTCTCCTATCCTGTATCCGATCCAATCCCCTATCCTCTATCCTATCCTCTATCGTATCGTATCCTCTATCCTATCCTATCCTCTATCTTCACGTATCCTCGATAATATCCTATCCTCTATAATATCGTATCCTCTAAAATATCGTATCCTATCTAATATCGTATCCTCTATAATATCGTATCCTGTATCCTATCCTGTCCTCTTTCCTATCCTATCCTCAATCCAATCCTATCCACTATCCTATCGTATCGACTATCCTATCCTATCCTCTATCCTATCCTAACCTCATTCCTATCCTATCCCCACCCTATCCTATATTCTATCCTATAGTATCCTCTATCCTATCATATCCTCTATCCTATCCTATCCTCTATCCTATCCTATCCTCTATCCTATCCTATCCTCTATCCTATCCTCTATCCTATCCTATCCTCTATCCTATCCTATCCTGTATCCTATCCTATCCTCTATCCTATCATATTCTCTATCCTATCCTATCCCCTATCTTATCCTATCCTCTATCCTATCCAATACTCTATCCTATCCTATCCTCTATCCTATCCTATCCTCTATCCTATCCTATCCTCTATCCTATCCTATATCCTATATCCTATCCTATCCTCTATCCTACACTATCCTCTATCCTATCCTATCCTGTATCCTATCCTATCCTCTATCCTATCCTATCCTCTATCCAATCCTATCCTCTATCGTCTCCTATCCTCTATCCTATCATATCCTCTATCCTATCCTATCCTCTATCCTATCCTATCCTCTATCCTATCCAATCCCCTATGTTATCCTCTATCCTCTATAATATCGTATCCCTTATCCTATCCTGTCCTCTTTCCTATCCTATCCTCAATCCAATCCTATCCTGTATCCTATCGTATCCTCTATCCTATCCTATCTTCTACCCTATCCTATCCTCTATCCTATCCTATCCTCAATCCTATCCGATCCTCTATCCTATCCTATCCTCTATCCTATCCTATCCTCTATCCTATCCTATCCTCTATCCTATCCTATCCTCTTTCCTATCCTATCCTATATCATATCATATCCTCTATAATATCGTATCATCTATAATATCGTATCCTCTATAATATCGTATCCTCTATAATATCGTATCCTGTATCCTATCCTGTCCTCTTTCCTATCCTATCCTCTATCCTATCCTATCCTCTTTCCTATCCTATCCTATATCATATCATATCCTCTATAATATCGTATCATCTACAATATCGTATCCTCTATAATATCGTATCCTCTATAATATCGTATCCTGTATCCTATCCTGTCCTCTTTCCTATCCTATCATCAATCCTATCCTATCCTCTATCCTATCCAATCCCCTATGTTATCCTCTATCCTATCCTATCCTCTATCCTATCCTATCCTCTATCCAATCCTATCCTCTATCGTCTCCTATCCTCTATCCTATCATATCCTCTATCCTATCCTATCCTCTATCCTATCCTATCCTCTATCCTATCCAATCCCCTATGTTATCCTCTATCCTCTATAATATCGTATCCCTTATCCTATCCTGTCCTCTTTCCTATCCTATCCTCAATCCAATCCTATCCTGTATCCTATCGTATCCTCTATCCTATCCTATCTTCTACCCTATCCTATCCTCTATCCTATCCTATCCTCAATCCTATCCGATCCTCTATCCTATCCTATCCTCTATCCTATCCTATCCTCTATCCTATCCTATCCTCTATCCTATCCTATCCTCTTTCCTATCCTATCCTATATCATATCATATCCTCTATAATATCGTATCATCTATAATATCGTATCCTCTATAATATCGTATCCTCTATAATATCGTATCCTGTATCCTATCCTGTCCTCTTTCCTATCCTATCCTCTATCCTATCCTATCCTCTTTCCTATCCTATCCTATATCATATCATATCCTCTATAATATCGTATCATCTACAATATCGTATCCTCTATAATATCGTATCCTCTATAATATCGTATCCTGTATCCTATCCTGTCCTCTTTCCTATCCTATCATCAATCCTATCCTATCCTCTATCCTATCCAATCCCCTATGTTATCCTCTATCCTATCCTATCCTCTATAATATAGTATCCCCTATCATATCCTATCCTCTTTCCTATAATATCATCTATCCTATCCTATCCTCTATCCTATCGTATCCTCTATCCTATCCTATCTTCTATCCTATCCTATCCTCTATCCTATCCTATCCTCTATCCTATCCTATCCTCTATCGTATCGTATCCTCTATCCTATCCTATCCTCTATCTTCTCCTATCCTCGATTCTATCCTATCCTCAACCCTATCCTATCCTCAATTCTATCGTATACTCCATCCTATCCTATCCGCTATCCTATCCTATCCTCTATCCTATAATATCCTCTATCCTATCCAATACTCTATCCTATCCTCTATCCTATCCTCTATCCTATCCTCTATCCTATCCTCTATCGTATCCTATCCTCTGTCCTATCTTATCCTCTATCCTATCATATCCTCTATCCTATCCTATCCTCTATCCTATACTATCCTCTATCCTACCCTATCCTCTATCCTATCCTTTCCTCTATCCTATCCTATCCTTTATCCTATCATCTATCCTATCATATCCTCTATCCTATCCTATCCTCTATCCCATTCTCTATCCTATCCTATCCTCTATCCTATCCTATCCTCCATCCTATCCTATCCTCTATCCTATAATATCCTCTATCCTATCCTATCCTCTATCCTATCCAATCCTCTACCGTCTCCTATCCTGTATCCGATCCAATCCCCTATCCTCTACCCTATCCTCTATCGTATCGTATCCTCTATCCTATCCTATCCTCTATCTTCACGTATCCTCGATAATATCCTATCCTCTATAATATCGTATCCTCTAAAATATCGTATCCTCTCTAATATCGTATCCTCTATAATATCGTATCCTGTATCCTATCCTGTCCTCTTTCCTATCCTATCCTCAATCTAATCCTATCCACTATCCTATCGTATCCTCTATCCTATCCTATCTTCTATCCTATCCTATCCTCTATCCTATCCTATCCTCTATCCTATCCAATCCTCTATCCTATCCTATCCTCTATCCTATCCTATCCTCTATCCTATCCAATACTCTATCCTATCCTAACCTCATTCCTATCCTATCCCCACCCTATCCTATATTCTATCCTATAGTATCCTCTATCCTATCATATCCTCTATCCTATCCTATCCTCTATCCTATCCTATCCTCTATCCTATCCTATCCTCTATCCTATCCTATCCTCTTTCCTATCCTATCCTATATCATATCATATCCTCTATAATATCGTATCATCTATAATATCGTATCCTCTATAATATCGTATCCTCTATAATATCGTATCCTGTATCCTATCCTGTCCTCTTTCCTATCCTATCATCAATCCTATCCTATCCTCTATCCTATCCGATCCCCTATGTTATCCTCTATCCTATCCTATCCTCTATAATATAGTATCCCCTATCATATCCTATCCTCTTTCCTATAATATCATCTATCCTATCCTATCCTCTATCCTATCGTATCCTCTATCCTATCCTATCTTCTATCCTATCCTATCCTCTATCCTATCCTATCCTCTATCCTATCCTATCCTCTATCGTATCGTATCCTCTATCCTATCCTATCCTCTATCTTCTCCTATCCTCGATCCTATCCTATCCTCAACCCTATCCTATCCTCAATTCTATCGTATACTCCATCCTATCCTATCCGCTATCCTATCCTATCCTCTATCCTATAATATCCTCTATCCTATCCAATACTCTATCCTATCCTCTATCCTATCCTCTATCCTATCCTCTATCCTATCCTCTATCCTATCCTCTATCGTATCCTATCCTCTGTCCTATCTTATCCTCTATCCTATCATATCCTCTATCCTATCCTATCCTCTATCCTATACTATCCTCTATCCTATAATATCCTCTATCCTATCCAATACTCTATCCTATCCTCTATCCTATCCTCTATCCTATCCTCTATCCTATCCTCTATCGTATCCTATCCTCTGTCCTATCTTATCCTCTATCCTATCATATCCTCTATCCTATCCTATCCTCTATCCTATACTATCCTCTATCCTACCCTATCCTCTATCCTATCCTTTCCTCTATCCTATCCTATCCTTTATCCTATCATCTATCCTATCATATCCTCTATCCTATCCTATCCTCTATCCCATTCTCTATCCTATCCTCTATCCTATCATATCCTCTATCCTATCCTATCCTCTATCCTATCCTATCCTCTACCCTATCCTATCCTCTGTCCTATCCTATCCTCTATCCTATCCTATCCTCTACCTTATCCTATCCTCTATCCTATCCTACTTCTATCCTATCCTATCCTCTATCCTATCCTGTCCTCTATCCTATCCTATCCTCTATCCTATCCTATCCTCTATCCTATCCTATCCTCTATCCTATCCTATCCTCTATCCTATCCTATCCTCTATCCTATTCTATCAATCCCTTATCCTATCATCTATCCTACCCTATCCTCTATGCTATCCAATTCTCTATCCTCTATCCAATCCTATCCTCAATTCTATCCTATCGTCTATCCAATCCTATCCTCAATTCCATCCTATAATCTATATTATCCTATCCTATCCTCAATCCTAACCTATTCTCTATCCTGTCCTATCCTCTATCCTATCCTATCCTCTATCCTATCCAATCCTCTATCCTATCCTCTATCCTATCCTCTATCCTATCCTCTATCCTATCCTATCCTCTATCCTACCCTATCCTTTATCCTATCCTATCTTCTATCCTATCCTCTATCCTATCCTATCCTCTATCCTACCCTATCCTTTATCCTATCCTATCCTATCCTCTATAATATCGTATCCTGTATCCTATCTTATCCTCTGTCCTATCCTATCCTCAATCCTATCCTATCCTATATCCTATCGCATCCTCTATCCTATCCAATCCTCTATCCTATCCTATCCTCTATCCTATCCTATCCTCTATCCTATCCTATCCTCTATCCTATCCTATCCTCTATACTATCGTATCCTCTATAATATCATATCCTCTATCCTATCCTATCCTCTATCCTATCGTCTATCCTATCCTATCCTCTATAATATCCTATCCACTATCCTATCATATCCTCTATCCTATCCTATCCTCTATCCTATCTTATCCTCTATCCTATCCTATCCTCTATCCTATCCTATCCTCTATCCTATCCTATCCTATCATCTATCCTATCCTATCCTCTATCCTATCCTATCCTCTATCCTATCCTAGCCTATATCCTATCCTATCCTCTATCCTATCCTATCCTCTATCCTATCCTATCCTCTATCCTATCCTATCCTCTATAATATCGTATCCTCTATAATATCGTATCCTCTATAATATCGTATCCTGTATCCTATCCTATCCTCAATCCTATCCTATCCTCTATCCTATCCAATCCTCTATCCTATCCTATCCTCTATCCTATCCTATCCTCTATCCTATCCTATCCTCCATCCTATCCTATCCTCTATCCTATAATATCCTCTATCCTATCCTATCCTCTATCCTATCCAATCCTCTACCGTCTCCTATCCTGTATCCGATCCAATCCCCTATCCTCTACCATATCCTCTATCGTATCGTATCCTCTATCCTATCCTATCCTCTATCTTCACGTATCCTCGATAATATTCTATCCTCTATAATATCGTATCCTCTAAAATATCGTATCCTCTCTAATATCGTATCCTCTATAATATCGTATCCTGTATCCTATCCTGTCCTCTTTCCTATCCTATCCTCAATCCAATCCTATCCACTATCCTATCGTATCCTCTATCCTATCCTATCCTCTATCTTCTCCTATCCTCGATCCTATCCTATCCTCAACCCTATCCTATCCTCAATTCTATCGTATACTCCATCCTATCCTATCCGCTATCCTATCCTATCCTCTATCCTATAATATCCTCTATCCTATCCAATACTCTATCCTATCCTCTATCCTATCCTCTATCCTATCCTCTATCCTATCCTCTATCCTATCCTCTATCGTATCCTATCCTCTGTCCTATCTTATCCTCTATCCTATCATATCCTCTATCCTATCCTATCCTCTATCCTATACTATCCTCTATCCTATAATATCCTCTATCCTATCCAATACTCTATCCTATCCTCTATCCTATCCTCTATCCTATCTTCTATCCTATCCTCTATCGTATCCTATCCTCTGTCCTATCTTATCCTCTATCCTATCATATCCTCTATCCTATCCTATCCTCTATCCTATACTATCCTCTATCCTACCCTATCCTCTATCCTATCCTTTCCTCTATCCTATCCTATCCTTTATCCTATCATCTATCCTATCATATCCTCTATCCTATCCTATCCTCTATCCCATTCTCTATCCTATCCTCTATCCTATCATATCCTCTATCCTATCCTATCCTCTATCCTATCCTATCCTCTACCCTATCCTATCCTCTGTCCTATCCTATCCTCTATCCTATCCTATCCTCTACCTTATCCTATCCTCTATCCTATCCTACTTCTATCCTATCCTATCCTCTATCCTATCCTGTCCTCTATCCTATCCTATCCTCTATCCTATCCTATCCTCTATCCTATCCTATCCTCTATCCTATCCTATCCTCTATCCTATCCTATCCTCTATCCTATTCTATCAATCCCTTATCCTATCATCTATCCTACCCTATCCTCTATGCTATCCAATTCTCTATCCTCTATCCAATCCTATCCTCAATTCTATCCTATCGTCTATCCAATCCTATCCTCAATTCCATCCTATAATCTATATTATCCTATCCTATCCTCAATCCTAACCTATTCTCTATCCTGTCCTATCCTCTATCCTATCCTATCCTCTATCCTATCCAATCCTCTATCCTATCCTCTATCCTATCCTCTATCCTATCCTATCCTCTATCCTACCCTATCCTTTATCCTATCCTATCCTCTATCCTATCCTCTATCCTATCCTATCCTCTATCCTACCCTATCCTTTATCCTATCCTATCCTATCCTCTATAATATCGTATCCTGTATCCTATCTTATCCTCTGTCCTATCCTATCCTCAATCCTATCCTATCCTATATCCTATCGCATCCTCTATCCTATCCAATCCTCTATCCTATCCTATCCTCTATCCTATCCTATCCTCTATCCTATCCTATCCTCTATCCTATCCTATCCTCTATCCTATCCTATCCTCTATACTATCGTATCCTCTATAATATCATATCCTCTATCCTATCCTATCCTCTATCCTATCGTCTATCCTATCCTATCCTCTATAATATCCTATCCACTATCCTATCATATCCTCTATCCTATCCTATCCTCTATCCTATCTTATCCTCTATCCTATCCTATCCTCTATCCTATCCTATCCTCTATCCTATCCTATCCTATCATCTATCCTATCCTATCCTCTATCCTATCCTATCCTCTATCCTATCCTATCCTATATCCTATCCTATCCTCTATCCTATCCTATCCTCTATCCTATCCTATCCTCTATCCTATCCTATCCTCTATAATATCGTATCCTCTATAATATCGTATCCTCTATAATATCGTATCCTCTATAATATCGTATCCTGTATCCTATCCTATCCTCAATCCTATCCTATCCTCTATCCTATCCAATCCTCTATCCTATCCTATCCTCTATCCTATCCTATCCTCTATCCTATCCTATCCTCCATCCTATCCTATCCTCTATCCTATAATATCCTCTATCCTATCCTATCCTCTATCCTATCCAATCCTCTACCGTCTCCTATCCTGTATCCGATCCAATCCCCTATCCTCTACCATATCCTCTATCGTATCGTATCCTCTATCCTATCCTATCCTCTATCTTCACGTATCCTCGATAATATCCTATCCTCTATAATATCGTATCCTCTAAAATATCGTATCCTCTCTAATATCGTATCCTCTATAATATCGTATCCTGTATCCTATCCTGTCCTCTTTCCTATCCTATCCTCAATCCAATCCTATCCACTATCCTATCGTATCCTCTATCCTATCCTATCTTCTATCCTATCCTATCCTCTATCCTATCCTATCCTCTATCCTATCCAATCCTCTATCGTATCCTATCCTCTATCCTATCCTATCCTCTATCCTATCCAATACTCTATCCTATCCTATCCTCTATCCTATCCTATCCTCTATCCTATCCTATATCCTATATCCTATCCTATCCTCTATCCTACCCTATTTTCTATCCTATCCTATCCTCTATCCTATCCTATCCTCTATCCTATCCTATCCTCTATCCTATCCTATCCTCTATCCTATCCTATCCTCTATCCTATCCTATCCTCTATCCTATCCTATCCTCTATCCTATCCTATCCTGTATAATATCGTATCCTCTATAATATCGTATCCTGTATCCTATCCTGTCATCTTTCCTATCCTATCATCAATACTATCCTATCCTGTATCCTATCCTATCCTCTATCCTATCATATTCTCTATCCTATCCTATCCCCTATCCTATCCTATCCTCTATCCTATCCAATACTCTATCCTATCCTATCCTCTATCCTATCCTATCCTCTATCCTATCCTATATCCTATATCCTATCCTATCCTCTATCCTATGCTATCCTCTATCCTATCCTATCCTCTATCCTATCCTATCCTCTATCGTATCGTATCCTCTATCCTATCCTATCCTCTATCTTCTCCTATCCTCGATCCTATCCTATCCTCAACCCTATCCTATCCTCAATTCTATCGTAAACTCCATCCTATCCTATCCGCTATCCTATCCTATCCTCTATCCTATAATATCCTCTATCCTATCCAATACTCTATCCTATCCTCTATCCTATCCTATCCTCTATCCTATCCTATCCTCTATCCTATCCTATCCTCTATCCTACCCTATCCTCTATCCTATCCTATCCTCTATAATATCGTATCCTCTAAAATATCGTATCCTCTCTAATATCGTATCCTCTATAATATCGTATCCTGTATCCTATCCTGTCCTCTTTCCTATCCTATCCTCAATCCAATCCTATCCTCTATCGTATCGTATCCTCTATCCTATCCTATCCTCTATCTTCTCCTATCCTCGATCCTATCCTATCCTCAACCCTATCCTATCCTCAATTCTATCGTATACTCCATCCTATCCTATCCGCTATCCTATCCTCTATCCTATAATATCCTCTATCCTATCCTATCCTCTATCCTATCCTATCCTCTATCCTATCCTATCCTCTATCCTATCCTATCCTCTATCCTATCCTATCCTATCCTCTATCCTATCCTATCCTATCCTCTATCCTATCCTATCCTCTATCCTATCCTATCCTCTATAATATCGTATCCTGTATCCTATCCTGTCCTCTTTCCTATCCTATCATCAATCCTATCCTATCCTCTATCCTATCCTATCCTCTATCCTATCATATTCTCTATCCTATCCTATCCCCTATCCTATCCTATCCTCTATCCTATCCAATACTCTATCCTATCCTATCCTCTATCCTATCCTATCCTCTATCCTATCCTATCCTATATCCTATCATATCCTCTATAATATCCTGTCCTCTTTCCTATCCTATCATCAATCCTATCCTATCATCAATCCTATCCTATCCTCTATCCTATCGTATCCTCTATCCTATCCTATCCTCTATCCTATCCTATCCTCTATCCTATCGTATCCTCTATAATATCGTATCCTGTATCCTATCCTGTCCTCTTTCCTATCCTATCATCAATCCTATCCTATCCTCTATCCTATCCAATCCCCTATGTCATCCTCTATCCTATCCTATCCTCTATAATATAGTATCCCCTATCATATCCAATACTCTATCCTATCCTATCCTCTATCCTATCCTATCCTCTATCCTATCCTATCCTATATCCTATCATATCCTCTATAATATCCTGTCCTCTTTCCTATCCTATCATCAATCCTATCCTATCATCAATCCTATCCTATCCTCTATCCTATCGTATCCTCTATCCTATCCTATCCTCTATCCTATCCTATCCTCTATCCTATCGTATCCTCTATAATATCGTATCCTGTATCCTATCCTGTCCTCTTTCCTATCCTATCATCAATCCTATCCTATCCTCTATCCTATCCAATCCCCTATGTCATCCTCTATCCTATCCTATCCTCTATAATATAGTATCCCCTATCATATCCTATCCTCTTTCCTATAATATCATCTATCCTATCCTATCCTCTATCCTATCGTATCCTCTATCCTATCCTATCTTCTATCCTATCCTATCCTCTATCCTATCCTATCCTCTATCCTATCCTATCCTCTATCGTATCGTATCCTCTATCCTATCCTATCCTCTATCTTCTCCTATCCTCGATCCTATCCTATCCTCAACCCTATCCTATCCTCAATTCTATCGTAAACTCCATGCTATCCTATCCGCTATCCTATCCTATCCTCTATCCTATCCTATCCTCTATCCTATCCTATCCTCTATAATATCGTATCCTCTATAATATCGTATCCTCTATAATATCGTATCCTCTATAATATCGTATCCTGTATCCTATCCTATCCTCAATCCTATCCTATCCTCTATCCTATCCAATCCTCTATCCTATCCTATCCTCTATCCTATCCTATCCTCTATCCTATCCTATCCTCCATCCTATCCTATCCTCTATCCTATAATATCCTCTATCCTATCCTATCCTCTATCCTATCCAATCGTCTACCGTCTCCTATCCTGTATCCGATCCAATCCCCTATCCTCTACCATATCCTCTATCGTATCGTATCCTCTATCCTATCCTATCCTCTATCTTCACGTATCCTCGATAATATCCTATCCTCTATAATATCGTATCCTCTAAAATATCGTATCCTCTCTAATATCGTATCCTCTATAATATCGTATCCTGTATCCTATCCTGTCCTCTTTCCTATCCTATCCTCAATCCAATCCTATCCACTATCCTATCGTATCCTCTATCCTATCCTATCTTCTATCCTATCCTATCCTCTATCCTATCCTATCCTCTATCCTATCCAATCCTCTATCGTATCCTATCCTCTATCCTATCCTATCCTCTATCCTATCCAATACTCTATCCTATCCTATCCTCTATCCTATCCTATCCTCTATCCTATCCTATATCCTATATCCTATCCTATCCTCTATCCTACCCTATTTTCTATCCTATCCTATCCTCTATCCTATCCTATCCTCTATCCTATCCTATCCTCTATCCTATCCTATCCTCTATCCTATCCTATCCTCTATCCTATCCTATCCTCTATCCTATCCTATCCTCTATCCTATCCTATCCTGTATAATATCGTATCCTCTATAATATCGTATCCTGTATCCTATCCTGTCATCTTTCCTATCCTATCATCAATACTATCCTATCCTGTATCCTATCCTATCCTCTATCCTATCATATTCTCTATCCTATCCTATCCCCTATCCTATCCTATCCTCTATCCTATCCAATACCCTATCCTATCCTATCCTCTATCCTATCCTATCCTCTATCCTATCCTATATCCTATATCCTATCCTATCCTCTATCCTATGCTATCCTCTATCCTATCCTATCCTCTATCCTATCCTATCCTCTATCGTATCGTATCCTCTATCCTATCCTATCCTCTATCTTCTCCTATCCTCGATCCTATCCTATCCTCAACCCTATCCTATCCTCAATTCTATCGTAAACTCCATCCTATCCTATCCGCTATCCTATCCTATCCTCTATCCTATAATATCCTCTATCCTATCCAATACTCTATCCTATCCTCTATCCTATCCTATCCTCTATCCTATCCTATCCTCTATCCTATCCTATCCTCTATCCTACCCTATCCTCTATCCTATCCTATCCTCTATAATATCGTATCCTCTAAAATATCGTATCCTCTCTAATATCGTATCCTCTATAATATCGTATCCTGTATCCTATCCTGTCCTCTTTCCTATCCTATCCTCAATCCAATCCTATCCTCTATCGTATCGTATCCTCTATCCTATCCTATCCTCTATCTTCTCCTATCCTCGATCCTATCCTATCCTCAACCCTATCCTATCCTCAATTCTATCGTATACTCCATCCTATCCTATCCGCTATCCTATCCTCTATCCTATAATATCCTCTATCCTATCCTATCCTCTATCCTATCCTATCCTCTATCCTATCCTATCCTCTATCCTATCCTATCCTCTATCCTATCCTATCCTATCCTCTATCCTATCCTATCCTATCCTCTATCCTATCCTATCCTCTATCCTATCCTATCCTCTATAATATCGTATCCTGTATCCTATCCTGTCCTCTTTCCTATCCTATCATCAATCCTATCCTATCCTCTATCCTATCCTATCCTCTATCCTATCATATTCTCTATCCTATCCTATCCCCTATCCTATCCTATCCTCTATCCTATCCAATACTCTATCCTATCCTATCCTCTATCCTATCCTATCCTCTATCCTATCCTATCCTATATCCTATCATATCCTCTATAATATCCTGTCCTCTTTCCTATCCTATCATCAATCCTATCCTATCATCAATCCTATCCTATCCTCTATCCTATCGTATCCTCTATCCTATCCTATCCTCTATCCTATCCTATCCTCTATCCTATCGTATCCTCTATAATATCGTATCCTGTATCCTATCCTGTCCTCTTTCCTATCCTATCATCAATCCTATCCTATCCTCTATCCTATCCAATCCCCTATGTCATCCTCTATCCTATCCTATCCTCTATAATATAGTATCCCCTATCATATCCAATACTCTATCCTATCCTATCCTCTATCCTATCCTATCCTCTATCCTATCCTATCCTATATCCTATCATATCCTCTATAATATCCTGTCCTCTTTCCTATCCTATCATCAATCCTATCCTATCATCAATCCTATCCTATCCTCTATCCTATCGTATCCTCTATCCTATCCTATCCTCTATCCTATCCTATCCTCTATCCTATCGTATCCTCTATAATATCGTATCCTGTATCCTATCCTGTCCTCTTTCCTATCCTATCATCAATCCTATCCTATCCTCTATCCTATCCAATCCCCTATGTCATCCTCTATCCTATCCTATCCTCTATAATATAGTATCCCCTATCATATCCTATCCTCTTTCCTATAATATCATCTATCCTATCCTATCCTCTATCCTATCGTATCCTCTATCCTATCCTATCTTCTATCCTATCCTATCCTCTATCCTATCCTATCCTCTATCCTATCCTATCCTCTATCGTATCGTATCCTCTATCCTATCCTATCCTCTATCTTCTCCTATCCTCGATCCTATCCTATCCTCAACCCTATCCTATCCTCAATTCTATCGTAAACTCCATCCTATCCTATCCGCTATCCTATCCTATCCTCTATCCTATAATATCCTCTACCCTATCCAATACTCTATCCTATCCTCTATCCTATCCTCTATCGTATCCTATCCTCTATCCTATCCTATCCTCTATCCTATCCAATACTCTATCCTATCCTATCCTCTATCCTATCCTATCCTCTATCCTATCCTATATCCTATATCCTATCCTATCCTCTATCCTATGCTATCCTCTATCCTATCCTATCCTCTATCCTATCCTATCCTCTATCGTATCGTATCCTCTATCCTATCCTATCCTCTATCTTCTCCTATCCTCGATCCTATCCTATCCTCAACCCTATCCTATCCTCAATTCTATCGTAAACTCCATCCTATCCTATCCGCTATCCTATCCTATCCTCTATCCTATAATATCCTCTATCCTATCCAATACTCTATCCTATCCTCTATCCTATCCTATCCTCTATCCTATCCTATCCTCTATCCTATCCTATCCTCTATCCTACCCTATCCTCTATCCTATCCTATCCTCTATAATATCGTATCCTCTAAAATATCGTATCCTCTCTAATATCGTATCCTCTATAATATCGTATCCTGTATCCTATCCTGTCCTCTTTCCTATCCTATCCTCAATCCAATCCTATCCTCTATCGTATCGTATCCTCTATCCTATCCTATCCTCTATCTTCTCCTATCCTCGATCCTATCCTATCCTCAACCCTATCCTATCCTCAATTCTATCGTATACTCCATCCTATCCTATCCGCTATCCTATCCTCTATCCTATAATATCCTCTATCCTATCCTATCCTCTATCCTATCCTATCCTCTATCCTATCCTATCCTCTATCCTATCCTATCCTCTATCCTATCCTATCCTATCCTCTATCCTATCCTATCCTATCCTCTATCCTATCCTATCCTCTATCCTATCCTATCCTCTATAATATCGTATCCTGTATCCTATCCTGTCCTCTTTCCTATCCTATCATCAATCCTATCCTATCCTCTATCCTATCCTATCCTTTATCCTATCATATTCTCTATCCTATCCTATCCCCTATCCTATCCTATCCTCTATCCTATCCAATACTCTATCCTATCCTATCCTCTATCCTATCCTATCCTCTATCCTATCCTATCCTATATCCTATCATATCCTCTATAATATCCTGTCCTCTTTCCTATCCTATCATCAATCCTATCCTATCATCAATCCTATCCTATCCTCTATCCTATCGTATCCTCTATCCTATCCTATCCTCTATCCTATCCTATCCTCTATCCTATCGTATCCTCTATAATATCGTATCCTGTATCCTATCCTGTCCTCTTTCCTATCCTATCATCAATCCTATCCTATCCTCTATCCTATCCAATCCCCTATGTCATCCTCTATCCTATCCTATCCTCTATAATATAGTATCCCCTATCATATCCAATACTCTATCCTATCCTATCCTCTATCCTATCCTATCCTCTATCCTATCCTATCCTATATCCTATCATATCCTCTATAATATCCTGTCCTCTTTCCTATCCTATCATCAATCCTATCCTATCATCAATCCTATCCTATCCTCTATCCTATCGTATCCTCTATCCTATCCTATCCTCTATCCTATCCTATCCTCTATCCTATCGTATCCTCTATAATATCGTATCCTGTATCCTATCCTGTCCTCTTTCCTATCCTATCATCAATCCTATCCTATCCTCTATCCTATCCAATCCCCTATGTCATCCTCTATCCTATCCTATCCTCTATAATATAGTATCCCCTATCATATCCTATCTTCTTTCCTATAATATCATCTATCCTATAATATCATCTATCCTATCCTATCCTCTATCCTATCGTATCCTCTATCCTATCCTATCTTCTATCCTATCCTATCCTCTATCCTATCCTATCCTCTATCCTATCCTATCCTCTATCGTATCGTATCCTCTATCCTATCCTATCCTCTATCTTCTCCTATCCTCGATCCTATCCTATCCTCAACCCTATCCTATCCTCTATCCTATCCAATCCTCTATCCTATCCTATCCTCTATCCTATCCTATCCTCTATCCTATCCTATCCTCTATCCTATCCTATCCTCTATAATATCGTATCCTCTATAATATCGTATCCTCTATAATATCGTATCCTCTATAATATCGTATCCTGTATCCTATCCTATCCTCAATCCTATCCTATCCTCTATCCTATCCAATCCTCTATCCTATCCTATCCTCTATCCTATCCTATCCTCTATCCTATCCTATCCTCCATCCTATCCTATCCTCTATCCTATAATATCCTCTATCCTATCCTATCCTCTATCCTATCCAATCCTCTACCGTCTCCTATCCTGTATCCGATCCAATCCCCTATCCTCTACCATATCCTCTATCGTATCGTATCCTCTATCCTATCCTATCCTCTATCTTCACGTATCCTCGATAATATCCTATCCTCTATAATATCGTATCCTCTAAAATATCGTATCCTCTCTAATATCGTATCCTCTATAATATCGTATCCTGTATCCTATCCTGTCCTCTTTCCTATCCTATCCTCAATCCAATCCTATCCACTATCCTATCGTATCCTCTATCCTATCCTATCTTCTATCCTATCCTATCCTCTATCCTATCCTATCCTCTATCCTATCCAATCCTCTATCGTATCCTATCCTCTATCCTATCCTATCCTCTATCCTATCCAATACTCTATCCTATCCTATCCTCTATCCTATCCTATCCTCTATCCTATCCTATATCCTATATCCTATCCTATCCTCTATCCTACCCTATTTTCTATCCTATCCTATCCTCTATCCTATCCTATCCTCTATCCTATCCTATCCTCTATCCTATCCTATCCTCTATCCTATCCTATCCTCTATCCTATCCTATCCTCTATCCTATCCTATCCTCTATCCTATCCTATCCTGTATAATATCGTATCCTCTATAATATCGTATCCTGTATCCTATCCTGTCATCTTTCCTATCCTATCATCAATACTATCCTATCCTGTATCCTATCCTATCCTCTATCCTATCATATTCTCTATCCTATCCTATCCCCTATCCTATCCTATCCTCTATCCTATCCAATACTCTATCCTATCCTATCCTCTATCCTATCCTATCCTCTATCCTATCCTATATCCTATATCCTATCCTATCCTCTATCCTATGCTATCCTCTATCCTATCCTATCCTCTATCCTATCCTATCCTCTATCGTATCGTATCCTCTATCCTATCCTATCCTCTATCTTCTCCTATCCTCGATCCTATCCTATCCTCAACCCTATCCTATCCTCAATTCTATCGTAAACTCCATCCTATCCTATCCGCTATCCTATCCTATCCTCTATCCTATAATATCCTCTATCCTATCCAATACTCTATCCTATCCTCTATCCTATCCTATCCTCTATCCTATCCTATCCTCTATCCTATCCTATCCTCTATCCTACCCTATCCTCTATCCTATCCTATCCTCTATAATATCGTATCCTCTAAAATATCGTATCCTCTCTAATATCGTATCCTCTATAATATCGTATCCTGTATCCTATCCTGTCCTCTTTCCTATCCTATCCTCAATCCAATCCTATCCTCTATCGTATCGTATCCTCTATCCTATCCTATCCTCTATCTTCTCCTATCCTCGATCCTATCCTATCCTCAACCCTATCCTATCCTCAATTCTATCGTATACTCCATCCTATCCTATCCGCTATCCTATCCTCTATCCTATAATATCCTCTATCCTATCCTATCCTCTATCCTATCCTATCCTCTATCCTATCCTATCCTCTATCCTATCCTATCCTCTATCCTATCCTATCCTATCCTCTATCCTATCCTATCCTATCCTCTATCCTATCCTATCCTCTATAATATCGTATCCTGTATCCTATCCTGTCCTCTTTCCTATCCTATCATCAATCCTATCCTATCCTCTATCCTATCCTATCCTCTATCCTATCATATTCTCTATCCTATCCTATCCCCTATCCTATCCTATCCTCTATCCTATCCAATACTCTATCCTATCCTATCCTCTATCCTATCCTATCCTCTATCCTATCCTATCCTATATCCTATCATATCCTCTATAATATCCTGTCCTCTTTCCTATCCTATCATCAATCCTATCCTATCATCAATCCTATCCTATCCTCTATCCTATCGTATCCTCTATCCTATCCTATCCTCTATCCTATCCTATCCTCTATCCTATCGTATCCTCTATAATATCGTATCCTGTATCCTATCCTGTCCTCTTTCCTATCCTATCATCAATCCTATCCTATCCTCTATCCTATCCAATCCCCTATGTCATCCTCTATCCTATCCTATCCTCTATAATATAGTATCCCCTATCATATCCAATACTCTATCCTATCCTATCCTCTATCCTATCCTATCCTCTATCCTATCCTATCCTATATCCTATCATATCCTCTATAATATCCTGTCCTCTTTCCTATCCTATCATCAATCCTATCCTATCATCAATCCTATCCTATCCTCTATCCTATCGTATCCTCTATCCTATCCTATCCTCTATCCTATCCTATCCTCTATCCTATCGTATCCTCTATAATATCGTATCCTGTATCCTATCCTGTCCTCTTTCCTATCCTATCATCAATCCTATCCTATCCTCTATCCTATCCAATCCCCTATGTCATCCTCTATCCTATCCTATCCTCTATAATATAGTATCCCCTATCATATCCTATCCTCTTTCCTATAATATCATCTATCCTATCCTATCCTCTATCCTATCGTATCCTCTATCCTATCCTATCTTCTATCCTATCCTATCCTCTATCCTATCCTATCCTCTATCCTATCCTATCCTCTATCGTATCGTATCCTCTATCCTATCCTATCCTCTATCTTCTCCTATCCTCGATCCTATCCTATCCTCAACCCTATCCTATCCTCAATTCTATCGTAAACTCAATCCTATCCTATCCGCTATCCTATCCTATCCTCTATCCTATAATATCCTCTACCCTATCCAATACTCTATCCTATCCTCTATCCTATCCTCTATCGTATCCTATCCTCTATCCTATCCTATCCTCTATCCTATCCTATCCTGTATCCTATCCTATCCTCTATCCTACCCTATCCTCTATCCTATCCTATCCTCTATAATATCGTATCCTCTAAAATATCGTATCCTCTCTAATATCGTATCCTCTATAATATCGTATCCTGTATCCTATCCTGTCCTCTTTCCTATCCTATCCTCAATCCAATCCTATCCTCTATCGTATCGTATCCTCTATCCTATCCTATCCTCTATCTTCTCCTATCCTCGATCCTATCCTATCCTCAACCCTATCCTATCCTCAATTCTATCGTATACTCCATCCTATCCTATCCGCTATCCTATCCTCTATCCTATAATATCCTCTATCCTATCCAATACTCTATCCTATCCTCTATCCTATCCTCTATCCTATCCTATCCTCTATCCTATCCTATCCTCTATCCTATCCTATCCTCTATCCTATCCTATCCTCTATCCTACCCTATCCTCTATCCTATCCTATCCTCTATAATATCGTATCCTCTAAAATATCGTATCCTCTATAATATCGTATCCTGTATCCTATCCTGTCCTCTTTCCTATCCTATCCTCAATCCAATCCTATCCTCTATCCTATCGTATCCTCTATCCTATCCTATCTTGTATCCTATCCTCTATCCTATCCTATCCTCTATCCTATCCAATCCTCTATAATATCCTATCCTCTATTCTATCCTATCCTCTATCCTATCCTATCCTCTATCCTATCCTATCCTCTATCCTATCCTATCCTCTATTCTATCCTATCCTCTATCCTATCCTATCCTATCCTATCCTCTATCCTATCCTATCCTATCCTCTATCCTATCCTATCCTCTATCCTATCCTATCCTCTATAATATCGTATCCTCTATAATATCGTATCCTGTATCCTATCCTGTCCTCTTTCCTATCCTATCATCAATCCTATCCTATCCTCTATCCTATCCTATCCTCTATCCTATCATATTCTCTATCCTATCCTATCCCCTATCCTATCCTATCCTCTATCCTATCCAATACTCTATCCTATCCTATCCTCTATCCTATCCTATCCTCTATCCTATCCTATCCTATATCCTATCATATCCTCTATAATATCCTGTCCTCTTTCCTATCCTATCATCAATCCTATCCTATCCTCTATCCTATCCTATCCTCTATCCTATCATATTCTCTATCCTATCCTATCCCCTATCCTATCCTATCCTCTATCCTATCCAATACTCTATCCTATCCTATCCTCAATCCTATCCTATCCTCTATCCTATCCTATCCTCTATACTATCGTATCCTCTATAATATCATATCCTCTATCCTATCCTATCCTCTATCCTATCGTCTATCCTATCCTATCCTCTATAATATCCTATCCACTATCCTATCATATCCTCTATCCTATCCTATCCTCTATCCTATCTTATCCTCTATCCTATCCTATCCTCTATCCTATCCTATCCTCTATCCTATCCTATCCTATCATCTATCCTATCCTATCCTCTATCCTATCCTATCCTCTATCCTATCCTATCCTATATCCTATCCTATCCTCTATCCTATCCTATCCTCTATCCTATCCTATCCTCTATCCTATCCTATCCTCTATAATATCGTATCCTCTATAATATCGTATCCTCTATAATATCGTATCCTCTATAATATCGTATCCTCTATAATATCGTATCCTCTATAATATCGTATCCTCTATAATATCGTATCCTGTATCCTATCCTATCCTCTATCCTATCCTATATCCTATATCCTATCCTATCCTCTATCCTACCCTATTTTCTATCCTATCCTATCCTCTATCCTATCCTATCCTCTATCCTATCCTATCCTCTATCCTATCCTATCCTCTATCCTATCCTATCCTCTATCCTATCCTATCCTCTATCCTATCCTATCCTCTATCCTATCCTATCCTGTATAATATCGTATCCTCTATAATATCGTATCCTGTATCCTATCCTGTCATCTTTCCTATCCTATCATCAATACTATCCTATCCTGTATCCTATCCTATCCTCTATCCTATCATATTCTCTATCCTATCCTATCCCCTATCCTATCCTATCCTCTATCCTATCCAATACTCTATCCTATCCTATCCTCTATCCTATCCTATCCTCTATCCTATCCTATATCCTATATCCTATCCTATCCTCTATCCTATGCTATCCTCTATCCTATCCTATCCTCTATCCTATCCTATCCTCTATCGTATCGTATCCTCTATCCTATCCTATCCTCTATCTTCTCCTATCCTCGATCCTATCCTATCCTCAACCCTATCCTATCCTCAATTCTATCGTAAACTCCATCCTATCCTATCCGCTATCCTATCCTATCCTCTATCCTATAATATCCTCTATCCTATCCAATACTCTATCCTATCCTCTATCCTATCCTATCCTCTATCCTATCCTATCCTCTATCCTATCCTATCCTCTATCCTACCCTATCCTCTATCCTATCCTATCCTCTATAATATCGTATCCTCTAAAATATCGTATCCTCTCTAATATCGTATCCTCTATAATATCGTATCCTGTATCCTATCCTGTCCTCTTTCCTATCCTATCCTCAATCCAATCCTATCCTCTATCGTATCGTATCCTCTATCCTATCCTATCCTCTATCTTCTCCTATCCTCGATCCTATCCTATCCTCAACCCTATCCTATCCTCAATTCTATCGTATACTCCATCCTATCCTATCCGCTATCCTATCCTCTATCCTATAATATCCTCTATCCTATCCAATACTCTATCCTATCCTCTATCCTATCCTCTATCCTATCCTATCCTCTATCCTATCCTATCCTCTATCCTATCCTATCCTCTATCCTATCCTATCCTCTATCCTATCCTATCCTCTATCCTATCCTATCCTCTATCCTATCCTATCCTCTATCCTATCCTATCCTCTATCCTATCCTATCCTCTATAATATCGTATCCTCTAAAATATCGTATCCTCTCTAATATCGTATCCTATATAATATCGTATCCCGTATCCTATCCTGTCCTCTTTCCTATCCTATCCTCAATCCAATCCTATCCTCTATCCTATCGTATCCTCTATCCTATCCTATCTTGTATCCTATCCTCTATCCTATCCTATCCTCTATCCTATCCAATCCTCTATCCTATCCTATCCTCTATTCTATCCTATCCTCTATCCTATCCTATCCTCTATCCTATCCTATCCTCTATCCTATCCTATCCTCTATCCTATCCTATCCTCTATCCTATCCTATCCTATCCTCTATCCTATCCTATCCTATCCTCTATCCTATCCTATCCTCTATCCTATCCTATCCTCTATAATATCGTATCCTCTATCCTATCCTATCCTCTATCCTATCATATTCTCTATCCTATCCTATCCCCTATCCTATCCTATCCTCTATCCTATCCAATACTCTATCCTATCCTATCCTCTATCCTATCCTATCCTCTATCCTATCCTATCCTATATCCTATCATATCCTCTATAATATCCTGTCCTCTTTCCTATCCTATCATCAATCCTATCCTATCATCAATCCTATCCTATCCTCTATCCTATCCTATCCTATATCCTATCATATCCTCTATAATATCCTGTCCTCTTTCCTATCCTATCATCAATCCTATCCTATCCTCTATCCTATCCTATCCTCTATCCTATCATATTCTCTATCCTATCCTATCCCCTATCCTATCCTATCCTCTATCCTATCCAATACTCTATCCTATCCTATCCTCAATCCTATCCTATCCTCTATCCTATCCTATCCTCTATACTATCGTATCCTCTATAATATCATATCCTCTATCCTATCCTATCCTCTATCCTATCGTCTATCCTATCCTATCCTCTATAATATCCTATCCACTATCCTATCATATCCTCTATCCTATCCTATCCTCTATCCTATCTTATCCTCTATCCTATCCTATCCTCTATCCTATCCTATCCTCTATCCTATCCTATCCTATATCCTATCCTATCCTCTATCCTATCCTATCCTCTATCCTATCCTATCCTCTATCCTATCCTATCCTCTATAATATCGTATCCTCTATAATATCGTATCCTCTATAATATCGTATCCTCTATAATATCGTATCCTCTATAATATCGTATCCTCTATAATATCGTATCCTGTATCCTATCCTATCCTCAATCCAATCCTATCCACTATCCTATCGTATCCTCTATCCTATCCTATCTTCTATCCTATCCTATCCTCTATCCTATCCTATCCTCTATCCTATCCAATCCTCTATCGTATCCTATCCTCTATCCTATCCTATCCTCTATCCTATCCAATACTCTATCCTATCCTATCCTCTATCCTATCCTATCCTCTATCCTATCCTATATCCTATATCCTATCCTATCCTCTATCCTACCCTATTTTCTATCCTATCCTATCCTCTATCGTATCCTATCCTCTATCCTATCCTATCCTCTATCCTATCCTATCCTCTATCCTATCCTATCCTCTATCCTATCCTATCCTCTATCCTATCCTATCCTGTATAATATCGTATCCTCTATAATATCGTATCCTGTATCCTATCCTGTCATCTTTCCTATCCTATCATCAATACTATCCTATCCTGTATCCTATCCTATCCTCTATCCTATCATATTCTCTATCCTATCCTATCCCCTATCCTATCCTATCCTCTATCCTATCCAATACTCTATCCTATCCTATCCTCTATCCTATCCTATCCTCTATCCTATCCTATATCCTATATCCTATCCTATCCTCTATCCTATGCTATCCTCTATCCTATCCTATCCTCTATCCTATCCTATCCTCTATCGTATCGTATCCTCTATCCTATCCTATCCTCTATCTTCTCCTATCCTCGATCCTATCCTATCCTCAACCCTATCCTATCCTCAATTCTATCGTAAACTCCATCCTATCCTATCCGCTATCCTATCCTATCCTCTATCCTATAATATCCTCTATCCTATCCAATACTCTATCCTATCCTCTATCCTATCCTATCCTCTATCCTATCCTATCCTCTATCCTATCCTATCCTCTATCCTACCCTATCCTCTATCCTATCCTATCCTCTATAATATCGTATCCTCTAAAATATCGTATCCTCTCTAATATCGTATCCTCTATAATATCGTATCCTGTATCCTATCCTGTCCTCTTTCCTATCCTATCCTCAATCCAATCCTATCCTCTATCGTATCGTATCCTCTATCCTATCCTATCCTCTATCTTCTCCTATCCTCGATCCTATCCTATCCTCAACCCTATCCTATCCTCAATTCTATCGTATACTCCATCCTATCCTATCCGCTATCCTATCCTCTATCCTATAATATCCTCTATCCTATCCAATACTCTATCCTATCCTCTATCCTATCCTCTATCCTATCCTATCCTCTATCCTATCCTATCCTCTATCCTATCCTATCCTCTATCCTATCCTATCCTCTATCCTATCCTATCCTCTATCCTATCCTATCCTCTATCCTATCCTATCCTCTATCCTATCCTATCCTCTATCCTATCCTATCCTCTATAATATCGTATCCTCTAAAATATCGTATCCTCTCTAATATCGTATCCTATATAATATCGTATCCCGTATCCTATCCTGTCCTCTTTCCTATCCTATCCTCAATCCAATCCTATCCTCTATCCTATCGTATCCTCTATCCTATCCTATCTTGTATCCTATCCTCTATCCTATCCTATCCTCTATCCTATCCAATCCTCTATCCTATCCTATCCTCTATTCTATCCTATCCTCTATCCTATCCTATCCTCTATCCTATCCTATCCTCTATCCTATCCTATCCTCTATCCTATCCTATCCTCTATCCTATCCTATCCTATCCTCTATCCTATCCTATCCTATCCTCTATCCTATCCTATCCTCTATCCTATCATATCCTCTATAATATCCTGTCCTCTTTCCTATCCTATCATCAATCCTATCCTATCATCAATCCTATCCTATCCTCTATCCTATCGTATCCTCTATCCTATCCTATCCTCTATCCTATCCTATCCTCTATCCTATCCTATCCTCTATAATATCGTATCCTGTATCCTATCCTGTCCCCTTTCCTATCCTATCATCAATCCTATCCAATCCTCTATCCTATCCAATCCCCTATGTTATCCTCTATCCAATCCTATCCTCTATAATATCGTATCCTCTATCATATCCTATCCTCTTTCCTATAATATCATCTATCCTATCCTATCCTCTATCCTATCGTATCCTCTATCCTATCCTATCTTCTATCCTATCCTATCCTCTATCCTATCCTATCCTCTATCCTATCCTATCCTCTATCCTATCCTATCCTCTATCGTATCGTATCCTCTATCCTATCCTATCCTCTATCCTATCCTATATCATATATCCTATATCCTATCCTATCCTCTATCCTACCCTATAATCTATCCTATCCTATCCTCTATCCTATCCTATCCTCTATCCTATCCTATCCTCTATCCAATCCTATCCTCTATCCTATCCTATCCTCTATTCTATCCTATCCTCTATCCTATCCTATCCTCTATCCTATCCTATCCTCTATCCTATCCTATCCTCTATCCTATCCTATCCTCTATCCTATCCTATCCTATCCTCTATCCTATCCTATCCTATCCTCAATCCAATCCTATCCTCTATCCTATCGTATCCTCTATCCTATCCTATCTTGTATCCTATCCTCTATCCTATCCTATCCTCTATCCTATCCAATCCTCTATCCTATCCTATCCTCTATTCTATCCTATCCTCTATCCTATCCTATCCTCTATCCTATCCTATCCTCTATCCTATCCTATCCTCTATCCTATCCTATCCTCTATCCTATCCTATCCTATCCTCTATCCTATCCTATCCTATCCTCTATCCTATCCTATCCTCTATCCTATCCTATCCTCTATAATATCGTATCCTCTATCCTATGCTATCCTCTATCCTATCATATTCTCTATCCTATCCTATCCCCTATCCTATCCTATCCTCTATCCTATCCAATACTCTATCCTATCCTATCCTCTATCCTATCCTATCCTCTATCCTATCCTATCCTATATCCTATCATATCCTCTATAATATCCTGTCCTCTTTCCTATCCTATCATCAATCCTATCCTATCATCAATCCTATCCTATCCTCTATCCTATCGTATCCTCTATCCTATCCTATCCTCTATCCTATCCTATCCTCTATCCTATCCTATCCTCTATAATATCGTATCCTGTATCCTATCCTGTCCTCTTTCCTATCCTATCATCAATCCTATCCAATCCTCTATCCTATCCAATCCCCTATGTTATCCTCTATCCAATCCTATCCTCTATAATATCGTATCCTCTATCATATCCTATCCTCTTTCCTATAATATCATCTATCCTATCCTATCCTCTATCCTATCCTATCCTCTATCCTATCCTATCCTCTATCCTATCCTATCCTCTATCCTATCCTATCCTCTATCCTACCCTATCCTCTATCCTATCCTATCCTCTATAATATCGTATCCTCTAAAATATCGTATCCTCTCTAATATCGTATCCTCTATAATATCGTATCCTGTATCCTATCCTGTCCTCTTTCCTATCCTATCCTCAATCCAATCCTATCCTCTATCGTATCGTATCCTCTATCCTATCCTATCCTCTATCTTCTCCTATCCTCGATCCTATCCTATCCTCAACCCTATCCTATCCTCAATTCTATCGTATACTCCATCCTATCCTATCCGCTATCCTATCCTCTATCCTATAATATCCTCTATCCTATCCAATACTCTATCCTATCCTCTATCCTATCCTCTATCCTATCCTATCCTATATCCTATCCTATCCTCTATCCTATCCTGTCCTCTATCCTATCCTATCCTCTATCCTACCCTATCCTCTATCCTATCCTATCCTCTATAATATCGTATCCTCTAAAATATCGTATCCTCTATAATATCGTATCCTGTATCCTATCCTGTCCTCTTTCCTATCCTATCCTCAATCCAATCCTATCCTCTATCCTATCCTATCTTGTATCCTATCCTCTATCCTATCCTATCCTCTATCCTATCCAATCCTCTATAATATCCTATCCTCTATTCTATCCTATCCTCTATCCTATCCTATCCTCTATCCTATCCTATCCTCTATCCTATCCTACCCTCTATTCTATCCTATCCTCTATCCTATCCTATCCTATCCTATCCTCTATCCTATCCTATCCTATCCTCTATCCTATCCTATCCTCTATCCTATCCTATCCTCTATAATATCGTATCCTCTATAATATCGTATCCTGTATCCTATCCTGTCCTCTTTCCTATCCTATCATCAATCCTATCCTATCCTCTATCCTATCCTATCCTCTATCCTATCATATTCTCTATCCTATCCTATCCTCTATCCTATCCTATCCTCTATCCTATCCTATCCTATATCCTATCATATCCTCTATAATATCCTGTCCTCTTTCCTATCCTATCATCAATCCTATCCTATCCTCTATCCTATCCTATCCTCTATCCTATCATATTCTCTATCCTATCCTATCCCCTATCCTATCCTATCCTCTATCCTATCCAATACTCTATCCTATCCTATCCTCTATCCTATCCTATCCTCTATCCTATCCTATCCTATATCCTATCCTATCCTTTATCCTATCCTATCCTCTATCCTATCCTATCCTCTATCCTATCCTATCCTCTATCCTATCCTATCCTCTATCCAATCCTATCCTCTATCGTCTCCGATCCTCTATGCTATCCAATCCCCTATGTTATCCTCTATCCTATCCAATCCGCTATCCTATCCTATCCTCTATCCTATCCTATCCTCTATCCTATCCTATCGTCTATCCCATCCTATCCTCTATCCTATCCTATCCTATATCCTATCATATCCTCTATAATATCGTATCCTCTATAATATCGTATCCTCTATAATATCGTATCCTGTATCCTATCCTGTCCTCTTTCCTATCCTATCATCAATCCTATCCTATCCTCTATCCTATCCAATCCCCTATGTTATCCTCTATCCTATCCTATCCTCTATCCTATCCTATCCTCTATCCTATCCTATCCTCTATCCTATCCTATCCTCTATCCTATCCTATCCTCTATCCTATCCTATCCTCTATCCTATCCTATCCTCTATCCTATCCTATCCTCTATCCTATCCTATCCTCTATCCTATCCTATCCTCTATCCTATCCTATCCTCTATCCTATCCTATCCTCTATCCTATCCTATCCTCTATCCTATCCTATCCTCTATCCTATCCTATCCTCTATCCTATCCTATCCTCTATCCTATCCTATCCTCTATCCTATCCTATCCTCTATCCTATCCTATCCTCTATCCTATCCTATCCCCTATGTTATCCTCTATCCTCTATAATATCGTATCCTCTATAATATCGTATCCCTTATCCTATCCTGTCGTCTTTCCTATCCTATCCTCAATCCAATCCTATCCTCTATCCTATCGTATCCTCTATCCTATCCTATCTTCTATCCTATCCTATCCTCTATCCTATCCTATCCTCTATCCTATCCTATCCTCTATCCTATCCTATCCTCTATCCTATCCTATCCTCTATCCTATCCTATCCTCTATCCTATCCTATCCTCTATCCTATCATATCCTCTATCCTATCCTATCCTCTATCCTATCCTATCCTCTATCCTATCCTATCCTCTATCCTATCCTATCCTCTATAATATCGTATTCTCTATAATATCGTATCCTCTATAATATCGTATCCTCTATAATATCGTATCCTGTATCCTATCCTGTCCTCTTTCCTATCCTATCATCAATCCTATCCTATGTTCTATCCTATCCAATCCCCTATGTTATCCTCTATCCTATCCTATCCTCTATAATATCGAATCCTCTTTCATATCCTATCCTCTTTCCTATAATATCATCTATCCTATCCTATCCTCTATCCTATCCTATCCTCTATAATATCGTATCCTCTATCCTATCCTATCTTCTATCCTATCCTATCCTCTATCCTATCCTATCCTCTATTCTATCCTATCCTCTATCCTATCCTATCCTCTATCCTATCCTATCCTCTATCCTATCCTATCCTCTATCCTATCCTATCCTCTATCCTATCATATCCCCTATCCTATCCGATCCTCTATCCTATCCTGTCCTCTATCCTATCCTAGCCTCTATCCTATCCTATCCTCTATCCTATCCTATCCTCTATCCTATCCTATCGTCTATCCCATCCTATCATCTATCCTATCCTATCCTCTATCCTATCCTATCCTCTATCCTATTCAATCCTCTATCCTATCCTATCCTCTATCCCATCCTATCCTCTATCCATCCTATCCTATATCCTATCCTATCCTCTATCCTATCCTATGCTCAATTCTATCCTATACTCCATCCTATCCTATCCGCTATCCTATCCTATCCTCTATCCTATCCAATCCTCTATACTATCCTCTATCCTATCCTCTATCCTATCCTATCCTCTATCATATCCTATCCTCTATCCTACCCTATCCTCTATCCTATCCTATCCTCTATCCTATCCTATCCAATCCTCTATACTATCCTCTATCCTATCCTCTATCCTATCCTATCCTCTATCATATCCTATCCTCTATCCTACCCTATCCTCTATCCTATCCTATCCTCTATCCTATCCTATCCTCTATCCTATCATATCCTCTATACTATCCTATCCTGTATCCTATCCTATCCTCTATCCTATCCTATCATCTATAATATCGTATCCTGTATCCTATCCTGTCCACTTTCCTATCCTATCCTCTATCCTATCCTATCCTCTATCCTATCCTATCATCTATAATCTCGTATCCTGTATCCTATCCTGTCCTCTTTCCTATCCTATCCTCTATCCTATCCTATCCTCTATCCTATCCAATCCTCTATCCTATCCTATCCTCTATCCTATCCTATCCTCTATCCTATCCTATCCTATATCCTATCCTATGCTCTATACTATCCTATCCTGTATCCTATCCTATCCTCTATCCTATCCTATCATCTATAATATCGTATCCTGTATCCTATCCTGTCCACTTTCCTATCCTATCCTCTATCCTATCCTATCCTCTATCCTATCCTATCATCTATAATCTCGTATCCTGTATCCTATCCTGTCCTCTTTCCTATCCTATCCTCTATCCTATCCTATCCTCTATCCTATCCAATCCTCTATCCTATCCTATCCTTTATCCTATCCTATCCTCTATCCTATCCTATCCTCTATAATATCGTATCCTGTATCCTATCGCATCCTCTATCCTATACAATCCTCTATCCTATTCTATCCTCTATCCTATCCTATCCTCTATCCTATCCAATCCTCTACCGTCTCCTATCCTGTATCCGATCAAATCCCCTATCCTCTATCCTATCCTATTATCTATCCTATCCTCTATCGTATCGTGTCCTCTATCCTATCCTATCCTCTATCTTCTCCTATCCTCGATCCTATCCTATCCTCAACCCTATCCTATCCTCAATTCTATCGTATACTCCATCCTATCCTATCCGCTATCCTATCCTATCCTCTATCCTATCCAATCCTCTATACTATCCTCTATCCTATCCTCTATCCTATCCTATCCTCTATCCTATCCTATCCTCTATCCTATCATATCCTCTATCCTATCCTATCCTGTATCCTATCCAATCCTCTATCCTATCCTATCATCTATAATATCGTATCCTGTATCCTATCCTGTCCTCTTTCCTATCCTATCCTCTATCCTATCCTATCCTCTATCCTATCCAATCCTCTATCATATCCTATCCTCTATCCTACCCTATCCTCTATCCTATCCTATCCTCTATCCTATCCTATCCTCTATCCTATCCTATCCTCTATCCTATCATATCCTCTATACTATCCTATCCTGTATCCTATCCTATCCTCTATCCTATCCTATCATCTATAATATCGTATCCTGTATCCTATCCTGTCCACATTCCTATCCTATCCTCTATCCTATCCTATCCTCTATCCTATCCTATCCTCTATCCTATCCTATCCTCCATAATATCGTATCCTCTATAATATCGTATCCTGCATCCTATCCTATCCTCTGTAGTATCCTATCCTCTATCCTATCGCATCCTCGATCCTATCCAATCCTCTGTCCTATCCTATCCTCTATCCTATCCTATCCTCTATCCTACCCTATCCTCTATCCTATCCTATCCTCTATCCTATCCTATCCTCTATCCTATCCTATCCTCTATCCTATCCTATCCTCTATCCTTTCATATCCTCTATCCTATCCTATCCTATCCTGTATCCTATTCTATCCTCTATCCTATCCTATCATCTATAATATCGTATCCTGTATCCTATCCTGTCCTCTTTCATATCCTATCCTCTATCCTATCCTATCCTCTATCCTATCCAATCCTCTATCCTATCCTATCCTCTATCCTATCCTATCCTGTATCCTATCCTATCCTCTATCCTATCCTATCCTCTATCCTATCATATCCTCTATAATATCGAATCCTCTATAATATCGTATCTTCTATCCTATCCTATCTTCTATCCTATCCTATCCTCTATCCTATTCAATCCTCTATCCTATCCTGTCCTCTTTCTTATCCTATCATCAATCCTATCCTATACTCTATCCTATCCAATCCCCTATGTTATCCCCTATCCTATCCTATCCTCTATAATATCGTATCCTCTATCATATCCTATCCTCTTTCTTATAATATCATCTATCCTATCCTCTATAATATCGTATCCTCTATCATATCCTATCCTCTTTCTTATAATATCATCTATCCTATCCTATCCTCTATCCTATCCTACCCTCTATCCTATCATATCCTCTATCCTATCCTATCCTCTATCCTATCCAATCCTCTATCCTATCCTATCCTCTATCCTATCCTATCCTCTATCCTATCCTATCCTCCATCCTATTCTATCCTCTATCCTATAATATCCTCTATCCTATCCTATCCTCTATCCTATCCTATCCTCTATCCTATCCAATCCTCTACCGTCTCCTATCCTGTATCCGATCCAATCCCCTATCCTCTATCCTATCCTATTCTCTATCCTATCCTCTATCGTATCGTATCCTCTATCCTATCCTATCCTCTATCTTCTCCTATCCCCGATCCTATCCTATCCTCAACTTTATCCTATCCTCAATTCTATCGTATACTCCATCCTATCCTATCCGCTATCCTATCCTATCCTCTATCGTATAATATCCTCTATCCTATCCAATACTCTATCCTATCCTCTATCCTATCCTCTATCGTATCCTATCCTCTATCCTATCCTATCCTCTTTCCTATCCTATCCTCTATCCTATCCTATCCTCTATCCTATCCTATCCTCTATCCTATCCTATCCTCTATAATATCGTATCCTCTATCATATCCTATCCTCTTTCCTATAATATCATCTATCCTATCCTATCCTCTATCCTATCCTATCCTCTATCCTATCCTATCCTCTATCCTATCCTATCCTCTATCCTATCCTATCCTCTATCCTATCCTATCATCTATAATATCGTATCCTGTATCCTATCCTGTCCTCTTTCCTATCCTATCCTCTATCCTATCCTATCCTCTATCCTATCCAATCCTCTATCCTATCCTATCCTCTATCCTATCCTATCCTCTATCCTATCCTATCCTATATCCTATCCTATGCTCTATCCTATCCTATCCTCTATCCTATTCAATCCTCTATCCTATCCTATCCTCTATCCTATCATATCCTCTATCCTATCCTATCCTCTATCCTATCCTATCCTCCATCCTATCCTATCCTCTATCCTATCCTATCCTCTATCCTATCCTGTCCTCTTTCCTATCCTATCATCAATCCTATCCTATACTCTATCCTATCCAATCCCCTATGTTATCCCCTATCCTATCCTATCCTCTATAATATCGTATCCTCCATCATATCCTATCCTCTTTCTTATAATATCATCTATCCTATCCTCTATAATATCGTATCCTCTATCATATCCTATCCTCTTTCTTATAATATCATCTATCCTATCCTCTATAATATCGTATCCTCTATCATATCCTATCCTCTTTCTTATAATATCATCTATCCTATCCTATCCTCTATCCTATCCTACCCTCTATCCTATCATATCCTCTATCCTATCCTATCCTCTATCCTATCCAATCCTCTATCCTATCCTATCCTCTATCCTATCCTATCCTCTATCCTATCCTATCCTCCATCCTATTCTATCCTCTATCCTATAATATCCTCTATCCTATCCTATCCTCTATCCTATCCAATCCTCTACCGTCTCCTATCCTGTATCCGATCCAATCCCCTATCCTCTATCCTATCCTATTCTCTATCCTATCCTCTATCATATCGTATCCTCTATCCTATCCTATCCTCTATCTTCTCCTATCCCCGATCCTATCCTATCCTCAACTTTATCCTATCCTCAATTCTATCGTATACTCCATCCTATCCTATCCGCTATCCTATCCTATCCTCTATCGTATAATATCCTCCATCCTATCCAATACTCTATCCTGTCCTCTTTCCTATCCTATCCTCTATCCTATCCTATCCTCTATCCTATCCAATCCTCTATCCTATCCTATCCTCTATCCTATCCTATCCTCTATCTTCTCCTATCCCCGATCCTATCCTATCCTCAACTTTATCCTATCCTCAATTCTATCGTATACTCCATCCTATCCTATCCGCTATCCTATCCTATCCTCTATCGTATAATATCCTCTATCCTATCCAATACTCTATCCTATCCTCTATCCTATCCTCTATCGTATCCTATCCTCTATCCTATCCTATCCTCTTTCCTATCCTATCCTCTATCCTATCCTATCCTCTATCCTATCCTATCCTCTATCCTATCCTATCCTCTATAATATCGTATCCTCTATCATATCCTATCCTCTTTCCTATAATATCATCTATCCTATCCTATCCTCTATCCTATCCTATCCTCTATCCTATCCTATCCTCTATCCTATCCTATCCTCTATCCTATCCTATCCTCTATCCTATCCTATCCTCTATCCTATCCTATCCTCTATCCTATCCTATCCTCTATCCTATCCTATCCTCTATCCTATCCTATCCTCTATCCTATCCTATCCTCTATCCCATCCTATCCTCTATCCTATCCTATCCTCTATCCTATCCTATCCTCTATCCTATCCTATCCTCTATCCTATCCTATCCTCTATCCTATCCTATCCTCTATCCTATCCTATCCTCTATCCTATCCTATCCTCTATCCTATCCTATCCTCTATCCTATCCTATCCTCTATCCTATCCTATCCTCTATCCTATCCTATCCTCTATCCTATCCTATCCTCTATCCTATCCTATCCTCAATTCTATCCTATACTCCATCCTATCCTATCCGCTATCCTATCCTATCCTCTATCCTATCCAATCCTCTATACTATCCTCTATCCTATCCTCTATCCTATCCTATCCTCTATCATATCCTATCCTCTATCCTACCCTATCCTCTATCCTATCCTATCCTCTATCCTATCCTATCCTCTATCCTATCCTATCCTCTATCCTATCATATCCTCTATCCTATCCTATCCTGTATCCTATCCTATCCTCTATCCTATCCTATCATCTATAATATCGTATCCTGTATCCTATCCTGTCCTCTTTCCTATCCTCTCCTCTATCCTATCCTATCCTCTATCCTATCCTATCCTATATCCTATCCTATCCTCTATAATATCGTATCCTCTATAATATTCTATCCTGTATCCTATCCTATCCTCTGTAGTATCCTATCCTCTATCCTATCGCATCCTCGATCCTATCCAATCCTCTGTCCTATCCTATCCCCTATCCTATCCTATCCTGTATCCTATCCTATCCTCTATCCTATCCTATCCTCTATCCTATCATATCCTCTATAATATCGTATCCTCTATAATATCGTATCCTGTATCCTATCCTGTCCTCTTTCCTATCCTATCATCAATCCTATCCTATCCTCTATCGTCTCCTATCCTCTATGCTATCCAATCCCCTATGTTATCCTCTATCCTATCCTATCCTCTATAATATCCTATCCTCTATCCTATCCTATCCTCTGTCCTATCCTATCCTCTATCCTATCCTATCCTCTATCCTATCCTATCCTCTATCCTATCCTATCCTCTATCCTACCGTATCCTTTATCCTATCCAATCCTCTATCCTATCCTATCCTCTATAATATCGTATCCTGTATCCTACCTTATCCTTTGTCCTATCCTATCCTCAATCCTATCGCATCTTCTATCCTATCCAATCCTCTATCCTATCCTATCCTCTATCCTATCCTATCCTCTATCCTATCCTATCCTCTATCCTATCCTATCCTCTATAATATCGTATCCTCTATAATATCGTAGCCTGTATCCTATCCTGTCCTCTTTCCTATCCTATCCTCAATCCAATCCTATCCTCTATCCTATCGTATCCTCTATCCTATCCTATCTTCTTTCCTATCCTATCCTCTATCCTATCCTATCCTCTATAATATCGTATCCTGTATCCTATCTTATCCTCTGTCCTATCCTATCCTCAATCCTATCCTATCCTCTATCCTATCGCATCCTCTATCCTATCCAATCCTCTATCCTATCCTATCCTCTATCCTATCCTATCCTGTATCCTATCCTATCCTATCCTCTATCGTATCCTATCCTCCATAATATCGTATCCTCTATAATATCGTATCCTGTATCCTATCCTGTCCTCTTTCCTATCCTATCATCAATCCTATCCTATCCTCTATCCTATACAATCCCCTATGTTATCCTCTATCCTATCCTATCCTCTTTCCTATAATATCATCTATCCTATCCTATCCTCTATCCTATCCTATCCTCTATCCTATCATATCCTCTATCCTATCCTATCCTGTATCCTATCCAATCCTCTATCCTATCCTATCCTCTATAATATCGTATCCTGTATCCTATCGCATCCTCTATCCTATACAATCCTCTATCCTATCCTATCCTCTATCCTATCCTATCCTCTATCCTATCCTATCCTCTATCCTATCCTATCCTGTATCCTATCCTATCCTATCCTCTATCGTATCCTATCCTCCATAATATCGTATCCTCTATAATATCGTATCCTGTATCCTATCCTGTCCTCTTTCCTATCCTATCATCAATCCTATCCTATCCTCTATCCTATACAATCCCCTATGTTATCCTCTATCCTATCCTATCCTCTTTCCTATAATATCATCTATCCTATCCTACCCTCTATCCTATCCTATCCTCTATCCTATCATATCCTCTATCCTATCCTATCCTGTATCCTATCCAATCCTCTATCCTATCCTATCCTCTATAATATCGTATCCTGTATCCTATCGCATCCTCTATCCTATACAATCCTCTATCCTATCCTATCCTCTATCCTATCCTATCCTCTATCCTATCCTATCCTCTATCCTATCCAATCCTCTACCGTCTCCTATCCTGTATCCGATCCAATCCCGTATCCTCTATCCTATCCTATTATCTATCCTATCCTCTATCCTATCCTATCCTTTATCCTATCCTATCCTCTATAATATCGTATCCTGTATCCTATCCTGTCCTCTTTCCTATCCTATCATCAATCCTATCCTATCCTCTATCCTATCCAATCCCCTATGTTATCCTCTATCATATCCTATCCTCTTTCCTATAATATCATCTATCCTATCCTATCCTCAATCCTATCCTATCCTCTATCCTATCATATCCTCTATCCTATCCTATCCTCTATCCTATCCTATCCTCCATCCTATCCTATCCTCTATGCTATCCTATCCTCTACCCTATCCTGTCCTCTTTCCTATCCTATCATCAATCCTATCCTATACTCTATCCTATCCAATCCCCTATGTTATCCCCTATCCTATCCTATCCCCTATCCTATCCTATCCTCTATAATATCGTATCCTCTATCATATCCTATCCTCTTTCCTATAATATCATCTATCCTATCCTATCCTCTATCCTATCCTATCCTCTATCCTATCATATCCTCTATCCTATCCTATCCTCTATCCTATCCAATCCTCTATCCTATCCTATCCTCTATCCTATCCTATCCTCCATCCTATTCTATCCTCTATCCTATAATATCCTCTATCCTATCCTATCCTCTATCCTATTAAATCCTCTACCGTCTCCTATCCTGTATCCGATCCAATCCCCTATCCTCTATCCTATCCTATTCTCTATCCTATCCTCTATCGTATCGTATCCTCTATCCTATCCAATCCTCTATCCTATCCTATCCTCTATCCTATCCTATCCTGTATCCTATCCTATCCTATCCTCTATCGTATCCTATCCTCCATAATATCGTATCCTCTATAATATCGTATCCTGTATCCTATCCTGTCCTCTTTCCTATCCTATCATCAATCCTATCCTATCCTCTATCCTATACAATCCCCTATGTTATCCTCTATCCTATCCTATCCTCTTTCCTATAATATCATCTATCCTATCCTATCCTCTATCCTATCCTATCCTCTATCCTATCATATCCTCTATCCTATCCTATCCTCTATCCTATCCTATCCTACATCCTATCCTATCCTCTATGCTATCCCATCCTCTACCCTATCCTGTCCTCTTTCCTATCCTATCATCAATCCTATCCTATACTCTATCCTATCCAATCCCCTATGTTATCCCCTATCCTATCCTATCCCCTATCCTATCCTATCCTCTATAATATCGTATCCTCTATCATATCCTATCCTCTTTCCTGTAATATCATCTATCCTATCCTATCCTCTATCCTATCCTATCCTCTATCCTCTCATATCCTCTATCCTATCCTATCCTCTATCGTATCCAATCCTCTATCCTATCCTATCCTCTATCCTATCCTATCCTCCATCCTATTCTATCCTCTATCCTATAATATCCTCTATCCTATCCTATCCTCTATCCTATTAAATCCTCTACCGTCTCCTATCCTGTATCCGATCCAATCCCCTATCCTCTATCCTATCCTATTCTCTATCCTATCCTCTATCGTATCGTATCCTCGATCCTATCCTATCCTCAACTTTATCCTATCCTCAATTCTATCGTATACTCCACCCTATTCTATCCGCTATCCTATCCTATCCTCTATCCTATCCAATACTCTATCGTATCCTCTATCCTATCCTCTATCGTATCCTATCCTCTATCCTATCCTATCCTCTATCAGATCCTATCCTCTATCCTAACCTATCCTCTATCCTATCCTATCCTCTATCCTATCCTATCCTCTATCCTATCCTATCCTCTATCCTATCCTATCCTCTATAATATCGTATCCTCTATCATATCCTATCCTCTTTCCTATAATATCATCTATCCTATCCTATCCTCTATCCTATCCTATCCTCTCTCCTATCATATCCTCTATCCTATCCTATCCTCTATCCTATCCTATCCTCTATCCTATCCTATCCTCTATCCTATCCTATCCTCTATCCTATCCTATCCTCAATTCTATCCTATACTCCATCCTATCCTATCCGCTATCCTATCCTATCCTCTATACTATCCAATCCACTATACTATCCTCTACCCTATCCTCTATCCTATCCTATCCTCTATCATATCCTATCCTCTATCCTACCCTATCCTCTATCCTATCCTATCCTCTATCATATCCTATCCTCTATCCTACCCTATCCTCTATCCTATCCTATCCTCTATCCTATCCTATCCTCTATCCTATACTATCCTCTATCCTATCCTATCCTCTATCCTATCATATCCTCTATGCTATCCTATCCTGTATCCTATCCTATCCTCTATCCTATCCTATCATCTATAATATCGTATCCTGTATCCTATCCTGTCCTCTTTCCTATCCTATGCTCTATCCTATCCTATCCTCTATCCTATCCAATCCTCTATCCTATCCTATCCTCTATCCTATCCTATCCTCTATCCTATCCTATCCTATATCCTATCCTATGCTCTATCCTATCCTATCCTCTATCCGATCCTATCCTCTATCCTATCCTCTATCCGATCCTATCCTCTATCCTATCCTATCCTCTATCCTATCCTATCCTCTATCCTATCCTATCCTTTATCCTATCCTATCCTCTATCCTATCCTATCCTCTATAATATCGTATCCTGTATCCTATCGCATCCTCTATCCTACACAATCCTCTATCCTATCCTATCCTCTATCCTATCCTATCCTCTATCCTATCCTATCCTCTATCCTATCCAATCCTCTACCGTCTCCTATCCTGTATCCGATCAAATCCCCTATCCTCTATCCTATCCTATTATCTATCCTATCCTCTATCGTATCGTATCCTCTATCCTATCCTATCCTCTATCTTCTCCTATCCTCGATCCTATCCTATCCTCAACCCTATCCTATCCTCAATTCTATCGTATACTCCATCCTATCCTAGCCGCTATCCTATCCTATCCTCTATCCTATCCAATCCTCTATACTGTCCTCTCTCCTATCCTCTATCCCATCCTATCCTCTATCCTATCCTATCCTCTATCCTATCATATCCTCTATCCTATCCTATCCTGTATCCTATCCTATCCTCTATCCTATCCTATCATCTATAATATCGTATCCTGTATCCTATCCTGTCCCCTTTCCTATCCTATCCTCTATCCTATCCTATCCTCTATCCTATCCAATCCTCTATCCTATCCTATCCTCTATCCTATCCTATCCTCTATCCTATCCTATCCTATATCCTATCCTATGCTCCATCCTATCCTATCCTCTATCCGATCCTATCCTCTATCCTATCCTATCCTCTATCCTATCCTATCCTGTATTTTATCCTATCCTCTATCCTATCCTATCCTCAATTCTATCCTATACTCCATCCTATCCTATCCGCTATCCTATCCTATCCTCTATCCTATCCAATCCTCTATACTATCCTCTATCCTATCCTCTATCCTATCCTATCCTCTATCATATCCTATCCTCTATCCTACCCTATCCTCTATCCTATCCTATCCTCTATCCTATCCTATACTCTATCCTATCCTATCCTCTATCCTATCATATCCTCTATACTATCCTATCCTGTATCCTATCCTATCCTCTATCCTATCCTATCATCTATAATATCGTATCCTGTATCCTATCCTGTCCACTTTCCTATCCTATCCTCTATCCTATCCTATCCTCTATCATATTCTATCCTCTATCCTATCCTATCCTCTATAATATCGTATCCTCTATGATATCGTATCCTGTATCCTATCCTATCCTCTGTAGTATCCTATCCTCTATCCTATCGCATCCACGATCCTATCCAATCCTCTGTCCTATCCTATCCTCTATCCTATCCTATCCTGTATCCTATCCTATCCTCTATCCTATCCTATCCTCTATCCTATCATATCCTCTATAATATCGTATCCTCTATAATATCGTATCCTCTATCCTATCCTATCTTCTATCCTATCCTATCCTCTATCCTATTCAATCCTCTATCCTATCCTATCCTCTATCCTATCCTATACTCTATCCTATCCTATCCTATATCCTATCCTATCCTCTATCCTATCCTATCCTCAATTCTATCCTATACTCCATCCTATCCTATCCGCTATCCTATCCTATCCTCTATCCTATCCAATCCTCTATACTATCCTCTATCCTATCCTCTATCCTATCCTATCCTGTATCCTATCCTATCCTCTATCCTATCCTATCATCTATAATATCGTATCCTGTATCCTATCCTGTCCTCTTTCCTATCCTATCCTCTATCCTATCCTATCCTCTATAATATCGTATCCTGTATCCTATCGCATCCTCTATCCTATACAATCCTCTATCCTATTCTATCCTCTATCCTATCCTATCCTCTATCCTATCCAATCCTCTACCGTCTCCTATCCTGTATCCGATCAAATCCCCTATCCTCTATCCTATCCTATTATCTATCCTATCCTCTATCGTATCGTATCCTCTATCCTATCCTATCCTCTATCTTCTCCTGTCCTCGATCCTATCCTATCCTCAACCCTATCCTATCCTCAATTCTATCCTATACTCCATCCTATCCTATCCGCTATCCTATCCTATCCTCTATCCTATCCAATCCTCTATACTATCCTCTATCCTATCCTCTATCCTATTCAATCCTCTATCCTATCCTCTATCCTATCCTCTATCCTATTCAATCCTCTATCCTATCCTATCCTCTATCCTATCCTATCCTCTATCCTATCCAATCCTCTATCCTATCCTATCCTCTATCCTATCCTATCCTCTATCCTATCCTATCCTGTATCCTATCCTATGCTCTATCCTATCCTATCCTCTATCCGATCCTATCCTCTATCCTATCCTATCCTCTATCCTATCCTATCCTATATCGTATCCTATCCTCTATCCTATCCTATCCTCAATTCTATCCTATACTCCATCCTATCCTATCCGCTATCCTATCCTATCCTCTATCCTATCCTATCCTCTATCCTATCCTATCCTCTATCATATCCTATCCTCTTTCCTATAATATCATCTATCCTATCCTATCCTCTATCCTATCCTATCCTCTATCCTATCATATCCTCTATCCTATCCTATCCTCTATCCTATCCTATCCTCCATCCTATCCTATCCTCTATCCTATCCTATCCTCTATCCTATCCTATCCTCTATCATATCCTATCCTCTATCCTACCCTATCCTCTATCCTATCCTATCCTCTATCCTATCCTCTATCCTATCCTATCCTCTATCCTATCCTATCCTCTATCCTATCATATCCTCTATACTATCCTATCCTGTATCCTATCCTATCCTCTATCCTATCCTATCATCTATAATATCGTATCCTGTATCCTATCCTGTCCACTTTCCTATCCTATCCTCTATCCTATCCTATCCTCTATCCTATCCTATCCTCTATCCTATCCTATCCTCTATCCTATCCTATCCTCTATCCTATCCTATCCTCTATCCTATTCAATCCTCTATCCTATCCTATCCTCTATCCTGTCCTATCCTCTATCCTATCCTATCCTCTATCATATCCTATCCTCTATCCTACCCTATCCTCTATCCTATCCTATCCTCTATCCTATCCTATCCTCTATCCTATCCTATCCTCTATCCTATCCTATCCTCTATCCTATCATATCCTCTATCCTATCCTATCCTGTATCCTATCCTATCCTCTATCCTATCCTATCATCTATAATATCGTATCCTGTATCCTATCCAGTCCTCTTTCCTATCCTATCCTCTATCCTATCCTATCCTCTATCCTATCCTATCCTCTATCCTATTCTATCCTCTATGCTATCTATCCTCAATCCAATCCTATCCTCTATGCTATCCTATCCTCTATCCTATCCTATCCTCCATCCTATCCTATCCTCTATCCTATCCTATTCTCTATAATATCGTATCCTGTATCCTATCCTGTAATCTTTCCTATCCTATCATCAATCCTATCCTATCCTCTATCGTCTCCTATCCTCTATCCTATCCAATCCCCTATTTTATCCTCTATCCTATCTTATCCTCTATCCTATCCTATCCTCCATCCTATCCTATCCTCTATCCTATAATATCCTCTATCCTATCCAATCCTCTACCGTCTCCTATCCTGTATCCGATCCAATCCCCTATCCTCTATCCTATCCTATTCTCTATCCTATCCTCTATCCTATCCTATCCTCTATAATATCGTATCCTCTATAATATCGTATCCTGTATCCTATCCTGTCCTCTTTCCTATCCTATCCTCAATCCTATCCTATCCTCTATCCTATGGTATCCTCTATCCTATCCAATCCTCTATCCTATCCTATCCTCTATCCTATCCTATCCTCTATCCTATCCTATCCTATATCCTATCCTATCCTCTATCGTATCCTATCCTCTATCCTATCCTATCCTCTATCCTATCCTATCCTCTATCCTGTCCTATCCTCTATCCTATCGCATCCTCTATCCTATCCAATCTCATATCCTATCCTATCCTCTATCATATCCTATCCTCTATCGTATCCTATCTTCTATCCTATCCAATCCTCTATCCTATCCTCCATCCTATCCTATCCTCTATCCTATCCTATCCTCTATGCTATCCTATCCTATATCCTATTCTATCCTCTATCCTATCCTATCCTGTATCCTATCCTATCCTCTATCCTATCCTATCCTCAATCCTATCCTATCCTCTATCCTATCCTATCCTCTTATCGTATCCTATCCTCTATCCTATCCTATTCTCTATCCTATCTTCTATCGTATCCAATCCTCTATCCTATCCTATCCTCTATCCTATCCAATCTCATATCCTATCCTATCCTCTATCATATCCTATCCTCTATCGTATCCTATCTTCTATCCTATCCAATCCTCTATCCTATCCTCCATCCTATCCTATCCTCTATCCTATCCTATCCTCTATGCTATCCTATCCTCTATCCTATCCTGCTCTATCCTATCCTATCCTCTATCCTATCCTATCCTCTATCCTATCTTATCCTCTATCCTATCCTATCCTCTATCCTATCCTATCCTCTATAATATCGTATCCTCTATAATATCGTATCCAGTATCCTATCCTGTCCTCTTTCCTATCCTATCATCAAACCTATCATGTCCTCTATCGTCTCCTATCCTCTATCCTATCCATTCCCCTATGTTATCCTCTATCCTATCCTATGCTCTATCCTATGCTATCCTCTATCCTATCCTATCCTCTATCCTATCCAATCCTCTATCCTATCCTGTCCTCTTTCCTATCCTATCCTCAACCCTATCCTATCCTCAATTCTATCCTATACTCCATCGTATCCTATCCGCTATCCTATCCTATCCTCTATCCTATCCAATCCTCTATCCTATCCTCTATCCTATCCTCTAACCTATCCTGCTCTATCCTATCCTGCTCTATCCTATCCTATCCTCTATCCTATCCTATCCTCTATCCTATCTTATCCTCTATCCTATCCTATCCTCTATCCTATCCTATCCTCTATAATATCGTATCCTCTATAATATCGTATCCAGTATCCTATCCTGTCCTCTTTCCTATCGTATCATCAAACCTATCATGTCCTCTATCGTCTCCTATCCTCTATCCTATCCAATCCCCTATGTTATCCTCTATCCTATCCTATCCTCTATCCTATGCTATCCTCTATCCTATCCTATCCTGTATCCGATCCAATCCCCTATCCTCTATCGTATCCTCTTCTCTATCCTATCCTCTATCGTATCCTATCCACTATCCTATCCTATCCTCTATCTTCTCCTATACTCTATCCTATCCTATCCTCTATCCTATCCTATCCTCTATCCTATCCTATCCTCTATCCTATCCTATCCTCTATCCTATCCTATCCTCTATCCTATCCTATCCTCTATCCTATCCTATCCTCTATAATATCGTATCCTCTATAATATCATATCCTGTACACTATCCTGTCCTCTTTCCTATCCTATCCTCAATCCTATCCTATCCTCTATCCTATAATATCCTCTATCCTATCCTATCCTCTATCCTATCCAATCCTCTACCGTCTCCTATCCTGTATCCGATCCAATCCCCTATCCTCTATCCTATCCTATTCTCTATCCTATCCTCTATCGTATCCTATACTCTATCCTATCCTATCCTCTATCTTCTCCTATCCTCTGTCCTATCCTATCCTCAACCCTATCCTATCCTCAATTCTATCGTATACTCCATACTATCCTATCCTATCCTCTATAATATCATATCCTCTATAATATCGTATCCTGTATCCTATCCTGTCCTCTTTCCTATCCTATCATCAATCCTATCCTATCCTCTATCCCATCCAATCCTCTATGTGATCCCCTATCCTATCCTATCCTCTGTAATATCGTATCCTCTATCATATCCTATCCTCTTTCCTATAATATCATCTATCCTATCCTATCCTCTATCCTATCCTATCATCTATCCTATCCTATCCTCTATCCTATCCTGTCCTCTTTCCTATCCTATCCTCAACCCTATCCTATCCTCAATTCTATCCTATACTCCATCCTATCCTATCCGCTATCCTATCCTATCCTCTATCCTATAATATCCTCAATCCTATCCAATCCTCTATCCTATCCTCTATCCTATCCTCTATCCTATCCTGCTCTATCCTATCCTATCCTCTATCCTATCCTATCCTCTATAATATCGTATCCTCTATAATATCGTATCCAGTATCCTATCCTGTCCTCTTTCCTATCCTATCATCAAACCTATCATGTCCTCTATCGTCTCCTATCCTCTATCCTATCCATTCCCCTATGTTATCCTCTATCCTATCCTATCCTCTATCCTATGCTATCCTGTATCCTATCCTATCCTCTATCCTATCCAATCCTCTACCGTCTCCTATCCTGTATCCGATCCAATCCCCTATCCTCTATCCTATCCTATTCTCTATCCTATCCTCTATCGTATCCTATACTCTATCCTATCCTATCCTCTATCTTCTCCTATCCTCTGTCCTATCCTATCCTCAACCCTATCCTATCCTCAATTCTATTGTATACTCCATACAATCCTATCCTATCCTCTATAATATCGTATCCTGTATCCTATCCTGTCCTCTTTCCTATCCTATCATCAATCCTATCCTATCCTCTATCCTATCCAATCCTCTATGTTATCCCCTATCCTATCCTATCCTCTGTAATATCGTATCCTCTATCATATCCTATCCTCTTTCCTATAATATCATCTATCCTATCCTATCCTCTATCCTATCCTATCCTCTATCCTATCATATCCTCTATCCTATCGTATCCTCTATCCTATCCTATCCTCTGTCCTATCCTTTCCTCTATCCTATCCTATCCTCTATCCTATCCTATCCTCTATCCTATCGTATCCTCTATCCTATCCAATCCTCTATCGTATCCTATCCTCTATCCTATCCTATCCTCTATCCTATCCTATCCTCTATCCTATCCTATCCTCTATCCTATCCTATCATGTATCCTATCATATCAACTTTCCTATCCTATCCTCTATCCTATCCTATCCTCTATCCTATCCTATCCTCTATACTATCCAATCCCCTATGTTATCCTCTATCCTATCTTATCCTCTATCCTATCCTATCCTCCATCCTATCCTATCCTCTATCCTATAATATCATCTATCCTATCCTATCCTCTATCCTATCCTATCCTCTATCGTCTCCTATCCTCTATGCTATCCAATCCCCTATGTTATTCTCTATCCTATCCTATCCTCTATAATACCCTATCCTCTATCCTATGCTATCCTCTGTCCTATAATATCCTCTATCCTATCCTATCCTCTATCCTATCCTATCATCTATCCTATCCTATCCTCTATCCTGTCCTATCCTCCATCCTATCCTATCCTCTATCCTATAACATCATCTATCCTATCCTATCCTCTATCCTATCCTATCCTCTATCCTATCCTATCCTCTATCCTATCCTATCCTCTATCCTATCCAATCCTCTACCGTCTCCTATCCTGTATCCGATCCAATCCCCTATCCTCTATCCTATCCTATTCTCTATCCTATCCTCTACCGTATCCTATCCTCTATCCTATCCTATCCTCTATCTTCTCCTATCCTCTATCCTATCGTATCCTCAACCCTATCCTATCCTCAATTCTATCGTATACTCCATACTATCGTATCCGCTATCCTATCCTATCCTCTATTATATAATATCCACTATCCTATCCTATCCTCTATCCGTATCCAATCCTCTATCCTATCCTATCCTCTATCCTGACCTATCCTCTATCCTATCCTATTCTGTATCCTATACTATCGTCTATCCTATCCTATCCTCTATCCTGTCCTATCCTCTATCCTATCCTATCCTCTATCCTATCCTATCCTATATCCTATCCTATCCTCTATCCTATCCTATCCTCTATCCTATCCTATCCTCTATGCTATCCTATCCTCTATCCTATCCTATCCTCTATCCTGACCTATCCTCTATCCTATCGCATCCTCTATCCTATCCAATCTCATATCCTATCCTATCCTCTGTCATATCCTATCCTCTATCGTATCCTATCTTCTATCCTATCCAATCCTCTATCCTATCCTCCATCCTAGCCTATCCTCTATCCTATCCTATCCTCTATCCTATCCTATCCTATATCCTATTCTATCCTCTATCCTATCCTATCCTATATCCTATCCTATCCTCTATCCTATCCTATCCTATCCTCTATCCTATCCTATCCTCTATCCTATCCTATCCTCTATCGTATCCTATCCTCTATAATATCGTATCCTCTATAATATCGTATCCTGTATCCTATCCTGTAATCTTTCCTATCCTATCCTCTATGGTCTCCTCTCCTCTATCCTATCCAATCGCCTATGTTATCCTCTATCCTATCTTATCCCCTATCCTATCCTAACCTCCATCCTATCCTATCCTCTATCCTATCCTATCCTCCATCCTATCCTATCCTCTATCCTATCCTATCCTCTATCCTATCCTATCCTCTATCCTATCCTATCCTCTATCGTCTCCTATCCTCTATGCTATCCAATCCCCTATGTTATCCTCTATCCTATCCTATCCTCTATAATATCCTATCCTCTATCCTATCCTATCCTCTGTCCTATAATATCCTCTATCCTATCCTATCCTCTATCCTATCCTATCATCTATCCTATCCTATCCTCTATCCTGTCCTATCCTCCATCCTATCCTATCCTCTATCCTATAACATCATCTATCCTATCCTATCCTCTATCCTATCCTATCCTCTATCCTATCCAATCCTCTACCGTCTCCTATCCTGTATCCGATCCAATCCCCTATCCTCTATCCTATCCTATTCTCTATCCTATCCTCTACCGTATCCTATCCTCTATCCTATCCTATCCTCTATCTTCTCCTATCCTCTATCCTATCGTATCCTCAACCCTATCCTATCCTCAATTCTATCGTATACTCCATACTATCGTATCCGCTATCCTATCCTATCCTCTATTATATAATATCCTCTATCCTATCCTATCCTCTATCCTATCCTATCCTCTATCCTATCATATCCTCTATCCTATCCTATCCTCTATCCTATCCTATCCTGTATCCTATCATATCAACTTTCCTATCCTATCCTCTATCCTATCCTATCCTCTATACTATCCAATCCCCTATGTTATCCTCTATCCTATCTTATCCTCTATCCTATTCTATCCTCCATCCTATCCTATCCTCTATCCTATCCTATCCTATCCTCTATCCTATGGTATCCTCTATCCTATCCAATCCTCTATCCTATCCTATCCTCTATCCTATCCTATCCTCTATCCTATCCTATCCTATATCCTATCCTATCCTCTATCCTATCCTATCCTCTATCGTATCCTATCCTCTATAATATCGTATCCTCTATAATATCGTATCCTGTATCCTATCCTGTAATCTTTCCTATCCTATCATCAATCCTATCCTATCCTCTATCGTCTCCTATCCTCTATCCTATCCAATCCCCTATGTTATCCTCTATCCTATCTTATCCTCTATCCTATCCTATCCTCCATCCTATTATATCCTCTATCCTATAATATCCTCTATCCTATCCTATCCTCTATCCTATCCAATCCTCTACCGTCTCCTATCCTGTATCCGATCCAATCCCCTATCCTCTATCCTATCCTATTCTCTATCCTATCCTCTACCGTATCCTATCCTCTATCCTATCCTATCCTCTATCTTCTCCTATCCTCTATCCTATCGTATCCTCAACCCTATCCTATCCTCAATTCTATCGTATACTCCATACTATCCTATCCGCTATCCTATCCTATCCTCTATTATATAATATTCACTATCCTATCCTATCCTCTATCCGTATCCTATCCTCTATCCTATCCTATCGTCTATCCTGTCCTATCCTCTATCCTATCCTATCCTGTATCCTATACTATCCTCTATCCTATCCTATCCTCTATCCTGTCCTATCCTCTATCCTATCGCATCCTCTATCCTATCCAATCTCATATCCTATCCTATCCTCTATCATATCCTATCCTCTATCGTATCCTATCTTCTATCCTATCCAATCCTCTATCCTATCCTCCATCCTAGCCTATCCTCTATCCTATCCTATCCTCTATGCTATCCTATCCTATATCCTATTCTATCCTCTATCCTATCCTATTCTATATCCTATCCTATCCTCTATCCTATCCTATCCTATCATCTATCCTATCCTATCCTCTATCCTATCCTATCCTCTATCGTATCCTATCCTCTATAATATCGTATCCTCTATAATATCGTATCCTGTATCCTATCCTGTAATCTTTCCTATCCTATCATCAATCCTATCGTATCCTCTATGGTCTCCTCTCCTCTATCCTATCCAATCCCCTATGTTATTCTCTATCCTATCTTATCCTCTATCCTATCCTAACCTCCATCCTATCCTATCCTCTATCCTATCCTATCCTCCATCCTATCCTATCCTCTATCCTATAATATCATCTATCCTATCCTATTCTCTATCCTATCCTATATTCTATCCTATCCTATCTTCAATTCTTTCCTATGCTCTATCATCTGCTCTATCCTCTCCTATCCTCAATCCTATCCTATCCTCTATCCTATCCTATCCTCCATCCTATCCTATCCTCTATCCTATAATATCATCTATCCTATCCTATCCTCTATCCTATCCTATCCGCTATGCTATCCAATCCCCTATGTTATCCTCTATCCTATAATATCCTCTATAATATCCTATCCTCTATCCTATCCTATCCTCTGTCCTATAATATCCTCTATCCTATCCTATCCTCTATCCTATGGTATCCTCTATCCTATCCAATCCTCTATCCTATCCTATCCTCTATCCTATCCTATCCTCTATCCTATCCTATCCTATATCCTATCCTATCCTCTATCCTATCCTATCCTCTATCGTATCCTATCCTCTATAATATCGTATCCTCTATAATATCGTATCCTGTATCCTATCCTGTAATCTTTCCTATCCTATCATCAATCCTATCCTATCCTCTATCCTGTCCTATCCTCTATCCTATCGCATCCTCTATCCTATCCAATCTCATATCCTATCCTATCCTCTATCATATCCTATCCTCTATCGTATCCTATCTTCTATCCTATCCAATCCTCTATCCTATCCTCCATCCTAGCCTATCCTCTATCCTATCCTATCCTCTATGCTATCCTATCCTATATCCTATTCTATCCTCTATCCTATCCTATTCTATATCCTATCCTATCCTCTATCCTATCCTATCCTATCATCTATCCTATCCTATCCTCTATCCTATCCTATCCTCTATCGTATCCTATCCTCTATAATATCGTATCCTCTATAATATCGTATCCTGTATCCTATCCTGTAATCTTTCCTATCCTATCATCAATCCTATCGTATCCTCTATGGTCTCCTCTCCTCTATCCTATCCAATCCCCTATGTTATTCTCTATCCTATCTTATCCTCTATCCTATCCTAACCTCCATCCTATCCTATCCTCTATCCTATCCTATCCTCCATCCTATCCTATCCTATCCTCTATCCTATGGTATCCTCTATCCTATCCAATCCTCTATCCTATTCTATCCTCCATCCTATCCTATCCTCTATCCTATCCTATCCTATCCTCTATCCTATGGTATCCTCTATCCTATCCAATCCTCTATCCTATCCTATCCTCTATCCTATCCTATCCTCTATCCTATCCTATCCTATATCCTATCCTATCCTCTATCCTATCCTATCCTCTATCGTATCCTATCCTCTATAATATCGTATCCTCTATAATATCGTATCCTGTATCCTATCCTGTAATCTTTCCTATCCTATCATCAATCCTATCCTATCCTCTATCGTCTCCTATCCTCTATCCTATCCAATCCCCTATGTTATCCTCTATCCTATCTTATCCTCTATCCTATCCTATCCTCCATCCTATTATATCCTCTATCCTATAATATCCTCTATCCTATCCTATCCTCTATCCTATCCAATCCTCTACCGTCTCCTATCCTGTATCCGATCCAATCCCCTATCCTCTATCCTATCCTATTCTCTATCCTATCCTCTACCGTATCCTATCCTCTATCCTATCCTATCCTCTATCTTCTCCTATCCTCTATCCTATCGTATCCTCAACCCTATCCTATCCTCAATTCTATCGTATACTCCATACTATCCTATCCGCTATCCTATCCTATCCTCTATTATATAATATTCACTATCCTATCCTATCCTCTATCCTATCCTATCCTCCATCCTATCCTATCCTCTATCCTATAATATCCTCTATCCTATCCAATCCTCTACCGTCTCCTATCCTGTATCCGATCCAATCCCCTATCCTCTATCCTATCCTATTCTCTATCCTATCCTCTATCCTATCCTATCCTCTATAATATCGTATCCTCTATAATATCGTATCCTGTATCCTATCCTGTCCTCTTTCCTATCCTATCCTCAATCCTATCCTATCCTCTATCCTATGGTATCCTCTATCCTATCCAATCCTCTATCCTATCCTATCCTCTATCCTATCCTATCCTTTATCCTATCCTATCCTATATCCTATCCTATCCTCTATCGTATCCTATCCTCTATCCTATCCTATCCTCTATCCTATCCTATCCTCTATCCTGTCCTATCCTCTATCCTATCGCATCCTCTATCCTATCCAATCTCATATCCTATCCTATCCTCTATCATATCCTATCCTCTATCGTATCCTATCTTCTATCCTATCCAATCCTCTATCCTATCCTCCATCCTATCCTATCCTCTATCCTATCCTATCCTCTATGCTATCCTATCCTATATCCTATTCTATCCTCTATCCTATCCTATCCTGTATCCTATCCTATCCTCTATCCTATCCTATCCTCAATCCTATCCTATCCTCTATCCTATCCTATCCTCTTATCGTATCCTATCCTCTATCCTATCCTATTCTCTATCCTATCTTCTATCGTATCCAATCCTCTATCCTATCCTATCCTCTATCCTATCCAATCTCATATCCTATCCTATCCTCTATCATATCCTATCCTCTATCGTATCCTATCTTCTATCCTATCCAATCCTCTATCCTATCCTCCATCCTATCCTATCCTCTATCCTATCCTATCCTCTATGCTATCCTATCCTCTATCCTATCCTGCTCTATCCTATCCTATCCTCTATCCTATCCTATCCTCTATCCTATCTTATCCTCTATCCTATCCTATCCTCTATCCTATCCTATCCTCTATAATATCGTATCCTCTATAATATCGTATCCAGTATCCTATCCTGTCCTCTTTCCTATCCTATCATCAAACCTATCATGTCCTCTATCGTCTCCTATCCTCTATCCTATCCATTCCCCTATGTTATCCTCTATCCTATCCTATGCTCTATCCTATGCTATCCTCTATCCTATCCTATCCTCTATCCTATCCAATCCTCTATCCTATCCTGTCCTCTTTCCTATCCTATCCTCAACCCTATCCTATCCTCAATTCTATCCTATACTCCATCGTATCCTATCCGCTATCCTATCCTATCCTCTATCCTATCCAATCCTCTATCCTATCCTCTATCCTATCCTCTAACCTATCCTGCTCTATCCTATCCTGCTCTATCCTATCCTATCCTCTATCCTATCCTATCCTCTATCCTATCTTATCCTCTATCCTATCCTATCCTCTATCCTATCCTATCCTCTATAATATCGTATCCTCTATAATATCGTATCCAGTATCCTATCCTGTCCTCTTTCCTATCGTATCATCAAACCTATCATGTCCTCTATCGTCTCCTATCCTCTATCCTATCCAATCCCCTATGTTATCCTCTATCCTATCCTATCCTCTATCCTATGCTATCCTCTATCCTATCCTATCCTGTATCCGATCCAATCCCCTATCCTCTATCGTATCCTCTTCTCTATCCTATCCTCTATCGTATCCTATCCACTATCCTATCCTATCCTCTATCTTCTCCTATACTCTATCCTATCCTATCCTCTATCCTATCCTATCCTCTATCCTATCCTATCCTCTATCCTATCCTATCCTCTATCCTATCCTATCCTCTATCCTATCCTATCCTCTATCCTATCCTATCCTCTATCCTATCCTATCCTCTATAATATCGTATCCTCTATAATATCATATCCTGTACACTATCCTGTCCTCTTTCCTATCCTATCCTCAATCCTATCCTATCCTCTATCCTATAATATCCTCTATCCTATCCTATCCTCTATCCTATCCAATCCTCTACCGTCTCCTATCCTGTATCCGATCCAATCCCCTATCCTCTATCCTATCCTATTCTCTATCCTATCCTCTATCGTATCCTATACTCTATCCTATCCTATCCTCTATCTTCTCCTATCCTCTGTCCTATCCTATCCTCAACCCTATCCTATCCTCAATTCTATCGTATACTCCATACTATCCTATCCTATCCTCTATAATATCATATCCTCTATAATATCGTATCCTGTATCCTATCCTGTCCTCTTTCCTATCCTATCATCAATCCTATCCTATCCTCTATCCCATCCAATCCTCTATGTGATCCCCTATCCTATCCTATCCTCTGTAATATCGTATCCTCTATCATATCCTATCCTCTTTCCTATAATATCATCTATCCTATCCTATCCTCTATCCTATCCTATCATCTATCCTATCCTATCCTCTATCCTATCCTGTCCTCTTTCCTATCCTATCCTCAACCCTATCCTATCCTCAATTCTATCCTATACTCCATCCTATCCTATCCGCTATCCTATCCTATCCTCTATCCTATAATATCCTCAATCCTATCCAATCCTCTATCCTATCCTCTATCCTATCCTCTATCCTATCCTGCTCTATCCTATCCTATCCTCTATCCTATCCTATCCTCTATAATATCGTATCCTCTATAATATCGTATCCAGTATCCTATCCTGTCCTCTTTCCTATCCTATCATCAAACCTATCATGTCCTCTATCGTCTCCTATCCTCTATCCTATCCATTCCCCTATGTTATCCTCTATCCTATCCTATCCTCTATCCTATGCTATCCTGTATCCTATCCTATCCTCTATCCTATCCAATCCTCTACCGTCTCCTATCCTGTATCCGATCCAATCCCCTATCCTCTATCCTATCCTATTCTCTATCCTATCCTCTATCGTATCCTATACTCTATCCTATCCTATCCTCTATCTTCTCCTATCCTCTGTCCTATCCTATCCTCAACCCTATCCTATCCTCAATTCTATTGTATACTCCATACATTCCTATCCTATCCTCTATAATATCGTATCCTGTATCCTATCCTGTCCTCTTTCCTATCCTATCATCAATCCTATCCTATCCTCTATCCTATCCAATCCTCTATGTTATCCCCTATCCTATCCTATCCTCTGTAATATCGTATCCTCTATCATATCCTATCCTCTTTCCTATAATATCATCTATCCTATCCTATCCTCTATCCTATCCTATCCTCTATCCTATCATATCCTCTATCCTATCGTATCCTCTATCCTATCCTATCCTCTGTCCTATCCTTTCCTCTATCCTATCCTATCCTCTATCCTATCCTATCCTCTATCCTATCGTATCCTCTATCCTATCCAATCCTCTATCGTATCCTATCCTCTATCCTATCCTATCCTCTATCCTATCCTATCCTCTATCCTATCCTATCCTCTATCCTATCCTATCCTCTATCCTATCCTATCATGTATCCTATCATATCAACTTTCCTATCCTATCCTCTATCCTATCCTATCCTCTATCCTATCCTATCCTCTATACTATCCAATCCCCTATGTTATCCTCTATCCTATCTTATCCTCTATCCTATCCTATCCTCCATCCTATCCTATCCTCTATCCTATAATATCATCTATCCTATCCTATCCTCTATCCTATCCTATCCTCTATCGTCTCCTATCCTCTATGCTATCCAATCCCCTATGTTATTCTCTATCCTATCCTATCCTCTATAATACCCTATCCTCTATCCTATGCTATCCTCTGTCCTATAATATCCTCTATCCTATCCTATCCTCTATCCTATCCTATCATCTATCCTATCCTATCCTCTATCCTGTCCTATCCTCCATCCTATCCTATCCTCTATCCTATAACATCATCTATCCTATCCTATCCTCTATCCTATCCTATCCTCTATCCTATCCTATCCTCTATCCTATCCTATCCTCTATCCTATCCAATCCTCTACCGTCTCCTATCCTGTATCCGATCCAATCCCCTATCCTCTATCCTATCCTATTCTCAATCCTATCCTCTACCGTATCCTATCCTCTATCCTATCCTATCCTCTATCTTCTCCTATCCTCTATCCTATCGTATCCTCAACCCTATCCTATCCTCAATTCTATCGTATACTCCATACTATCGTATCCGCTATCCTATCCTATCCTCTATTATATAATATCCACTATCCTATCCTATCCTCTATCCGTATCCAATCCTCTATCCTATCCTATCCTCTATCCTGACCTATCCTCTATCCTATCCTATTCTGTATCCTATACTATCGTCTATCCTATCCTATCCTCTATCCTGTCCTATCCTCTATCCTATCCTATCCTCTATCCTATCCTATCCTATATCCTATCCTATCCTCTATCCTATCCTATCCTCTATCCTATCCTATCCTCTATGCTATCCTATCCTCTATCCTATCCTATCCTCTATCCTGACCTATCCTCTATCCTATCGCATCCTCTATCCTATCCAATCTCATATCCTATCCTATCCTCTGTCATATCCTATCCTCTATCGTATCCTATCTTCTATCCTATCCAATCCTCTATCCTATCCTCCATCCTAGCCTATCCTCTATCCTATCCTATCCTCTATCCTATCCTATCCTATATCCTATTCTATCCTCTATCCTATCCTATCCTATATCCTATCCTATCCTCTATCCTATCCTATCCTATCCTCTATCCTATCCTATCCTCTATCCTATCCTATCCTCTATCGTATCCTATCCTCTATAATATCGTATCCTCTATAATATCGTATCCTGTATCCTATCCTGTAATCTTTCCTATCCTATCCTCTATGGTCTCCTCTCCTCTATCCTATCCAATCGCCTATGTTATCCTCTATCCTATCTTATCCCCTATCCTATCCTAACCTCCATCCTATCCTATCCTCTATCCTATCCTATCCTCCATCCTATCCTATCCTCTATCCTATCCTATCCTCTATCCTATCCTATCCTCTATCCTATCCTATCCTCTATCGTCTCCTATCCTCTATGCTATCCAATCCCCTATGTTATCCTCTATCCTATCCTATCCTCTATAATATCCTATCCTCTATCCTATCCTATCCTCTGTCCTATAATATCCTCTATCCTATCCTATCCTCTATCCTATCCTATCATCTATCCTATCCTATCCTCTATCCTGTCCTATCCTCCATCCTATCCTATCCTCTATCCTATAACATCATCTATCCTATCCTATCCTCTATCCTATCCTATCCTCTATCCTATCCAATCCTCTACCGTCTCCTATCCTGTATCCGATCCAATCCCCTATCCTCTATCCTATCCTATTCTCTATCCTATCCTCTACCGTATCCTATCCTCTATCCTATCCTATCCTCTATCTTCTCCTATCCTCTATCCTATCGTATCCTCAACCCTATCCTATCCTCAATTCTATCGTATACTCCATACTATCGTATCCGCTATCCTATCCTATCCTCTATTATATAATATCCTCTATCCTATCCTATCCTCTATCCTATCCTATCCTCTATCCTATCATATCCTCTATCCTATCCTATCCTCTATCCTATCCTATCCTGTATCCTATCATATCAACTTTCCTATCCTATCCTCTATCCTATCCTATCCTCTATACTATCCAATCCCCTATGTTATCCTCTATCCTATCTTATCCTCTATCCTATTCTATCCTCCATCCTATCCTATCCTCTATCCTATCCTATCCTATCCTCTATCCTATGGTATCCTCTATCCTATCCAATCCTCTATCCTATCCTATCCTCTATCCTATCCTATCCTCTATCCTATCCTATCCTATATCCTATCCTATCCTCTATCCTATCCTATCCTCTATCGTATCCTATCCTCTATAATATCGTATCCTCTATAATATCGTATCCTGTATCCTATCCTGTAATCTTTCCTATCCTATCATCAATCCTATCCTATCCTCTATCGTCTCCTATCCTCTATCCTATCCAATCCCCTATGTTATCCTCTATCCTATCTTATCCTCTATCCTATCCTATCCTCCATCCTATTATATCCTCTATCCTATAATATCCTCTATCCTATCCTATCCTCTATCCTATCCAATCCTCTACCGTCTCCTATCCTGTATCCGATCCAATCCCCTATCCTCTATCCTATCCTATTCTCTATCCTATCCTCTACCGTATCCTATCCTCTATCCTATCCTATCCTCTATCTTCTCCTATCCTCTATCCTATCGTATCCTCAACCCTATCCTATCCTCAATTCTATCGTATACTCCATACTATCCTATCCGCTATCCTATCCTATCCTCTATTATATAATATTCACTATCCTATCCTATCCTCTATCCGTATCCTATCCTCTATCCTATCCTATCGTCTATCCTGTCCTATCCTCTATCCTATCCTATCCTGTATCCTATACTATCCTCTATCCTATCCTATCCTCTATCCTGTCCTATCCTCTATCCTATCGCATCCTCTATCCTATCCAATCTCATATCCTATCCTATCCTCTATCATATCCTATCCTCTATCGTATCCTATCTTCTATCCTATCCAATCCTCTATCCTATCCTCCATCCTAGCCTATCCTCTATCCTATCCTATCCTCTATGCTATCCTATCCTATATCCTATTCTATCCTCTATCCTATCCTATTCTATATCCTATCCTATCCTCTATCCTATCCTATCCTATCATCTATCCTATCCTATCCTCTATCCTATCCTATCCTCTATCGTATCCTATCCTCTATAATATCGTATCCTCTATAATATCGTATCCTGTATCCTATCCTGTAATCTTTCCTATCCTATCATCAATCCTATCGTATCCTCTATGGTCTCCTCTCCTCTATCCTATCCAATCCCCTATGTTATTCTCTATCCTATCTTATCCTCTATCCTATCCTAACCTCCATCCTATCCTATCCTCTATCCTATCCTATCCTCCATCCTATCCTATCCTCTATCCTATAATATCATCTATCCTATCCTATTCTCTATCCTATCCTATATTCTATCCTATCCTATCTTCAATTCTTTCCTATGCTCTATCATCTGCTCTATCCTCTCCTATCCTCAATCCTATCCTATCCTCTATCCTATCCTATCCTCCATCCTATCCTATCCTCTATCCTATAATATCATCTATCCTATCCTATCCTCTATCCTATCCTATCCTCTATGCTATCCAATCCCCTATGTTATCCTCTATCCTATAATATCCTCTATAATATCCTATCCTCTATCCTATCCTATCCTCTGTCCTATAATATCCTCTATCCTATCCTATCCTCTATCCTATGGTATCCTCTATCCTATCCAATCCTCTATCCTATCCTATCCTCTATCCTATCCTATCCTCTATCCTATCCTATCCTATATCCTATCCTATCCTCTATCCTATCCTATCCTCTATCGTATCCTATCCTCTATAATATCGTATCCTCTATAATATCGTATCCTGTATCCTATCCTGTAATCTTTCCTATCCTATCATCAATCCTATCCTATCCTCTATCCTGTCCTATCCTCTATCCTATCGCATCCTCTATCCTATCCAATCTCATATCCTATCCTATCCTCTATCATATCCTATCCTCTATCGTATCCTATCTTCTATCCTATCCAATCCTCTATCCTATCCTCCATCCTAGCCTATCCTCTATCCTATCCTATCCTCTATGCTATCCTATCCTATATCCTATTCTATCCTCTATCCTATCCTATTCTATATCCTATCCTATCCTCTATCCTATCCTATCCTATCATCTATCCTATCCTATCCTCTATCCTATCCTATCCTCTATCGTATCCTATCCTCTATAATATCGTATCCTCTATAATATCGTATCCTGTATCCTATCCTGTAATCTTTCCTATCCTATCATCAATCCTATCGTATCCTCTATGGTCTCCTCTCCTCTATCCTATCCAATCCCCTATGTTATTCTCTATCCTATCTTATCCTCTATCCTATCCTAACCTCCATCCTATCCTATCCTCTATCCTATCCTATCCTCCATCCTATCCTATCCTATCCTCTATCCTATGGTATCCTCTATCCTATCCAATCCTCTATCCTATTCTATCCTCCATCCTATCCTATCCTCTATCCTATCCTATCCTATCCTCTATCCTATGGTATCCTCTATCCTATCCAATCCTCTATCCTATCCTATCCTCTATCCTATCCTATCCTCTATCCTATCCTATCCTATATCCTATCCTATCCTCTATCCTATCCTATCCTCTATCGTATCCTATCCTCTATAATATCGTATCCTCTATAATATCGTATCCTGTATCCTATCCTGTAATCTTTCCTATCCTATCATCAATCCTATCCTATCCTCTATCGTCTCCTATCCTCTATCCTATCCAATCCCCTATGTTATCCTCTATCCTATCTTATCCTCTATCCTATCCTATCCTCCATCCTATTATATCCTCTATCCTATAATATCCTCTATCCTATCCTATCCTCTATCCTATCCAATCCTCTACCGTCTCCTATCCTGTATCCGATCCAATCCCCTATCCTCTATCCTATCCTATTCTCTATCCTATCCTCTACCGTATCCTATCCTCTATCCTATCCTATCCTCTATCTTCTCCTATCCTCTATCCTATCGTATCCTCAACCCTATCCTATCCTCAATTCTATCGTATACTCCATACTATCCTATCCGCTATCCTATCCTATCCTCTATTATATAATATTCACTATCCTATCCTATCCTCTATCCGTATCCTATCCTCTATCCTATCCTATCGTCTATCCTGTCCTATCCTCTATCCTATCCTATCCTGTATCCTATACTATCCTCTATCCTATCCTATCCTCTATCCTGTCCTATCCTCTATCCTATCGCATCCTCTATCCTATCCAATCTCATATCCTATCCTATCCTCTATCATATCCTATCCTCTATCGTATCCTATCTTCTATCCTATCCAATCCTCTATCCTATCCTCCATCCTAGCCTATCCTCTATCCTATCCTATCCTCTATGCTATCCTATCCTATATCCTATTCTATCCTCTATCCTATCCTATTCTATATCCTATCCTATCCTCTATCCTATCCTATCCTATCATCTATCCTATCCTATCCTCTATCCTATCCTATCCTCTATCGTATCCTATCCTCTATAATATCGTATCCTCTATAATATCGTATCCTGTATCCTATCCTGTAATCTTTCCTATCCTATCATCAATCCTATCGTATCCTCTATGGTCTCCTCTCCTCTATCCTATCCAATCCCCTATGTTATTCTCTATCCTATCTTATCCTCTATCCTATCCTAACCTCCATCCTATCCTATCCTCTATCCTATCCTATCCTCCATCCTATCCTATCCTATCCTCTATCCTATGGTATCCTCTATCCTATCCAATCCTCTATCCTATTCTATCCTCCATCCTATCCTATCCTCTATCCTATCCTATCCTATCCTCTATCCTATGGTATCCTCTATCCTATCCAATCCTCTATCCTATCCTATCCTCTATCCTATCCTATCCTCTATCCTATCCTATCCTATATCCTATCCTATCCTCTATCCTATCCTATCCTCTATCGTATCCTATCCTCTATAATATCGTATCCTCTATAATATCGTATCCTGTATCCTATCCTGTAATCTTTCCTATCCTATCATCAATCCTATCCTATCCTCTATCGTCTCCTATCCTCTATCCTATCCAATCCCCTATGTTATCCTCTATCCTATCTTATCCTCTATCCTATCCTATCCTCCATCCTATTATATCCTCTATCCTATAATATCCTCTATCCTATCCTATCCTCTATCCTATCCAATCCTCTACCGTCTCCTATCCTGTATCCGATCCAATCCCCTATCCTCTATCCTATCCTATTCTCTATCCTATCCTCTACCGTATCCTATCCTCTATCCTATCCTATCCTCTATCTTCTCCTATCCTCTATCCTATCGTATCCTCAACCCTATCCTATCCTCAATTCTATCGTATACTCCATACTATCCTATCCGCTATCCTATCCTATCCTCTATTATATAATATTCACTATCCTATCCTATCCTCTATCCGTATCCTATCCTCTATCCTATCCTATCGTCTATCCTGTCCTATCCTCTATCCTATCCTATCCTGTATCCTATACTATCCTCTATCCTATCCTATCCTCTATCCTGTCCTATCCTCTATCCTATCGCATCCTCTATCCTATCCAATCTCATATCCTATCCTATCCTCTATCATATCCTATCCTCCATCGTATCCTATCTTCTATCCTATCCAATCCTCTATCCTATCCTCCATCCTAGCCTATCCTCTATCCTATCCTATCCTCTATGCTATCCTATCCTATATCCTATTCTATCCTCTATCCTATCCTATTCTATATCCTATCCTATCCTCTATCCTATCCTATCCTATCATCTATCCTATCCTATCCTCTATCCTATCCTATCCTCTATCGTATCCTATCCTCTATAATATCGTATCCTCTATAATATCGTATCCTGTATCCTATCCTGTAATCTTTCCTATCCTATCATCAATCCTATCGTATCCTCTATGGTCTCCTCTCCTCTATCCTATCCAATCCCCTATGTTATTCTCTATCCTATCTTATCCTCTATCCTATCCTAACCTCCATCCTATCCTATCCTCTATCCTATCCTATCCTCCATCCTATCCTATCCTCTATCCTATAATATCATCTATCCTATCCTATTCTCTATCCTATCCTATATTCTATCCTATCCTATCTTCAATTCTTTCCTATGCTCTATCATCTGCTCTATCCTCTCCTATCCTCAATCCTATCCTATCCTCTATCCTATCCTATCCTCCATCCTATCCTATCCTCTATCCTATAATATCATCTATCCTATCCTATCCTCTATCCTATCCTATCCTCTATGCTATCCAATCCCCTATGTTATCCTCTATCCTATAATATCCTCTATAATATCCTATCCTCTATCCTATCCTATCCTCTGTCCTATAATATCCTCTATCCTATCCTATCCTCTATCCTATGGTATCCTCTATCCTATCCAATCCTCTATCCTATCCTATCCTCTATCCTATCCTATCCTCTATCCTATCCTATCCTATATCCTATCCTATCCTCTATCCTATCCTATCCTCTATCGTATCCTATCCTCTATAATATCGTATCCTCTATAATATCGTATCCTGTATCCTATCCTGTAATCTTTCCTATCCTATCATCAATCCTATCCTATCCTCTATCGTCTCCTATCCTCTATCCTATCCAATCCCCTATGTTATCCTCTATCCTATCTTATCCTCTATCCTATCCTATCGTCCATCCTATTATATCCTCTATCCTATAATATCCTCTATCCTATCCTATCCTCTATCCTATCCAATCCTCTACCGTCTCCTATCCTGTATCCGATCCAATCCCCTATCCTCTATCCTATCCTATTCTCTATCCTATCCTCTACCGTATCCTATCCTCTATCCTATCCTATCCTCTATCTTCTCCTATCCTCTATCCTATCGTATCCTCAACCCTATCCTATCCTCAATTCTATCGTATACTCCATACTATCCTATCCGCTATCCTATCCTATCCTCTATTATATAATATTCACTATCCTATCCTATCCTCTATCCGTATCCTATCCTCTATCCTATCCTATCGTCTATCCTGTCCTATCCTCTATCCTATCCTATCCTGTATCCTATACTATCCTCTATCCTATCCTATCCTCTATCCTGTCCTATCCTCTATCCTATCGCATCCTCTATCCTATCCAATCTCATATCCTATCCTATCCTCTATCATATCCTATCCTCTATCGTATCCTATCTTCTATCCTATCCAATCCTCTATCCTATCCTCCATCCTAGCCTATCCTCTATCCTATCCTATCCTCTATGCTATCCTATCCTATATCCTATTCTATCCTCTATCCTATCCTATTCTATATCCTATCCTATCCTCTATCCTATCCTATCCTATCATCTATCCTATCCTATCCTCTATCCTATCCTATCCTCTATCGTATCCTATCCTCTATAATATCGTATCCTCTATAATATCGTATCCTGTATCCTATCCTGTAATCTTTCCTATCCTATCATCAATCCTATCGTATCCTCTATGGTCTCCTCTCCTCTATCCTATCCAATCCCCTATGTTATTCTCTATCCTATCTTATCCTCTATCCTATCCTAACCTCCATCCTATCCTATCCTCTATCCTATCCTATCCTCCATCCTATCCTATCCTCTATCCTATAATATCATCTATCCTATCCTATTCTCTATCCTATCCTATATTCTATCCTATCCTATCTTCAATTCTTTCCTATGCTCTATCATCTGCTCTATCCTCTCCTATCCTCAATCCTATCCTATCCTCTATCCTATCCTATCCTCCATCCTATCCTATCCTCTATCCTATAATATCATCTATCCTATCCTATCCTCTATCCTATCCTATCCTCTATGCTATCCAATCCCCTATGTTATCCTCTATCCTATAATATCCTCTATAATATCCTATCCTCTATCCTATCCTATCCTCTGTCCTATAATATCCTCTATCCTATCCTATCCTCTATCCTATCCTATCATCTATCCTATCCTATCCTCTATCCTGTCCTATCCTCCATCCTATTCTATCCTCTATCCTATAACATCATCTATCCTATCCTATCCTCTATCCTATCCTATCCTCTATCCTATCCTATCCTCTATCCTATCCTATCCTCTATCCTATCCTATCCTCTATCCTATCCTATCCTCTATCCTATCCTATCCTCTATCCTATCCTATCCTCTATCCTATCCTATCCTCTATCCTATCCTATCCTCTATCCTATCCTATCCTCTATCCTATCCTCTATCCAATCCTATACTCTAACCTATCCTATCCCCTATCGTATCCTATCGTCTATCCTACCCATCCTGTATCCTATCCTCTATCCTATCCTACCATCTATCCTATCCTATCCTCTATCCTATCCTATCCTCTATCCTATCCTATCCTCTATCCTATCTTATTGTCTATCCTATCCTGTACTCTATCCTATCCTATCCTCTATCCTATCCTATCCTATCCTCTATCCTATCATCTATCCTATCCTCTATCCTATCCTATCCTCTATCCTATCCTATCCTCTATCCTATCCTATCCTCAATCCTATCCTATTCTCTATCCTATTCTATCCTCTATCCTATCCTATCCTCAATCCAATCCTATACTCTATCCTATCCTATCCCCTATCGTATCCTATCGTCTATCCTATGCAATCCTGTATCCTATCCTCTATCCTATCCTATCCACTATCGTATGCTCTATTCTATCCTATCCTCTATCCTATCCAATCCAATATCCTATCCTCTACCCTATCCTATCCTCTATCCTATCCTATCCTCTATCCTATCCTATCCTCTATCCTATCCTCTCCTCAATCCTATCCTATCCTCAATCCTAACCTATCCTCTATCCTATCCTTTTCTCTATCCTATCCTATCCTCTATCATATCCTATCCTCTATCGTATCCTATCCTCTATCCTATCCAATCCTCTATCCTATCCTCTATCCAATCCTATACTCTATCCTATCCCCTATCGTATCCTATCGTCTATCCTTTCCAATCCTGTATCCTATCCTCTATCCTATCCTACCCTCTATCCTATCCTATCCTCTATCCTATCCTATCCTCTATCCTATCCTATCCTCTATCCTATCCTATCCTCTATCCTATCCTATCCTCTATCGTATCCTATCCTCTATCCTATCCTCTCCTCAATCCTATCCTATCCGCAATCCTAACCTATCCTCTATCCTATCCTATTCTCTATCCTATCCTATCCTCTATCCTATCCTATCCTCTATCGTATCCTATCCTCTATCCTATCCAATCCTCTATCCTATCCTCTATCCAATCCTATACTCTAACCTATCCTATCCCCTATCGTATCCCATCGTCTATCCTATCCAATCCTGTATTCTATCCTCTATCCTATCCTACCCTCTATCCTATCCTATCCTCTATCCTATCCAATCCTCTATCCTATCCTCAATCCTATCCTATCCTCTATCCTATCCTATTCTCTATCCCATTCTATCCTCTATCCTATCCTATCCTCAATCCAATCCTATACTCTATCCTATCCTATCCCCTATCGTATCCTATCGTCTATCCTATGCAATCCTGTATCCTATCCTCTATCCTATCCTATCCTCTACCCTATAATACCATGTATCCTATCCTATTCTCTATCCTATCCTATTCTCTATCCTATCCTATCCTCTATCCTATCCTATCCTCTATCGTATCCTATCCTCTATCCTATCCAATCCTCTATCCTATCCTCTATCCAATCCTATACTCTATCCTATCCTATCCCCTAACGTATCCTTTCGTCTATCCTTTCCAATCCTGTATCCTATCCTCTATCCTATCCTACACTCTATCCTATCCTATCCTCTATCCTATCCTATCCTCTATCCTATCCTATCCTCTATCCTATCTTATCCTCTATCCTATGCTGTACTCTATTCTATCCTATCCTCTATCTGATCCTATCCACTATCCAGCCTATCCTCAATCCAATAATATACTCTATCCTATCCTATCTTCTATCGTATCCTATCCTCTATCCTATCCAATCCTCTAATCTATCATCTATCCTATCCTAACCTCTATCCTATCCTATCTTCTATCCTATTCTATCCTCTATCCTATCCTATCCTCTATCCTATCCTATCCACTATCGTATGCTCTATCCTATCCTATCCTCTATCCTATCCAATCCTGTATCCTATCCTCAATCCTATCCTATCCTCAATCCAATCCTATACTCATTCCTATCCTATCCTCTATCCTATCCTATCCCCTATCGTATCCTATCGTCTATCCTATTCAATCCTGTATCCTATCCTCTAGCCTATCCTATCCTCTATCCTATCCTATCCTCTATCCTATCCTATCCTCTATCCTATCTTATCCTCTATCCTATCCTGTACTCTATTCTATCCTATCCTCTATCGTATCCTATCCTCTATCCTATCCAATCATCTATCCCATCCTCTATCCTATCCTATCCTCTATCCTATCCTATCTTCAATCCTATACTATTCTCTATCCTATCCTATCCTCTATCCTATCCAATCCCCTATCCTATCCTCTACCCTATCCTATCCTCTACCCTATAATACCATGTATACTATCCTATTCTCTATCGTATCCTATCCTATCCTCTATCCTATCCTATCCTCAATCCTATCCTATTCTCTATCCTATTCTATCCTCTATCCTATCCTATCCTCAATCCAATCCTATACTCTATCCTATCCTATCCCCTATCGTATCCTATCGTCTATCCTATGCAATCCTGTATCCTATCCTCTATCCTATCCTATCCTCTATCCTATCCTATCCACTATCGTATGCTCTACCCTATCCTATCCTCTACCCTATAATACCATGTATCCTATCCTATTCTCTATCCTATCCTATTCTCTATCCTATCCTATCCTATCCTCTATCCTATCCTATCCTCTATCCTATCCTATCCTCTATCCTATCCTATCCTCTATCCTATCCTATCCTCTATCCTATCCTCTCCTCAATCCTATCCTATCCTCAATCCTAACCTATCCTCTATCCTATCCTTTTCTCTATCCTATCCTATCCTCTATCCTATCCTATCCTCTATCGTATCCTATCCTGTATCCTATCCAATCCTCCATCCTATCCTCTATCCAATCCTATACTCTATCCTATCGTATCCCCTATCGTATCCTATCGTCTATCCTTTCCAATCCTGTATCCTATCCTCTATCCTATCCTACCCTCTATTCTATCCTATACTCTATCCTATCCAATCCAATATCCTATCCTCTACCCTATCCTATCCTCTACCCTATAATACCATGTATCCTATCCTATTCTCTATCCTATCCTATTCTCTATCCTATCCTATCCTATCCTCTATCCTATCCTATCCTCTATCCTATCCTATCCTCTATCCTATCCTATCCTCTATCCTATCCTCTCCTCAATCCTATCCTATCCTCAATCCTAACCTATCCTCTATCCTATCCTATTCTCTATCCTATCCTATCCTCTATCCTATCCTATCCTCTATCGTATCCTATCCTCTATCCTATCCAATCCTCTATCCTATCCTCTATCCAATCCTATACTCTAACCTATCCTATCCCCTATCGTATCCTATCGTCTATCCTACACATCCTGTAGCATATCCTCTATCCTATCCTACCCTCTATCCTATCCTATCCTCTATCCTATCCTATCCTCTATCCTATCCTATCCTCTATCCTATCTTATCCTCTATCCTATCCTGTACTCTATCCTATCCTATCCTCTATCCTATCCTATCCTATCCTATCCTATCCTCTATCCTATCATCTATCCTATCCTCTATCCTATCCTATCCTCTATACTATCCTATCCTCTATCCTATCCTATCCTCAATCCTATCCTATTCTCTATCCTATTCTATCCTCTATCCTATCCTATCCTCAATCCAATCCTATACTCTATCCTATCCTATCCCCTATCGTATCCTATCGTCTATCCTATGCAATCCTGTATCCTATCCTCTATCCTATCCTATCCTCTATCCTATCCTATCCACTATCGTATGCTCTATTCTATCCTATCCTCTATCCTATCCAATCCAATATCCTATCCTCTACCCTATCCTATCCTCTACCCTATAATACCATGTATCCTATCCTATTCTCTATCCTATCCTATTCTCTATCCTGTCCTATCCTATCCTCTATCCTATCCTATCCTCTATCCTATCCTATCCTCTATCCTATCCTATCCTCTATCCTATCCTCTCCTCAATCCTATCCTATCCTCAATCCTAACCTATCCTCTATCCTATCCTTTTCTCTATCCTATCCTATCCTCTATCCTATCCTATCCTCTATCGTATCCAATCCTCTATCCTATCCTCTATCCAATCCTATACTCTATCCTATCCTATCCCCTATCGTATCCTATCGTCTATCCTTTCCAATCCTGTATCCTATCCTCTATCCTATCCTACCCTCTATCCTATCCTATCCTCTATCCTATCCTATCCTCTATCCTATCCAATCCTCTATCCTATCTTATCCTCTATCCTATCCTGTACTCTATTCTATCCTCTCCTCTATCTTATCCTATCCACTATCCTATCCTATCCTCAATCCAATAATATACTCTATCCTATCCTATCTTCTATCGTATCCTATCCTCTATCCTATAAAATCCTCTATCCTATCATCTATCCTATCCTATCCTCTATCCTATCCTATCTTCTATCCTATCCTATTCTCTATCCTATTCTATCCTCTATCCTATCCTATCCTCAATCCAATCCTATACTCTATCCTATCCTATCCCCTATCGTATCCTATCGTCTATCCTATGCAATCCTGTATCCTATCCTCTATCCTATCCTATCCTCTATCCTATCCTATCCACTATCGTATGCTCTATTCTATCCTATCCTCTATCCTATCCAATCCAATATCCTATCTTCTACCCTATCCTATCCTCTACCCTATAATACCATGTATCCTATCCTATTCTCTATCCTATCCTATTCTCTATCCTATCCTATCCTATCCTCTACCCTATCCTATCCTCTACCCTATAATACCATGTATCCTATCCAATTCTCTATCCTATCCTATTCTCTATCCTATCCTATCCTATCCTCTATCCTATCCTATCCTCTATCCTATCCTATCCCCTATCGTATCCTATCGTCTATCCTATCCAATCCTGTATCCTATCCTCTAGCCTATCCTATCCTCTATCCTATCCTATCCTCTATCCTATCTTATCCTCTTATCCTATCCTGTACTCTATTCTATCCTATCCTTTATCTTATCATATCCACTATCCTATCCTATCCTCAATCCAATAATATACTCTATCTTATCCTATCCTCAATCGTATCCTATCCTCTATCCTATCCTATCCTCTATCCTATCCTATCCTCTATCCTATCCTATCCTCTATCGTATCCTATCCTCTATCCTATCCTCTCCTCAATCCTATCCTATCCTCAATCCTAACCTATCCTCTATCCTATCCTATTCTCTATCCTATCCTATCCTCTATCCTATCCTATCCTCTATCGTATCCTATCCTCTATCCTATCCAATCCTCTATCCTATCCTCTATCCAATCCTATACTCTAACCTATCCTATCCCCTATCGTATCCCATCGTCTATCCTATCCAATCCTGTATTCTATCCTCTATCCTATCCTACCCTCTATCCTATCCTATCCTCTATCCTATCCTATCCTCTATCCTATCCTATCCTCTATCCTATCTTATCCTCTATCCTATCCTGTACTCTATTCTATCCTATCCTCTATCTTATCCTATCCACTATCCTATCCTATCCTCAATCCAATAATATACTCTATCCTATCCTATCCTCTATCGTATCCTATCCTCTATCCTATCCAATCCTCTATCCTATCCTCAATCCTATCCTATCCTCTATCCTATCCTATTCTCTATCCCATTCTATCCTCTATCCTATCCTATCCTCAATCCAATCCTATACTCTATCCTATCCTATCCCCTATCGTATCCTATCGTCTATCCTATGCAATCCTGTATCCTATCCTCTATCCTATCCTATCCTCTACCCTATAATACCATGTATCCTATCCTATTCTCTATCCTATCCTATTCTCTATCCTATCCTATCCTCTATCCTATCCTATCCTCTATCGTATCCTATCCTCTATCCTATCCAATCCTCTATCCTATCCTCTATCCAATCCTATACTCTATCCTATCCTATCCCCTAACGTATCCTATCGTCTATCCTTTCCAATCCTGTATCCTATCCTCTATCCTATCCTACACTCTATCCTATCCTATCCTCTATCCTATCCTATCCTCTATCCTATCCTATCCTCTATCCTATCCTATCCTCTATCCTATCCTATCCTCTATCCTATCTTATCCTCTTATCCTATCCTGTACTCTATTCTATCCTATCCTTTATCTTATCATATCCACTATCCTATCCTATCCTCAATCCAATAATATACTCTATCTTATCCTATCCTCAATCGTATCCTATCCTCTATCCTATCCTATCCTCTATCCTATCCTATCCTCTATCCTATCCTATCCTCTATCGTATCCTATCCTCTATCCTATCCTCTCCTCAATCCTATCCTATCCTCAATCCTAACCTATCCTCTATCCTATCCTATTCTCTATCCTATCCTATCCTCTATCCTATCCTATCCTCTATCGTATCCTATCCTCTATCCTATCCAATCCTCTATCCTATCCTCTATCCAATCCTATACTCTAACCTATCCTATCCCCTATCGTATCCCATCGTCTATCCTATCCAATCCTGTATTCTATCCTCTATCCTATCCTACCCTCTATCCTATCCTATCCTCTATCCTATCCTATCCTCTATCCTATCCTATCCTCTATCCTATCTTATCCTCTATCCTATCCTGTACTCTATTCTATCCTATCCTCTATCTTATCCTATCCACTATCCTATCCTATCCTCAATCCAATAATATACTCTATCCTATCCTATCCTCTATCGTATCCTATCCTCTATCCTATCCAATCCTCTATCCTATCCTCAATCCTATCCTATCCTCTATCCTATCCTATTCTCTATCCCATTCTATCCTCTATCCTATCCTATCCTCAATCCAATCCTATACTCTATCCTATCCTATCCCCTATCGTATCCTATCGTCTATCCTATGCAATCCTGTATCCTATCCTCTATCCTATCCTATCCTCTACCCTATAATACCATGTATCCTATCCTATTCTCTATCCTATCCTATTCTCTATCCTATCCTATCCTCTATCCTATCCTATCCTCTATCGTATCCTATCCTCTATCCTATCCAATCCTCTATCCTATCCTCTATCCAATCCTATACTCTATCCTATCCTATCCCCTAACGTATCCTATCGTCTATCCTTTCCAATCCTGTATCCTATCCTCTATCCTATCCTACACTCTATCCTATCCTATCCTCTATCCTATCCTATCCTCTATCCTATCCTATCCTCTATCCTATCTTATCCTCTATCCTATGCTGTACTCTATTCTATCCTATCCTCTATCTGATCCTATCCACTATCCTATCCTATCCTCAATCCAATAATATACTCTATCCTATCCTATCTTCTATCGTATCCTATCCTCTATCCTATCCAATCCTCTAATCTATCATCTATCCTATCCTAACCTCTATCCTATCCTATCTTCTATCCTATTCTATCCTCTATCCTATCCTATCCTCTATCCTATCCTATCCACTATCGTATGCTCTATCCTATCCTATCCTCTATCCTATCCAATCCTGTATCCTATCCTCAATCCTATCCTATCCTCAATCCAATCCTATACTCATTCCTATCCTATCCTCTATCCTATCCTATCCCCTATCGTATCCTATCGTCTATCCTATTCAATCCTGTATCCTATCCTCTAGCCTATCCTATCCTCTATCCTATCCTATCCTCTATCCTATCCTATCCTCTATCCTATCTTATCCTCTATCCTATCCTGTACTCTATTCTATCCTATCCTCTATCGTATCCTATCCTCTATCCTATCCAATCATCTATCCCATCCTCTATCCTATCCTATCCTCTATCCTATCCTATCTTCAATCCTATACTATTCTCTATCCTATCCTATCCTCTATCCTATCCAATCCCCTATCCTATCCTCTACCCTATAATACCATGTATACTATCCTATTCTCTATCGTATCCTATCCTATCCTCTATCCTATCCTATCCTCAATCCTATCCTATTCTCTATCCTATTCTATCCTCTATCCTATCCTATCCTCAATCCAATCCTATACTCTATCCTATCCTATCCCCTATCGTATCCTATCGTCTATCCTATGCAATCCTGTATCCTATCCTCTATCCTATCCTATCCTCTATCCTATCCTATCCACTATCGTATGCTCTACCCTATCCTATCCTCTACCCTATAATACCATGTATCCTATCCTATTCTCTATCCTATCCTATTCTCTATCCTATCCTATCCTATCCTCTATCCTATCCTATCCTCTATCCTATCCTATCCTCTATCCTATCCTATCCTCTATCGTATCCTATCCTGTATCCTATCCAATCCTCCATCCTATCCTCTATCCAATCCTATACTCTATCCTATCCTATCCCCTATCGTATCCTATCGTCTATCCTTTCCAATCCTGTATCCTATCCTCTATCCTATCCTACCCTCTATTCTATCCTATACTCTATCCTATCCAATCCAATATCCTATCCTCTACCCTATCCTATCCTCTACCCTATAATACCATGTATCCTATCCTATTCTCTATCCTATCCTATTCTCTATCCTATCCTATCCTATCCTCTATCGTATCCTATCCTCTATCCTATCCAATCCTCTATCCTATCCTCTATCCAATCCTATACTCTAACCTATCCTATCCCCTATCGTATCCTATCGTCTATCCTACCCATCCTGTAGCCTATCCTCTATCCTATCCTACCCTCTATCCTATCCTATCCTCTATCCTATCCTATCCTCTATCCTATCCTATCCTCTATCCTATCTTATCCTCTATCCTATCCTGTACTCTATCCTATCCTATCCTCTATCCTATCCTATCCTATCCTATCCTATCCTCTATCCTATCATCTATCCTATCCTCTATCCTATCCTATCCTCTATCCTATCCTATCCTCTATCCTATCCTATCCTCAATCCTATCCTATTCTCTATCCTATTCTATCCTCTATCCTATCCTATCCTCAATCCAATCCTATACTCTATCCTATCCTATCCCCTATCGTATCCTATCGTCTATCCTATGCAATCCTGTATCCTATCCTCTATCCTATCCTATCCTCTATCCTATCCTATCCACTATCGTATGCTCTATTCTATCCTATCCTCTATCCTATCCAATCCAATATCCTATCCTCTACCCTATCCTATCCTCTACCCTATAATACCATGTATCCTATCCTATTCTCTATCCTATCCTATTCTCTATCCTGTCCTATCCTATCCTCTATCCTATCCTATCCTCTATCCTATCCTATCCTCTATCCTATCCTATCCTCTATCCTATCCTCTCCTCAATCCTATCCTATCCTCAATCCTAACCTATCCTCTATCCTATCCTTTTCTCTATCCTATCCTATCCTCTATCCTATCCTATCCTCTATCGTATCCTATCCTCTATCGTATCCAATCCTCTATCCTATCCTCTATCCAATCCTATACTCTATCCTATCCTATCCCCTATCGTATCCTATCGTCTATCCTTTCCAATCCTGTATCCTATCCTCTATCCTATCCTACCCTGTATCCTATCCTATCCTCTATCCTATCCTATCCTCTATCCTATCCTATCCTCTATCCTATCTTATCCTCTATCCTATCCTGTACTCTATTCTATCCTATCCTCTATCTTATCCTATCCACTATCCTATCCTATCCTCAATCCAATAATATACTCTATCCTATCCTATCTTCTATCGTATCCTATCCTCTATCCTATCCAATCCTCTATCCTATCATCTTTCCTATCCTATCCTCTATCCTATCCTATCCTCAATCCTATCCTATTCTCTATCCTATTCTGTCCTCTATCCTATCCTATCCCCAATCCAATCCTTTACTCTATCCTATCCTATCCCCTATCGTATCCTATCGTCTATCCTATGCAATCCTGTATCCTATCCTCTATCCTATCCTATCCACTATCGTATGCTCTATTCTATCCTATCCTCTATCCTATCCAATCCAATATCCTATCCTCTACCCTATCCTATCCTCTACTCTATAATACCATGTATCCTATCCTATTCTCTATCCTATCCTATTCTCTATCCTATCCTATCCTATCCTCTATCCTATCCTATCCTCTATCCTATCCTATCCTCTATCCTATCCTCTCCTCAATCCTATCCTATCCTCAATCCTAACCTATCCTCTATCCTATCCTATTCTCTATCCTATCCTATCCTCTATCCTATCCTATCCTCTATCGTATCCTATCCTCTATCCTATCCAATCCTCTATCCTATCCTCTATCCAATCCTATACTCTATCCTATCCTATCCCCTATCGTATCCTATCGTCTATCCTTTCCAATCCTGTATCCTATCCTCTATCCTATCCTACCCTCTATCCTATCCTATCCTCTATCCTATCCTATCCTCTATCCTATCCTATCCTCTATCCTATCTTATCCTCTATCCTATCCTGTACTCTATTCTATCCTATCCTCTATCTTATCCTATCCACTATCCTATCCTATCCTCAATCCAATAATATACTCTATCCTATCCTATCTTCTATCGTATCCTATCCTCTATCCTATCCAATCCTCTATCCTATCATCTATCCTATCCTATCCTCTATCCTATCCTATCTTCTATCCTATCCTATTCTCTATCCTATCCTATCCTCTATCCTATCCTATCCACTATCGTATGCTCTATCCTATCCTATCCTCTATCCTATCCAATCCTGTATCCTATCCTCAATCCTATCCTATCCTCAATCCAATCCTATACTCATTCCTATCCTATCCTCTATCGTATCCTATCCTCTATCCTATCCAATCCTGTACCCTATCCTCAATCCTATCCAATCCTCAATCCAATCCTATACTCATTCCTATCCTATCCTCTATCGTATCCTATCCTCTATCCTATCCAATCCTCTATCCAATCCTGTACTCTATCCTATCCTATCCCCTATCGTATCCTATCGTCTATCCTATTCAATCCTCTATCCTATCCTATCCTCTATCCTATCCTATCCTCAATCCTAACCTATCCTCTATCCTATCCTTTTCTCTATCCTATCCTATCCTCTATCCTATCCTATCCCCTATCGTATCCTATCGTCTATCCTTTCCAATCCTGTATCCTATCCTCTATCCTATCCTACCCTGTATCCTATCCTATCCTCTATCCTACCCTATCCTCTATCCTATCCAATTTTCTATCCTCTATCCAATCCTATCCTCAATTCTATCCTATCGTCTAACCAATCCTATCCTCAATTCTATTCTATCCTCTATCCTATCCTATCCTCTATCCTATCCGATTCTCTATCATATCCTATCCTCTATCGTATCCTATCCTCTATCGTATCCAATCCTCTATCCTATCCTCTATCCAATCCTATACTCTATCCTATCCTATCCCCTATCGTATCCTATCGTCTATCCTTTCCAATCCTGTATCCTATCCTCTATCCTATCCTACCCTGTATCCTATCCTATCCTCTATCCTATCCTATCCTCTATCCTATCCTATCCTCTATCCTATCTTATCCTCTATCCTATCCTGTACTCTATTCTATCCTATCCTCTATCTTATCCTATCCACTATCCTATCCTATACTCAATCCAATAATATACTCTATCCTATCCTATCTTCTATCGTATCCTATCCTCTATCCTATCCAATCCTCTATCCTATCATCTATCCTATCCTATCCTCTATCCTATCCTATCCTCAATCCTATCCTATTCTCTATCCTATTCTGTCCTCTATCCTATCCTATCCTCAATCCAATCCTTTACTCTATCCTATCCTATCCCCTATCGTATCCTATCGTCTATCCTATGCAATCCTGTATCCTATCCTCTATCCTATCCTATCCACTATCGTATGCTCTATTCTATCCTATCCTCTATCCTATCCAATCCAATATCCTATCCTCTACCCTATCCTATCCTCTACTCTATAATACCATGTATCCTATCCTATTCTCTATCCTATCCTATTCTCTATCCTATCCTATCCTATCCTCTATCCTATCCTATCCTCTATCCTATCCTATCCTCTATCCTATCCTCTCCTCAATCCTATCCTATCCTCAATCCTAACCTATCCTCTATCCTATCCTATTCTCTATCCTATCCTATCCTCTATCCTATCCTATCCTCTATCGTATCCTATCCTCTATCCTATCCAATCCTCTATCCTATCCTCTATCCAATCCTATACTCTATCCTATCCTATCCCCTATCGTATCCTATCGTCTATCCTTTCCAATCCTGTATCCTATCCTCTATCCTATCCTACCCTCTATCCTATCCTATCCTCTATCCTATCCTATCCTCTATCCTATCCTATCCTCTATCCTATCTTATCCTCTATCCTATCCTGTACTCTATTCTATCCTATCCTCTATCTTATCCTATCCACTATCCTATCCTATCCTCAATCCAATAATATACTCTATCCTATCCTATCTTCTATCGTATCCTATCCTCTATCCTATCCAATCCTCTATCCTATCATCTATCCTATCCTATCCTCTATCCTATCCTATCTTCTATCCTATCCTATTCTCTATCCTATCCTATCCTCTATCCTATCCTATCCACTATCGTATGCTCTATCCTATCCTATCCTCTATCCTATCCAATCCTGTATCCTATCCTCAATCCTATCCTATCCTCAATCCAATCCTATACTCATTCCTATCCTATCCTCTATCGTATCCTATCCTCTATCCTATCCAATCCTGTACCCTATCCTCAATCCTATCCTATCCTCAATCCAATCCTATACTCATTCCTATCCTATCCTCTATCGTATCCTATCCTCTATCCTATCCAATCCTCTATCCAATCCTATACTCTATCCTATCCTATCCCCTATCGTATCCTATCGTCTATCCTATTCAATCCTGTATCCTATCCTCTAGCCTATCCTATCCTCTATCCTATCCTATCCTCTATCCTATCCTATCCTCTATCCTATCCTATCCTCTATCCTATCTTATCCTCTATCGTATCCTGTACTCTATTCTATCCTATCCTCTATCTTATCCTATCCACTATCCTATCCTATCCTCAATCCAATAATATACTCTATCTTATCCTATCCTCTATCGTATCCTATCCTCTATCCTATCCAATCCTCTATCCTATCCTATCCTCTATCCTATCCTATCTTCAATCCTATACTATTCTCTATCCTATCCTATCCTCTATCCTATCCAATCCCCTATCCTATCCTCTACCCTATCCTATCCTCTACCGTATAATACCATGTATACTATCCTATTCTCTATCGTATCCTATCCTATCCTCTATCCTATCCTCTATCCTATCATATCCTCTATCCTATCCTATCCTATCCTATCCTATCCTCTATCCTATCCTCTATCCTATCCTCTATCCTATCCTATCCTCTATCCTATCCTATCCTCTATCCTATCCTATCCTCTATCCTATCCTATCCTCAATCCTATCCTGTTCTCTATCCTATTCTATCCTCTATCCTATCCTATCCTCAATCCAATCCTATACTCTATCCTATCCTATCCCCTATCGTATCCTATCGTCTATCCTATGCAATCCTGTATCCTATCCTCTATCCTATCCTATCCTCTATCCTATCCTATCCACTATCGTATGCTCTATTCTATCCTATCCTCTATCCTATCCAATCCAATATCCTATCCTCTACCCTATCCTATCCTCTACCCTATAATACCATGTATCCTATCCTATTCTCTATCCTATCCTATTCTCTATCCTATCCTATCCTATCCTCTATCCTATCCTATCCTCTATCCTATCCTATCCTCTATCCTATCCTATCCTCTATCCTATCCTATCCTCTATCCTATCCTCTCCTCAATCCTATCCTATCCTCAATCCTAACCTATCCTCTATCCTATCCTTTTCTCTATCCTATCCTATCCTCTATCCTATCCTATCCTCTATCGTATCCTATCCTCTATCCTATCCAATCCTCCATCCTATACTCTATCCTATCCTATCCCCTATCGTATCCTATCGTCTATCCTTTCCAATCCTGTATCCTATCCTCTATCCTATCCTACCCTCTATCCTATCCTATCCTCTATCCTATCCTATCCTCTATCCTATCCTATCCTCTATCCTATCTTATCCTCTATCCTATCCTGTACTCTATTCTATCCTATCCTCTATCTTACCCTATCCACTATCCTATCCTATCCTCAATCCAATAATATACTCTATCCTATCCTATCTTCTATCGTATCCTATCCTCTATCCTATCCAATCCTCTATCCTATCATCTATCCTATCATATCCTCTATCCTATCCTATCTTCTATCCTATCCTATTCTCGATCCTATTCTATCCTCTATCCTATCCTATCCTCAATCCAATCCTAGACTCTATCCTATCCTATCCCCTATCGTATCCTATCGTCTATCCTATGCAATCCTGTATCCTATCCTCTATCCTATCCTATCCTCTATCCTATCCTATCCTCTATCCTATCCTATCCACTATCGTATGCTCTATTCTATCCTATCCTCTATCCTATCCAATCCAATATCCTATCCTCTATCCTATCCTTTTCTCTATCCTATCCTATCCTCTACCCTATAATACCATGTATCCTATCCTATTCTCTATCCTATCCTATTCTCTATCCTATCCTATCCTATCCTCTATCCTATCCTATCCTCTATCCTATCCTATCCTCTATCCTATCCTATCCTCTATCCTATCCTATCCTCTATCCTATCCTATCCTCTATCCTATCCTCTATCCTATCCTATCCTATCCTATCCTCTATCCTATCCTCTCCTCAATCCTATCCTATCCTCAATCCTAACCTATCCTCTATCCTATCCTATTCTCTATCCTATCCTATCCTCTATCCTATCCTATCCTCTATCGTATCCTATCCTCTATCCTATCCAATCCTCTATCCTATCCTCTATCCAATCCTATACTCTATCCTATCCTATCCCCTATCGTATCCTATCGTCTATCCTTTCCAATCCTGTATCCTATCCTCTATCCTATCCTACCCTCTATCCTATCCTATCCTCTATCCTATCCTATCCTCTATCCTATCCTATCCTCTATCCTATCTTATCCTCTATCCTATCCTGTACTCTATTCTATCCTATCCTCTATCTTATCCTATCCACTATCCTATCCTATCCTCAATCCAATAATATACTCTATCCTATCCTATCTTCTATCGTATCCTATCCTCTATCCTATCCAATCCTCTATCCTATCATCTATCCTATCCTATCCTCTATCCTATCCTATCCTATTCTCTATCCTATCCTATCCTCTATCCTATCCTATCCACTATCGTATGCTCTATCCTATCCTATCCTCTATCCTATCCAATCCTGTATCCTATCCTCAATCCTATCCTATCCTCAATCCAATCCTATACTCATTCCTATCCTATCCTCTATCGTATCCAATCCTGTACCCTATCCTCAATCCTATCCTATCCTCAATCCAATCCTATACTCATTCCTATCCTATCCTCTATCGTATCCTATCCTCTATCCTATCCAATCCTCTATCCAATCCTCTATCCTATCCTCTATCCAATCCTATTCTCTATCCTATCCTATCCTATCCTCTATCCTATCCTATCCTCTATCCTATCCTATCCTCTATCCTATCCTATCCTCTATCCTATCCTATCCTCTATCCTATCCTCTCCTCAATCCTATCCTATCCTCAATCCTAACCTATCCTCTATCCTATCCTTTTCTCTATCCTATCCTATCCTCTATCCTATCCTATCCTCTATCGTATCCTATCCTCTATCCTATCCAATCCTCCATCCTATCCTCTATCCAATCCTATACTCTATCCTATCCTATCCCCTATCGTATCCTATCGTCTATCCTTTCCAATCCTGTATCCTATCCTCTATCCTATCCTACCCTCTATCCTATCCTATCCTCTATCCTATCCTATCCTCTATCCTATCCTATCCTCTATCCTATCTTATCCTCTATCCTATCCTGTACTCTATTCTATCCTATCCTCTATCTTACCCTATCCACTATCCTATCCTATCCTCAATCCAATAATATACTCTATCCTATCCTATCTTCTATCGTATCCTATCCTCTATCCTATCCAATCCTCTATCCTATCATCTATCCTATCATATCCTCTATCCTATCCTATCTTCTATCCTATCCTATTCTCGATCCTATTCTATCCTCTATCCTATCCTATCCTCAATCCAATCCTAGACTCTATCCTATCCTATCCCCTATCGTATCCTATCGTCTATCCTATGCAATCCTGTATCCTATCCTCTATCCTATCCTATCCTCTATCCTATCCTATCCTCTATCCTATCCTATCCACTATCGTATGCTCTATTCTATCCTATCCTCTATCCTATCCAATCCAATATCCTATCCTCTACCCTATCCTATCCTCTACCCTATAATACCATGTATCCTATCCTATTCTCTATCCTATCCTATTCTCTATCCTATCCTATCCTATCCTCTATCCTATCCTATCCTCTATCCTATCCTATCCTCTATCCTATCCTATCCTCTATCCTATCCTATCCTCTATCCTATCCTATCCTCTATCCTATCCTATCCTCTATCCTATCCTATCCTATCCTATCCTCTATCCTATCCTCTCCTCAATCCTATCCTATCCTCAATCCTAACCTATCCTCTATCCTATCCTATTCTCTATCCTATCCTATCCTCTATCCTATCCTATCCTCTATCGTATCCTATCCTCTATCCTATCCAATCCTCTATCCTATCCTCTATCCAATCCTATACTCTATCCTATCCTATCCCCTATCGTATCCTATCGTCTATCCTTTCCAATCCTGTATCCTATCCTCTATCCTATCCTACCCTCTATCCTATCCTATCCTCTATCCTATCCTATCCTCTATCCTATCCTATCCTCTATCCTATCTTATCCTCTATCCTATCCTGTACTCTATTCTATCCTATCCTCTATCTTATCCTATCCACTATCCTATCCTATCCTCAATCCAATAATATACTCTATCCTATCCTATCTTCTATCGTATCCTATCCTCTATCCTATCCAATCCTCTATCCTATCATCTATCCTATCCTATCCTCTATCCTATCCTATCCTATTCTCTATCCTATCCTATCCTCTATCCTATCCTATCCACTATCGTATGCTCTATCCTATCCTATCCTCTATCCTATCCAATCCTGTATCCTATCCTCAATCCTATCCTATCCTCAATCCAATCCTATACTCATTCCTATCCTATCCTCTATCGTATCCAATCCTGTACCCTATCCTCAATCCTATCCTATCCTCAATCCAATCCTATACTCATTCCTATCCTATCCTCTATCGTATCCTATCCTCTATCCTATCCAATCCTCTATCCAATCCTCTATCCTATCCTCTATCCAATCCTATTCTCTATCCTATCCTATCCTATCCTCTATCCTATCCTATCCTCTATCCTATCCTATCCTCTATCCTATCCTATCCTCTATCCTATCCTATCCTCTATCCTATCCTATCCTCTATCCTATCCTCTCCTCAATCCTATCCTATCCTCAATCCTAACCTATCCTCTATCCTATCCTTTTCTCTATCCTATCCTATCCTCTATCCTATCCTATCCTCTATCGTATCCTATCCTCTATCCTATCCAATCCTCCATCCTATCCTCTATCCAATCCTATACTCTATCCTATCCTATCCCCTATCGTATCCTATCGTCTATCCTTTCCAATCCTGTATCCTATCCTCTATCCTATCCTACCCTCTATCCTATCCTATCCTCTATCCTATCCTATCCTCTATCCTATCCTATCCTCTATCCTATCTTATCCTCTATCCTATCCTGTACTCTATTCTATCCTATCCTCTATCTTACCCTATCCACTATCCTATCCTATCCTCAATCCAATAATATACTCTATCCTATCCTATCTTCTATCGTATCCTATCCTCTATCCTATCCAATCCTCTATCCTATCATCTATCCTATCATATCCTCTATCCTATCCTATCTTCTATCCTATCCTATTCTCGATCCTATTCTATCCTCTATCCTATCCTATCCTCAATCCAATCCTAGACTCTATCCTATCCTATCCCCTATCGTATCCTATCGTCTATCCTATGCAATCCTGTATCCTATCCTCTATCCTATCCTATCCTCTATCCTATCCTATCCTCTATCCTATCCTATCCTCTATCCTATCATATCCTCTATCCTATCCTATCCTCTATCCTATCCTATCCACTATCGTATGCTCTATTCTATCCTATCCTCTATCCTATCCAATCCAATATCCTATCCTCTACCCTATCCTATCCTCTACCCTATAATACCATGTATCCTATCCTATTCTCTATCCTATCCTATTCTCTATCCTATCCTATCCTATCCTCTATCCTATCCTATCCTCTATCCTATCCTATCCTCTATCCTATCCTATCCTCTATCCTATCCTATCCTCTATCCTATCCTATCCTATCCTATCCTCTATCGTATCCTCTCCTCAATCCTATCCTATCCTCAATCCTAACCTATCCTCTATCCTATCCTATTCTCTATCCTATCCTATCCTCTATCCTATCCTATCCTCTATCGTATCCTATCCTCTATCCTATCCAATCCTCTATCCTATCCTCTATCCAATCCTATTCTCTATCCTATCCTATCCCCTATCGTATCCTATCGTCTATCCTTTCCAATCCTGTATCCTATCCTCTATCCTATCCTACCCTCTATCCTATCCTATCCTCTATCCTATCCTATCCTCTATCCTATCCTATCCTCTATCCTATCTTATCCTCTATCCTATCCTGTACTCTATTCTATCCTATCCTCTATCTTATCCTATCCACTATCCTATCCTATCCTCAATCCAATAATATACTCTATCCTATCCTATCTTCTATCGTATCCTATCCTCTATCCTATCCAATCCTCTATCCTATCATCTATCCTATCCTATCCTCTATCCTATCCTATCCTATTCTCTATCCTATCCTATCCTCTATCCTATCCTATCCACTATCGTATGCTCTATCCTATCCTATCCTCTATCCTATCCAATCCTGTATCCTATCCTCAATCCTATCCTATCCTCAATCCAATCCTATACTCATTCCTATCCTATCCTCTATCGTATCCAATCCTGTACCCTATCCTCAATCCTATCCTATCCTCAATCCAATCCTATACTCATTCCTATCCTATCCTCTATCGTATCCTATCCTCTATCCTATCCAATCCTCTATCCAATCCTCTATCCTATCCTCTATCCAATCCTATTCTCTATCCTATCCTATCCTATCCTCTATCCTATCCTATCCTCTATCCTATCCTATCCTATCCTATCCTCTATCCTATCCTATCCTCAATCCTAACCTATCCTCTATCCTATCCTTTTCTCTATCCTATCCTATCCTCTATCCTATCCTATCCTCTATCGTATCCTATCCTCTATCCTATCCAATCCTCCATCCTATCCTCTATCCAATCCTATACTCTATCCTATCCTATCCCCTATCGTATCCTATCGTCTATCCTTTCCAATCCTGTATCCTATCCTCTATCCTATCCTACCCTCTATCCTATCCTATCCTCTATCCTATCCTATCCTCTATCCTATCCTATCCTCTATCCTATCTTATCCTCTATCCTATCCTGTACTCTATTCTATCCTATCCTCTATCTTATCCTATCCACTATATTATCCTATCCTCAATCCAATAATATACTCTATCCTATCCTATCTTCTATCGTATCCTATCCTCTATCCTATCCAATCCTCTATCCTATCCAATCCTCTATCCTATCATCTATCCTATCATATCCTCTATCCTATCCTATCTCCTATCCTATCCTATTCTCGATCCTATTCTATCCTCTATCCTATCCTATCCTCAAACCAATCCTAGACTCTATCCTATCCTATCCCCTATCGTATCCTATCGTCTATCCTATGCAATCCTGTATCCTATCCTCTATCCTATCCTATTCTCGATCCTATTCTATCCTCTATCCTATCCTATCCTCTATCGTATCCTATCCTCTATCCTATCCAATCCTCTATCCTATCCTCTATCCAATCCTATACTCTATCCTATCCTATCCCCTATCGTATCCTATCGTCTATCCTTTCCAATCCTGTATCCTATCCTCTATCCTATCCTACCCTCTATCCTATCCTATCCTCTATCCTATCCTATCCTCTATCCTATCCTATCCTCTATCCTATCTTATCCTCTATCCTATCCTGTACTCTATTCTATCCTATCCTCTATCTTATCCTATCCACTATCCTATCCTATCCTCAATCCAATAATATACTCTATCCTATCCTATCTTCTATCGTATCCTATCCTCTATCCTATCCAATCCTCTATCCTATCATCTATCCTATCCTATCCTCTATCCTATCCTATCTTCTATCCTATCCTATTCTCTATCCTATCCTATCCTCTATCCTATCCTATCCACTATCGTATGCTCTATCCTATCCTATCCTCTATCCTATCCAATCCTGTATCCTATCCTCAATCCTATCCTATCCTCAATCCAATCCTATACTCATTCCTATCCTATCCTCTATCGTATCCTATCCTCTATCCTATCCAATCCTGTACCCTATCCTCAATCCTATCCTATCCTCAATCCAATCCTATACTCATTCCTATCCTATCCTCTATCGTATACTATCCTCTATCCTATCCAATCCTCTATCCAATCCTATACTCTATCCTATCCTATCCCCTATCGTATCCTATCGTCTATCCTATTCAATCCTGTATCCTATCCTCTAGCCTATCCTATCCTCTATCCTATCCTATCCTCTATCCTATCCTATCCTCTATCCTATCCTATCCTCTATCCTATCTTATCCTCTATCGTATCCTGTACTCTATTCTATCCTATCCTCTATCTTATCCTATCCACTATCCTATCCTATCCTCAATCCAATAATATACTCTATCTTATCCTATCCTCTATCGTATCCTATCCTCTATCCTATCCAATCCTCTATCCTATCCTATCCTCTATCCTATCCTATCTTCAATCCTATACTATTCTCTATCCTATCCTATCCTCTATCCTATCCAATCCCCTATCCTATCCTCTACCCTATCCTACCCTTTACCGTATAATACCATGTATACTATCCTATTCTCTATCGTATCCTATCCTATCCTCTATCCTATCCTCTATCCTATCATATCCTCTATCCTATCCTATCCTATCCTATCCTATCCTCTATCCTATCCTCTATCCTATCCTCTATCCTATCCTATCCTCTATCCTATCCTATCCTCTATCCTATCCTATCCTCTACCGTATAATACCATGTATACTATCCTATTCTCTATCGTATCCTATCCTATCCTCTATCCTATCCTCTATCCTATCATATCCTCTATCCTATCCTATCCTATCCTATCCTATCCTCTATCCTATCCTCTATCCTATCCTCTATCCTATCCTATCCTCTACCCTATCCTATCCTCTATCCTATCCTATCCTCTATCCTATCCTATCCTCAATCCTATCCTGTTCTCTATCCTATTCTATCCTCTATCCTATCCTATCCTCAATCCAATCCTATACTCTATCCTATCCTATCCCCTATCGTATCCTATCGTCTATCCTATGCAATCCTGTATCCTATCCTCTATCCTATCCTATCCTCTATCCTATCCTATCCACTATCGTATGCTCTATTCTATCCTATCCTCTATCCTATCCAATCCAATATCCTATCCTCTACCCTATCCTATCCTCTACCCTATAATACCATGTATCCTATCTTATCCTCTATCCTATCCTGTACTCTATTCTATCCTATCCTCTATCTTATCCTATCCACTATCCTATCCTATCCTCAATCCAATAATATACTCTATCCTATCCTATCTTCTATCGTATCCTATCCTCTATCCTATCCAATCCTCTATCCTATCATCTATCCTATCCTATCCTCTATCCTATCCTATCTTCTATCCTATCCTATTCTCTATCCTATCCTATCCTCTATCCTATCCTATCCACTATCGTATGCTCTATCCTATCCTATCCTCTATCCTATCCAATCCTGTATCCTATCCTCAATCCTATCCTATCCTCAATCCAATCCTATACTCATTCCTATCCTATCCTCTATCGTATCCTATCCTCTATCCTATCCAATCCTGTACCCTATCCTCAATCCTATCCTATCCTCAATCCAATCCTATACTCATTCCTATCCTATCCTCTATCGTATACTATCCTCTATCCTATCCAATCCTCTATCCAATCCTATACTCTATCCTATCCTATCCCCTATCGTATCCTATCGTCTATCCTATTCAATCCTGTATCCTATCCTCTAGCCTATCCTATCCTCTATCCTATCCTATCCTCTATCCTATCCTATCCTCTATCCTATCCTATCCTCTATCCTATCTTATCCTCTATCGTATCCTGTACTCTATTCTATCCTATCCTCTATCTTATCCTATCCACTATCCTATCCTATCCTCAATCCAATAATATACTCTATCTTATCCTATCCTCTATCGTATCCTATCCTCTATCCTATCCAATCCTCTATCCTATCCTATCCTCTATCCTATCCTATCTTCAATCCTATACTATTCTCTATCCTATCCTATCCTCTATCCTATCCAATCCCCTATCCTATCCTCTACCCTATCCTATCCTCTACCGTATAATACCATGTATACTATCCTATTCTCTATCGTATCCTATCCTATCCTCTATCCTATCCTCTATCCTATCATATCCTCTATCCTATCCTATCCTATCCTATCCTATCCTCTATCCTATCCTCTATCCTATCCTCTATCCTATCCTATCCTCTATCCTATCCTATCCTCTATCCTATCCTATCCTCTACCGTATAATACCATGTATACTATCCTATTCTCTATCGTATCCTATCCTATCCTCTATCCTATCCTCTATCCTATCATATCCTCTATCCTATCCTATCCTATCCTATCCTATCCTCTATCCTATCCTCTATCCTATCCTCTATCCTATCCTATCCTCTACCCTATCCTATCCTCTATCCTATCCTATCCTCTATCCTATCCTATCCTCAATCCTATCCTGTTCTCTATCCTATTCTATCCTCTATCCTATCCTATCCTCAATCCAATCCTATACTCTATCCTATCCTATCCCCTATCGTATCCTATCGTCTATCCTATGCAATCCTGTATCCTATCCTCTATCCTATCCTATCCTCTATCCTATCCTATCCACTATCGTATGCTCTATTCTATCCTATCCTCTATCCTATCCAATCCAATATCCTATCCTCTACCCTATCCTATCCTCTACCCTATAATACCATGTATCCTATCCTATTCTCTATCCTATCCTATTCTCTATCCTATCCTATCCTATCCTCTATCCTATCCTATCCTCTATCCTATCCTATCCTCTATCCTATCCTATCCTCTATCCTATCCTATCCTCTATCCTATCCTCTCCTCAATCCTATCCTATCCTCAATCCTAACCTATCCTCTATCCTATCCTTTTCTCTATCCTATCCTATCCTCTATCCTATCCTATCCTCTATCGTATCCTATCCTCTATCCTATCCAATCCTCCATCCTATCCTCTATCCAATCCTATACTCTATCCTATCCTATCCCCTATCGTATCCTATCGTCTATCCTTTCCAATCCTGTATCCTATCCTCTATCCTATCCTACCCTCTATCCTATCCTATCCTCTATCCTATCCTATCCTCTATCCTATCCTATCCTCTATCCTATCTTATCCTCTATCCTATCCTGTACTCTATTCTATCCTATCCTCTATCTTACCCTATCCACTATCCTATCCTATCCTCAATCCAATAATATACTCTATCCTATCCTATCTTCTATCGTATCCTATCCTCTATCCTATCCAATCCTCTATCCTATCATCTATCCTATCATATCCTCTATCCTATCCTATCTTCTATCCTATCCTATTCTCGATCCTATTCTATCCTCTATCCTATCCTATCCTCAATCCAATCCTAGACTCTATCCTATCCTATCCCCTATCGTATCCTATCGTCTATCCTATGCAATCCTGTATCCTATCCTCTATCCTATCCTATCCTCTATCCTATCCTATCCTCTATCCTATCCTATCCTCTATCCTATCCTATCCTCTATCCTATCCTATCCTCTATCCTATCCTATCCTCTATCCTATCCTATCCTCTATCCTATCCTATCCTCTATCCTATCCTATCCTCTATCCTATCCTATCCTCTATCCTATCCTATCCTATCCTATCCTCTATCGTATCCTCTCCTCAATCCTATCCTATCCTCAATCCTAACCTATCCTCTATCCTATCCTATTCTCTATCCTATCCTATCCTCTATCCTATCCTATCCTCTATCGTATCCTATCCTCTATCCTATCCAATCCTCTATCCTATCCTCTATCCAATCCTATACTCTATCCTATCCTATCCCCTATCGTATCCTATCGTCTATCCTTTCCAATCCTGTATCCTATCCTCTATCCTATCCTACCCTCTATCCTATCCTATCCTCTATCCTATCCTATCCTCTATCCTATCCTATCCTCTATCCTATCTTATCCTCTATCCTATCCTGTACTCTATTCTATCCTATCCTCTATCTTATCCTATCCACTATCCTATCCTATCCTCAATCCAATAATATACTCTATCCTATCCTATCTTCTATCGTATCCTATCCTCTATCCTATCCAATCCTCTATCCTATCATCTATCCTATCCTATCCTCTATCCTATCCTATCCTATTCTCTATCCTATCCTATCCTCTATCCTATCCTATCCACTATCGTATGCTCTATCCTATCCTATCCTCTATCCTATCCAATCCTGTATCCTATCCTCAATCCTATCCTATCCTCAATCCAATCCTATACTCATTCCTATCCTATCCTCTATCGTATCCAATCCTGTACCCTATCCTCAATCCTATCCTATCCTCAATCCAATCCTATACTCATTCCTATCCTATCCTCTATCGTATCCTATCCTCTATCCTATCCAATCCTCTATCCAATCCTCTATCCTATCCTCTATCCAATCCTATTCTCTATCCTATCCTATCCTATCCTCTATCCTATCCTATCCTCTATCCTATCCTATCCTCTATCCTATCCTATCCTCTATCCTATCCTATCCTCTATCCTATCCTCTCCTCAATCCTATCCTATCCTCAATCCTAACCTATCCTCTATCCTATCCTTTTCTCTATCCTATCCTATCCTCTATCCTATCCTATCCTCTATCGTATCCTATCCTCTATCCTATCCAATCCTCCATCCTATCCTCTATCCAATCCTATACTCTATCCTATCCTATCCCCTATCGTATCCTATCGTCTATCCTTTCCAATCCTGTATCCTATCCTCTATCCTATCCTACCCTCTATCCTATCCTATCCTCTATCCTATCCTATCCTCTATCCTATCCTATCCTCTATCCTATCTTATCCTCTATCCTATCCTGTACTCTATTCTATCCTATCCTCTATCTTATCCTATCCACTATATTATCCTATCCTCAATCCAATAATATACTCTATCCTATCCTATCTTCTATCGTATCCTATCCTCTATCCTATCCAATCCTCTATCCTATCCAATCCTCTATCCTATCATCTATCCTATCATATCCTCTATCCTATCCTATCTTCTATCCTATCCTATTCTCGATCCTATTCTATCCTCTATCCTATCCTATCCTCAAACCAATCCTAGACTCTATCCTATCCTATCCCCTATCGTATCCTATCGTCTATCCTATGCAATCCTGTATCCTATCCTCTATCCTATCCTATCCTCTATCCTATCCTATCCACTATCGTATGCTCTATTCTATCCTATCCTCTATCCTATCCAATCCAATATCCTATCCTCTACCCTATCCTATCCTCTACCCTATAATACCATGTATCCTATCCTATTCTCTATCCTATCCTATTCTCTATCCTATCCTATCCTATCCTCTATCCTATCCTATCCTCTATCCTATCCTATCCTCTATCCTATTCTATCCTCTATCGTATCCTCTCCTCAATCCTATCCTATCCTCAATCCTAACCTATCCTCTATCCTATCCTATTCTCTATCCTATCCTATCCTCTATCCTATCCTATCCTCTATCGTATCCTATCCTCTATCCTATCCAATCCTCTATCCTATCCTCTATCCAATCCTATACTCTATCCTATCCTATCCCCTATCGTATCCTATCGTCTATCCTTTCCAGTCCTGTATCCTATCCTCTATCCTATCCTACCCTCTATCCTATCCTATCCTCTATCCTATCCTATCCTCTATCCTATCCTATCCTCTATCCTATCTTATCCTCTATCCTATCCTGTACTCTATTCTATCATATCCTCTATCTTATCCTATCCACTATCCTATCCTATCCTCAATCCAATAATATACTCTATCCTATCCTATCTTCTATCGTATCCTATCCTCTATCCTATCCAATCCTCTATCCTATCATCTATCCTATCCTATCCTCTATCCTATCCTATCTTCTATCCTATCCTATTCTCTATCCTATCCTATCCTCTATCCTATCCTATCCACTATCGTATGCTCTATCCTATCCTATCCTCTATCCTATCCAATCCTGTATCCTATCCTCAATCCAATCCTATCCTCAATCCAATCCTATACTCGTTCCTATCCTATCCTCTATCGTATCCAATCCTGTACCCTATCCTCAATCCTATACTATCCTCAATCCAATCCTATACTCATTCCTATCCTATCCTCTATCGTATCCTATCCTCTATCCTATCCAATCCTCTATCCAATCCTCTATCCTATCCTCTATCCAATCCTATACTCTATCCTATCCTATCCCCTATCGTATCCTATCGTCTATCCTATTCAATCCTGTATCCTATCCTCTATCCTATCCTATCCTCTATCCTATCCTATACTCTATCCTATCTTATCCTCTATCCTATCCTGTACTCTATTCTATCCTATCCTCTATCTTATCCTATCCACTATCCTATCCTATCCTCAATCCAATAATATACTCTATCCTATCCTATCCTCTATCGTATCCTATCCTCTATCCTATCCAATCCTCTATCCTATCCTCTATCCTATCCTATCCTCTATCCTATCCTATCTTAAATCCTATACTATTCTCTATCCTATCCAATCCTGTATCCTATCCAATCCCCTATCCTATCCTCTACCCTATACTATCCTCTACCCTATAATACCATGTATCCTATCCTATTCTCTATCGTATCCTATCCTATCCTCTATCCTATCCTCTATCCTGTCATATCCTCTATCCTATCCTATCCTATCCTCTATCCTATCCTATCCTATCCTCTATCCTATCCTATCCTATCCTCTATCCTATCATCTATCCTATCCTCTATCCTATCCTATCCTCTATCCTATCCTATCCTCTATCCTATCCTATCCTCAATCCTATCCTATTCTCTATCCTATTCTATCCTCTATCCTATCCTATCCTCAATCCAATCCTTTACTCTATCCTATCCTATCCCCTATCGTATCCTATCGTCTATCCTATGCAATCCTGTATCCTATCCTCTATCCTATCCTATCCTCTATCCTATCCTATCCTCAATCCTAACCTATCCCCTATCCTATCCTATTCTCTATCCTATTCTATCCTCTATCCTATCCTATCCTCTATCGTATCCTATCCTCTATCCTATCCAATCCTCTATCCTATCCTCTATCCAATCCTATACTCTATCCTATCCTATCCCCTATCGTATCCTATCGTCTATCCTATCCAATCCTGTATCCTATCCTCTATCCTATCCTACCCTCTATCCTATCCTATCCTCTATCCTATCCTATTCTCTATCCTATCCTATCCTCTATCCTATCCTATCCTCTATGATATCCTATCCTCTATCCTATTCTATCCTCAATCCTATTCTATCCTCAATCCAATCCTATACTCATTCCTATCCTATCCTCTATCGTATCCTATCCTCAATCCTATCCTATCCTCTATCCTATCCTCTCCTCAATCCTATCCTATCCTCAATCCTAACCTATCCTCTATCCTATCCTATTCTCTATCCTATCCTATCCTCAATCCAATCGTATACTCTATCCTATCCTATCCTCTATCGTATCCTATCCTCTATCCTATCCAATCCTCTATCCTATCCTCTATCCTATCCTATCCTCTTTCCTACCCTATCTTCTATCCTATACTATTCTCTATCCTATCCAATCCTCTATCCTATCCAATCCTCTATCCTATCATCTATCCTATCATATCCTCTATCCTATCCTATCTTCTATCCTATCCTATTCTCGATCCTATTCTATCCTCTATCCTATCCTATCCTCAAACCAATCCTAGACTCTATCCTATCCTATCCCCTATCGTATCCTATCGTCTATCCTATGCAATCCTGTATCCTATCCTCTATCCTATCCTATCCTCTATCCTATCCTATCCACTATCGTATGCTCTATTCTATCCTATCCTCTATCCTATCCAATCCAATATCCTATCCTCTACCCTATCCTATCCTCTACCCTATAATACCATGTATCCTATCCTATTCTCTATCCTATCCTATTCTCTATCCTATCCTATCCTATCCTCTATCCTATCCTATCCTCTATCCTATCCTATCCTCTATCCTATTCTATCCTCTATCGTATCCTCTCCTCAATCCTATCCTATCCTCAATCCTAACCTATCCTCTATCCTATCCTATTCTCTATCCTATCCTATCCTCTATCCTATCCAATCCTGTATCCTATCCAATCCCCTATCCTATCCTCTACCCTATACTATCCTCTACCCTATAATACCATGTATCCTATCCTATTCTCTATCGTATCCTATCCTATCCTCTATCCTATCCTCTATCCTGTCATATCCTCTATCCTATCCTATCCTATCCTCTATCCTATCCTATCCTATCCTCTATCCTATCCTATCCTATCCTCTATCCTATCATCTATCCTATCCTCTATCCTATCCTATCCTCTATCCTATCCTATCCTCTATCCTATCCTATCCTCAATCCTATCCTATTCTCTATCCTATTCTATCCTCTATCCTATCCTATCCTCAATCCAATCCTTTACTCTATCCTATCCTATCCCCTATCGTATCCTATCGTCTATCCTATGCAATCCTGTATCCTATCCTCTATCCTATCCTATCCTCTATCCTATCCTATCCTCAATCCTAACCTATCCCCTATCCTATCCTATTCTCTATCCTATTCTATCCTCTATCCTATCCTATCCTCTATCGTATCCTATCCTCTATCCTATCCAATCCTCTATCCTATCCTCTATCCAATCCTATACTCTATCCTATCCTATCCCCTATCGTATCCTATCGTCTATCCTATCCAATCCTGTATCCTATCCTCTATCCTATCCTACCCTCTATCCTATCCTATCCTCTATCCTATCCTATTCTCTATCCTATCCTATCCTCTATCCTATCCTATCCTCTATGATATCCTATCCTCTATCCTATTCTATCCTCAATCCTATTCTATCCTCAATCCAATCCTATACTCATTCCTATCCTATCCTCTATCGTATCCTATCCTCAATCCTATCCTATCCTCTATCCTATCCTCTCCTCAATCCTATCCTATCCTCAATCCTAACCTATCCTCTATCCTATCCTATTCTCTATCCTATCCTATCCTCAATCCAATCGTATACTCTATCCTATCCTATCCTCTATCGTATCCTATCCTCTATCCTATCCAATCCTCTATCCTATCCTCTATCCTATCCTATCCTCTTTCCTACCCTATCTTCTATCCTATACTATTCTCTATCCTATCCAATCCTCTATCCTATCCAATCCTCTATCCTATCATCTATCCTATCATATCCTCTATCCTATCCTATCTTCTATCCTATCCTATTCTCGATCCTATTCTATCCTCTATCCTATCCTATCCTCAAACCAATCCTAGACTCTATCCTATCCTATCCCCTATCGTATCCTATCGTCTATCCTATGCAATCCTGTATCCTATCCTCTATCCTATCCTATCCTCTATCCTATCCTATCCACTATCGTATGCTCTATTCTATCCTATCCTCTATCCTATCCAATCCAATATCCTATCCTCTACCCTATCCTATCCTCTACCCTATAATACCATGTATCCTATCCTATTCTCTATCCTATCCTATTCTCTATCCTATCCTATCCTATCCTCTATCCTATCCTATCCTCTATCCTATCCTATCCTCTATCCTATTCTATCCTCTATCGTATCCTCTCCTCAATCCTATCCTATCCTCAATCCTAACCTATCCTCTATCCTATCCTATTCTCTATCCTATCCTATCCTCTATCCTATCCTATCCTCTATCGTATCCTATCCTCTATCCTATCCAATCCTCTATCCTATCCTCTATCCAATCCTATACTCTATCCTATCCTATCCCCTATCGTATCCTATCGTCTATCCTTTCCAGTCCTGTATCCTATCCTCTATCCTATCCTACCCTCTATCCTATCCTATCCTCTATCCTATCCTATCCTCTATCCTATCCTATCCTCTATCCTATCTTATCCTCTATCCTATCCTGTACTCTATTCTATCATATCCTCTATCTTATCCTATCCACTATCCTATCCTATCCTCAATCCAATAATATACTCTATCCTATCCTATCTTCTATCGTATCCTATCCTCTATCCTATCCAATCCTCTATCCTATCATCTATCCTATCCTATCCTCTATCCTATCCTATCTTCTATCCTATCCTATTCTCTATCCTATCCTATCCTCTATCCTATCCTATCCACTATCGTATGCTCTATCCTATCCTATCCTCTATCCTATCCAATCCTGTATCCTATCCTCAATCCAATCCTATCCTCAATCCAATCCTATACTCGTTCCTATCCTATCCTCTATCGTATCCAATCCTGTACCCTATCCTCAATCCTATACTATCCTCAATCCAATCCTATACTCATTCCTATCCTATCCTCTATCGTATCCTATCCTCTATCCTATCCAATCCTCTATCCAATCCTCTATCCTATCCTCTATCCAATCCTATACTCTATCCTATCCTATCCCCTATCGTATCCTATCGTCTATCCTATTCAATCCTGTATCCTATCCTCTATCCTATCCTATCCTCTATCCTATCCTATACTCTATCCTATCTTATCCTCTATCCTATCCTGTACTCTATTCTATCCTATCCTCTATCTTATCCTATCCACTATCCTATCCTATCCTCAATCCAATAATATACTCTATCCTATCCTATCCTCTATCGTATCCTATCCTCTATCCTATCCAATCCTCTATCCTATCCTCTATCCTATCCTATCCTCTATCCTATCCTATCTTAAACCCTATACTATTCTCTATCCTATCCAATCCTGTATCCTATCCAATCCCCTATCCTATCCTCTACCCTATACTATCCTCTACCCTATAATACCATGTATCCTATCCTATTCTCTATCGTATCCTATCCTATCCTCTATCCTATCCTCTATCCTGTCATATCCTCTATCCTATCCTATCCTATCCTCTATCCTATCCTATCCTATCCTCTATCCTATCCTATCCTATCCTCTATCCTATCATCTATCCTATCCTCTATCCTATCCTATCCTCTATCCTATCCTATCCTCTATCCTATCCTATCCTCAATCCTATCCTATTCTCTATCCTATTCTATCCTCTATCCTATCCTATCCTCAATCCAATCCTTTACTCTATCCTATCCTATCCCCTATCGTATCCTATCGTCTATCCTATGCAATCCTGTATCCTATCCTCTATCCTATCCTATCCTCTATCCTATCCTATCCTCAATCCTAACCTATCCCCTATCCTATCCTATTCTCTATCCTATTCTATCCTCTATCCTATCCTATCCTCTATCGTATCCTATCCTCTATCCTATCCAATCCTCTATCCTATCGTCTATCCAATCCTATACTCTATCCTATCCTATCCCCTATCGTATCCTATCGTCTATCCTATCCAATCCTGTATCCTATCCTCTATCCTATCCTACCCTCTATCCTATCCTATCCTCTATCCTATCCTATTCTCTATCCTATCCTATCCTCTATCCTATCCTATCCTCTATGATATCCTATCCTCTATCCTATTCTATCCTCAATCCTATTCTATCCTCAATCCAATCCTATACTCATTCCTATCCTATCCTCTATCGTATCCTATCCTCAATCCTATCCTATCCTCTATCCTATCCTCTCCTCAATCCTATCCTATCCTCAATCCTAACCTATCCTCTATCCTATCCTATTCTCTATCCTATCCTATCCTCAATCCAATCGTATACTCTATCCTATCCTATCCTCTATCGTATCCTATCCTCTATCCTATCCAATCCTCTATCCTATCCTCTATCCTATCCTATCCTCTTTCCTACCCTAACTTCTATCCTATACTATTCTCTATCCTATCCTATCCTCAATCCAATCGTATACTCTATCCTATCCTCTCCTCTATCGTATTCTATCCTCTATCCTATCCAATCCTGTATCCTATCCTCTACCCTATCTTATCCTCCACCCTATAATACCATGTATCCTATCCTATTCTCTATCCTATCCTATCATATCCTCTATCCTATCCTCTATCCTATCATATCCTCTATCCTATCCTATACTCTATCCTGTCCTATCCTCAATCCTATCCTATCCTCTATCCTATCCTATCCTCCATGATATCATATCCTCTATCCTATTCTATCCTCAATCCTATCCTATCCTCAATCCAATCCTATACTCATTCCTATCCTATCCTCTATCGTATCCTATCCTCTATCCTATCCAATCCTCTATCCTATCCTCTATCCTATCCTATCCACTATCGTATGCTCTATACTATCCTATCCTCTATCCTATCCTATCCTCTATCCTATCCTATCCTCTATCCAATCCTCTCCTCAATCCTATCCTATCCTCTATCCTATTCTATCCTCTATCATATCCTTTCCTCTATCCTATCCTATCCTCTATCCTATCCTATCCTCTTACTTATCCTATCCTCTATCCTATCCTATCCTCTATCCAATCCTATCCTCTATCCTATCCTATCCTCTTACTCATCCTATCCTCTATCCTATCCTATCCTCTATCGTATCCTCCATCCTAGGCAATCCCATATCCTATCCTCTATCCTATCCTATCCTCTATCGTATCCTTTTTTCTATAATATCGTATGTTCTATCGTATCCTATCCTCTATCCTATCCTTTCCTTTATCCTATCCTCTATCCTATCCTATCCTCTATCCTATCCTTTCCTCTATCCTATCCTCTATCCAATCCTATCCTCTATCCTATCTTATCACCTATCCTATCATATCCTCTCTCCTATCCTATCCCCTATCCTATCCTATCCTCTATCCTATCCTATCCTCTATCCAATCTTATCCTCTGTCCTATCCTATCCTCTATCCTATCCTATCCTCTATGCTATCCTATCCTCTATCCTATCCTATGCTCTCACTAATCCTATCCTCTATTATATCCTATCCTCTATCCTATCCTATCCTCTATCCTATCCTATCCTCTATCCTATCCTATCCTCTATCCTATCCTATCCTCTATCCTATCCTATCCTCTATGCTATCCTATCCTCTATCCTATCCTATGCTCTCACTAATCCTATCCTCTATTATATCCTATCCTCTATCCTATCCTATCCTCTATCCTATCCTATCCTCTATCCTATCCTATCCTCTATCCTATCCTATTCTCTATCATATCCTATCCTCTATCCTATCCTATCCTCTATCCTATCCTATTCTCTATCATATCCTATCCTCTATCCTATCCTATCCTCTTACTTATCCTATCCTATCCTCTATCCTATCCTATCCCCTTTCCAATCCTATCCTCTATCCTATCCTATCCTCTATCCTATCCCATCATCAATCCTATCCTTTCGTCTATCCTATCCTCTATCCTATCCTATCCTCTTACTTATCCTATCCTCTATCCTATCCTATCCTCTATCCTATCCTATCCTCTATCCTATCTTATCCTCTATCCTATCCTATCCTCTATCTAATCTTATTCTCTGTCCTATCCTATCCTCTATCCTATCCTATCCTCTATCCTAACCTATCCTCTATCCTATCCTATCCTCTATCCTATCCTATCCACTATTCTATCCTATCCTCTATCGTATCCTATAATCTATCCAATCTTATCCTCTATCCTATTCTATCCTCTATCCTATCCTATTCTCTATCATATCCTATCCTCTATCCTATCCCATCCTCAATCCTATCCTTTCCTCTTACTTATCCTATCCTCTATCCTATCCAATCCCCTATCCTATCCTCTATCCTATTCTTTCCTCTACCCTATCATACCATGTATCCTATCCTATTCTCTATCCTATCCTATCCTCTATCGTATGCTCTATCCTATCCTATCAACTATCCTATCCTATCCTCTATCCTATCCTATCAACTATCCTATCCTATCCTCTATCCTATCCTATCCTCTATCGTATGCTCTATAATATCCTATCAACTATCCTATCCTATCCTCTATCCTATCCTATCAACTATCCTATCCTATCCTATCCTATCCTATCCTATCCTATCCTATCCTATCCTCTATCCTATCCTATACTCTATCCTATCCTATCCTCTATCGTATCCTATACTCTATCCTATCCCATCCTCTATCGTATCCTATCCTCTATCCTATCCTGTCCTCTATCCTATCTTATCACCTATCCTATCATATCCTCTCTCCTATCCTATCCCCTATCCTATCCTATCCTCTATCCTATCCTATCCTCTACCCAATCTTATCCTCTGTCCTATCCTATCCTCTATCCTATCCTATCCTCTATGCTATCCTATCCTCTATCCTATCCTATGCTCTCACTAATCCTATCCTCTATTATATCCTATCCTCTATCCTATCCTATCCTCTATCCTAACCTATCCTCTATCCTATCCTATCCTCTATCCTATCCTATCCTCTATCCTATCCTATCCCCTATGCTATCCTATCCTCTATCCTATCCTATGCTCTCACTAATCCTATCCTCTATTATATCCTATCCTCTATTATATCCTATCCTCTATCCTATCCTATCCTCTATCCTATCCTATCCTCTATCCTATCCTATCCTCTATCCTATCCTATTCTCTATCATATCCTATCCTCTATCCTATCCTATCCTCTTAGTTATCCTATCCTATCCTCTATCCTATCCTATCCCCTATCCAATCCTATCCTCTATCCTATCCTATCCTCTATCCTATCCCATCCTCAATCCTATCCTTTCCTCTTACTTATCCTATCCTCTATCCTATCCAATCCCCTATCCTATCCTCTATCCTATTCTTTCCTCTACCCTATCATACCATGTATCCTATCCTATTCTCTATCCTATCCTATCCTCTATCGTATGCTCTATCCTATCCTATCAACTATCCTATCCTATCCTCTATCCTATCCTATCAACTATCCTATCCTATCCTCTATCCTATCCTATACTCTATCCTATCCTATCCTCTATCGTATCCTATACTCTATCCTATCCCATCCTCAATCGTATCCTATCCTCTATCCTATCCTGTCCTCTATCTTATCCTATCCTCTATCCTATCTTATCCTCTATCCTATCCTATCATCAATCGTAACCTATCCTATCCTCTATCGTATCCTATCCTCTATCCTATCCTGTCCTCTATCTTATCCTATCCTCTATCCTATCTTACCCTCTATCCAATCCTATCCTCTATCCTATCCTTTCCTCTATCCTATCCTATCCTCTATCCTATCCTATCCTCTTACTTATCCTATCCTCTATCCTATCCTATCCTCTATCCAATCCTATCCTCTATCCTATCCTATCCTCTTACTTATCCTATCCTCTATCCTATCCTATCCTCTATCCTTTCCGATCCTCTATCCTATCCTATCCTCCATCCTAGGCAATCCCATATCCTATCCTCTATCCTATCCTATCCTCCATCGTATCCTTTTTTCTATAATATCGTATGTTCTATCGTATCCTATCCTCTCTCCTAACCTATCCCCTATCCTATCCTATCCTCAATCCTATCCTATCCTCTATCCAATCTTATCCTCTGTCCTATCCTATCCTCTATCCTATCCTATCCTCTATGCTATCCTATCCTCTATCCTATCCTATGCTCTCACTAATCCTATCCTCTATTATATCCTATCCTCTATCCTATCCTATCCTCTATCCTATCCTATCCTCTATCCTATCCTATCCTCTATCCTATCCTATCCTCTATCCTATCCTATCCTCTATCGTATCCTATCCTCTATCCTATCCAATCCTCTATCCCATCCTCTATCCTATCCTATCCTCTATCCTATCCTCTTCTCTATCATATCCTATCCTCTATCCTATCCTATCCTCTTACTTATCCTATCCTATCCTCTATCCTATCCTATCCCCTATCCAATCCTATCCTCTATCCTATCCTATCCTCTATCCTATCCCATCATCAATCCTATCCTTTCGTCTATCCTATCCTCTATCCTATCCTATCCTCTTACTTATCCTATCCTCTATCCTATCCTATCCTCTATCCTATCCTATCCTCTATCCTATCTTATCCTCTATCCTATCCTATCCTCTATCTAATCTTATTCTCTGTCCTATCCTATCCTCTATCCTATACTATCCTCTATCCTAACCTATCCTCTATCCTATCCTATCCTCTATCCTATCCTATCCACTATTCTATCCTATCCTCTATCGTATCCTATAATCTATCCAATCTTATCCTCTATCCTATTCTATCCTCTATCCTATCCTATTCTCTATCATATCCTATCCTCTATCCTATCCCATCCTCAATCCTATCCTTTCCTCTTACTTATCCTATCCTCTATCCTATTCTTTCCTCTACCCTATCATACCATGTATCCTATCCTATTCTCTATCCTATCCTATCCTCTATCGTATGCTCTATCCTATCCTATCAACTATCCTATCCTATCCTCTATCCTATCCTATCAACTATCCTATCCTATCCTCTATCCTATCCTATACTCTATCCTATCCTATCCTCTATCGTATCCTATACTCTATCCTATCCCATCCTCAATCGTATCCTATCCTCTATCCTATCCTGTCCTCTATCTTATCCTATCCTCTATCCTATCTTATCCTCTATCCTATCCTATCCTCAATCGTATCCTATCCTATCCTCTATCGTATCCTATCCTCTATCCTATCCTGTCCTCTATCTTATCCTATCCTCTATCCTATCTTACCCTCTATCCAATCCTATCCTCTATCCTATCCTTTCCTCTATCCTATCCTATCCTCTATCCTATCCTATCCTCTTACTTATCCTATCCTCTATCCTATCCTATCCTCTATCCAATCCTATCCTCTATCCTATCCTATCCTCTTACTTATCCTATCCTCTATCCTATCCTATCCTCTATCCTTTCCGATCCTCTATCCTATCCTATCCTCCATCCTAGGCAATCCCATATCCTATCCTCTATCCTATCCTATCCTCCATCGTATCCTTTTTTCTATAATATCGTATGTTCTATCGTATCCTATCCTCTCTCCTAACCTATCCCCTATCCTATCCTATCCTCTATCCTATCCTATCCTCTATCCAATCTTATCCTCTGTCCTATCCTATCCTCTATCCTATCCTATCCTCTATGCTATCCTATCCTCTATCCTATCCTATGCTCTCACTAATCCTATCCTCTATTATATCCTATCCTCTATCCTATCCTATCCTCTATCCTATCCTATCCTCTATCCTATCCTATCCTCTATCCTATCCTATCCTCTATCCTATCCTATCCTCTATCGTATCCTATCCTCTATCCTATCCAATCCTCTATCCCATCCTCTATCCTATCCTATCCTCTATCCTATCCTATTCTCTATCATATCCTATCCTCTATCCTATCCTATCCTCTTACTTATCCTATCCTATCCTCTATCCTATCCTATCCCCTATCCAATCCTATCCTCTATCCTATCCTATCCTCTATCCTATCCCATCATCAATCCTATTCTTTCGTCTATCCTATCCTCTATCCTATCCTATCCTCTTACTTATCCTATCCTCTATCCTATCCTATCCTCTATCCTATCCTATCCTCTATCCTATCTTATCCTCTATCCTATCCTATCCTCTATCTAATCTTATTCTCTGTCCTATCCTATCCTCTATCCTATCCTATCCTCTATCCTATCCTATCCTCTATCCTATCCTATCCTCTATCCTATCCTCTATCCTCTATCCTATCCTATCCTCTATCTTATCCTATCCTCTATCCTATCCTCTATCCTATCCTATCCTCAATCCTATCCTATCCTCAATCCTAACCTATCCCCTATCCTATCCTCTATCCTATCCTATCCTATCCTCTATCCTATCCTATCCTCTATCCTATCCTATCCTCTATCCTATCCTATCCTCTATCCTATCCTCTATCCTATCCTATCCTCTATCCTATCATATCCTCTATCCTATCCTCTATCCTATCATATCCTCTATCCTATCCTATCCTCTATCCTATCCCATCCTCTATCCTGTATCCAATCCTATGCTCAATTCTATCCTATCGTCTATCCAATCCTATCCTCAATTCTATCCTATCCTCTATCCAATCCTATCCTATCATATCCTCTATCCTATAATATCCTCTATCCTATCCACTATCCTATCATATCCTATCCTCAATCCTAACCTATTCTCTATCCTATCCTATCCTTTATCTTATCCTATCCTCTATCCTATCCTATCCTCTATCCTCTATCCTATCCTATCCTCTATATTATCCTATCCTCTATCCTATCCTACTTCTATCTTATCCTATCCTCTATCCTATCCAATTTTCTATCCTCTATCCAATCCTATCCTCAATTCTATCCTATCGTCTATCCAATCCTATCCTCAATTGCATCCTATCCTCTATCCTATCCTATCCTATCGTCAATCCTATCCTATTCTCCATCCTATCCTTTCCTCTATCCTATCCTATCCTCTATCCTATCCTATCCTCTATCCTATTCTATCCTTTATCCTATCCTCTACCCTATCATATCCTTTATGCTATCCTATCCTCTATCCTATCCTCTATCCTATCCTATCCTCTATCCTATCCTATCCTCTATCCTATCCTATCCTCTATCCTATCCTATCCTCTATCCTTTCCTATCCTCTATCCTATCCTATCCTCTATCCTATCCTATCCTCTATCCTATCCTATCCTCTATCCTATCCTATCCTCTATCCTATCCTATCCTCTATCCTATCCTATCCTCTATCCTATCCTATCGTCTATCCTATCCTATCCTCTATCCTATCCTATCCTCTATCCTATCCTATCCTCTATCCTATCCTATCCTCTATCCTATCCAATTCTCTATCCTCTATCCAATTCTATCCTCAATTCTATCCTATCGTCTATCCAATCCTATCCTCAATTCTATCCTATCCTCTATCCTATCCTATCCTATCATATCCTCTATCCTATAATATCCTCTATCCTATCCTCTATCCTATCACATCCTCTATCCTATCCTATCCTCTATCCTATCCTATCCTCTATCCTATAATATCCTCTATCCTATCCTCTATCCTATCATAACCTCTATCCTATCCTATCCTCTATCCTACCCTATCCTCTATCCTATCCAATTTTCTATCCTCTATCCAATCCTATCCTCAATTCTATCCTATCGTCTATCCAATCCTATCCTCAATTGCATCCTATCCTCTATCCTATCCTATCCTATCGTCAATCCTAACGTATTCTCTATCCTATCCTATCCTCTATCCTATCCTATCCTCTATCCTATCCAATTCTCTATCCTCTATCCAATCCTATCCTCAATTCTATCCTATCGTCTAACCAATCCTATCCTCAATTCTATTCTATCCTCTATCCTATCCTATCCTCTATCCTATCCCATCCTCAATCCTATCCTTTCCTCTATCCTATCCTCTATCCTATCCTATCCTCTTACTTATCCTATCCTCTATCCTATCCAATCCCCTATCCTATCCTCTGCCCTATAATACCATGTATCCTATCCTATTCTCTATCCTATCCTATCCTCTATCGTATGCTCTATCCTATTCTATCAACTATCCTATCCTATCCTCTATCCTATCCTATCAACTATCCTATCCTATCCTGTATCCTATCCTATCCTATCCTATCCTATCCTATCCTCTATCCTATCCTATACTCTATCCTATCCCATCCTCTATCGTATCCTATCCTCTATCCTATCCTGTCCTCTATCTTATCCTATCCTCTATCCTATCTTACCCTCTATCCAATCCTATCCTCTATCCTATCCTTTCCTCTATCCTATCCTATCCTCTATCCTATCCTATCCTCTTACTTATCCTATCCTCTATCCTATCCTATCCTCTATCCAATCCTATCCTCTATCCTATCCTATCCTCTTACTTATCCTATCCTCTATCCTATCCTATCCTCTATCCTATCCGATCCTCTATCCTATCCTATCCTCCATCCTAGGCAATCCCATATCCTATCCTCTATCCTATCCTATCCTCTATCGTATCCTTTTTTCTATAATATCGTATGTTCTATCGTATCCTATCCTCTATCCTATCCTTTCCTTTATCCTATCCTCTATCCTATCGTATCCTCTATCCTATCCTTTCCTCTATCCTATCCTCTATCCTATCCTATCCTCTATCCTATCCTGTCCTCTATCCTATCTTATCACCTATCCTATCATATCCTCTCTCCTATCCTATCCCCTATCCTATCCTATCCTCTATCCTATCCTATCCTCTATCCAATCTTATCCTCTGTCCTATCCTATCCTCTATCCTATCCTATCCTCTATGCTATCCTATCCTCTATCCTATCCTATGCTCTCACTAATCCTATCATCTATTATATCCTATCCTCTATCCTATCCTATCCTCTATCCTATCCTATCCTCTATCCTATCCTATCCTCTATCCTATCCTATCCTCTATCCTATCCTATCCTCTATCGTATCCTATCCTCTATCCTATCCAATCCTCTATCCCATCTTCTATCCTATCCTATCCTCTATCCTATCCTATTCTCTATCATATCCTATCCTCTATCCTATCCTATCCTCTTACTTATCCTATCCTATCCTCTATCCTATCCTATCCCCTATCCAATCCTATCCTCTATCCTATCCTATACTCTATCCTATCCCATCATCAATCCTATACTTTCGTCTATCCTATCCTCTATCCTATCCTATCCTCTTACTTATCCTATCCTCTATCCTATCCTATCCTCTATCCTATCCTATCCTCTATCCTATCTTATCCTCTATCCTATCCTATCCTCTATCTAATCTTATTCTCTGTCCTATCCTATCCTCTATCCTATCCTATCCTCTATCCTAACCTATCCTCTATCCTATCCTATCCTCTATCCTATCCTATCCACTATTCTATCCTATCCTCTATCGTATCCTATAATCTATCCAATCTTATCCTCTATCCTATTCTATCCTCTATCCTATCCTATTCTCTATCATATCCTATCCTCTATCCTATCCCATCCTCAATCCTATCCTTTCCTCTTACTTATCCTATCCTCTATCCTATCCAATCCCCTATCCTATCCTCTATCCTATTCTTTCCTCTACCCTATAATACCATGTATCCTATCCTATTCTCTATCCTATCCTATCCTCTATCGTATGGTCTATCCTATCCTATCAACTATCCTATCCTATCCTCTATCCCATCCTATCAACTATCCTATCCTATCCTCTATCCTATCCTATACTCTATCCTATCCTATCCTCTATCGTATCCTATACTCTATCCTATCCCATCCTCAATCGTATCCTATCCTCTATCCTATCCTGTCCTCTATCTTATCCTATCCTCTATCCTATCTTATCCTCTATCCTATCCTATCCTCAATCGTATCCTATCCTATCCTCTATCGTATCCTATCCTCTATCCTATCCTGTCCTCTATCTTATCCTATCCTCTATCCTATCTTATCCTCTATCCAATCCTATCCTCTATCCTATCCTTTCCTCTATCCTATCCTATCCTCTATCCTATCCTATCCTCTATCCAATCTTATCCTGTGTCCTATCCTATCCTCTATCCTATCCTATCCTCTATGCTATCCTATCCTCTATCCTATCCTATGCTCTTACTAATCCTATCCTCTATTATATCCTTTCCTCTATCCTATCCTATCCTCTATCCTATCCTATCCTCTATCCTATCCTATCCTCTATCCTATCCTATCCTCTATCCTATCCTATCCTCTATCCTATCCAATCCTCTATCCTATCCTCTATCCCATCCTATCCTCTATCCTATCCTATGCTCTATCATATCCTATCCTCTATCCTATCCTATCCTCTTACTTATCCTATCCTATCCTCTATCCTATCCTATCCCCTATCCAATCCTATCCTCTATCCTATCCTATCCTCTATCCTATCCCATCATCAATCAAATCCTTTCGTCTATACTATCCTCTATCCTATCCTATCCTCTTACTTATCCTGTCCTCTATCCTATCCAATCCCCTATCCTATCCTCTATCCTATTCTATCCTCTACCCTATAATACCATGTATCCTATCCTATTCTCTATCCTATCCTATCCTCTATCGTATGCTCTATCCTATCCTATCAACTATCCTATCCTATCCTCTATCCTATCCTATCAACTATCCTATCCTATCCTCTATCCTATCCTATACTCTATCCTATCCTATCCTATCCTCTATCCTATCCAATTCTGTATCCTCTATCCAATTCTATCCTCAATTCTATCCTATCGTCTATCCAATCCTATCCTCAATTCTATCCTATCCTCTATCCTATCCTATCCTATCCTCAATCCTAACCTATTCTCTATCGTATCCTATCCTCTATCCTATCGTATCCTCTATCCTATCCTCTATCCTATCCTATCCTCTATCGTATCCTATCCTTTATCCTATCCTCTATCCTATCATATCCTCTATCCTATCCTATCCTATCCTCTATCCTATCCTATCCTCTATCCTATCCTGTCCTCTATCCTATCCTATCCTTTATCCTATCCTCTATCCTATTATATCCTCTATCCTATCCTATCCTCTATCCTATCCTCTATCCTATCATATCCTCTATCCTATCCTATCCTCTATCCTATCCTATCCTATCCTCTATCCTATCCTATCCTCTATCCTATCCTATCCTCTATCCTATCCTATCCTCTATCCTTTCCTATCCTCTATCCTATCCTATCAATCCCCTATCCTATCCTCTATCCTACCCTATCCTCTATCCTATCCAATTCTCTATCCTCTATCCAATCCTATCCTCAATTCTATCCTATCGTCTATCCAATCCTATCCTCAATTCCATCCTATCCTCTATCCTATCCTATCCTATCGTCAATCCTAACCTATTCTCTATCCTATCCTATCCTCTATCGTATCCTATCCTCTATCCTATCCTGTCCTCTATCTTATCCTATCCTCTATCCTATCTTATCCTCTATCCAATCCTATCCTCTATCCTATCCTTTCCTCTATCCTATCCTATCCTCTATCCTATCCTATCCTCTTACTTATCCTATCCTCTATCCTATCCTATCCTCTATCCTATCCTATCCTCTATCCAATCCTATCCTCTATCCTATCCTATCCTCTATTCTATCCCATCATCAATCCTATCCTTTCGTCTATACTATCCTCTAACCTATCCTATCCTCTTACTTATCCTATCCTCTATCCTATCCTATCCTCTATCCTATCCGATCCTCTATCCTATCCTATCCTCTATCCTAGGCAATCCCATATCCTATCCTCTATCCTATCCTATCCTCTTTCCTATCCTATCTTCTATCCTATCCTATCCTCTATCCTAACCTATCCTCTATCCTATCCTATCCTCTACCCTGTAATACCATGTATCCTATAATATTCTCTATCCTATCCTATCCTCTATCGTATGCTCTATCCTATCCTATCAACTATCCTATCCTATCCTCTATCCTAACCTATCCTCTATCCCATACTATCCTCTATCCAATCCTATCCTCGTTCCTATCCCATCCTCAATCCTATCCTTTCCTCTATCCTATCCTCTTACTTATCCTGTCCTCTATACTATCCAATCCCATATCCTATCCTCCATCCTATTCTATCCTCTACCCTATAATACCATGTATCCTATCCTATTCTCTATCCTATCCTATCCTCTATTGTATGCTCTATCCTATCCTATCCACTATCCTATCCTATCCTCTATCCTATCCTATCCACTATCCTATCCTATCCTCTATCCTATCCTCTATCCTATCCTATCCTATCCTATCCTCTATCCTATCCTATACTCTATCCTATCCTATCCTCTATCGTATCCTATACTCTATCCTATCCCATCCTCTATCGTATCCTATCCTCTATCCTATCCTGTCCTCTATCTTATCCTATCCTCTATCCTATCTTATCCTCTATCCAATCCTATCCTCTATCCTATCCTTTCCTCTATCCTATCCTATCCTCTATCATATCCTATCCTCTTACTTATCCTATCCTCTATCCTATCCTATCCTCTATCCTATCCTATCCTCTATCCTATCCTATCCTCTATCCAATCCTATCCTCTATCCTATCCTATCCTCTATCCTATCCCATCATCAATCCTATCCTTTCGTCTATACTATCGTCTAACCTATCCTATCCTCTTACTTATCCTATCCTCTATCCTATCCTATCCTCTATCCTATCCGATCCTCTATCCTATCCTATCCTCTATCCTAGGCAATCCCATATCCTATCCTCTATCCTATCCTATCCTCTATCGTATCCTTTTTTCTATAATATCGTATGTTCTATCGTATCCTATCCTCTATCCTATCCTTTCCTCTATCCTATCCTCTATCCTATCCTTTCCTCTATCCTATCTTATCTCCTATCCTATGCTATCCTCTATCCTATGCTATCCTCTATCCTATCCTATCCTCTATCCTATCCTATCCTCTATCCAATCTTATCCTCTGTCCTATCCTATCCTCTATCCTATCCTATCCTCTTACTTATCCTATCCTCTATCCTATCCTATCCTCTATCCTATCCTATCCTATCGTCAATCCTAACCTATTCTCTAACCTATCCCATCCTCTATCCTATCCTAACCTCTATCCTATCCTATCCTTTATCCTATCCTCTATCCTATCATATCCTCTATGCTATCCTATCCTCTATCCTATCATATCCTCTATCCTATCCTATCCTCTATCCTATCCTATCCTATATCCTATCATATCCTATCCTCTATCCCATCCTATCCTCTATCCTATCCAATTCTCTATCCTCTATCCAATCCTATCCTCAATTCTATCCTATCGTCTATCCAATCCTATCCTCAATTCTATCCTATCCTCTATACTATCCTATCCTATCGTCAATCCTAACCTATTCTCTATCCTATCCTATCCTCTATCCTATCCTATCCTCTATCCTATCCTATCCTTTATCCAATCCTCTATCCTATTATATCCTCTATGCTATCCTATCCTCTATCCTATCCTCTATCCTATCATATCCTCTATCCTATCCTATCCTCTATCCTATCCTATCCTCTACCCTATCCTATCCTCTATCCTATCCTATCAATCCCCTATCCTATCCTCTATCCTACCCTATCCTCTATCCTATCCTATCCTGTATCCTATCCTATCCTCTATCCTATCCTATCTTCTATCCTATCCTATCCTCTATCCTAACCTATACTCTATCCTATCCTATCCTCTATCCTATCCTATCCTTTATTCTATCCTATCCTCAATCCTATCCTTTCGTCTATCCTATCCTCTATCCTATCCTATCCTCTTACTTATCCTATCCTCTATCGTATCCAATCCCCTATCCTATCCTCTACCCTATAATACCATGTATCCTATCCTATTCTCTATCCTATCCTATCCTCTATCGTATCCTATCCTCTATCCTATCCTGTCCTCTATCTTATCCTATCCTCTATCCTATCTTATCCTCTATCCAATCCTATCCTCTATCCTATCCTTTCCTCTATCCTATCCTATCCTCTATCCTATCCTATCCTCTTACTTATCCTATCCTCTATCCTATCCTTACCTCTATCCTATCCTATCCTCTATCCTATCGTATCCTCTATCCTATCATATCCTCTATCCTATCCTATCCTCTATCGTATGCTCTATCCTCTCCTATCAACTATCCTATCCTATCCTCTATCATATCCTATCCTCTATCCAATCTTATCCTCTGTCCTATCCTATCCTCTATCCTATCCTATCCTCTATGCTATCCTATCCTCTATCCTATCCTATGCTCTTACTAATCCTATCCTCCATTATATCCTATCCTCTATCCTATCCTATCCTCTATCCTATCCTATCCTCTATCCTATCCTATCCTCTATCCTATCATATCCTCTATCCTATCCTATCCTCTATCGTATGCTCTATCCTATCCTATCAACTATCATATCCTATCCTCTATCATATCCTATCCTCTATCCAATTCTATCCTCTATCCTATCCTATCCTCTATCCTATACTATCCTCTATCCAATCTTATCCTCTATCCAATCTTATCCTCTATCCTATCCGATCCTCTATCCAATCCTCTCCTCTATCCTATCCTATAATCTATCCTATCCCATCATCAATCCTATCCTTTCGTCTATACTATCCTCTATCCTATCCTATCCTCTTACTTATCCTATCCTCTATCCTATCCTATCCTCTATCCTATCCGATCCTCTATCCTATCCTATTCTCTATCTTATCCTATCCTCTATCCTATCCTATCCTCTATCCTATCCTATCCTCTCTCCTATCCGATCCCCTATCCTATCCTATCCTCAATCCTATCCTATCCTCTTTCCTATCCTATGCTCTATCCAATCTTATCCTCTGTCCTATCCTATCCTCTATCCTATACTATCGTCTATGCTATCCTATCCTCTATCCTATCCTATGCTCTTACTAAACCTATCCTCTATTATATCCTATCCTCTATCCTATCCTATCCTCTATCCTATCCTATCTTCTATCCTATCCTATCCTCTATCCTAACCTATCCTCTATCCTATCCTATCCTCTATCCTATCCTATCCTCTATCCTATCCTATACTCTATCGTATCCTATCCTGTATCGTATCCTATAATCTATCCTATCCTATCCTCTATCGTATCCTATCCTCTATCCTATCCTGTCCTCTATCTTATCCTATCCTCTATCCTATCTTATCCTCTATCCAATCCTACCCTCTATCCTATCCTTTCCTCTATCCTATCCTATCCTCTATCCTATCCTATCCTCTTACTTATCCTATCCTCTATCCTATCCTATCCTCTATCCTACCCTATCCTCTATCCAATCCTATCCTCTATCCTATCCTATCCTCTATCCTATCCCATCATCAATCCTATCCTTTCGTCTATACTATCCTCTATCCTATCCTATCCTCTTACTTATCCTATCCTCTATCCTATCCTATCCTCTATCCTATCCGATCCTCTATCCTATCCTATCCTCTATCCTAGGCAATCCCATATCCTATCCTCTATCCTATCCTATCCTCTATCGTATCCTTTTTTCTATAATATCGTATTTTCTATCGTATCCTATCCTCTATCCTATCCTTTCCTCTATCCTATCCTCTATCCTATCCTTTCCTCTATCCTATCCTCTATCCAATCCTATCCTCTATCCTATCCTGTCCTCTATCCTATCTTATCACCTATCCTATCCTATCCTCTATCCTATGCTATCCTCTATCCTATCCTATCCTCTATCCTATCCTATCCTCTATCCAATCTTATCCTCTGTCCTATCCGATCCGCTATCCTATCCTATCCTCTTACTTATCCTATCCTCTATCCTATCCTATCCTCTATCCTATACTATCCTCTATCCAATCCTATCCTCTATCCTATCCCATCCTCAATCCTATCCTTTCCGCTATCCTATCCTCTTACTTATCCTATCCTCTACCCTATCCAATCTCCTATCCTATCCTCTATCCTATTCTATCCTCTACCCTATAATACCATGTATCCTATCCTATTCTCTATCCTATCCTATCCTCTATCGTATGCTCTATCGTATCCTATCACCTATCCTATCCTATCCTCTATCGTATCCTTTTTTCTATAATATCGTATGTTCTATCGTATCCTATCATCTATCCAATCCTATCCTCTATCCTATCCTGTCCTCTATCCTATCTTATCACCTCTCCTATCCTATCCTCTATCCTATGCTATCCTCTATCCTATCCTATCATCTATCCTATCCAATCATCAATCCTATCCTTTCGTCTATACTATCCTCTAACCTATCCTATCCTCTTACTTATCCTATCCTCTATCCTATCCTATCCTCTATCCGATCCGATCCTCTATCCTATCCTATCCTCTATCCTAGGCAATCCCATATCCTATCCTCTATCCTATCCTATCCTCTATCGTATCCTTTTTTCTATAATATCGTATGTTCTATCGTATCCTATCCTCTATCCTATCCTTTCCTCTATCCTATCCTCTATCCTATCCTTTCCTCTATCCTATCCTCTATCCAATCCTATCCTCTATCCTATCTTATCACCTATCCTATCCTATTCTCTATCATATCCTATAATCTATCCTATCCCATCCTCAATCCTATCCTTTCCTCTATCCTATCCTCTATCCTATCCTATACTCTTACTTATCCTATCCTCTATCCTATCCAATCCCCTATCCTATCCTCTATCCTATTCTATCCTCTACCCTATAATACCATGTATCCTATCCTATTCTCTATCCTATCCTATCCTCTATCGTATGCTCTATCCTAATCTATCAACTATCCTATCCTATCCTCTATCCTATCCTATCAACTATCCTATCCTATCCTCTATCCTATCCTATCCTCTATCCTATCCTATCCTCTATCCAATCCTATCCTCTATCCTATCCTATCCTCTATACTATCCCATCATCAATCCTATCCTTTCGTCTATACTATCCTCTATCCTATCCTATCCTCTTACTTATCCTATCCTCTATCCTATCCAATCCCCTATCCTATCCTCTATCCTGTTCTATCCTATACCCTATAATACCATGTATCCTATCCTATTCTCTATCCTATCCTATCCTCTATCGTATGCTCTATCCTATCCTATCAACTATCCTATCCTATCCTCTATCCTATCCTATCCTATCCTATCCTCTATCCTATCCTATACTCTATCCTATCCTATCCTCTATCGTATCCTATACTCTATCCTATCCTATCCTCTATCGTATCCTATCCTCCATCCTATCCTGTCCTCTATCTTATCCTATCCTCTATCCTATCTTATCCTCTATCCAATCCTATCCTCTATCCTATCCTTTCCTCTATCCTATCCTATTCTCTATCCTATCCTATCCTCTTACTTATCCTATCCTCTATCCTATCCTATCCTCTATCCTATCCTATCCTCTATCCAATCCTATCCTCTATCATATCCTATCCTCTATCCTATCCCATCATCAATCCTATACTTTCGTCTATACTATCCTGTATCCTATCCTATCCTCTTACTTATCCTATCCTCTATCCTATCCTATCCTCTATCCTATCCGATCCTCTATCCTATCCTATCCTCTATCCTAGGCAATCCCATATCCTATCCTCTATCCTATCCTATCCTCTATCGTATCCTTTCTTCTATAATATCGTATGTTCTATCGTATCCTATCCTCTATCCTATCCTTTCCTCTATCCTATCCTCTATCCTATCCTTTCCTCTATCCCATCCTCTATCCAATCCTATCCTTTATCCTATCCTACCCTCTATAGTATCTTATCACCTATCCTATCCTATCATCTATCCTATCCTATCCTCTATCGTATTCTCTATCCTATCCTATCAACTATCCTATCCTATCCTCTATCATACATTATCCTCTATCCAATCCTATCCTCTATCCTATCCTATCCTCTATCCTATACTATCCACTATCCAATCTTATCCTCTATCCTATCCTATCCTCTATCCTATCCGATCCTCTATCCTATCCTATCCTCTATCCTAGACAATCCCATATCCTATCCTCTATCCTATCCTATCCTCTATCGTATCCTTTCTTCTATAATATCGTATGTTCTATCGTATCCTATCCTCTATCCTATCCTTTCCTCTATCCTATCCTCTATCCTATCCTTTCCTCTATCCCATCCTCTATCCAATCCTATCCTTTATCCTATCCTGCCCTCTATCCTATCTTATCACCTATCCTATCCTATCATCTATCCTATCCTATCCTCTATCGTATGCTCTATCCTATCCTATCAACTACCCTAACCTATCCTCTATCATATCCTATCCTCTATCCAATCCTATCCTCTATCCTATCCTATCCTCTATCCTATACTATCCTCTATCCAATCTTATCCTCTATCCTATCCGATCCTCTATCCAATCCTCTCCTCTATCCTATCCTATCCTCTATCCTATCCCATCATCAATCCTATCCTTTCGTCTATACTATCCTCTATCCTATCATATCGTCTTACTTATCCTATCCTCTATCCTATCCTATCCTCTATCCTATCCGAACCTCTATCCTATCCTATCCTCTACCCTATCCTATCCTCTATCCTATCCTATCCTCTCTCCTATCCTGTCCTCTATCTTATCCTATCCTCTATCCTATCTTATCCTCTATCCAATCCTATCCTCTATCCTATCCTTTCCTCTATCCTATCCTATCCTCTATCCTATCCTATCCTCTTACTTATCCTATCCTCTATCCTATCCTATCCTCTATCCTATCCTGTATCCTATCCTATCCTCTATCCAATCCTATCCTCTATCCTATCCTATCCTCTATCCTATCCCATCATCAATCCTATCCTTTCGTCTATACTATCCTCTATCCTATCCTATCCTCTTACTTATCCTATCCTCCGTCCTATGCAATCCCCTATCCTATCCTCTATCCTATTCTATCCTCTACCCTATAATACCATGTATCCTATCCTATTCTCTATCCTATCCTATCCTCTATCGTATGCTCTATCCTATCCTATCAACTATCCTATCCTATCCTCTATCCTATCCTATCAACTATCCTAACCTATCCTCTATCCTATCCTATCCTATCCTATCCTCTATCCTATCCTATACTCTATCCTATCCTATCCTCTATCCAATCTTATCCTCTGTCCTATCCTATCCTCTATCCTATCCTATCCTCTATGCTATCCTATCCTCTATCCTATCCTATGCTCTTACTAATCCTATCCTCCATTATATCCTATCCTCTATCCTATCCTATCCTCTATCCTATCCTATCAACTATCCTATAATATCCTCTATCATATCCTATCCTCTATCCAATCCTATCCTCTATCCTATCCTATCCTCTTACTTATCCTATCCTCTGTCCTATCCAATCCCCTATCCTATCCTCTATCCTATTCTATCCTCTACCCTATAATACCATGTATCCTATCCTATTCTCTATCCTATCCTATCCTCTATCGTATGCTCTATCCTATCCTATCAACTATCCTATCCTATCCTCTATCCTATCCTATCAACTATCCTAACCTATCCTCTATCCTATCCTATCCTATCCTATCCTCTATCCTATCCTATACTCTATCCTATCCTATCCTCTATCGTATCCTATCCTTTATCCTATCCTGTCCTCTATCTTATCCTATCCTCTATCCTATCTTATCCTCTATCCAATCCTATCCTCTAACCTATCCTTTCCTCTATCCTATCCTATCCTCTATCCTATCCTATCCTCTTACTTATCCTATCCTCTTACTTATCCTATCCTCTATCCTATCCTATCCTCTATCCTATCCTATCCTCTATCCAATCCTATCCTCTATCCTATCCTATCCTCTATCCTATCCCATCATCAATCCTATCCTTTCGTCTATAGTATCCTCTATCCTATCCTATCCTCTTACTTATCCTATCCTCTATCCTATCCTATCCTCTATCCTATCCGATCCTCTATCCTATCCTATCCTCTATCGTATCCTTTTTTCTATAATATCGTATGTTCTATCGTATCCTATCCTCTATCCTATCCTTTCCTCTATCCTATCCTCTATCCTATCCTTTCCTCTATCCTATCCTCTATCCTATCCTTTCCTCTATCCCATCCTCTATCCAATCCTATCCTTTATCCTATCCTGTCCTCTATCCTATCTTATCACCTATCCTATCCTATCATCTATCCTATCCTATCCTCTATCCTATCCGATCCTCTATCCTATCCTATCCTCTATCGTATCCTTTTTTCTATAATATCGTATGTTCTATCGTATCCTATCCTCTATCCTATCCTTTCCTCTATCCTATCCTCTATCCTATCCTTTCCTCTATCCTATCTTATCACCTATCCTATCCTATCCTCTATCCTATCCTATCCTCTTACTTATCCTATCCTCTGTCCTATCCAATCCCCTATCCTATCATCTATCCTATCCTATCCTATCCTATCCTCTATCCTATCCTATACTCTATCCTATCCTATCCTCTATCGTATCCTATCCTTTATCCTATCCTGTCCTCTATCTTATCCTATCCTCTATCCTATCTTATCCTCTATCCAATCCTATCCTCTAACCTATCCTTTCCTCTATCCTATCCTATCCTCTATCCTATCCTATCCTCTTACTTATCCTATCCTCTTACTTATCCTATCCTCTATCCTATCCTATCCTCTATCCTATCCTATCCTCTATCCAATCCTATCCTCTATCCTATCCTATCCTCTATCCTATCCCATCATCAATCCTATCCTTTCGTCTATACTATCCTCTATCCTATCCTATCCTCTTACTTATCCTATCCTCTATCCTATCCTATCCTCTATCCTATCCGATCCTCTATCCTATCCTATCCTCTATCGTATCCTTTTTTCTATAATATCGTATGTTCTATCGTATCCTATCCTCTATCCTATCCTTTCCTCTATCCTATCCTCTATCCTATCCTTTCCTCTATCCTATCCTCTATCCTATCCTTTCCTCTATCCCATCCTCTATCCAATCCTATCCTTTATCCTATCCTGTCCTCTATCCTATCTTATCACCTATCCTATCCTATCATCTATCCTATCCTATCCTCTATCCTATCCGATCCTCTATCCTATCCTATCCTCTATCGTATCCTTTTTTCTATAATATCGTATGTTCTATCGTATCCTATCCTCTATCCTATCCTTTCCTCTATCCTATCCTCTATCCTATCCTTTCCTCTATCCTATCTTATCACCTATCCTATCCTATCATCTATCCTATCCTATCCTCTATCCTATCCTTTCCTCTATCCCATCCTCTATCCAATCCTATCCTTTATCCTATCCTACCCTCTATAGTATCTTATCACCTATCCTATCCTATCATCTATCCTATCCTATCCTCTATCGTATTCTCTATCCTATCCTATCAACTATCCTATCCTATCCTCTATCATACATTATCCTCTATCCAATCCTATCCTCTATCCTATCCTATCCTCTATCCTATACTATCCTCTATCCAATCTTATCCTCTATCCTATCCTATCCTCTATCCTATCCGATCCTCTATCCTATCCTATCCTCTATCCTAGACAATCCCATATCCTATCCTCTATCCTATCCTATCCTCTATCGTATCCTTTCTTCTATAATATCGTATGTTCTATCGTATCCTATCCTCTATCCTATCCTTTCCTCTATCCTATCCTCTATCCTATCCTTTCCTCTATCCCATCCTCTATCCAATCCTATCCTTTATCCTATCCTGTCCTCTATCCTATCTTATCACCTATCCTATCCTATCATCTATCCTATCCTATCCTCTATCCTATCCGATCCTCTATCCTATCCTATCCTCTATCGTATCCTTTTTTCTATAATATCGTATGTTCTATCGTATCCTATCCTCTATCCTATCCTTTCCTCTATCCTATCCTCTATCCTATCCTTTCCTCTATCCTATCTTATCACCTATCCTATCCTATCATCTATCCTATCCTATCCTCTATCCTATCCTTTCCTCTATCCCATCCTCTATCCAATCCTATCCTTTATCCTATCCTACCCTCTATAGTATCTTATCACCTATCCTATCCTATCATCTATCCTATCCTATCCTCTATCGTATTCTCTATCCTATCCTATCAACTATCCTATCCTATCCTCTATCATACATTATCCTCTATCCAATCCTATCCTCTATCCTATCCTATCCTCTATCCTATACTATCCTCTATCCAATCTTATCCTCTATCCTATCCTATCCTCTATCCTATCCGATCCTCTATCCTATCCTATCCTCTATCCTAGACAATCCCATATCCTATCCTCTATCCTATCCTATCCTCTATCGTATCCTTTCTTCTATAATATCGTATGTTCTATCGTATCCTATCCTCTATCCTATCCTTTCCTCTATCCTATCCTCTATCCTATCCTTTCCTCTATCCCATCCTCTATCCAATCCTATCCTTTATCCTATCCTGCCCTCTATCCTATCTTATCACCTATCCTATCCTATCATCTATCCTATCCTATCCTCTATCGTATGCTCTATCCTATCCTATCAACTACCCTAACCTATCCTCTATCATATCCTATCCTCTATCCAATCCTATCCTCTATCCTATCCTATCCTCTATCCTATACTATCCTCTATCCAATCTTATCCTCTATCCTATCCGATCCTCTATCCAATCCTCTCCTCTATCCTATCCTATCCTCTATCCTATCCCATCATCAATCCTATCCTTTCGTCTATACTATCCTCTATCCTATCCTATCCTCTTACTTATCCTATCCTCTGTCCTATCCAATCCCCTATCCTATCCTCTATCCTATTCTATCCTCTACCCTATAATACCATGTATCCTATCCTATTCTCTATCCTATCCTATCCTCTATCGTATGCTCTATCCTATCCTATCAACTATCCTATCCTATCCACTATCCTATCCTATCAACTATCCTAACCTATCCTCTATCCTATCCTATCCTATCCTATCCTCTATCCTATCCTATACTCTATCCTATCCTATCCTCTATCGTATCCTATCCTTTATCCTATCCTGTCCTCTATCTTATCCTATCCTCTATCCTATCTTATCCTCTATCCAATCCTATCCTCTAACCTATCCTTTCCTCTATCCTATCCTATCCTCTATCCTATCCTATCCTCTTACTTATCCTATCCTCTTACTTATCCTATCCTCTATCCTATCCTATCCTCTATCCTATCCTATCCTCTATCCAATCCTATCCTCTATCCTATCCTATCCTCTATCCTATCCCATCATCAATCCTATCCTTTCGTCTATACTATCCTCTATCCTATTCTATCCTCTTACTTATCCTATCCTCTATCCTATCCTATCCTCTATCCTATCCGATCCTCTATCCTATCCTATCCTCTATCGTATCCTTTTTTCTATAATATCGTATGTTCTATCGTATCCTATCCTCTATCCTATCCTTTCCTCTATCCTATCCTCTATCCTATCCTTTCCTCTATCCTATCCTCTATCCTATCCTTTCCTCTATCCCATCCTCTATCCAATCCTATCCTTTATCCTATCCTGTCCTCTATCCTATCTTATCACCTATCCTATCCTATCATCTATCCTATCCTATCCTCTATCCTATCCGATCCTCTATCCTATCCTATCCTCTATCGTATCCTTTTTTCTATAATATCGTATGTTCTATCGTATCCTATCCTCTATCCTATCCTTTCCTCTATCCTATCCTCTATCCTATCCTTTCCTCTATCCTATCTTATCACCTATCCTATCCTATCATCTATCCTATCCTATCCTCTATCCTATCCTTTCCTCTATCCCATCCTCTATCCAATCCTATCCTTTATCCTATCCTACCCTCTATAGTATCTTATCACCTATCCTATCCTATCATCTATCCTATCCTATCCTCTATCGTATTCTCTATCCTATCCTATCAACTATCCTATCCTATCCTCTATCATACATTATCCTCTATCCAATCCTATCCTCTATCCTATCCTATCCTCTATCCTATACTATCCTCTATCCAATCTTATCCTCTATCCTATCCTATCCTCTATCCTATCCGATCCTCTATCCTATCCTATCCTCTATCCTAGACAATCCCATATCCTATCCTCTATCCTATCCTATCCTCTATCGTATCCTTTCTTCTATAATATCGTATGTTCTATCGTATCCTATCCTCTATCCTATCCTTTCCTCTATCCTATCCTCTATCCTATCCTTTCCTCTATCCCATCCTCTATCCAATCCTATCCTTTATCCTATCCTGCCCTCTATCCTATCTTATCACCTATCCTATCGTATCATCTATCCTATCCTATCCTCTATCGTATGCTCTATCCTATCCTATCAACTACCCTAACCTATCCTCTATCATATCCTATCCTCTATCCAATCCTATCCTCTATCCTATCCTATCCTCTATCCTATACTATCCTCTATCCAATCTTATCCTCTATCCTATCCGATCCTCTATCCAATCCTCTCCTCTATCCTATCCTATCCTCTATCCTATCCCATCATCAATCCTATCCTTTCGTCTATACTATCCTCTATCCTATCCTATCGTCTTACTTATCCTATCCTCTATCCTATCCTATCCTCTATCCTATCCGAACCTCTATCCTATCCTATCCTCTATCCTATCCTATCCTCTCTCCTATCCTGTCCTCTAACTTATCCTATCCTCTATCCTATCTTATCCTCTATCCAATCCTATCCTCTATCCTATCCTTTCCTCTATCCTATCCTATCCTCTATCCTATCCTATCCTCTTACTTATCCTATCCTCTATCCTATCTTATCCTCTATCTAATCCTATCCTCTATCCTATCCTTTCCTCTATCCTATCCTATCCTCTATCCTATCCTATCCTCTTACTTATCCTATCCTCTATCCTATCCTATCCTCTATCCTATCCTCTATCCTATCCTATCCTCTATCCAATCCTATCCTCTATCCTATCCTATCCTCTATCCTATCCCATCATCAATCCTATCCTTTCGTCTATACTATCCTCTATCCTATCCTATCCTCTTACTTATCCTATCCTCTGTCCTATGCAATCCCCTATCCTATCCTCTATCCTATTCTATCCTCTACCCTATAATACCATGTATCCTATCCTATTCTCTATCCTATCCTATCCTCTATCGTATGCTCTATCCTATCCTATCAACTATCCTATCCTATCCTCTATCCTATCCTATCAACTATCCTAACCTATCCTCTATCCTATCCTATCCTATCCTATCCTCTATCCTATCCTATACTCTATCCTATCCTATCCTCTATCCAATCTTATCCTCTGTCCTATCCTATCCTCTATCCTATCCTATCCTCTATGCTATCCTATCCTCTATCCTATCCTATGCTCTTACTAATCCTATCCTCCATTATATCCTATCCTCTATCCTATCCTATCCTCTATCCTATCCTATCAACTATCCTATAATATCCTCTATCATATCCTATCCTCTATCCAATCCTATCCTCTATCCTATCCTATCCTCTTACTTATCCTATCCTCTATCCTATCCTATCCTCTATCCTATCCGAACCTCTATCCTATCCTATCCTCTATACTATCCTATCCTCTATCCTATCATATCCTCTCTCCTATCCGATCCCCTATCCTATCCTATCCTCTATCCTATCCTATCCTCTTTCCTATCCTATCCTCTATCCTATCCTATCCTCTCTCCTATCCGATCCCCTATCCCATCCTATCCTCTATCCTATCCTATCCTCTTTCCTATCCTATCCTCTATCCAATCTTATCCTCTGTCCTATCCTATCCTCTATCCTATCCTATCCTCTTACTTATCCTATCCTCTATCCTATCCTATCCTCTATCCTATCCTCTATCCTATCCTATCCTCTATCCAATCCTATCCTCTATCCTATCCTATCCTCTATCCTATCCCATCATCAATCCTATCCTTTCGTCTATACTATCCTCTATCCTATCCTATCGTCTTACTTATCCTATCCTCTATCCTATCCTATCCTCTATCCTATCCGAACCTCTATCCTATCCTATCCTCTATCCTATCCTATCCTCTATCCTATCCTATCCTCTCTCCTATCCTGTCCTCTAACTTATCCTATCCTCTATCCTATCTTATCCTCTATCCAATCCTATCCTCTATCCTATCCTTTCCTCTATCCTATCCTATCCTCTATCCTATCCTATCCTCTTACTTATCCTATCCTCTATCCTATCCTATCCTCTATCCTATCCTCTATCCTATCCTATCCTCTATCCAATCCTATCCTCTATCCTATCCTATCCTCTATCCTATGCCATCATCAATCCTATCCTTTCGTCTATACTATCCTCTATCCTATCCTATCCTCTTACTTATCCTATCCTCTGTCCTATGCAATCCCCTATCCTATCCTCTATCCTATTCTATCCTCTACCCTATAATACCATGTATCCTATCCTATTCTCTATCCTATCCTATCCTCTATCGTATGCTCTATCCTATCCTATCAACTATCCTATCCTATCCTCTATCCTATCCTATCAACTATCCTAACCTATCCTCTATCCTATCCTATCCTATCCTATCCTCTATCCTATCCTATACTCTATCCTATCCTATCCTCTATCCAATCTTATCCTCTGTCCTATCCTATCCTCTATCCTATCCTATCCTCTATGCTATCCTATCCTCTATCCTATCCTATGCTCTTACTAATCCTATCCTCCATTATATCCTATCCTCTATCCTATCCTATCCTCTATCCTATCCTATCAACTATCCTATAATATCCTCTATCATATCCTATCCTCTATCCAATCCTATCCTCTATCCTATCCTATCCTCTTACTTATCCTATCCTCTATCCTATCCTATCCTCTATCCTATCCGAACCTCTATCCTATCCTATCCTCTATACTGTCCTATCCTCTATCCTATCCTATCCTCTCTCCTATCCGATCCCCTATCCTATCCTATCCTCTATCCTATCCTATCCTCTTTCCTATCCTATCCTCTATCCTATCCTATCCTCTCTCCTATCCGATCCCCTATCCCATCCTATCCTCTATCCTATCCTATCCTCTTTCCTATCCTATCCTCTATCCAATCTTATCCTCTGTCCTATCCTATCCTCTATCCTATCCTATCCTCTATCCTATCCTATCCTCTTTCCTATCCTATCCTCTATCCAATCTTATCCTCTGTCCAATCCTATCCTCTATCCTATCCTTTCCTCTATCCTATCCTATCCTCTATCCTATCCTATCCTCTTACTTATCCTATCCTCTATCCTATCCTATCCTCTATCCTATCCTATCCTCTATCCAATCCTATCCTCTATCATATCCTATCCTCTATCCTATCCCATCATCAATCCTATCCTTTCGTCTATACTATCCTCTATCCTATCCTATCCTCTTACTTATCCTATCCTCTGTCCTATCCAATCCCCTATCCTATCCTCTATCCTATTCTATCCTCTACCCTATAATACCATGTATCCTATCCTATTCTCTATCCTATCCTATCCTCTATCGTATGCTCTATCCTATCCTATCAACTATCCTATCCTATCCTCTATCCTATCCTATCAACTATCCTAACCTATCCTCTATCCTATCCTATCCTATCCTATCCTCTATCCTATCCTATACTCTATCCTATCCTATCCTCTATCCAATCTTATCCTCTGTCCTATCCTATCCTCTATGCTATCCTATCCTCTATCCTATCCTATGCTCTTACTAATCCTATCCTCCATTATATCCTATCCTCTATCCTATCCTATCCTCTATCCTATCCTATCAACTATCCTATAATATCCTCTATCATATCCTATCCTCTATCCAATCCTATCCTCTATCCTATCCTATCCTCTTACTTATCCTATCCTCTATCCTATCCTATCCTCTATCCTATCCGAACCTCTATCCTATCCTATCCTCTATACTATCCTATCCTCTATCCTATCCTATCCTCTCTCCTATCCGATCCCCTATCCTATCCTATCCTCTATCCTATCCTATCCTCTTTCCTATCCTATCCTCTATCCTATCCTATCCTCTCTCCTATCCGATCCCCTATCCCATCCTATCCTCTATCCTATCCTATCCTCTTTCCTATCCTATCCTCTATCCAATCTTATCCTCTGTCCTATCCTATCCTCTATCCTATCCTATCCTCTATCCTATCCTATCCTCTTTCCTATCCTATCCTCTATCCAATCTTATCCTCTGTCCAATCCTATCCTCTATCCTATCCTTTCCTCTATCCTATCCTATCCTCTATCCTATCCTATCCTCTTACTTATCCTATCCTCTATCCTATCCTATCCTCTATCCTATCCTATCCTCTATCCAATCCTATCCTCTATCATATCCTATCCTCTATCCTATCCCATCATCAATCCTATCCTTTCGTCTATACTATCCTCTATCCTATCCTATCCTCTTACTTATCCTATCCTCTGTCCTATCCAATCCCCTATCCTATCCTCTATCCTATTCTATCCTCTACCCTATAATACCATGTATCCTATCCTATTCTCTATCCTATCCTATCCTCTATCGTATGCTCTATCCTATCCTATCAACTATCCTATCCTATCCTCTATCCTATCCTATCAACTATCCTAACCTATCCTCTATCCTATCCTATCCTATCCTATCCTCTATCCTATCCTATACTCTATCCTATCCTATCCTCTATCGTATCCTATCCTTTATCCTATCCTGTCCTCTATCTTATCCTATCCTCTATCCTATCTTATCCTCTATCCAATCCTATCCTCTAACCTATCCTTTCCTCTATCCTATCCTATCCTCTATCCTATCCTATCCTCTTACTTATCTTATCCTCTATCCTATTCTATCCTCTATCCAATCCAATCCTATATCCTATTCTCTATCCTATCCTATCCTATCCTCTATCCTATCCTGCCCTCTATCCTATCTTATCACCTATCCTATCCTATCATCTATCCTATCCTATCCTCTATCGTATGCTCTATCCTATCCTATCAACTACCCTAACCTATCCTCTATCATATCCTATCCTCTATCCAATCCTATCCTCTATCCTATCCTATCCTCTATCCTATACTATCCTCTATCCAATCTTATCCTCTATCCTATCCGATCCTCTATCCAATCCTCTCCTCTATCCTATCCTATCCTCTATCCTATCCCATCATCAATCCTATCCTTTCGTCTATACTATCCTCTATCCTATCCTATCGTCTTACTTATCCTATCCTCTATCCTATCCTATCCTCTATCCTATCCGAACCTCTATCCTATCCTATCCTCTATCCTATCCTATCCTCTATCCTATCCTATCCTCTCTCCTATCCTGTCCTCTATCTTATCCTATCCTCTATCCTATCTTATCCTCTATCCAATCCTATCCTCTATCCTATCCTTTCCTCTATCCTATCCTATCCTCTATCCTATCCTATCCTCTTACTTATCCTATCCTCTATCCTATCCTATCCTCTATCCTATCCTCTATCCTATCCTATCCTCTATCCAATCCTATCCTCTATCCTATCCTATCCTCTATCCTATCCCATCATCAATCCTATCCTTTCGTCTATACTATCCTCTATCCTATCCTATCCTCTTACTTGTCCTATCCTCTGTCCTATGCAATCCCCTATCCTATCCTCTATCCTATTCTATCCTCTACCCTATAATACCATGTATCCTATCCTATTCTCTATCCTATCCTATCCTCTATCGTATGCTCTATCCTATCCTATCAACTATCCTATCCTATCCTCTATCCTATCCTATCAACTATCCTAACCTATCCTCTATCCTATCCTATCCTATCCTATCCTCTATCCTATCCTATACTCTATCCTATCCTATCCTCTATCCAATCTTATCCTCTGTCCTATCCTATCCTCTATCCTATCCTATCCTCTATGCTATCCTATCCTCTATCCTATCCTATGCTCTTACTAATCCTATCCTCCATTATATCCTATCCTCTATCCTATCCTATCCTCTATCCTATCCTATCAACTATCCTATAATATCCTCTATCATATCCTATCCTCTATCCAATCCTATCCTCTATCCTATCCTATCCTCTTACTTATCCTATCCTCTATCCTATCCTATCCTCTATCCTATCCGAACCTCTATCCTATCCTATCCTCTATACTATCCTATCCTCTATCCTATCCTATCCTCTCTCCTATCCGATCCCCTATCCTATCCTATCCTCTATCCTATCCTATCCTCTTTCCTATCCTATCCTCTATCCTATACTATCCTCTATCCAATCTTATCCTCTATCCTATCCGATCCTCTATCCAATCCTCTCCTCTATCCTATCCTATCCTCTATCCTATCCCATCATCAATCCTATCCTTTCGTCTATACTATCCTCTATCCTATCCTATCGTCTTACTTATCCTATCCTCTATCCTATCCTATCCTCTATCCTATCCGAACCTCTATCCTATCCTATCCTCTATCCTATCCTATCCTCTATCCTATCCTATCCTCTCTCCTATCCTGTCCTCTATCTTATCCTATCCTCTATCCTATCTTATCCTCTATCCAATCCTATCCTCTATCCTATCCTTTCCTCTATCCTATCCTATCCTCTATCCTATCCTATCCTCTTACTTATCCTATCCTCTATCCTATCCTATCCTCTATCCTATCCTCTATCCTATCCTATCCTCTATCCAATCCTATCCTCTATCCTATCCTATCCTCTATCCTATCCCATCATCAATCCTATCCTTTCGTCTATACTATCCTCTATCCTATCCTATCCTCTTACTTATCCTATCCTCTGTCCTATGCAATCCCCTATCCTATCCTCTATCCTATTCTATCCTCTACCCTATAATACCATGTATCCTATCCTATTCTCTATCCTATCCTATCCTCTATCGTATGCTCTATCCTATCCTATCAACTATCCTATCCTATCCTCTATCCTATCCTATCAACTATCCTAACCTATCCTCTATCCTATCCTATCCTATCCTATCCTCTATCCTATCCTATACTCTATCCTATCCTATCCTCTATCCAATCTTATCCTCTGTCCTATCCTATCCTCTATCCTATCCTATCCTCTATGCTATCCTATCCTCTATCCTATCCTATGCTCTTACTAATCCTATCCTCCATTATATCCTATCCTCTATCCTATCCTATCCTCTATCCTATCCTATCAACTATCCTATAATATCCTCTATCATATCCTATCCTCTATCCAATCCTATCCTCTATCCTATCCTATCCTCTTACTTATCCTATCCTCTATCCTATCCTATCCTCTATCCTATCCGAACCTCTATCCTATCCTATCCTCTATACTATCCTATCCTCTATCCTATCCTATCCTCTATCCTATCCGATCCCCTATCCTATCCTATCCTCTATCCTATCCTATCCTCTTTCCTATCCTATCCTCTATCCTATCCTATCCTCTCTCCTATCCGATCCCCTATCCCATCCTATCCTCTATCCTATCCTATCCTCTTTCCTATCCTCTATCCAATCTTATCCTCTGTCCTATCCTATCCTCTATCCTATCCTATCCTCTATCCTATCCTATCCTCTTTCCTATCCTATCCTCTATCCAATCTTATCCTCTGTCCAATCCTATCCTCTATCCTATCCTTTCCTCTATCCTATCCTATCCTCTATCCTATCCTATCCTCTTACTTATCCTATCCTCTATCCTATCCTATCCTCTATCCTATCCTATCCTCTTACTTATCCTATCCTCTATCATATCCTATCCTCTATCCTATCCCATCATCAATCCTATCCTTTCGTCTATACTATCCTCTATCCTATCCTATCCTCTTACTTATCCTATCCTCTGTCCTATCCAATCCCCTATCCTATCCTCTATCCTATTCTATCCTCTACCCTATAATACCATGTATCCTATCCTATTCTCTATCCTATCCTATCCTCTATCGTATGCTCTATCCTATCCTATCAACTATCCTATCCTATCCTCTATCCTATCCTATCAACTATCCTAACCTATCCTCTATCCTATCCTATCCTATCCTATCCTCTATCCTATCCTATACTCTATCCTATCCTATCCTCTATCGTATCCTATCCTTTATCCTATCCTGTCCTCTATCTTATCCTATCCTCTATCCTATCTTATCCTCTATCCAATCCTATCCTCTAACCTATCCTTTCCTCTATCCTATCCTATCCTCTATCCTATCCTATCCTCTTACTTATCTTATCCTCTTACTTATCCTATCCTCTATCCTATCCTATCCTCTATCCTATCCTATCCTCTATCCAATCCTATCCTCTATCCTATCCTATCCTCTATCCTATCCCATCATCAATCCTATCCTTTCGTCTATACTATCCTCTATCCTATCCTATCCTCTTACTTATCCTATCCTCTATCCTATCCTATCCTCTATCCTATCCGATCCTCTATCCTGTCCTATCCTCTATCGTATCCTTTTTTCTATAATATCGTATGTTCTATCGTATCCTATCCTCTATCCTATCCTTTCCTCTATCCTATCCTCTATCCTATCCTTTCCTCTATCCTATCCTCTATCCTATCCTTTCCTCTATCCCATCCTCTATCCAATCCTATCCTTTATCCTATCCTGTCCTCTATCCTATCTTATCACCTATCCTATCCTATCATCTATCCTATCCTATCCTCTATCCTATCCGATCCTCTATCCTATCCTATCCTCTATCGTATCCTTTTTTCTATAATATCGTATGTTCTATCGTATCCTATCCTCTATCCTATCCTTTCCTCTATCCTATCCTCTATCCTATCCTTTCCTCTATCCCATCCTCTATCCAATCCTATCCTTTATCCTATCCTGTCCTCTATCCTATCTTATCACCTATCCTATCCTATCATCTATCCTATCCTATCCTCTATCCTATCCTATCCTCTATCCTATCCTATCCTCTATCCAATCTTATCCTCTGTCCTATCCTATCCTCTATCCTATCCTATCCTCTATCCTATCCTATCCTCTATCCTATCCTATCCTCTTACTTATCCTATCCTCTATCCTATCCTATCCTCTATCCTATCCTATCCTCTATCCAATCCTATCCTCTATCATATCCTATCCTCTATCCTATCCCATCATCAATCCTATACTTTCGTCTATACTATCCTGTATCCTATCCTATCCTCTTACTTATCCTATCCTCTATCCTATCCTATCCTCTATCCTATCCGATCCTCTATCCTATCCTATCCTCTATCCTATCCGATCCTCTATCCTATCCTATCCTCTATCCTAGGCAATCCCATATCCTATCCTCTATCCTATCCTATCCTCTATCGTATCCTTTCTTCTATAATATCGTATGTTCTATCGTATCCTATCCTCTATCCTATCCTTTCCTCTATCCTATCCTCTATCCTATCCTTTCCTCTATCCCATCCTCTATCCAATCCTATCCTTTACCCTATCCTACCCTCTATCCTATCTTATCACCTATCCTATCCTATCATCTATCCTATCCTATCCTCTATCGTATGCTCTATCCTATCCTATCAACTATCCTATCCTATCCTCTATCATACCCTATCCTCTATCCAATCCTATCCTCTATCCTAACCTATCCTCTATCCTATACTATCCTCTATCCAATCTTATCCTCTATCCTATCCGATCCTCTATCCAATCCTCTCCTCTATCCTATCCTAACCTCTATCCTATCCCATCATCAATCCTATCCTTTCGTCTATACTATCCTCTATCCTATCCTATCCTCTTACTTATCCTATCCTCTATCCTATCCTATCCTCTATCCTATCCGAACCTCTATCCTATCCTATCCTCTATCCTATCCTATCCTCTATCCTATCCTATCCTCTAGCCTATACTATCCTCTATCCCATCCTATCCTCGTTCCTATCCCATCCTCAATCCTATCCGTTCCTCTATCCTATCCTATCCTCTATCCTATCCCATCATCAATCCTATCCTTTCGTCTATACTATCCTCTATCCTATCCTATCCTCTTACTTATCCTATCCTCTGTCCTATCCAATCCCCTATCCTATCCTCTATCCTATTTTATCCTCTACCCTATAATACCATGTATCCTATCCCATTCTCTATCCTATCCTATCCTCTATCGTATGCTCTATCCTATCCTATCAACTATCCTATCCTATCCTCTATCCTATCCTATCAACTATCCTAACCTATCCTCTATCCTATCCTATCCTATCCTATCCTCTATCCTATCCTATACTCTATCCTATCCTATCCTCTATCGTATCCTATCCTTTATCCTATCCTGTCCTCTATCTTATCCTATCCTCTATCCTATCTTATCCTCTATCCAATCCTATCCTCTAACCTATCCTTTCCTCTATCCTATCCTATCCTCTATCCTATCCTATCCTCTTACTTATCCTATCCTCTTACTTATCCTATCCTCTATCCTATCCTATCCTCTATCCTATCCTATCCTCTATCCAATCCTATCCTCTATCCTATCCTATCCTCTATCCTATCCCATCATCAATCCTATCCTTTCGTCTATACTATCCTCTATCCTATCCTATCCTCTTACTTATCCTATCCTCTATCCTATCCTATCCTCTATCCTATCCGATCCTCTATCCTATCCTATCCTCTATCGTATCCTTTTTTCTATAATATCGTATGTTCTATCGTATCCTATCCTCTATCCTATCCTTTCCTCTATCCTATCCTCTATCCTATCCTTTCCTCTATCCTATCCTCTATCCTATCCTTTCCTCTATCCCATCCTCTATCCAATCCTATCCTTTATCCTATCCTGTCCTCTATCCTATCTTATCACCTATCCTATCCTATCATCTATCCTATCCTATCCTCTATCCTATCCGATCCTCTATCCTATCCTATCCTCTATCGTATCCTTTTTTCTATAATATCGTATGTTCTATCGTATCCTATCCTCTATCCTATCCTTTCCTCTATCCTATCCTCTATCCTATCCTTTCCTCTATCCCATCCTCTATCCAATCCTATCCTTTATCCTATCCTGTCCTCTATCCTATCTTATCACCTATCCTATCCTATCATCTATCCTATCCTATCCTCTATCCTATCCTATCCTCTATCCTATCCTATCCTCTATCCAATCTTATCCTCTGTCCTATCCTATCCTCTATCCTTACCTATCCTCTATCCTATCCTATCCTCTATCCTATCCTATCCTCTTACTTATCCTATCCTCTATCCTATCCTATCCTCTATCCTATCCTATCCTCTATCCAATCCTATCCTCTATCATATCCTATCCTCTATCCTATCCCATCATCAATCCTATACTTTCGTCTATACTATCCTGTATCCTATCCTATCCTCTTACTTATCCTATCCTCTATCCTATCCTATCCTCTATCCTATCCGATCCTCTATCCTATCCTATCCTCTATCCTAGGCAATCCCATATCCTATCCTCTATCCTATCCTATCCTCTATCGTATCCTTTCTTCTATAATATCGTATGTTCTATCCTATCCTATCCTCTATCCTATACTATCCTCTATCCAATCTTATCCTCTATCCTATCCGATCCTCTATCCAATCCTCTCCTCTATCCTATCCTATCCTCTATCCTATCCCATCATCAATCCTATCCTTTCGTCTATACTATCCTCTATCCTATCCTATCCTCTATCCTATCCTATCCTCTATCCTATCCTATCCTCTATCCTATCCTATCCTCTATCCTATCCTATCCTCTTACTTATCCTATCCTCTATCCTATCCTATCCTCTTACTTATCCTATCCTCTATCCTATCCTATCCTCTATCCTATCCTATCCTCTATCCAATCCTATCCTCTATCCTATCCTATCCTCTATCCTATCCTATCCTCTTACTTATCCTATCCTCTATCCTATCCTATCCTCTATCCTATCCTATCCTCTATCCAATCCTATCCTCTATCATATCCTATCCTCTATCCTATCCCATCATCAATCCTACACTTTCGTCTATACTATCCTGTATCCTATCCTATCCTCTTACTTATCCTATCCTCTATCCTATCCTATCCTCTATCCTATCCGATCCTCTATCCTATCCTATCCTCTATCGTATCCTATCCTCTATCGTATCCTTTTTTCTATAATATCGTATGTTCTATCGTATCCCATCCTCTATCCTATCCTTTCCTCTATCCTATCCTCTATCCTATCCTTTCCTCTATCCCATCCTCTATCCAATCCTATCCTTTATCCTATCCTGTCCTCTATCCTATCTTATCACCTATCCTATCCTATCATCTATCCTATCCTATCCTCTATCGTATCCTATCCTCTATCCTATCCTATCCTCTATCCAATCTTATCCTCTGTCCTATCCTATCCTGTATCCTATCCTATCCTCTATGCTATCCTATCCTCTATCCTATCCTATGCTCTTACTAATCCTATCCTCCATTATATCCTATCCTCTATCCTATCCTCTCCTCTATCCTATCCTATCCTCTATTATATCCTATCCTCTATCCTATCATATCCTCTATCCTATCCTATCCTCTATCGTATCCTATCCTCTATCCTATCCTGTCCTCTATCTTATCCTATCCTCTATCCAATCCTATCCTCTATCCTATCCTATCCTCTATCCTATCCCATCATCAATCCTATCCTTTCGTCTATGCTATCCTCTAACCTATCCTATCCTCTTACTTATCCTATCCTCTATCCTATCCTATCCTCTATCCTATCCGATCCTCTATCCTATCCTATCCTCTATCCTAGGCAATCCCATATCCTATCCTCTATCCTATCCTATCCTCTATCGTATCCTTTTTCTATAATATCGTATGTTCTATTGTATCCTATCCTCTATCCTATCCTTTCCTCTATCCTATCCTCTATCCTATCCTTTCCTCTATCCTATCCTCTATCCAATCCTATCCTTTATCCTATCCTGTCCTCTATCCTATCTTATCACCTATCCTATCCTATCATCTATCCTATCCTATCCTCTATCCTATCCTATCCTCTATCCTATCCTATCCTCTAACCAATCTTATCCTCTGTCCTATCCTATCCTGTATCCTATCCTATCCTGTATCCTATCCTATCCTCTATGCTATCCTATCCTCTATCCTATCCTATGCTCTTACTAATCCTATCCTCCATTATATCCTATCCTCTATCCTATCCTCTCCTCTATTCTATCCTATCCTCTATTATATCCTATCATATCCTCTATCCTATCCTATCCTCTATCGTATCCTATCCTCTATCCTATCCTGTCCTCTATCTTATCCTATCCTCTATCCAATCCTATCCTCTATCCTATCCTATCCTCTATCCTATCCCATCATCAATCCTATCCTTTCGTCTATAATATCCTCTAACCTATCCTATCCTCATACTTATCCTATCCTCTATCCTATCCTATCCTCTATCCTATCCGATCCTCTATCCTATCCTATCCTCTATCCTAGGCAATCCCATATCCTATCCTCTATCCTATCCTATCCTCTATCGTATCCTTTTTCTATAATATCGTATGTTCTATCGTATCCTATCCTCTATCCTATCCTTTCCTCTATCCTATCCTCTATCCTATCCTTTCCTCTATCCTATCCTCTATCCAATCCTATCCTCTATCCTATCTTATCACCTATCCTATCCTATTCTCTATCATATCCTATCCTCTATCCTATCCCATCCTCAATCCTATCCTTTCCTCTATCCTATCCTCTATCCTATCCTATACTCTTACTTATCCTATCCTCTATCCTATCCAATCCCCTATCCTATCCTCTATCCTATTCTATCCTCTACCCTATAATACCATGTATCCTATCCTATTCTCTATCCTATCCTATCCTCTATCGTATGCTCTATCCTATCCTATCAACTATCCTATCCTATCCTCTATCCTATCCTATCAACTATCCTATCCTATCCTCTATCCTATCCTATCCTATCCTATCCTCTATCCTATCCTATCCTCTATCCTATGCTATCCTCTATCCTATCCTATCCTCTATCCTATCCTATCCTCTTACTTATCCTATCCTCTATCCTATCCTATCCTCTAGCCTATACTATCCTCTATCCCATCCTATCCTCGTTCCTATCCCATCTTCAATCCTATCCGTTCCTCTATCCTATCCTCTTACTTATCCTATCCTCTATCCTAGGCAATCCCATATCCTATCCTCTATCGTATCCTTTTTTCTATAATATCGTATGTTCTATCGTATCCTATCCTCTATCCTATCCTTTCCTCTATCCTATCCTCTATCCTATCCTTTCCTCTATCCTATCCTCTATCCAATCCTATCCTTTATCCTATCCTGTCCTCTATCCTATCTTATCACCTATCCTATAATATCATCTATCCTATCCTATCCTCTATCCTATCCTATCCTCTATGCTATCCTATCCTCTATCCAATCTTATCCTCTGTCCTATCCTATCCTGTATCCTATCCTATCCTCTATGCTATCCTATCCTCTATCCTATCCTATGCTCTTACTAATCCTATCCTCCATTATATCCTATCCTCTATCCTATCCTCTCCTCTATCCTATCCTATCCTCTATCCTATCCTATCCTCTATCCTATCATATCCTCTATCCTATCCTATCCTCTATCCTATCATATCCTCTATCCTATCCTATCCTCTATCGTATGCTCTATCCTATCCTATCAACTATCCTATCCTATCCTCTATCATATCCTATCAACTATCCTAACCTATCCTCTATCCTATCCTATCCTATCCTATCCTCTATCCTATCCTATACTCTATCCTATCCTATCCTCTATCGTATCCTATCCTTTATCCTATCCTGTCCTCTATCTTATCCTATCCTCTATCCTAACTTATCCTCTATCCAATCCTATCCTCTATCCTATCCTCTATCCTATCCTATCCTATCCTATCCTCTATCCTATCATATCCTCTTACTTATCCTATCCTCTACCCTATCCTATCCTCTATCCTATCCTATCCTCTATCCAATCCTATCCTCTATCCTATCCTATCCTCTATCCTATCCCATCATCAATCATATCCTTTCGTCTATACTATCCTCTATCCTATCCTATCCTCTTACTTATCCTATCCTCTATCCTATCCTATCCTCTATCCTATCCGATCCTCTATCCTATCCTATCCTCTATCGTATCCTTTTTTCTGTAATATCGTATGTTCTATCGTATCCTATCCTCTATCCTATCCTTTCCTCTATCCTATCCTCTATCCTATCCTTTCCTCTATCCTATCCTCTATCCAATCCTATCCTTTATCCTATCCTGTCCTCTATCCTATCTTATCACCTATCCTATCCTATCATCTATCCAATCTTATCCTCTGTCCTATCCTATCCTGTATCCTATCCTATCCTCTATGCTATCCTATCCTCTATCCTATCCTATGCTCTTACTAATCCTATCCTCCATTATATCCTATCCTCTATCCTATCCTCTCCTCTATCCTATCCTATCCTCTATCCTATCCTATCCTCTATCCTATCATATCCTCTATCCTATCCTATCCTCTATCCTATCATATCCTCTATCCTATCCTATCCTCTATCGTATGCTCTATCCTATCCTATCAACTATCCTATCCTATCCTCTATCATATCCTATCAACTATCCTAACCTATCCTCTATCCTATCCTATCCTATCCTATCCTCTATCCTATCCTATACTCTATCCTATCCTATCCTCTATCGTATCCTATCCTTTATCCTATCCTGTCCTCTATCTTATCCTATCCTCTATCCTAACTTATCCTCTATCCAATCCTATCCTCTATCCTATCCTCTATCCTATCCTATCCTATCCTATCCTCTATCCTATCATATCCTCTTAGTTATCCTATCCTCTATCCTATCCTATCCTCTATCCTATCCTATCCTCTATCCAATCCTATCCTCTATCCTATCCTATCCTCTATCCTATCCCATCATCAATCCTATCCTTTCGTCTATACTATCCTCTATCCTATCCTATCCTCTTACTTATCCTATCCTCTATCCTATCCTATCCTCTATCCTATCCGATCCTCTATCCTATCCTATCCTCTATCGTATCCTTTTTTCTGTAATATCGTATGTTCTATCGTATCCTATCCTCTATCCTATCCTTTCCTCTATCCTATCCTCTATCCTATCCTTTCCTCTATCCCATCCTCTATCCAATCCTATCCTTTATCCTATCCTGTCCTCTATCCTATCTTATCACCTATCCTATCCTATCATCTATCCTATCCTATCCTCTATCCTATCCTATTCTCTATCCTATCCTATCCTCTATCCAATCTTATCCTCTGTCCTATCCTATCCTGTATCCTATCCTATCCTCTATCCTATCCTATGCTCTTACTAATCCTATCCTCCATTATATCCTATCCTCTATCCTATCCTCTCCTCTATCCTATCCTATCCTCTATCCTATCCTATCCTCCATTATATCCTATCCTCTATCCTATCCTCTCCTCTATCCTATCCTATCCTCTATCCTATCCGATCCTCTATCCTATCATATCCTCTATCCTATCCTATCCTCTATCCTATCATATCCTCTATCCTATCCTATCCTCTATCGTATGCTCTATCCTATCCTATCAACTATCCTATCCTATCCTCTATCATATCCTATCAACTATCCTAACCTATCCTCTATCCTATCCTATCCTATCCTATCCTCTATCCTATCCTATACTCTATCCTATCCAATCCTCTATCGTATCCTATCCTTTATCCTATCCTGTCCTCTATCTTATCCTATCCTCTATCCTAACTTATCCTCTATCCAATCCTATCCTCTATCCTATCCTCTATCCTATCCTATCCTATCCTATCCTCTATCCTATCATATCCTCTTACTTATCCTATCCTCTATCCTATCCTATCCTCTATCCTATCCGATCCTCTATCCTATCCTATCCTCTATCGTATCCTTTTTTCTGTAATATCGTATGTTCTATCGTATCCTATCCTCTATCCTATCCTTTCCTCTATCCTATCCTCTATCCTATCCTTTCCTCTATCCCATCCTCTATCCAATCCTATCCTTTATCCTATCCTGTCCTCTATCCTATCTTATCACCTATCCTATCCTATCATCTATCCTATCCTATCCTCTATCCTATCCTATTCTCTATCCTATCCTATCCTCTATCCAATCTTATCCTCTGTCCTATCCTATCCTGTATCCTATCCTATCCTCTATGCTATCCTATCCTCTATCCTATCCTATGCTCTTACTAATCCTATCCTCCATTATATCCTATCCTCTATCCTATCCTCTCCTCTATCCTATCCTATCCTCTATCCTATCCTATCCTCTATCCTATCATATCCTCTATCCTATCCTATCAACTATCCTATCCTATCCTCTATCATATCCTATCCTCTATCCAATCCTATCCTCTATCGTATGCTCTATCCTATCCTATCAACTATCCTATCCTATCCTCTATCCTATCCTATCAACTATCCTAACCTATCCTCTATCCTATCCTATCCTATCCTATCCTCTATCCTATCCTATACTCTATCCTATCCTATCCTCTATCGTATCCTATCCTTTATCCTATCCTGTCCTCTATCTTATCCTATCCTCTATCCTATCTTATCCTCTATCCAATCCTATCCTCTATCCTATCCTTTCCTCTATCCTATCCTATCCTCTATCCTATCATATCCTCTTACTTATCCTATCCTCTATCCTATCCTATCCTCTATCCTATCCTATCCTCTATCCAATCCTATCCTCTATCCTATCCTATCCTCTATCCTATCCCATCATCAATCCTATCCTTTCGTCTATACTATCCTCTATCCTATCCTATCCTCTTACTTATCCTATCCTCTATCCTATCCTATCCTCTATCCTATCCGATCCTCTATCCTATCCTATCCTCTATCGTATCCTTTTTTCTATAATATCGTATGTTCTATCGTATCCTATCCTCTATCCTATCCTTTCCTGTATCCTATCCTCTATCCTATCCTTTCCTCTATCCCATCCTCTATCCAATCCTATCCTTTATCCTATCCTGTCCTCTATCCTATCTTATCACCTATCCTATCCTATCATCTATCCTATCCTATCCTCTATCCTATCCTATCCTCTATCCTATCCTATCCTCTATCCAATCTTATCCTCTGTCCTATCCTATTCTGTATCCTATCCTATCCTCTATGCTATCCTATCCTCTATCCTATCCTATGCTCTTACTAATCCTATCCTCCATTATATCCTATCCTCTATCCTATCCTCTCCTCTATCCTATCCTATCCTCTATCCTATCCTACCCTCTATCCTATCATATCCTCTATCCTATCCTATCCTCTATCCTATCATATCCTCTATCCTATCCTATCCTCTATCGTATGCTCTATCCTATCCTATCAACTATCCTATCCTATCCTCTATCATATCCTATCCTCTATCCAATCCTATCCTCTATCGTATGCTCTATCCTATCCTATCAACTATCCTATCCTATCCTCTATCCTATCCTATCAACTATCCTAACCTATCCTCTATCCTATCCTATCCTATCCTATCCTCTATCCTATCCTATACTCTATCCTATCCTATCCTCTATCGTATCCTATCCTTTATCCTATCCTGTCCTCTATCTTATCCTATCCTCTATCCTATCTTATCCTCTATCCAATCCTATCCTCTATCCTATCCTTTCCTCTATCCTATCCTATCCTCTATCCTATCATATCCTCTTACTTATCCTATCCTCTATCCTATCCTATCCTCTATCCTATCCTATCCTCTATCCAATCCTATCCTCTATCCTATCCTATCCTCTATCCTATCCCATCATCAATCCTATCCTTTCGTCTATACTATCCTCTATCCTATCCTATCCTCTTACTTATCCTATCCTCTATCCTATCCTATCCTCTATCCTATCCGATCCTCTATCCTATCCTATCCTCTATCGTATCCTTTTTTCTATAATATCGTATGTTCTCTCGTATCCTATCCTCTATCCTATCCTTTCCTCTATCCCATCCTCTATCCAATCCTATCCTTTATCCTATCCTGTCCTCTATCCTATCTTATCACCTATCCTATCCTATCATCTATCCTATCCTATCCTCTATCCTATCCTATCCTCTATCCTATCCTATCCTCTATCCAATCTTATCCTCTGTCCTATCCTATCCTGTATCCTATCCTATCCTCTATGCTATCCTATCCTCTATCCTATCCTATGCTCTTACTAATCCTATCCTCCATTATATCCTATCGTCTATCCTATCCTCTCCTCTATCCTATCCTATCCTCTATCCTATCCTACCCTCTATCCTATCATATCCTCTATCCTATCCTATCCTCTATCCTATCATATCCTCTATCCTATCCTATCCTCTATCGTATGCTCTATCCTATCCTATCAACTATCCTATCCTATCCTCTATCATATCCTATCCTCTATCCAATCCTATCTTCTATCGTATGCTCTATCCTATGCTATCAACTATCCTATCCTATCCTCTATCCTATCCTATCAACTATCCTAGCCTATCCTCTATCCTATCCTATCCTATCCTATCCTCTATCCTATCCTATACTCTATCCTATCCTATCCTCTATCGTATCCTATCCTTTATCCTATCCTGTCCTCTATCTTATCCTATCCTCTATCCTATCTTATCCTCTATCCAATCCTATCCTCTATCCTATCCTTTCCACTATCCTATCCTATCCTCTATCCTATCATATCCTCTTACTTATCCTATCCTCTATCCTATCCTATCCTCTATCCTATCCTATCCTCTATCCAATCCTATCCTCTATCCTATCCTATCCTCTATCCTATCCCATCATCAATCCTATCCTTTCGTCTATACTATCCTCTATCCTATCCTATCCTCTTACTTATCCTATCCTCTATCCTATCCTATCCTCTATCCTATCCGATCCTCTATCCTATCCTATCCTCTATCGTATCCTTTTTTCTATAATATCGTATGTTCTATCGTATCCTATCCTCTATCCTATCCTTTCCTCTATCCTATCCTCTAGCCTATCCTTTCCTCTATCCGATCCTCTATCCAATCCTATCCTTTATCCTGTCCTGTCCTCTATCCTATCTTATCACCTATCCTATCCTATCATCTATCCTATCCTATCCTCTATCCTATCCTATCCTCTATCCTATCCTATCCTCTATCCAATCTTATCCTCTGTCCTATCCTATCATGTATCCTATCCTATCCTCTATCCTATCCTATGCTCTTACTAATCCTATCCTCCATTATATCCTATCCTCTATCCTATCCTCTCCTCTATCCTATCCTATCCTCTATCCTATCCTATCCTCTATCCTATCATATCCTCTATCCTATCCTATCCTCTATCGTATGCTCTATCCTATCCTATCAACTATCCTATCCTATCCTCTATCATATCCTATCCTCTATCCAATCCTATCCTCTATCCTATCCTATCCTCTATCCTATACTATCCTCTATCCAATCCTCTCCTCTATCCTATCCTATCCTCTATCCTATCCCATCATCAATCCTATCCTTTCGTCTATACTATCCTCTATCCTATCCTATCCTCTTACTTATCCTATCCTCTATCCTATCCTATCCTCTATCCTATCCGATCCTCTATCCTATCCTATCCTCTATCCTATCCTATCCTCTATCCTATCCTATCCTCTATCCTATCCCATCCTCTCTCCTATCCGATCCCCTATCCTATCCTATCCTCTATCCTATCCTATCTTCTATCCTATCCTATCCTCTATCCTAACCTATCCTCTATCCTATCCTATCCTCTATCCTATCCTATCCTCTATTCTATCCTATCCTCTATCGTATCCTATAATCTATCCAATCTTATCCTCTATCCTATCCTATCATCTATCCTATCCTATCCTCTATCATATCCTATCCTCTATCCAATCCTATCCTCTATCGTATGCTCTATCCTATCCTATCAACTATCCTATCCTATCCTCTATCCTATCCTATCAACTATCCTAACCTATCCTCTATCCTATCCTATCCTATCCTATCCTCTATCCTATCCTATACTCTATCCTATCCTATCCTCTATCGTATCCTATCCTTTATCCTATCCTGTCCTCTATCTTATCCTATCCTCTATCCTATCTTATCCTCTATCCAATCCTATCCTCTATCCTATCCTTTCCACTATCCTATCCTATCCTCTATCCTATCATATCCTCTTACTTATCCTATCCTCTATCCTATCCTATCCTCTATCCTATCCTATCCTCTATCCAATCCTATCCTCTATCCTATCCTATCCTCTATCCTATCCCATCATCAATCCTATCCTTTCGTCTATACTATCCTCTATCCTATCCTATCCTCTTACTTATCCTATCCTCTATCCTATCCTCTCCTCTATCCTATCCTATCCTCTATCCTATCCTATCCTCTATCCTATCATATCCTCTATCCTATCCTATCCTCTATCGTATGCTCTATCCTATCCTATCAACTATCCTATCCTATCCTCTATCATATCCTATCCTCTATCCAATCCTATCCTCTATCCTATCCTATCCTCTATCCTATACTATCCTCTATCCAATCCTCTCCTCTATCCTATCCTATCCTCTATCCTATCCCATCATCACTCCTATCCTTTCGTCTATACTATCCTCTATCCTATCCTATCCTCTTACTTATCCTATCCTCTATCCTATCCTATCCTCTATCCTATCCGATCCTCTATCCTATCCTATCCTCTATCCTATCCTATCCTCTATCCTATCCTATCCTCTATCCTATCCCATCCTCTCTCCTATCCGATCCCCTATCCTATCCTATCCTCTATCCTATCCTATCTTCTATCCTATCCTATCCTCTATCCTAACCTATCCTCTATCCTATCCTATCCTCTATCCTATCCTATCCTCTATTCTATCCTATCCTCTATCGTATCCTATAATCTATCCAATCTTATCCTCTATCCTATCCTATCATCTATCCTATCCTATCCTCTATCATATCCTATCCTCTATCCAATCCTATCCTCTATCGTATGCTCTATCCTATCCTATCAACTATCCTATCCTATCCTCTATCCTATCCTATCAACTATCCTAACCTATCCTCTATCCTATCCTATCCTATCCTATCCTCTATCCTATCCTATACTCTATCCTATCCTATCCTCTATCGTATCCTATCCTTTATCCTATCCTGTCCTCTATCTTATCCTATCCTCTATCCTATCTTATCCTCTATCCAATCCTATCCTCTATCCTATCCTTTCCACTATCCTATCCTATCCTCTATCCTATCCTATCCTCTATCCAATCCTATCCTCTATCCTATCCTATCCTCTATCCTATCCCATCATCAATCCTATCCTTTCGTCTATACTATCCTCTATCCTATCCTATCCTCTTACTTATCCTATCCTCTATCCTATCCTATCCTCTATCCTATCCGATCCTCTATCCTATCCTATCCTCTATCGTATCCTTTTTTCTATAATATCGTATGTTCTATCGTATCCTATCCTCTATCCTATCCTTTCCTCTATCCTATCCTCTATCCTATCCTTTCCTCTATCCGATCCTCTATCCAATCCTATCCTTTATCCTATCCTGTCCTCTATCCTATCTTATCACCTATCCTATCCTATCATCTATCCTATCCTATCCTCTATCCTATCCTATCCTCTATCCTATCCTATCCTCTATCCAATCTTATCCTCTGTCCTATCCTATCATGTATCCTATCCTATCCTCTATGCTATCCTATCCTCTATCCTATCCTATGCTCTTACTAATCCTATCCTCCATTATATCCTATCCTCTATCCTATCCTCTCCTCTATCCTATCCTATCCTCTATCCTATCCTATCCTCTATCCTAACATATCCTCTATCCTATCCTATCCTCTATCCTATCCTATCCTCTATCGTATGCTCTATCCTATCCTATCAACTATCCTATCCTATCCTCTATCATATCCTATCCTCTATCCAATCCTATCCTCTATCGTATGCTCTATCCTATCCTATCAACTATCCTATCCTATCCTCTATCCTATCCTATCAACTATCCTAACCTATCCTCTATCCTATCCTATCCTATCCTATCCTCTATCCTATCCTATACTCTATCCTATCCTATCCTCTATCGTATCCTATCCTTTATCCTATCCTGTCCCCTATCTTATCCTATCCTCTATCCTATCTTATCCTCTATCCAATCCTATCCTCTATCCTATCCTTTCCTCTATCCTATCCTATCCTCTATCCTATCATATCCTCTTACTTATCCTATCCTCTATTCTATCCTATCCTCTATCCTATCCTATCCTCTATCCAATCCTATCCTCTATCCTATCCTATCCTCTATCCTATCCCATCATCAATCCTATCCTTTCGTCTATACTATCCTCTATCCTATCCTATCCTCTTACTTATCCTATCCTCTATCCTATCCTATCCTCTATCCTATCCGATCCTCTATCCTATCCTATCCTCTATCGTATCCTTTTTTCTATAATATCGTATGTTCTATCGTCTCCTATCCTCTATCCTATCCTTTCCTCTATCCTATCCTCTATCCTATCCTTTCCTCTATCCCATCCTCTATCCAATCCTATCCTTTATCCTATCCTGTCCTCTATCCTATCTTATCACCTATCCTATCCTATCATCTATCCTATCCTATCCTCTATCCTATCCTATCCTCTATCCTGTCCTATCCTCTATCCAATCTTATCCTCTGTCCTATCCTATCCTGTATCCTATCCTATCCTCTATGCTATCCTATCCTCTATCCTATCCTATGCTCTTACTAATCCTATCCTCCATTATATCCTATCCTCTATCCTATCCTCTCCTCTATCCTATCCTATCCTCTATCCTATCCTACCCTCTATCCTATCATATCCTCTATCCTATCCTATCCTCTATCCTATCATATCCTCTATCCTATCCTATCCTCTATCGTATGCTCTATCCTATCCTATCAACTATCCTATCCTATCCTCTATCATATCCTATCCTCTATCCAATCCTATCCTCTATCGTATGCTCTATCCTATCCTATCAACTATCCTATCCTATCCTCTATCCTATCCTATCAACTATCCTAACCTATCCTCTATCCTATCCTATCCTATCCTATCCTCTATCCTATCCTATACTCTATCCTATCCTATCCTCTATCGTATCCTATCCTTTATCCTATCCTGTCCTCTATCTTATCCTATCCTCTATCCTATCTTATCCTCTATCCAATCCTATCCTCTATCCTATCCTATCCTCTATCCTATCCCATCATCAATCCTATCCTTTCGTCTATACTATCCTCTATCCTATCCTATCCTCTTACTTATCCTATCCTCTATCCTATCCTATCCTCTATCCTATCCGATCCTCTATCCTATCCTATCCTCTATCGTATCCTTTTTTCTATAATATCGTATGTTCTATCGTATCCTATCCTCTATCCTATCCTTTCCTCTATCCTATCCTCTATCCTATCCTTTCCTCTATCCGATCCTCTATCCAATCCTATCCTTTATCCTATCCTGTCCTCTATCCTATCTTATCACCTATCCTATCCTATCATCTATCCTATCCTATCCTCTATCCTATCCTATCCTCTATCCTATCTTATCCTCTATCCAATCCTATCCTCTATCCTATCCTATCCTCTATCCTATCCCATCATCAATCCTATCCTTTCGTCTATACTATCCTCTATCCTATCCTATCCTCTTACTTATCCTATCCTCTATCCTATCCTATCCTCTATCCTATCCGATCCTCTATCCTATCCTATCCTCTATCGTATCCTTTTTTCTATAATATCGTATGTTCTATCGTATCCTATCCTCTATCCTATCCTTTCCTCTATCCTATCCTCTATCCTATCCTTTCCTCTATCCGATCCTCTATCCAATCCTATCCTTTATCCTATCCTGTCCTCTATCCTATCTTATCACCTATCCTATCCTATCATCTATCCTATCCTATCCTCTATCCTATCCTATCCTCTATCCTATCCTATCCTCTATCCAATCTTATCCTCTGTCCTATCCTATCATGTATCCTATCCTATCCTCTATCCTATCCTATGCTCTTACTAATCCTATCCTCCATTATATCCTATCCTCTATCCTATCCTCTCTTCTATCCTATCCTATCCTCTATCCTATCCTATCCTCTATCCTATCATATCCTCTATCCTATCCTATCCTCTATCGTATGCTCTATCCTATCCTATCAACTATCCTATCCTATCCTCTATCATATCCTATCCTCTATCCAATCCTATCCTCTATCCTATCCTATCCTCTATCCTATACTATCCTCTATCCAATCCTCTCCTCTATCCTATCCTATCCTCTATCCTATCCCATCATCAATCCTATCCTTTCGTCTATACTATCCTCTATCCTATCCTATCCTCTTACTTATCCTATCCTCTATCCTATCCTATCCTCTATCCTATCCTATCATCTATCCTATCCTATCCTCTATCCTATCCTATCCTCTATCCTATCCTATCCTCTATCCAATCTTATCCTCTGTCCTATCCTATCCTATCCTCTATGCTATCCTATCCTCTATCCTATCCCATGCTCTTACTAATCCTATCGTCCATTATATCCTATCCTCTATCCTATCCTATCCTCTATCCTATCCTATCCTCTTACTTATCCTATCCTCTATCCTATCCTATCCTCTATCCTATCCTATCCTCTATCCTATCCTATCCTCTATCCTATCCTATGCCCTTACTAATCCTAGCCTCCATTATATCCTATCCTCTATCCTATCCTATCCTCTATCCTATCCTATCCTCTATCCTATCCTATCCTCTATCCAATCTTATCCTCTGTCCTATCCTATCCTCTATCCTATACTATCGTCTATGCTATCCTATCCTCTATGCTATCCTATCCTCTATCCTATCCTATGCTCTTACTAATCCTATCCTCCATTATATCCTATCCTCTATCCTATCCTATCCTCTATCCTATCCTATCCTCTATCCTATCCTATCCTCTTACTTATCCTATCCTCTATCCTATCCTATCCTCTATCCTATCCTATCCTCTATCCAATCCTATCCTCTATCATATCCTATCCTCTATCCTATACCATCCTCTATCCAATCTTATCCTCTATCCTATCCGATCCTCTATCCAATCCTCTCCTCTATCCTATCCTATCCTCTATCCTATCCCATCATCAATCCTATCCTTTCGTCTATACTATCCTCTATCCTATCCTATCCTCTTACTTATCCTATCCTCTATCCTATCCTATCCTCTATCCTATCCGATCCTCTATCCTGTCCTATCCTCTATCCTATCCTATCCTCTATCCTATCCTATCCTTTATCCTATCCTATCCTCTATCCTATCCCATCCTCTCTCCTATCCGATCCCCTATCCTATCCTATCCTCTATCCTATCCTATCCTCTTTCCTATCCTATCCTCTATCCAATCTTATCCTCTATCCTATCCTATCCTCTATCCTATACTATCGTCTATGCTATCCTATCCTCTATCCTATCCTATGCTCTTACTAACCCTATCCTCTATTATATCCTATCCTCTATCCTATCCTATCCTCTATCCTATCCTATCTTCTATCCTATCCTATCCTCTATCCTAACCTATCCTCTATCCTATCCTATCCTCTATCCTCTATCCTATCCTATCCTCTATTCTATCCTATCATCTATCCTAACCTATCCTCTATCCTATCCTATCCTCTATCCTATCCTATCCTCTATCCAATCTTATCCTCTGTCCTATCCTATCCTCTATCCTATCCTATCCTCTATGCTATCCTATCCTCTATCCTATCCTATGCTCTTACTAATCCTATCCTCCATTATATCCTATCCTCTATCCTATCCTATCCTCTATCCTATCCTATCCTCTATCGTATCCTATCCTTTATCCTATCCTCTATACTATCATATCCTCTATCCTATCCTATCCTATCCTCTATCCTATCCTATCCTCTATCCTATCCTATCCTCTATCCTATCCTCTATCCTATCATATCCTCTACCCTATCCTATCCTCTATCGTATCCTATCGAATCCTATCCTCAATCTTAACCTATTCTCTATCCCATCCTATCCTCTATCTTATCCTATCCTTTATCCTATGCTCTATCCTATCATATCCTCTATCCTATTTTATCCTCTATCCTATCCTCTATCCTATCATATCCTCTATCCTATCCTATCCTCTATCCTTTCCTATCCTCTATCCTATCCTATCAATCCCTATCCTATCCTCTATCCTACCCTATCCTCTATCCTATCCAATTCTCTATCCTCTATCCAATCCTATCCTCAATTCTATCCTATCGTCTATCCAATCCTATCCTCAATTCTATCCTACCCTCTATCCTATCCTATCCTATCCTCAATCCTAACCTATTCTCTATCCTATCCTATCCTCTATCCTATCCTATCCTCTATTATATCCTCTATCCTCTCCTCTATCCTATCCTCTATCGTATCCTATCCTCTATCCTATCCTATCCTTTATCCTATCCTCTATCCTATCATATCCTCTATCCTATCCTATCCTCTATCCTATCCTCTATCCTATCCTATCCTCTAGCCTATCCTATCCCCTATCCTATCCTATCCTCTATCCTATCCTATCAATCCCCTATCCTATCCTCTATCCTACCCTATCCTCTATCCTATCTAATTCTCTATCCTCTATCCAATCCTATCCTCAATTCTATCCTATCGTCTATCCAATCCTATCCTCAATTCTATCCTATCCTCTATCCGATCCTATCCTATCCTCAATCCTAACCTATTCTCTATCCCATCCTATCCTCTATCTTATCCTATCCTTTATCCTATGCTCTATCTTATCATACACTCTATCCTATAATATCCTCTACCCTATCCTCTATCCTATCATATCGTCTATCCTATCCTATCCTCTATCCTATCCTATCAATCCCCTATCCTATCCTCTATCCTACCCTATCCTCTGTCCTATCCAATTCTCTATCCTCTATCCAATCCTATCCTCAATTCTATCCTCTCGTCTATCCAATCCTATCCTCAATTCTATCCTATCCTCTATCCTACCCTATCCTATCCTCAATCCTATCCTATCCTCTATCCTATCCTATCCTCTATCCTATCCTATCCTCTATCCTCTACCCTATCCTATCCCCAATTCTATCCTATCGTCTAACCAATCCTATCCTCTATCCTACCCTATCCTCTATCCTATCTAATTCTCTATCCTCTATCCAATCCTATCCTCAATTCTATCCTATCCTCTATCCTATCCTATCCTCTATCGTATCCTATCCTTTATCCTATCCTCTATCCTATCATATCCTCTATCCTATCCTATCCTCTATCCTATCCTATCCTCTATCCTCTATCCTATCCTATCCCCAATTCTATCCTATCGTCTAACCAATCCTATCCTCAATTCTATCCTATCCTCTATCCTATCCTATCCTATCCTCAATCCAATCCTATCCTCAATTCTATCCTATCGTCTATCCAATTATATCCTCAATTCTATCCTATCCTCTATCCTATCCTATCCTATCCTCAATCCTAACCTATTCTCTACCCCATCCTATCCTCTATCTTATCCTATCCTTTATCCTATGCTCTATCTTATCATACACTCTATCCTATAATATCCTCTACCCTATCCTCTATCCTATCATATCCTCTATCCTATCCTATCCTCTATCCTATCCTATCAATCCCCTATCCTATCCTCTATCCTACCCTATCCTCTGTCCTATCCAATTCTCTATCCTCTATCCAATCCTATCCTCAATTCTATCCTATCGTCTATCCAATCCTATCCTCAATTCTATCCTATCCTCTATCCTACCCTATCCTATCCTCAATCCTAACCTATTCTCTATCCTATCCTATCCTCTATCCTATCTTCTATCCTATCCTCTATCCTATCCTCTATCCTATCCTATCCTCTATCGTATCCTATCCTTTATCCTATCCTCTATCCTATCATATCCTCTATCCTATCCTATCCTATCCTCTATCCTATCCTATCCTCTATCCTATCCTATCCTCTATCCTATCCTATCCTCTATCCTATCCTATCCTCTATCCTATCCTATCCTCTATCCTATCCTATCCTTTATCCTATCCTCTATCCTATCATATCCTCTATCCTATCCTATCCTCTATCCTATCCTCTATCCTATCATATCCTCTATCCTATCCTATCCTCTATCCTATCCTATCCTATCCTCTATCCTATCCTATCCTCTATCCTATCCTATCCTCTATCCTATCCTATCCTCTATCCTATCCTATCCTCTATCCTATCCTATCCTCTATCCTATCCTATCCTCTATCCTATCCTATCCTCTATCCTATCCTATCCTCTATCCTATCCTATCCTCTATCCTATCCTATCCTCTATCCTATCCTATCCTCTATCCTATCCTATCCTCTATCCTATCCTATCGTCTATCCTATCCTATCAATCCCCTATCCTATCCTCTATCCTACCCTATACTCTATCCTATCCAATTCTCTATCCTCTATCCAATCCTATCCTCAATTCTATCCTATCGTCTATCCAATCCTATCCTCAATTCCATCCTATCCTCTATCCTATCCTATCCTATCGTCAATCCTAACCTATTCTCTATCCTATCCTATCCTCTATCCTACCCTTTCCTCTATCCTATCCTATCCTCTATCCTAGCCTCTCATCTATAATATCCTATCCTCTATCCTATCCTATCCTCTATCCTATCCCATCATCAATCCTATCCTTTCGTCTATCCTATCCTCTATCCTATCCTATCCTCTTTCTTATCCTATCCTCTATCCTATCCTATCCTCTATCCTATCCGATCCTCTATCCAATCCTATCCTCTATCCTATCCTATCCTCTATCCTATCCTCTATCCTATCCTCTATCCTATCCTATTCTCTATCCTATCCTATCCTCTATCCTATCCTATCCTCTACCCTATAATACCATGTATCCTATCCTATTCTCTGTCCTACCCTATCCTATCCTCTATCGTATGCTCTATCATATCCTATCAACTATCCTATCCTATCCTCAATCCTATCCTCTCCTCTATCATATCCTATCCTCTACCCTATCCTATCCTCTATCCTATCCTATCCTATCCTCTATCCTATCCTTTCCTCTATCCTATCCTATCCTCTATCCTATCCGATCCTCTATCCTATCCTATCCTCTATCCTATCCTATCCTCTATCCTATCCTCTATCCTATCCTCTATCCTATCCTCTATCCTATCCTATTCTCTATCCTATCCTATCCTATCCTCTATCGTATGCTCTATCATATCCTATCAACTATCCTATCCTATCCTCAATCCTATCCTATCCTCAATCCTATCCTATCCTCTATCATATCCTATCCTCTATCCTATCCTATCCTCTATCCTATCCTATCCTATCCTATCCTCTATCCTATCCTTTCCTCTATCCTATCCTATCCTCTATCCTATCCGATCCTCTATCCTATTCTATCCTCTATCCTATCCTATCCTCTATGCTATCCTATCCTCTATCCTATCCTATGCTCTTACTAATCCTATCCTCTATTATATCCTATCCTCTATCCTATCCTATCCTGTATCCTATCCTATCCTCTTTCTTATCCTATCCTCTATCCTATCCTATCCTCCATCCTATCCTTTCCTCTATCCTATCCTATCCTCTATCCTATCCTATCCTCTATCCTATCCTATCCTCTATCCTATCCTATCCTCTATCCTATCCCATCATCAATCCTATCCTTTCGTCTATCCTATCCTCTATCCTATCCTATCCTCTTACTTATCCTATCCTCTATCCTATCCTATCCTCTATCCTATCCGATCCTCTATCCAATCCTATCCTCTATCCTATCCTGTCCTCTATCCTATCCTATCCTCTATCCTATCCTTTCCTCTATCCTATCCTATCCTCTATCATATCCTATCCTCTATCCTATCCTATCCTCTATCCTATCCTATCCTATCCTCTATCCTATCCTTTCCTCTATCCTATCCTATCCTCTATCCTAGCCTCTCATCTATCCTATCCTATCCTCTATCCTATCCTATGCTCTTACTAATCCTATCCTCTATCCTATCCTATCCTCTATCCTATTCTATCCTCTATCCTATCCTATCCTCTATCCTATCCTATCCTCTATCCTATCCTATCCTCTATCCAATCCTATCCTCTATCCTATCCTATCCTCTATCATATCCTATCCTCTATCCTATCCTATCCTCTTTCTTATCCTATCCTCTATCCTATCCTATCCTCCATCCTATCCTATCCTCTATCCTATCCTATCCTCTATCCTATCCTATCCTCTATCCTATCCTATCCTCTATCCAATCCTATCCTCTATCCTATCCTATCCTCTATCCTATCCCATCATCAATCCTATCCTTTCGTCTATCCTATCCTCTATCCTATCCTATCCTCTTTCTTATCCTATCCTCTATCCTATCCTATCCTCTATCCTATCCGATCCTCTATCCAATCCTATCCTCTATCCTATCCTGTCCTCTATCCTATCCTATCCTCTATCCTATCCTTTCCTCTATCCTATCCTATCCTCTATCATATCCTATCCTCTATCCTATCCTATCCTCTATCCTATCCTATCCTATCCTCTATCCTATCCTTTCCTCTATCCTATCCTATCCTCTATCCTAGCCTCTCATCTATAATATCCTATCCTCTATCCTATCCTATCCTCTATCCTATCCCATCATCAATCCTATCCTTTCGTCTATCCTATCCTCTATCCTATCCTATCCTCTTTCTTATCCTATCCTCTATCCTATCCTATCCTCTATCCTATCCGATCCTCTATCCAATCCTATCCTCTATCCTATCCTATCCTCAATCCTATCCTCTCCTCTATCATATCCTATCCTCTATCCTATCCTATCCTCTATCCTATCCTATCCTATCCTCTATCCTATCCTTTCCTCTATCCTATTATATCCTCTATCCTATCCGATCCTCTATCCTATCCTATCCTCTATCCTATCCTATCCTCTATCCTATCCTATCCTCTATCCTATCCTATGCTCTTACTAATCCTATCCTCTATTATATCCTATCCTCCATCCTATCCTATCCTCTATCCTATCCTTTCCTATATCCTATCCTATCCTCTATCCTATCCTATCCTCTATCCTATCCTATCCTCTATCCTATACTATCCTCTATCCTATCCTATCCTCTATCCTATCCTATCCTCTATCCTATCCTATCCTCTATCCTATCCTATCCTCTATCCTATCCTATCCTCTATCCTATCCTATCCTCTATCCTATCCTATCCTCTATCCTATCCTATCCTCTATCCTATCCTATCCTCTATCCAATCCTATCCTCCATCCTATCCTATCATCTATGCTATCAAATCCTCTATCCTATCCTATGCTCTTAGTAATCCTATCCTCTATCATATCCTATCCTCTATCCTATCCTATCCTCTATCCTATCCTATCCTCTATCCAATCTTATCCTCTGTCCTATCCTGTCCTCTATCCTATCCTATCCTCTATGCTATCCTATCCTCTATCCTATCCTATGCTCTTACTAATCCTATGCTCTTACTAATCCTATCCTCTATTATATCCTATCCTCTATCATATCCTATCCTCTATCCTATCCTATCCTCTTTCTTATCCTATCCTCTATCCTATCCTATCCTCTATCCTATCCTATCCTCTATCCTATCCTATCCTCTATCCAATCCTATCCTCTATCCTATCCTATCCTCTATCCTATCCCATCATCAATCCTATCCTTTCGTCTATCCTATCCTCTATCCTATCCTATCCTCTTTCTTATCCTATCCTCTATCCTATCCTATCCTCTATCCTATCCTTTCCTCTATCCTATCCTATCCTCTATCCTATCCTATCCTCTACGCTATCCTATCCTCTATCCTATCCTATCCTCTATCCTATCCCATCATCAATCCTATCCTTTCGTCTATCCTATCCTCTATCCTATCCTATCCTCTTACTTATCCTATCCTCTATCCTATCCTATCCTCTATCCTATCCGATCCTCTATCCAATCCTATCCTCTATCCTATCCTGTCCTCTATCCTATCCTATCCTCTATCCTATCCTTTCCTCTATCCTATCCTATCCTCTATCATATCCTATCCTCTATCCTATCCTATGCTCTTACTAATCCTATCCTCTATCATATCCTATCCTCTATCCTATCCTATCCTCTATCCTATCCTATCCTCTATCCTATCCTATCCTCTATCCTATCCTATCCTCTATCCTATCCTATCCTCTATCCAATCCTATCCTCCATACTATCCTATCATCTATGCTATCAAATCCTCTATCCTATCCTATGCTCTTAGTAATCCTATCCTCTATCATATCCTATCCTCTATCCTATCCTATCCTCTATCCTATCCTATCCTCTATCCAATCTTATCCTCTGTCCTATCCTGTCCTCTATCCTATCCTATCCTCTATGCTATCCTATCCTCTATCCTATCCTATTCTCTTACTAATCCTATGCTCTTACTAATCCTATCCTCTATTATATCCTATCCTCCATCATATCCTATCCTCTATCCTATCCTATCCTCTTTCTTATCCTATCCTCTATCCTATCCTATCCTCCATCCTATCCTTTCCTCTATCCTATCCTATCCTCTATCCTATCCTATCCTCTATCCTATCCTATCCTCTATCCTATCCTATCCTCTATCCTATCCCATCATCAATCCTATCCTTTCGTCTATCCTATCCTCTATCCTATCCTATCCTCTTACTTATCCTATCCTCTATCCTATCCTTTCCTCTATCCTATCCTATCCTCTATCATATCCTATCCTCTATCCTATCCTATCCTCTATCCTATCCTATCCTATCCTCTATCCTATCCTTTCCTCTATCCTATCCTATCCTCTATCCTAGCCTCTCATCTATCCTATCCTATCCTCTATCCTATCCTATGCTCTTACTAATCCTATCCTCTATTATATCCTATCCTCTATCCTATCCTATCCTCTATCCTATCCTATCCTCTATCCTATCCTATCCTCTATCCTATCCTATCCTCTATCCTATCCTATCCTCTATCCTATCCTATCCTCTATCCTATCCTATCCTCTATCCTATCCTATCCTCTATCCAATCCTATCCTCTATCCTATCCTATCCTCTATCCTATCCCATCATCAATCCTATCCTTTCGTCTATCCTATCCTCTATCCTATCCTATCCTCTTTCTTATCCTATCCTCTATCCTATCCTATCCTCTATCCTATCCGATCCTCTATCCAATCCTATCCTCTATCCTATCCTGTCCTCTATCCTATCCTATCCTCTATCCTATCCTTTCCTCTATCCTATCCTATCCTCTATCATATCCTATCCTCTATCCTATCCTATCCTCTATCCTATCCTATCCTATCCTCTATCCTATCCTTTCCTCTATCCTATCCTATCCTCTATCCTAGCCTCTCATCTATAATATCCTATCCTCTATCCTATCCTATGCTCTTACTAATCCTATCCTCTATTATATCCTATCCTCTATCCTATCCTATCCTATCCTCTATCCTATCCTATCCTCTATCCTATCCTATCCTCTATCCTATCCTATCCTCTATCCTATCCTATCCTCTATCCTATCCTATCCTCTATCCTATCCTATCCTCTATCCTATCCTATCCTCTATCCTATCCTATCCTCTATCCAATCCTATCCTCTATCCTATCCTATCCTCTATCCTATCCCATCATCAATCCTATCCTTTCGTCTATCCTATCCTCTATCCTATCCTATCCTCTTTCTTATCCTATCCTCTATCCTATCCTATCCTCTATCCTATCCGATCCTCTATCCAATCCTATCCTCTATCCTATCCTGTCCTCTATCCTATCCTATCCTCTATCCTATCCTTTCCTCTATCCTATCCTATCCTCTATCATATCCTATCCTCTATCCTATCCTATCCTCTATCCTATCCTATCCTATCCTCTATCCTATCCTTTCCTCTATCCTATCCTATCCTCTATCCTAGCCTCTCATCTATAATATCCTATCCTCTATCCTATCCTATCCTCTATCCTATCCCATCATCAATCCTATCCTTTCGTCTATCCTATCCTCTATCCTATCCTATCCTCTTTCTTATCCTATCCTCTATCCTATCCTATCCTCTATCCTATCCGATCCTCTATCCAATCCTATCCTCTATCCTATCCTATCCTCAATCCTATCCTCTCCTCTATCATATCCTATCCTCTATCCTATCCTATCCTCTATCCTATCCTATCCTATCCTCTATCCTATCCTTTCCTCTATCCTATTATATCCTCTATCCTATCCGATCCTCTATCCTATCCTATCCTCTATCCTATCCTATCCTCTATCCTATCCTATCCTCTATCCTATCCTATGCTCTTACTAATCCTATCCTCTATTATATCCTATCCTCCATCCTATCCTATCCTCTATCCTATCCTTTCCTATATCCTATCCTATCCTCTATCCTATCCTATCCTCTATCCTATCCTATCCTCTATCCTATACTATCCTCTATCCTATCCTATCCTCTATCCTATCCTATCCTCTATCCTATCCTATCCTCTATCCTATCCTATCCTCTATCCTATCCTATCCTCTATCCTATCCTATCCTCTATCCTATCCTATCCTCTATCCTATCCTATCCTCTATCCTATCCTATCCTCTATCCAATCCTATCCTCCATCCTATCCTATCATCTATGCTATCAAATCCTCTATCCTATCCTATGCTCTTAGTAATCCTATCCTCTATCATATCCTATCCTCTATCCTATCCTATCCTCTATCCTATCCTATCCTCTATCCAATCTTATCCTCTGTCCTATCCTGTCCTCTATCCTATCCTATCCTCTATGCTATCCTATCCTCTATCCTATCCTATGCTCTTACTAATCCTATGCTCTTACTAATCCTATCCTCTATTATATCCTATCCTCTATCATATCCTATCCTCTATCCTATCCTATCCTCTTTCTTATCCTATCCTCTATCCTATCCTATCCTCTATCCTATCCTATCCTCTATCCTATCCTATCCTCTATCCAATCCTATCCTCTATCCTATCCTATCCTCTATCCTATCCCATCATCAATCCTATCCTTTCGTCTATCCTATCCTCTATCCTATCCTATCCTCTTTCTTATCCTATCCTCTATCCTATCCTATCCTCTATCCTATCCTTTCCTCTATCCTATCCTATCCTCTATCCTATCCTATCCTCTACGCTATCCTATCCTCTATCCTATCCTATCCTCTATCCTATCCCATCATCAATCCTATCCTTTCGTCTATCCTATCCTCTATCCTATCCTATCCTCTTACTTATCCTATCCTCTATCCTATCCTATCCTCTATCCTATCCGATCCTCTATCCAATCCTATCCTCTATCCTATCCTGTCCTCTATCCTATCCTATCCTCTATCCTATCCTTTCCTCTATCCTATCCTATCCTCTATCATATCCTATCCTCTATCCTATCCTATGCTCTTACTAATCCTATCCTCTATCATATCCTATCCTCTATCCTATCCTATCCTCTATCCTATCCTATCCTCTATCCTATCCTATCCTCTATCCTATCCTATCCTCTATCCTATCCTATCCTCTATCCAATCCTATCCTCCATACTATCCTATCATCTATGCTATCAAATCCTCTATCCTATCCTATGCTCTTAGTAATCCTATCCTCTATCATATCCTATCCTCTATCCTATCCTATCCTCTATCCTATCCTATCCTCTATCCAATCTTATCCTCTGTCCTATCCTGTCCTCTATCCTATCCTATCCTCTATGCTATCCTATCCTCTATCCTATCCTATTCTCTTACTAATCCTATGCTCTTACTAATCCTATCCTCTATTATATCCTATCCTCCATCATATCCTATCCTCTATCCTATCCTATCCTCTTTCTTATCCTATCCTCTATCCTATCCTATCCTCCATCCTATCCTTTCCTCTATCCTATCCTATCCTCTATCCTATCCTATCCTCTATCCTATCCTATCCTCTATCCTATCCTATCCTCTATCCTATCCCATCATCAATCCTATCCTTTCGTCTATCCTATCCTCTATCCTATCCTATCCTCTTACTTATCCTATCCTCTATCCTATCCTATCCTCTATCCTATCCGATCCTCTATCCAATCCTATCCTCTATCCTATCCTGTCCTCTATCCTATCCTATCCTCTATCCTATCCTTTCCTCTATCCTATCCTATCCTCTATCATATCCTATCCTCTATCCTATCCTATCCTCTATCCTATCCTATCCTATCCTCTATCCTATCCTTTCCTCTATCCTATCCTATCCTCTATCCTAGCCTCTCATCTATCCTATCCTATCCTCTATCCTATCCTATGCTCTTACTAATCCTATCCTCTATTATATCCTATCCTCTATCCTATCCTATCCTCTATCCTATCCTATCCTCTATCCTATCCTATCCTCTATCCTATCCTATCCTCTATCCTATCCTATCCTCTATCCTATCCTATCCTCTATCCTATCCTATCCTCTATCCAATCCTATCCTCTATCCTATCCTATCCTCTATCCTATCCCATCATCAATCCTATCCTTTCGTCTATCCTATCCTCTATCCTATCCTATCCTCTTTCTTATCCTATCCTCTATCCTATCCTATCCTCTATCCTATCCGATCCCTCTATCCAATCCTATCCTCTATCCTATCGTGTCCTCTATCCTATCCTATCCTCTATCCTATCCTTTCCTCTATCCTATCCTATCCTCTATCATATCCTATCCTCTATCCTATCCTATCCTCTATCCTATCCTATCCTATCCTCTATCCTATCCTTTCCTCTATCCTATCCTATCCTCTATCTTAGCCTCTCATCTATAATATCCTATCCTCTATCCTATCCTATGCTCTTACTAATCCTATCCTCTATTATATCCTATCCTCTATCCTATCCTATCCTCTATCATATCCTATCCTCTATCCTATCCTATCCTCTATCCTATCCTATCCTCTATCCTATCCTATCCTCTATCCTATCCTATCCTCTATCCTATCCTATCCTCTATCCTATCCTATCCTCTATCCAATCCTATCCTCTATCCTATCCTCTATCCTATCCTATCCTCTTTCTTATCCTATCCTATATCCTATCCTATCCTCTATCCTATCCGATCCTCTATCCAATCCTATCCTCTATCCTATCCTGTCCTCTATCCTATCCTATCCTCTATCCTATCCTTTCCTCTATCCTATCCTATCCTCTATCATATCCTATCCTCTATCCTATCCTATCCTCTATCCTATCCTATCCTATCCTCTATCCTATCCTTTCCTCTATCCTATCCTATCCTCTATCCTAGCCTCTCATCTATAATATCCTTTCCTCTATCCTATCCTATCCTCTATCCTAGCCTCTCATCTATAATATCCTATCCTCTATCCTATCCTATCCTCTATCCTATCCCATCATCAATCCTATCCTTTCGTCTATCCTATCCTCTATCCTATCCTATCCTCTTTCTTATCCTATCCTCTATCCTATCCTATCCTCTATCCTATCCGATCCTCTATCCAATCCTATCCTCTATCCTATCCTATCCTCTATCCTATCCTCTATCCTATCCTATTCTCTATCCTATCCTATCCTCTATCCTATCCTATCCTCTACCCTATAATACCATGTATCCTATCCTATTCTCTATCCTACCCTATCCTATCCTCTACCGTATGCTCTATCATATCCTATCAACTATCCTATCCTATCCTCAATCCTATCCTCTCCTCTATCATATCCTATCCTCTACCCTATCCTATCCTCTATCCTATCCTATCCTATCCTCTATCCTATCCTTTCCTCTATCCTATTATATCCTCTATCCTATCCGATCCTCTATCCTATCCTATCCTCTATCCTATCCTATCCTCTATCCTATCCTATGCTCTTACTAATCCTATCCTCTATTATATCCTATCCTCTATCCTATCCTATCCTCTATCCTATCCTATCCTCTATCCTATCCTATCCTCTATCCTATCCTATCCTCTATCCTATCCTATCCTCTATCCTATCCTATCCTATCCTCTATCCTCTATCCTATCCTATCCTCTATCCTATCCTATCCTCTATCCTATCCTATCCTCTATCCAATCCTATCCTCTATCCTATCCTATCCTCTATCCTATCCCATCATCAATCCTATCCTTTCGTCTATCCTATCCTCTATCCTATCCTATCCTCTTACTTATCCTATCCTCTATCCTATCCTATCCTCTATCCTATCCGATCCTCTATCCAATCCTATCCTCTATCCTATCCTGTCCTCTATCCTATCCTATCCTCTATCCTATCATTTCGTCTATCCTATCCTCTATCCTATCCTATCCTCTTACTTATCCTATCCTCTATCCTATCCTATCCTCTATCCTATCCGATCCTCTATCCAATCCTATCCTCTATCCTATCCTGTCCTCTATCGTATCCTATCCTCTATCCTATCCTTTCCTCTATCCTATCCTATCCTCTATCATATCCTAACCTCTATCCTATCCTATCCTCTATCCTATCCTATCCTATCCTCTATCCTATCCTTTCCTCTATCCTATCCTATCCTCTATCCTAGCCTCTCATCTATCCTATCCTATCCTCTATCCTATCCTATGCTCTTACTAATCCTATCCTCTATTATATCCTATCCTCTATCCTATCCTATCCTCTATCCTATCCTATCCTCTATCCTATCCTATCCTCTATCCTATCCTATCCTCTATCCTATCCTATCCTCTATCCTATCCTATCCTCTATCCTGTCCTATCCTCTATCCTATCCTATCCTCTATCCTATCCTATCCTCTATCCTATTATATCCTATCCTCTATCCTATCCTATGCTCTTACTAATCCTATCCTCTATTATATCCTATCCTCTATCCTATCCTATCCTCTATCCTATCCTCTATCCTATCCTATCCTCTATCCTATCCTATCCTCTATCCTATCCTATCCTCTATCCTATCCTATCCTCTATCCTATCCTATCCTCTATCCTATCCTATCCTCTATCCTATCCTATCCTCTATCCTATCCTATCCTCTATCCAATCCTATCCTCCATCCTATCCTATCATCTATGCTATCAAATCCTCTATCCTATCCTATGCTCTTAGTAATCCTATCCTCTATCATATCCTATCCTCTATCCTATCCTATCCTCTATCCTATCCTATCCTCTATCCAATCTTATCCTCTGTCCTATCCTGTCCTCTATCCTATCCTATCCTCTATCCTATCCTATCCTCTATCCTATTATATCCTATCCTCTATCCTATCCTATGCTCTTACTAATCCTATCCTCTATTATATCCTATCCTCTATCCTATCCTATCCTCTATCCTATCCTCTATCCTATCCTATCCTCTATCCTATCCTATCCTCTATCCTATCCTATCCTCTATCCTATCCTATCCTCTATCCTATCCTATCCTCTATCCTATCCTATCCTCTATCCTATCCTATCCTCTATCCAATCCTATCCTCCATCCTATCCTATCATCTATGCTATCAAATCCTCTATCCTATCCTATGCTCTTAGTAATCCTATCCTCTATCATATCCTATCCTCTATCCTATCCTATCCCCTATCCTATCCTATCCTCTATCCAATCTTATCCTCTGTCCTATCCTGTCCTCTATCCTATCCTATCCTCTATGCTATCCTATCCTCTATCCTATCCTATGCTCTTACTAATCCTATGCTCTTACTAATCCTATCCTCTATTATATCCTATCCTCTATCATATCCTATCCTCTATCCTATCCTATCCTCTTTCTTATCCTATCCTCTATCCTATCCTATCCTCCATCCTATCCTTTCCTCTATCCTATCCTATCCTCTATCCTATCCTATCCTCTATCCTATCCTATCCTCTATCCTATCCCATCATCAATCCTATCCTTTCGTCTATCCTATCCTCTATCCTATCCTATCCTCTTACTTATCCTATCCTCTATCCTATCCTATCCTCTATCCTATCCGATCCTCTATCCAATCCTATCCTCTATCCTATCCTGTCCTCTATCCTATCCTATCCTCTATCCTATCATTTCGTCTATCCTATCCTCTATCCTATCCTATCCTCTTACTTATCCTATCCTCTATCCTATCCTATCCTCTATCCTATCCGATCCTCTATCCAATCCTATCCTCTATCCTATCCTGTCCTCTATCCTATCCTATCCTCTATCCTATCCTTTCCCCTATCCTATCCTATCCTCTATCATATCCTAACCTCTATCCTATCCTATCCTCTATCCTATCCTATCCTATCCTCTATCCTATCCTTTCCTCTATCCTATCCTATCCTCTATCCTAGCCTCTCATCTATCCTATCCTATCCTCTATCCTATCCTATGCTCTTACTAATCCTATCCTCTATTATATCCTATCCTCTATCCTATCCTATCCTCTATCCTATCCTATCCTCTATCCTATCCTATCCTCTATCCTATCCTATCCTCTATCCTATCCTATCCTCTATCCTATCCTATCCTCTATCCTGTCCTATCCTCTATCCTATCCTATCCTCTATCCTATCCTATCCTCTATCCTATTATATCCTATCCTCTATCCTATCCTATGCTCTTACTAATCCTATCCTCTATTATATCCTATCCTCTATCCTATCCTATCCTCTATCCTATCCTCTATCCTATCCTATCCTCTATCCTATCCTATCCTCTATCCTATCCTATCCTCTATCCTATCCTATCCTCTATCCTATCCTATCCTCTATCCTATCCTATCCTCTATCCTATCCTATCCTCTATCCAATCCTATCCTCCATCCTATCCTATCATCTATGCTATCAAATCCTCTATCCTATCCTATGCTCTTAGTAATCCTATCCTCTATCATATCCTATCCTCTATCCTATCCTATCCTCTATCCTATCCTATCCTCTATCCAATCTTATCCTCTGTCCTATCCTGTCCTCTATCCTATCCTATCCTCTATGCTATCCTATCCTCTATCCTATCCTATGCTCTTACTAATCCTATGCTCTTACTAATCCTATCCTCTATTATATCCTATCCTCTATCATATCCTATCCTCTATCCTATCCTATCCTCTTTCTTATCCTATCCTCTATCCTATCCTATCCTCCATCCTATCCTTTCCTCTATCCTATCCTATCCTCTATCCTATCCTATCCTCTATCCTATCCTATCCTCTATCCTATCCTATCCTCTATCCTATCCCATCATCAATCCTATCCTTTCGTCTATCCTATCCTCTATCCTATCCTATCCTCTTACTTATCCTATCCTCTATCCTATCCTATCCTCTATCCTATCCGATCCTCTATCCAATCCTATCCTCTATCCTATCCTATCCTATCCTCTATCCTATCCTTTCCTCTATCCTATCCTATCCTCTATCCTAGCCTCTCATCTATAATATCCTATCCTCTATCCTATCCTATGCTCTTACTAATCCTATCCTCTATTATATCCTATCCTCTATCCTATCCTATCCTCTATCCAATCCTATCCTCCATCCTATCCTATCATCTATGCTATCAAATCCTCTATCCTATCCTATGCTCTTAGTAATCCTATCCTCTATCATATCCTATCCTCTATCCTATCCTATCCTCTATCCTATCCTATCCTCTATCCAATCTTATCCTCTGTCCTATCCTGTCCTCTATCCTATCCTATCCTCTATGCTATCCTATCCTCTATCCTATCCTATGCTCTTACTAATCCTATGCTCTTACTAATCCTATCCTCTATTATATCCTATCCTCTATCATATCCTATCCTCTATCCTATCCTATCCTCTTTCTTATCCTATCCTCTATCCTATCCTATCCTCCATCCTATCCTTTCCTCTATCCTATCCTATCCTCTATCCTATCCTATCCTCTATCCTATCCTATCCTCTATCCTATCCTATCCTCTATCCTATCCCATCATCAATCCTATCCTTTCGTCTATCCTATCCTCTATCCTATCCTATCCTCTTACTTATCCTATCCTCTATCCTATCCTATCCTCTATCCTATCCGATCCTCTATCCAATCCTATCCTCTATCCTATCCTATCCTATCCTCTATCCTATCCTTTCCTCTATCCTATCCTATCCTCTATCCTAGCCTCTCATCTATAATATCCTATCCTCTATCCTATCCTATGCTCTTACTAATCCTATCCTCTATTATATCCTATCCTCTATCCTATCCTATCCTATCCTCTATCCTATCCTATCCTCTATCCTATCCTATCCTCTATCCTATCCTATCCTCTATCCTATCCTATCCTCTATCCTATCCTATCCTCTATCCTATCCTATCCTCTATCCTATCCTATCCTCTATCCTATCCTATCCTCTATCCTATCCTATCCTCTATCCTATCCTATCCTCTATCCAATCCTATCCTCTATCCTATCCTATCCTCTATCCTATCCCATCATCAATCCTATCCTTTCGTCTATCCTATCCTCTATCCTATCCTATCCTCTTTCTTATCCTATCCTCTATCCTATCCTATCCTCTATCCTATCCGATCCTCTATCCAATCCTATCCTGTATCCTATCCTGTCCTCTATCCTATCCTATCCTCTATCCTATCCTTTCCTCTATCCTATCCTATCCTCTATCATATCCTATCCTCTATCCTATCCTATCCTCTATCCTATCCTATCCTATCCTCTATCCTATCCTTTCCTCTATCCTATCCTATCCTCTATCCTAGCCTCTCATCTATAATATCATATCCTCTATCCTATCCTATCCTCTATCCTATCCCATCATCAATCCTATCCTTTCGTCTATCCTATCCTCTATCCTATCCTATCCTCTTTCTTATCCTATCCTCTATCCTATCCTATCCTCTATCCTATCCGATCCTCTATCCAATCCTATCCTCTATCCTATCCTATCCTCTATCCTATCCTCTATCCTATCCTATTCTCTATCCTATCCTATCCTCTATCCTATCCTATCCTCTACCCTATAATACCATGTATCCTATCCTATTCTCTATCCTACCCTATCCTATCCTCTATCGTATGCTCTATCATATCCTATCAACTATCCTATCCTATCCTCAATCCTATCCTCTCCTCTATCATATCCTATCCTCTATCCTATCCTATCCTCTATCCTATCCTATCCTATCCTCTATCCTCTCCTTTCCTCTATCCTATTATATCCTCTATCCTATCCGATCCTCTATCCTATCCTATCCTCTATCCTATCCTATCCTCTATCCTATCCTATGCTCTTACTAATCCTATCCTCTATTATATCCTATCCTCCATCCTATCCTATCCTCTATCCTATCCTTTCCTATATCCTATCCTATCCTCTATCCTATCCTATCCTCTATCCTATACTATCCTCTATCCTATCCTATCCTCTATCCTATCCTATCCTCTATCCTATCCTATCCTCTATCCTATCCTATCCTCTATCCTATCCTATCCTCTATCCTATCCTATCCTCTATCCTATCCTATCCTCTATCCTATCCTATCCTCTATCCTATCCTATCCTCTATCCTATCCTATCCTCTTACTTATCCTATCCTCTATCCTATCCTATCCTCTATCCTATCCGATCCTCTATCCAATCCTATCCTCTATCCTATCCTGTCCTCTATCCTATCCTATCCTCTATGCTATCCTATCCTCTATCCTATCCTATGCTCTTACTAATCCTATGCTCTTACTAATCCTATCCTCTATTATATCCTATCCTCTATCATATCCTATCCTCTGTCCTATCCTTTCCTCTATCCTATCCTATCCTCTATCCTATCCTATCCTCTATCCTATCATATCCTCTATCCTATCCTATCCTCTATCCTATCCCATCATCAATCCTATCCTTTCGTCTATCCTATCCTCTATCCTATCCTATCCTCTTACTTATCCTATCCTCTATCCTATCCTATCCTCTATCCTATCCGATCCTCTATCCAATCCTATCCTCTATCCTATCCTGTCCTCTATCCTATCCTATCCTCTATCCTATCCTTTCCTCTATCCTATCCTATCCTCTATCATATCCTATCCTCTATCCTATCCTATCCTCTATCCTATCCTATCCTATCCTCTATCCTATCCTTTCCTCTATCCTATCCTATCCTCTATCCTAGCCTCTCATCTATCCTATCCTATCCTCTATCCTATCCTATGCTCTTACTAATCCTATCCTCTATTATATCCTATCCTCTATCCTATCCTATCCTCTATCCTATCCTATCCTCAATCCTATCCTTTCGTCTATCCTATCCTCTATCCTATCCTATCCTCTTTCTTATCCTATCCTCTATCCTATCCTATCCTCTATCCTATCCGATCCTCTATCCAATCCTATCCTGTATCCTATCCTGTCCTCTATCCTATCCTATCCTCTATCCTATCCTTTCCTCTATCCTATCCTATCCTCTATCATATCCTATCCTCTATCCTATCCTATCCTCTATCCTATCCTATCCTATCCTCTATCCTATCCTTTCCTCTATCCTATCCTATCCTCTATCCTAGCCTCTCATCTATAATATCCTATCCTCTATCCTATCCTATCCTCTATCCTATCCCATCATCAATCCTATCCTTTCGTCTATCCTATCCTCTATCCTATCCTATCCTCTTTCTTATCCTATCCTCTATCCTATCCTATCCTCTATCCTATCCGATCCTCTATCCAATCCTATCCTCTATCCTATCCTATCCTCTATCCTATCCTCTATCCTATCCTATTCTCTATCCTATCCTATCCTCTATCCTATCCTATCCTCTACCCTATAATACCATGTATCCTATCCTATTCTCTATCCTAGCCTATCCTATCCTCTATCGTATGCTCTATCATATCCTATCAACTATCCTATCCTATCCTCAATCCTATCCTCTCCTCTATCATATCCTATCCTCTATCCTATCCTATCCTCTATCCTATCCTATCCTATCCTCTATCCTATCCTTTCCTCTATCCTATTATATCCTCTATCCTATCCGATCCTCTATCCTATCCTATCCTCTATCCTATCCTATCCTCTATCCTATCCTATGCTCTTACTAATCCTATCCTCTATTATATCCTATCCTCCATCCTATCCTATCCTCTATCCTATCCTTTCCTATATCCTATCCTATCCTCTATCCTATCCTATCCTCTATCCTATCCTATCCTCTATCCTATACTATCCTCTATCCTATCCTATCCTCTATCCTATCCTATCCTCTATCCTATCCTATCCTCTATCCTATCCTATCCTCTATCCTATCCTATCCTCTATCCTATCCTATCCTCTATCCTATCCTATCCTCTATCCTATCCTATCCTCTATCCTATCCTATCCTCTATCCTATCCTATCCTCTATCCTATCCTATCCTCTATCCTATCCTATCCTCTATCCTATCCTATCCTATCCTCTATCCTATCCTATCCTCTATCCTATCCTATCCTCTATCCTATCCTATCCTCTATCCAATCCTATCCTCTATCCTATCCTATCCTCTATCCTATCCCATCATCAATCCTATCCTTTCGTCTATCCTATCCTCTATCCTATCCTATCCTCTTACTTATCCTATCCTCTATCCTATCCTATCCTCTATCCTATCCGATCCTCTATCCAATCCTATCCTCTATCCTATCCTGTCCTCTATCCTATCCTATCCTCTATCCTATCATTTCGTCTATCCTATCCTCTATCCTATCATTTCGTCTATCCTATCCTCTATCCTATCCTATCCTCTATCCTATCCTATCCTCTATCCTATCCTATCCTCTATCCTATCCTATCCTCTATCCTATCCTATCCTCTATCCAATCCTATCCTCTATCCTATCCTATCCTCTATCCTATCCTATCCTCTATCCTATCCTATCCTCTATCCTATCCTATCCTCTATCCAATCCTATCCTCTATCCTATCCTATCCTCTATCCTATCCCATCATCAATCCTATCCTTTCGTCTATCCTATCCTCTATCCTATCCTATCCTCTTTCTTATCCGATCCTCTATCCAATCCTATCCTCTATCCTATCCTGTCCTCTATCCTATCCTATCCTCTATCCTATCCTTTCCTCTATCCTATCCTATCCTCTATCATATCCTATCCTCTATCCTATCCTATCCTCTATCCTATCCTATCCTATCCTCTATCCTATCCTTTCCTCTATCCTATCCTATCCTCTATCCTAGCCTCTCATCTATAATATCCTATCCTCTATCCTATCCTATGCTCTTACTAATCCTATCCTCTATTATATCCTATCCTCTATCCTATCCTATCCTATCCTCTATCCTATCCTATCCTCTATCCTATCCTATCCTCTATCCTATCCTATCCTCTATCCTATCCTATCCTCTATCCTATCCTATCCTCTATCCTATCCTATCCTCTATCCTATCCTATCCTCTATCCTATCCTATCCTCTTTCTTATCCTATCCTCTATCCTATCCTATCCTCTATCCTATCCGATCCTCTATCCAATCCTATCCTCTATCCTATCCTATCCTCTATCCTATCCTCTATCCTATCCTATTCTCTATCCTATCCTATCCTCTATCCTATCCTATCCTCTACCCTATAATACCATGTATCCTATCCTATTCTCTATCCTAGCCTATCCTATCCTCTATCGTATGCTCTATCATATCCTATCAACTATCCTATCCTATCCTCAATCCTATCCTCTCCTCTATCATATCCTATCCTCTATCCTATCCTATCCTCTATCCTATCCTATCCTATCCTCTATCCTATCCTTTCCTCTATCCTATTATATCCTCTATCCTATCCGATCCTCTATCCTATCCTATCCTCTATCCTATCCTATCCTCTATCCTATCCTATGCTCTTACTAATCCTATCCTCTATTATATCCTATCCTCCATCCTATCCTATCCTCTATCCTATCCTTTCCTATATCCTATCCTATCCTCTATCCTATCCTATCCTCTATCCTATCCTATCCTCTATCCTATACTATCCTCTATCCTATCCTATCCTCTATCCTATCCTATCCTCTATCCTATCCTATCCTCTATCCTATCCTATCCTCTATCCTATCCTATCCTCTATCCTATCCTATCCTCTATCCTATCCTATCCTCTATCCTATCCTATCCTCTATCCTATCCTATCCTCTATCCTATCCTATCCTCTATCCTATCCTATCCTCTATCCTATCCTATCGTCTATCCTATCCTATCCTCTATCCTATCCTATCCTATCCTCTATCCTATCCTATCCTCTATCCTATCCTATCCTCTATCCTATCCTATCCTCTATCCAATCCTATCCTCTATCCTATCCTATCCTCTATCCTATCCCATCATCAATCCTATCCTTTCGTCTATCCTATCCTCTATCCTATCCTATCCTCTTACTTATCCTATCCTCTATCCTATCCTATCCTCTATCCTATCCGATCCTCTATCCAATCCTATCCTCTATCCTATCCTGTCCTCTATCCTATCCTATCCTCTATCCTATCATTTCGTCTATCCTATCCTCTATCCTATCATTTCGTCTATCCTATCCTCTATCCTATCCTATCCTCTATCCTATCCTATCCTCTATCCTATCCTATCCTCTATCCTATCCTATCCTCTATCCTATCCTATCCTCTATCCAATCCTATCCTCTATCCTATCCTATCCTCTATCCTATCCCATCATCAATCCTATCCTTTCGTCTATCCTATCCCATCATCAATCCTATCCTTTCGTCTATCCTATCCTCTATCCTATCCTATCCTCTTTCTTATCCTATCCTCTATCCTATCCTATCCTCTATCCTATCCGATCCTCTATCCAATCCTATCCTGTATCCTATCCTGTCCTCTATCCTATCCTATCCTCTATCATATCCTATCGTCTATCCTATCCTATCCTCTATCCTATCCTATCCTATCCTCTATCCTATCCTTTCCTCTATCCTATCCTATCCTCTATCCTAGCCTCTCATCTATAATATCCTATCCTCTATCCTATCCTATCCTCTATCCTATCCCATCATCAATCCTATCCTTTCGTCTATCCTATCCTCTATCCTATCCTATCCTCTTTCTTATCCTATCCTCTATCCTATCCTATCCTCTATCCTATCCGATCCTCTATCCAATCCTATCCTCTATCCTATCCTATCCTCTATCCTATCCTCTATCCTATCCTATTCTCTATCCTATCCTATCCTCTGTCCTATCCTATCCTCTACCCTATAATACCATGTATCCTATCCTATTCTCTATTCTACCCTATCCTATCCTCTATCGTATGCTCTATCATATCCTATCAACTATCCTATCCTATCCTGAATCCTATCCTCTCCTCTATCATATCCTATCCTCTATCCTATCCTATCCTCTATCCTATCCTATCCTATCCTCTATCCTATCCTTTCCTCTATCCTATTATATCCTCTATCCTATCCGATCCTCTATCCTATCCTATCCTCTATCCTATCCTATCCTCTATCCTATCCTATGCTCTTACTAATCCTATCCTCTATTATATCCTATCCTCCATCCTATCCTATCCTCTATCCTATCCTTTCCTATATCCTATCCTATCCTCTATCCTATCCTATCCTCTATCCTATCCTATCCTCTATCCTATCCTATCCTCTATCCTATACTATCCTCTATCCTATCCTATCCTCTATCCTATCCTATCCAATCCCCTATCCTATCCTCTATCCTATCCTATCCTCAATCCTATCGAATCCTCTATCCTATCCTATCCTCTATCGTATCCTATCCTCTATCCTATCCTATCCTCTATCCTATCCTATCCTCTATCCTATCCTATCCTCTATCCTATCCTATCCTCTATCATATCCTATCCTCTATCCTATTCTATCCTCTATCCTATTCTATCCTCTATCCTATCCAATCCTATATCCTATCCTCTATCCTATCCTATCCTCTATCCTATTCTATCCTCTATCCTATCCAATCCTATATCCTATTCTCTATCCTATCCTATCCTCTATCCTATCCTATCCTCTATCGTATCCTATCCTCTATCCTATCCAATCCCATATCGTATCCTCTATCCTAACATATCCTCTATCCTATCCTATCCTCTATCCTATCCAATGCTATATCGCATCCTCTATCCTATCCTATCCTCTATCCTATCCTATCCTCTATCATATCCAGTCCTCTATCCTATCCTCTATCATATCCTATCCTCTTTACTATAATATCATCTATCCTATCCTATCCTATCCTCTATCCTTTCCTATCCTCTATCCTATCCTATCCTCTATCCTATCCTATCCTATCCTCTATCCTATCCTATCCTCTATCCTATCCTATCCTCTATCCTATCCTCTATCCTATCCTATCCTCCATCCAATCCTATCCTCTATCCTATCCTATCCTCTATCCTATCCAGTCCCGTATCCTATCCTCTATCATATCCTATCCTCTTTACTATAATATCATCTACCCTATCCTATCCTATCATCTATACTATCCTATCCTCTATCCTATCCTATCCTCTATCCTATCCAATCCTCTATCCTATCCTATCCTCTATCCAATCCTATCCTCTATCCTATCCTATCATATCCTCTATCCTATCCTATCCTCTATCCTATCCTATCCTATATCCTATCCTATCCTCTATCCTATCCAATCCCCTATCCTCTCCTCTATCCTATCCTATACTCTATCCTATTCTACACTCTATCCTATCCTTTCCGCTATCCTATCCTATCCTCTATCCTATATTATCCTCTATCGTATCCTATCCTCTATCCTATCCACTCCTACATCGTATCCTCTAGCCTATCCTATCCTCTATCCTATCCTATCCTCTATCCTATCCTATCCTCTATCCTATCCTATCCTCTATCCTACCCTATCCTCTATCCTATCCTATCCTCTATCCTATCCTTTCCTCTATCCTATCCTATCCTCTATCCTATTCTATCCTCTATCCTATCCTATCCTCTATCCTATCCTATCCTCTATCCTATCCTATCCTCTATCGTATCCTATCCTCTATCCTATCCTATCCTCAATCCTATCCAGTCCTCTATCCTATCCTATCCTCTATCCTATCCTATCCTCTATCATATCCTATCCTCTATCCTATTCTATCCTCTATCCTATTCTATCCTCTATCCTATCCAATCCTATATCCTATCCTCTATCCTATCCTATCCTCTATCCTATTCTATCCTCTATCCTATCCAATCCTATATCCTATTCTCTATCCTATCCTATCCTCTATCCTATCCTATCCTCTATCGTATCCTATCCTCTATCCTATCCAATCCCATATCGTATCCTCTATCCTAACATATCCTCTATCCTATCCTATCCTCTATCCTATCCTATCCTCTATCCTATCCTATCCTCTATCCTATCCTATCCTCTATCCTATCCAATGCTATATCGCATCCTCTATCCTATCCTATCCTCTATCCTATCCTATCCTCTATCATATCCAGTCCTCTATCCTATCCTCTATCATATCCTATCCTCTTTACTATAATATCATCTATCCTATCCTATCCTATCCTCTATCCTTTCCTATCCTCTATCCTATCCTATCCTCTATCCTATCCTATCCTCTATCCTATCCTATCCTATCCTATCCTCTATCCTATCCTATCCTCTATCCTATCCTCTATCCTATCCTATCCTCCATCCAATCCTATCCTCTATCCTATCCTATCCTCTATCCTATCCAGTCCCGTATCCTATCCTCTATCATATCCTATCCTCTTTACTATAATATCATCTATCCTATCCTATCCTATCCTCTATCCTTTCCTATCCTCTATCCTATCCTATCCTCTATCCTATCCTATCCTCTATCCTATCCTATCCTATCCTCTATCCTATCCTATCCTCTATCCTATCCTCTATCCTATCCTATCCTCCATCCAATCCTATCCTCTATCCTATCCTATCCTCTATCCTATCCAGTCCCGTATCCTATCCTCTATCATATCCTATCCTCTTTACTATAATATCATCTACCCTATCCTATCCTATCATCTATACTATCCTATCCTCTATCCTATCCTATCCTCTATCCTATCCAATCCTCTATCCTATCCTATCCTCTATCCAATCCTATCCTCTATCCTATCCTATCATATCCTCTATCCTATCCTATCCTCTATCCTATCCTATCCTATATCCTATCCTATCCTCTATCCTATCCAATCCCCTATCCTCTCCTCTATCCTATCCTATACTCTATCCTATTCTACACTCTATCCTATCCTTTCCGCTATCCTATCCTAGCCTCTATCCTATATTATCCTCTATCGTATCCTATCCTCTATCCTATCCACTCCTACATCGTATCCTCTAGCCTATCCTATCCTCTATCCTATCCTATCCTCTATCCTATCCTATCCTCTATCCTATCCTATCCTCTATCCTACCCTATCCTCTATCCTATCCTATCCTCTATCCTATCCTATCCTCTATCCTATCCTATCCTCTATCCTATCCTTTCCTCTATCCTATCCTATCCTCTATCCTATTCTATCCTCTATCCTATCCTATCCTCTATCCTATCCTATCCTCTATCCTATCCTATCCTCTATCCTATCCTATCCTCTATCCTATCCTCTATCCTATCCTATCCTCTATCCTATCCAGTCCCGTATCCTATCCTCTATCATATCCTATCCTCTTTACTATAATATCATCTACCCTATCCTATCCTATCATCTATACTATCCTATCCTCTATCCTATCCTATCCTCTATCCTATCCAATCCTCTATCCTATCCTATCCTCTATCCAATCCTATCCTCTATCCTATCCTATCATATCCTCTATCCTATCCTATCCTCTATCCTATCCTATCCTATATCCTATCCTATCCTCTATCCTATCCAATCCCCTATCCTCTCCTCTATCCTATCCTATACTCTATCCTATTCTACACTCTATCCTATCCTTTCCGCTATCCTATCCTATCCTCTATCCTATCCTATCCTCTATCGTATCCTATCCTCTATCCTATCCAATCCCATATCGTATCCTATCCTCTATCCTATCATATCCTCTATCCTATCCTATCCTGTATCCTATCCTATCCTCTATCCTATCCTCTATCCTATCCTATCCTCTATCCTATCCTATCCTATATCCTATCCTATCCTCTATCCTATCCAATCCCCTATCCTCTCCTCTATCCTATCCTATACTCTATCCTATTCTACACTCTATCCTATCCTTTCCGCTATCCTATCCTATCCTCTATCCTATATTATCCTCTATCGTATCCTATCCTCTATCCTATCCACTCCTACATCGTATCCTCTAGCCTATCCTATCCTCTATCCTATCCTATCCTCTATCCTATCCTATCCTCTATCCTATCCTATCCTCTATCCTACCCTATCCTCTATCCTATCCTATCCTCTATCCTATCCTATCCTCTATCCTACCCTATCCTCTATCCTATCCTATCCTCTATCCTATCCTATCCTCTATCCTATCCTATCCTCTATCCTATCCTTTCCTCTATCCTATTCTATCCTCTATCCTATCCTATCCTCTATCCTATCCTATCCTCTATCATATCCTATCCTCTTTACTATAATATCATCTACCCTATCCTATCCTATCATCTATACTATCCTATCCTCTATCCTATCCTATCCTCTATCCTATCCAATCCTCTATCCTATCCTATCCTCTATCCAATCCTATCCTCTATCCTATCCTATCATATCCTCTATCCTATCCTATCCTCTATCCTATCCTATCCTATATCCTATCCTATCCTCTATCCTATCCAATCCCCTATCCTCTCCTCTATCCTATCCTATACCCTATCCTATTCTACACTCTATCCTATCCTTACCGCTATCCTATCCTATCCTCTATCCTATCCTATCCTCTATCGTATCCTATCCTCTATCCTATCCACTCCTACATCGTATCCTCTAGCCTATCCTATCCTCTATCCTATCCTATCCTCTATCCTATCCTATCCTCTATCCTATCCTATCCTCTATCCTACCCTATCCTCTATCCTATCCTATCCTCTATCCTATCCTATCCTCTATCCTATCCTATCCTTTCCTCTATCCTATCCTATCCTCTATCCTATTCTGTCCTCTATCCTATCCTATCCTCTATCCTATCCTATCCTCTATCCTATCCTATCCTCTATCCTATCCTATCCTCTATCCTATCCTATCCTCTATCCTATCCAGTCCCGTATCCTATCCTCTATCATATCCTATCCTCTTTAGTATAATATCATCTACCCTATCCTATCCTATCCTCTATACTATCCTATCCTCTATCCTATCCTATCCTCTATCCTATCCAATCCTCTATCCTATCCTATCCTCTATCCAATCCTATCCTCTATCCTATCCTATCATATCCTCTATCCTATCCTATCCTCTATCCTATCCTATGCTCTATCCTATCCTATCCTCTATCCTATCCTATCCTCTATCCTATCCTATCCTCTATCCTATCCTATCCTGTATCGTATCCTATCCTCTATCCTATCCAATCCCATATCGTATCCTCTATCCTATCATATCCTCTATCCTATCCTATCCTCTATGCTATCCTATCCTCTATTCTATCCTATCCTCTATCCAATCCTCTATCCTATCCTATCCTCTATCCAATCCTATCCTGTATCCTATCCTATCATATCCTCTATCCTATCCTATCCTCTATCCTATCCTATGCTCTATCCTATCCTATCCTCTATCCTATCCTATCCTCTATCCTATCCTATCCTCTATCCTATCCTATCCTGTATCCTATCCTATCCTCTATCCTATCCAATCCCCTATCCTGTCCTCTATCCTATCCTATACTCTATCATATCCTAACATCTATCCTATCTTATCCTCTATCCTATCATATCCTCTATCCTATCCTATCCTGTATCCTATCCTATCCTCTATTCTATCCAATCCCCTATCCTATCATATCCTCTATCCTAGCCTATCCTCTATCGTATCGTATCCTCTATCCTATCCTATCCTGTATCCTATCCTATCCTCTATCCTATCCTCTATCCTATCCAATCCTATATCCTATTCTCTATCCTATCCTATCCTCTATCCTATCCTATCCTCAATCCTATCCTATCCTCTATCCTATCCTATCCTCTATCCTATCCTATCCTCTATCCTATCCTATCCTCTATCCTATCCAGTCCCGTATCCTATCCTCTATCATATCCTATCCTCTTTACTATAATATCATCTACCCTATCCTATCCTATCCTCTATCCTATCCTTTCCTCTATCCTATTATATCCTCTATCCTATCCGATCCTCTATCCTATCCTATCCTCTATCCTATCCTATTCTCTATCCTATCCTATGCTCTTACTAATCCTATCCTCTATTATATCCTATCCTCTATCCTATCCTATCCTCTATCCTATCCTTTCCTATATCCTATCCTATCCTCTATCCTATCCTATCCTCTATCCTATCCTATCCTCTATCCTATCCTATGCTCTTACTAATCCTATCCTCTATTATATCCTATCCTCTATCCTATCCTATCCTCTATCCTATCCTTTCCTATATCCTATCCTATCCTATATCCTATCCTATCCTCTATCCTATCCTATCCTCTATCCTATACTATCCTCTATCCTATCCTATCCTCTATCCTATCCTATCCTCTATCCTATCCAGTCCTCTATCCTATCCTCTATCATATCCTATCCTCTTTACTATAATATCATCTATCCTATCCTATCCTATCCTCTATCCTTTCCTATCCTCTATCCTATCCTATCCTCTATCCTATCCTATCCTCTATCCTATCCTATCCTCTATCCTATCCTATCCTCTATCCTATCCTCTATCCTATCCTATCCTCCATCCAATCCTATCCTCTATCCTATCCTATCCTCTATCCTATCCTATCCTCTATCGTATCCTATCCTCTATCCTATCCAATCCCATATCGTATCCTCTATCCTATCATATCCTCTATCCTATCCTATCCTGTACCCTATCCTATCCTCTATTCTATCCAATTCCCTATCCTATCCTGTATCCTATCCTATCCTCTATCCTATCCTATCCTCTATCGTATCCTATCCTCTATCCTATCCTATCCTCAATCCTATCCTATCCTCTATCCTATCCTATCCTCTATCCTATCCTATCCTCTATCATATCCTATCCTCTATCCTATCCTATCCTCTATCCTATTCTATCCTCTATCCTATCCAATCCTATATCCTATCCTCTATCCTATCCTATCCTCTATCCTATTCTATCCTCTATCCTATCCAATCCTATATCCTATTCTCTATCCTATCCTATCCTCTATCCTATCCTATCCTCTATCGTATCCTATCCTCTATCCTATCCAATCCCATATCGTATCCTCTATCCTAACATATCCTCTATCCTATCCTATCCTCTATCCTATCCTATCCTCTATCCTATCCTATCCTCTATCCTATCCTATCCTCTATCCTATCCAATGCTATATCGCATCCTCTATCCTATCCTATCCTCTATCCTATCCTATCCTCTATCCTATCCAGTCCTCTATCCTATCCTCTATCATATCCTATCCTCTTTACTATAATATCATCTATCCTATCCTATCCTATCCTCTATCCTTTCCTATCCTCTATCCTATCCTATCCTCTATCCTATCCTATCCTCTATCCTATCCTATCCTATCCTCTATCCTATCCTATCCTCTATCCTATCCTATCCTCTATCCTATCCTATCCTCTATCCTATCCTATCCTGTATCCTATCCTATCCTCTATCCTATCCAATCCCCTATCCTCTCCTCTATCCTATCCTATACTCTATCATATCCTAACATCTATCCTATCTTATCCTCTATCCTATCATATCCTCTATCCTATCCTATCCTGTATCCTATCCTATCCTCTATTCTATCCAATCCCCTATCCTATCATATCCTCTATCCTATCCTATCCTCTATCGTATCGTATCCTCTATCCTATCCTATCCTGTATCCTATCCTATCCTCTATCCTATCCAATCCTATATCCTATTCTCTATCCTATCCTATCCTCTATCCTATCCTATCCTCTATCGTATCCTATCCTCTATCCTATCCAATCCCATATCGTATCCTATATCCTATTCTATCCTCTATCCTATCCAATCCTATATCCTATTCTCTATCCTATCCTATCATCTATCGTATCCTATCCTCTATCCTATCCAATCCCATATCGTATCCTCTATCCTATCATATCCTCTATCCTATCCTATCCTCTATGCTATCCTATCCTCTATTCTATCCTATCCTCTATCCTATCCTCTATCCTATCCTATCCTCCATCCAATCCTATCCTCTATCCTATCCTATCCTCTATCCTATCCTATCCTCTATCCTATTCTATCCTCTATCCTATCCAAACCTATATCCTATTCTCTATCCTATCCTATCCTCTATCCTATCCTATCCTCTATCGTATCCTATCCTCTATCCTATCCAATCCCATATCGTATCCTATCCTCTATCCTATCATATCCTCTATCCTATCCTATCCTGTATCCTATCCTATCCTCTATCCTATCCTCTATCCTATCCTATCCTCTATCCTATCCTATCCTATATCCTATCCTATCCTCTATCCTATCCAATCCCCTATCCTCTCCTCTATCCTATCCTATACTCTATCCTATTCTACACTCTATCCTATCCTTTCCGCTATCCTATCCTATCCTCTATCCTATATTATCCTCTATCGTATCCTATCCTCTATCCTATCCACTCCTACATCGTATCCTCTAGCCTAACCTATCCTCTATCCTATCCTATCCTCTATCCTATCCTATCCTCTATCCTATCCTATCCTCTATCCTACCCTATCCTCTATCCTATCCTATCCTCTATCCTATCCTATCCTCTATCCTATCCTATCCTCTATCCTATCCTTTCCTCTATCCTATCCTATCCTCTATCCTATTCTATCCTCTATCCTATCCTATCCTCTATCCTATCCTATCCTCTATCCTATCCTATCCTCTATCCTATCCTATCCTCTATCCTATCCTATCCTCTATCCTATCCTATCCTCTATCCTATCCTATCCTCTATCCTATCCTATCCTCTATCCTATCCTCTATCCTATCCTCTATCCTATCCTATCCTCTATCCTATCCAGTCCCGTATCCTATCCTCTATCATATCCTATCCTCTTTACCATAATATCATCTACCCTATCCTATCCTATCATCTATACTATCCTATCCTCTATCCTATCCTATCCTCTATCCTATCCAATCCTCTATCCTATCCTATCCTCTATCCAATCCTATCCTCTATCCTATCCTATCATATCCTCTATCCTATCCTATCCTCTATCCTATCCTATCCTATATCCTATCCTATCCTCTATCCTATCCAATCCCCTATCCTCTCCTCTATCCTATCCTATACTCTATCCTATTCTACACTCTATCCTATCCTTTCCGCTATCCTATCCTATCCTCTATCCTATCCTATCCTCTATCGTATCCTATCCTCTATCCTATCCACTCCTACATCGTATCCTCTAGCCTATCCTATCCTCTATCCTATCCTATCCTCTATCCTATCCTATCCTCTATCCTATCCTATCCTCTATCCTACCCTATCCTCTATCCTATCCTATCCTCTATCCTATCCTATCCTCTATCCTATCCTATCCTTTCCTCTATCCTATCCTATCCTCTATCCTATTCTGTCCTCTATCCTATCCTATCCTCTATCCTATCCTATCCTCTATCCTATCCTATCCTCTACCCTATCCTATCCTCTATCCTATCCTATCCTCTATCCTATCCTATCCTCTATCCTATCCTATCCTCTATCCTATCCAGTCCCGTATCCTATCCTCTATCATATCCTATCCTCTTTACTATAATATCATCTACCCTATCCTATCCTATCCTCTATACTATCCTATCCTCTATCCTATCCTATCCTCTATCCTATCCAATCCTCTATCCTATCCTATCCTCTATCCAATCCTATCCTCTATCCTATCCTATCTTATCCTCTATCCTATCCTATCCTCTATCCTATCCTATCCTCTATCCTATCCAGTCCCGTATCCTATCCTCTATCATATCCTATCCTCTTTACTATAATATCATCTACCCTATCCTATCCTATCATCTATACTATCCTATCCTCTATCCTATCCTATCCTCTATCCTATCCAATCCTCTATCCTATCCTATCCTCTATCCAATCCTATCCTATCCTCTATCCAATCCTATCCTCTATCCTATCCTATCATATCCTCTATCCTATCCTATCCTCTATCCTATCCTATGCTCTATCCTATCCTATCCTCTATCCTATCCTATCCTCTATCCTATCCTATCCTGTATCCTATCCTATCCTCTATCCTATCCAATCCCCTATCCTGTCCTCTATCCTATCCTATACTCTATCATATCCTAACATCTATCCTATCTTATCCTCTATCCTATCATATCCTCTATCCTATCCTATCCTGTATCCTATCCTATCCTCTATTCTATCCAATCCCCTATCCTATCATATCCTCTATCCTATCCTATCCTCTATCCTATCCTATCCTCTATCCTATCCTATCCTCTATCCTATCCAGTCCCGTATCCTATCCTCTATCATATCCTATCCTCTTTACTATAATATCATCTACCCTATCCTATCCTATCATCTATACTATCCTATCCTCTATCCTATCCTATCCTCTATCCTATCCAATCCTCTCCTCTATCCTATCCTATACTCTATCCTATTCTACACTCTATCCTATCCTTACCGCTATCCTATCCTATCCTCTATCCTATCCTATCCTCTATCGTATCCTATCCTCTATCCTATCCACTCCTACATCGTATCCTCTAGCCTATCCTATCCTCTATCCTATCCTATCCTCTATCCTATCCTATCCTCTATCCTATCCTATCCTCTATCCTACCCTATCCTCTATCCTATCCTATCCTCTATCCTATCCTATCCTCTATCCTATCCTATCCTTTCCTCTATCCTATCCTATCCTCTATCCTATTCTGTCCTCTATCCTATCCTATCCTCTATCCTATCCTATCCTCTATCCTATCCTATCCTCTATCCTATCCTATCCTCTATCCTATCCTATCCTCTATCCTATCCAGTCCCGTATCCTATCCTCTATCATATCCTATCCTCTTTACTATAATATCATCTACCCTATCCTATCCTATCCTCTATACTATCCTATCCTCTATCCTATCCTATCCTCTATCCTATCCAATCCTCTATCCTATCCTATCCTCTATCCAATCCTATCCTCTATCCTATCCTATCATATCCTCTATCCTATCCTATCCTCTATCCTATCCTATGCTCTATCCTATCCTATCCTCTATCCTATCCTATCCTCTATCCTATCCTATCCTCTATCCTATCCTATCCTGTATCGTATCCTATCCTCTATCCTATCCAATCCCATATCGTATCCTCTATCCTATCATATCCTCTATCCTATCCTATCCTCTATGCTATCCTATCCTCTATCCTATCCTATCCTCTATCCTATCCTATCCTCTATCCTATCCTATCCTCTATCCTATCCTATCCTCTATCCTATCCTCTATCCTATCCTATCCTCTATCCTATCCAGTCCCGTATCCTATCCTCTATCATATCCTATCCTCTTTACCATAATATCATCTACCCTATCCTATCCTATCATCTATACTATCCTATCCTCTATCCTATCCTATCCTCTATCCTATCCAATCCTCTATCCTATCCTATCCTCTATCCAATCCTATCCTCTATCCTATCCTATCATATCCTCTATCCTATCCTATCCTCTATCCTATCCTATCCTATATCCTATCCTATCCTCTATCCTATCCAATCCCCTATCCTCTCCTCTATCCTATCCTATACTCTATCCTATTCTACACTCTATCCTATCCTTTCCGCTATCCTATCCTATCCTCTATCCTATCCTATCCTCTATCGTATCCTATCCTCTATCCTATCCACTCCTACATCGTATCCTCTAGCCTATCCTATCCTCTATCCTATCCTATCCTCTATCCTATCCTATCCTCTATCCTATCCTATCCTCTATCCTACCCTATCCTCTATCCTATCCTATCCTCTATCCTATCCTATCCTCTATCCTATCCTATCCTTTCCTCTATCCTATCCTATCCTCTATCCTATTCTGTCCTCTATCCTATCCTATCCTCTATCCTATCCTATCCTCTATCCTATCCTATCCTCTATCCTATCCTATCCTCTATCCTATCCTATCCTCTATCCTATCCTATCCTCTATCCTATCCAGTCCCGTATCCTATCCTCTATCATATCCTATCCTCTTTACTATAATATCATCTACCCTATCCTATCCTATCCTCTATACTATCCTATCCTCTATCCTATCCTATCCTCTATCCTATCCAATCCTCTATCCTATCCTATCCTCTATCCAATCCTATCCTCTATCCTATCCTATCTTATCCTCTATCCTATCCTATCCTCTATCCTATCCTATCCTCTATCCTATCCAGTCCCGTATCCTATCCTCTATCATATCCTATCCTCTTTACTATAATATCATCTACCCTATCCTATCCTATCATCTATACTATCCTATCCTCTATCCTATCCTATCCTCTATCCTATCCAATCCTCTATCCTATCCTATCCTCTATCCAATCCTATCCTATCCTCTATCCAATCCTATCCTCTATCCTATCCTATCATATCCTCTATCCTATCCTATCCTCTATCCTATCCTATGCTCTATCCTATCCTATCCTCTATCCTATCCTATCCTCTATCCTATCCTATCCTGTATCCTATCCTATCCTCTATCCTATCCAATCCCCTATCCTGTCCTCTATCCTATCCTATACTCTATCATATCCTAACATCTATCCTATCTTATCCTCTATCCTATCATATCCTCTATCCTATCCTATCCTGTATCCTATCCTATCCTCTATTCTATCCAATCCCCTATCCTATCATATCCTCTATCCTATCCTATCCTCTATCCTATCCTATCCTCTATCCTATCCTATCCTCTATCCTACCCTATCCTCTATCCTATCCTATCCTCTATCCTATCCTATCCTCTATCCTATCCTATCCTTTCCTCTATCCTATCCTATCCTCTATCCTATTCTGTCCTCTATCCTATCCTATCCTCTATCCTATCCTATCCTCTATCCTATCCTATCCTCTATCCTATCCTATCCTCTATCCTATCCTATCCTCTATCCTATCCAGTCCCGTATCCTATCCTCTATCATATCCTATCCTCTTTACTATAATATCATCTACCCTATCCTATCCTATCCTCTATACTATCCTATCATCTATCCTATCCTATCCTCTATCCTATCCAATCCTCTATCCTATCCTATCCTCTATCCAATCCTATCCTCTATCCTATCCTATCATATCCTCTATCCTATCCTATCCTCTATCCTATCCTATGCTCTATCCTATCCTATCCTCTATCCTATCCTATCCTCTATCCTATCCTATCCTCTATCCTATCCTATCCTGTATCGTATCCTATCCTCTATCCTATCCAATCCCATATCGTATCCTCTATCCTATCATATCCTCTATCCTATCCTATCCTCTATGCTATCCTATCCTCTATTCTATCCTATCCTCTATCCTATCCTCTATCCTATCCTATCCTCCATCCAATCCTATCCTCTATCCTATCCTATCCTCTATCCTATCCAGTCCTCTATCCTATCCTCTATCATATCCTATCCTCTTTACTATAATATCATCTATCCTATCCTATCCTAACCTCTATCCTTTCCTATCCTCTATCCTATCCTATCCTCTATCCTATCCTATCCTCTATCCTATCCTATCCTATCCTCTATCCTATCCTATCCTCTATCCTATCCTCTATCCTATCCTATCCTCCATCCAATCCTATCCTCTATCCTATCCTATCCTCTATCCTATCCTATCCTCTATCCTATTCTATCCTCTATCCTATCCAAACCTATATCCTATTCTCTATCCTATCCTATCCTCTATCCTATCCTATCCTCTATCGTATCCTATCCTCTATCCTATCCAATCCCATATCGTATCCTATCCTCTATCTTATCATATCCTCTATCCTATCCTATCCTGTATCCTATCCTATCCTCTATCCTATCATATCCTCTATCCTATCCTCTATCCTATCCTATCCTATATCCCATCCTATCCTCTATCCTATCCAATCCCCTATCCTCTCCTCTATCCTATCCTATACTCTATCCTATTCTACACTCTATCCTATCCTTTCCGCTATCCTATCCTATCCTCTATCCTATCCTATCCTCTATCGTATCCTATCCTCTATCCTATCCACTCCTACATCGTATCCTCTAGCCTATCCTATCCTCCATCCTATCCTATCCTCTATCCTATCCTATCCTCTATCCTATCCTATCCTCTATCCTACCCTATCCTCTATCCTATCCTATCCTCTATCCTATCCTATCCTCTATCCTATCCTATCCTCTATCCTATCCTTTCCTCTATCCTATCCTATCCTCTATCCTATTCTATCCTCTATCCTATCCTATCCTCTATCCTATCCTATCCTCTATCCTATCCTATCCTCTATCCTATCCTATCCTCTATCCTATCCTATCCTCTATCCTATCCTATCCTCTATCCTACCCTATCCTCTATCCTATCCTATCCTCTATCCTATCCTATCCTCTATCCTATCCTATCCTCTATCCTATCCTTTCCTCTATCCTATCCTATCCTCTATCCTATTCTATCCTCTATCCTATCCTATCCTCTATCCTATCCTATCCTCTATCCTATCCTATCCTCTATCCTATCCTATCCTCTATCCTATCCTATCCTCTATCCTATCTTATCCTCTATCCTATCATATCCTCTATCCTATCCTGTATCCTATCCTATCCTCTATTCTATCCAATCCCCTATCCTATCATATCCTCTATCCTATCCTATCCTCTATCGTATCGTATCCTCTATCCTATCCTATCCTGTATCCTATCCTATCCTCTATCCTATCCAATCCTATATCCTATTCTCTATCCTATCCTATCCTCTATCCTATCCTATCCTCTATCGTATCCTATCCTCTATCCTATCCAATCCCATATCGTATCCTATATCCTATTCTATCCTCTATCCTATCCAATCCTATATCCTATTCTCTATCCTATCCTATCCTCTATCGTATCCTATCCTCTATCCTATCCAATCCCATATCGTATCCTCTATCCTATCATATCCTCTATCCTATCCTATCCTCTATGCTATCCTATCCTCTATTCTATCCTATCCTCTATCCTATCCTCTATCCTATCCTCTATCCTATCCTATCCTCCATCCAATCCTATCCTCTATCCTATCCTATCCTCTATCCTATCCTATCCTCTATCCTATTCTATCCTCTATCCTATCCAAACCTATATCCTATTCTCTATCCTATCCTATCCTCTATCCTATCCTATCCTCTATCGTATCCTATCCTCTATCCTATCCAATCCCATATCGTATCCTATCCTCTATCCTATCATATCCTCTATCCTATCCTATCCTGTATCCTATCCTATCCTCTATCCTATCCTCTATCCTATCCTATCCTCTATCTCCTATCCTATCCTATATCCTATCCTATCCTCTATCCTATCCAATCCCCTATCCTCTCCTCTATCCTATCCTATACTCTATCCTATTCTACACTCTATCCTATCCTTTCCGCTATCCTATCCTATCCTCTATCCTATATTATCCTCTATCGTATCCTATCCTCTATCCTATCCACTCCTACATCGTATCCTCTAGCCTAACCTATCCTCTATCCTATCCTATCCTCTATCCTATCCTATCCTCTATCCTATCCTATCCTCTATCCTACCCTATCCTCTATCCTATCCTATCCTCTATCCTATCCTATCCTCTATCCTATCCTATCCTCTATCCTATCCTTTCCTCTATCCTATCCTATCCTCTATCCTATTCTATCCTCTATCCTATCCTATCCTCTATCCTATCCTATCCTCTATCCTATCCTATCCTCTATCCTATCCTATCCTCTATCCTATCCTATCCTCTATCCTATCCTATCCTCTATCCTATCCTCTATCCTATCCTATCCTCTATCCTATCCAGTCCCGTATCCTATCCTCTATCATATCCTATCCTCTTTACTATAATATCATCTACCCTATCCTATCCTATCATCTATACTATCCTATCCTCTATCCTATCCTATCCTCTATCCTATCCAATCCTCTATCCTATCCTATCCTCTATCCAATCCTATCCTCTATCCTATCCTATCATATCCTCTATCCTATCCTATCCTCTATCCTATCCTATCCTATATCCTATCCTATCCTCTATCCTATCCAATCCCCTATCCTCTCCTCTATCCTATCCTATACTCTATCCTATTCTACACTCTATCCTATCCTTTCCGCTATCCTATCCTATCCTCTATCCTATCCTATCCTCCATCGTATCCTATCCTCTATCCTATCCACTCCTACATCGTATCCTCTAGCCTATCCTATCCTCTATCCTATCCTATCCTCTATCCTATCCTATCCTCTATCCTATCCTATCCTCTATCCTACCCTATCCTCTATCCTATCCTATCCTCTATCCTATCCTATGCTCTATCCTATCCTATCCTTTCCTCTATCCTATCCTATCCTCTATCCTATTCTGTCCTCTATCCTATCCTATCCTCTATCCTATCCTATCCTCTATCCTATCCTATCCTCTATCCTATCCTATCCTCTATCCTATCCTATCCTCTATCCTATCCTATCCTCTATCCTATCCTATCCTCTATCCTATCCAGTCCCGTATCCTATCCTCTATCATATCCTATCCTCTTTACTATAATATCATCTACCCTATCCTATCCTATCCTCTATACTATCCTATCCTCTATCCTATCCTATCCTCTATCCTATCCAATCCTCTATCCTATCCTATCCTCTATCCAATCCTATCCTCTATCCTATCCTATCTTATCCTCTATCCTATCCTATCCTCTATCCTATCCTATCCTCTATCCTATCCAGTCCCGTATCCTATCCTCTATCATATCCTATCCTCTTTACTATAATATCATCTACCCTATCCTATCCTATCATCTACACTATCCTATCCTCTATCCTATCCTATCCTCTATCCTATCCAATCCTCTATCCTGTCCTATCCTCTATCCAATCCTATCCTCTATCCTATCCTATCATATCCTCTATCCTATCCAATCCTCTATCCTATCCTATCCTCTATCCAATCCTATCCTCTATCCTATCCTATCATATCCTCTATCCTATCCTATCCTCTATCCTATCCTATGCTCTATCCTATCCTATCCTCTATCCTATCCTATCCTCTATCCTATCCAATCCTCTATCCTATCCTATCCTCTACCCTACCCTATTCTCTATCCTATCCTATCCAATCCCCTATCCTATCCTCAATCCTATCGAATCCTCTATCCTAACATATCCTCTATCCTATCCTATCCTCTATCCTATCCTATCCTCTATCCTATCCTATCCTCTATCCTATCCAGTCCCGTACCCTATCCTCTATCATATCCTATCCTCTTTACTATAATATCATCTATCCTATCCTATCCTATCCTCTATCCTATCCTTCTATCCTATCCTATCCTCTATCCTATCCTATCCTCTATCCTATCCTATCCTCTATCCTATCATATCCTCTATCCTATCATATCCTCTATCCTATCCTATCCTCTATCCTATCCTATCCTCTACCCTATCCTATCCTCTATCATATCCTATCCTCTATGCTATCCTATCCTCTATCTTATTCTATCCTCTATCCTATCCAATCCTATATCCTATTCTCTATCCTATCCTATCCTCTATCGTATCCTATCCTCTATCCTATCCAATCCCATATCGTATCCTCTATCCTATCATATCCTCTATCCTATCCTATCCTCTATCCTATCCTATCCTCTATTCTATCCTATCCTCTATCGTATCCTATCCTCTATCCTATCCAATCCTATATCGTATCCTCTATCCTATCCTATCCTCTATCCTATCCAGTCCCCTATCCTATCCTCTATCATATCTTATCCTCTTTACTATAATATCATCTACCCTATCCTATCCTATCCTCTATCCTATCCTATCCTCTATCCTATCCAGTCCCGTATCCTATCCTCTATCATATCCTATCCTCTTTACTATAATATCATCTACCCTATCCTATCCTATCATCTATACTATCCTATCCTCTATCCTATCCTATCCTCTATCCTATCCAATCCTCTATCCTATCCTATCCTCTATCGTATCCTATCCTCTATCCTATCCACTCCTACATCGTATCCTCTAGCCTATCCTATCCTCTATCCTATCCTATCCTCTATCCTATCCTATCCTCTATCCTATCCTATCCTCTATCCTACCCTATCCTCTATCCTATCCTATCCTCTATCCTATCCTATGCTCTATCCTATCCTATCCTTTCCTCTATCCTATCCTATCCTCTATCCTATTCTGTCCTCTATCCTATCCTATCCTCTATCCTATCCTATCCTCTATCCTATCCTATCCTCTATCCTATCCTATCCTCTATCCTATCCTATCCTCTATCCTATCCTATCCTCTATCCTATCCAGTCCCGTATCCTATCCTCTATCATATCCTATCCTCTTTACTATAATATCATCTACCCTATCCTATCCTATCCTCTATACTATCCTATCCTCTATCCTATCCTATCCTCTATCCTATCCAATCCTCTATCCTATCCTATCCAATCCTATCCTCTATCCTATCCTATCTTATCCTCTATCCTATCCTATCCTCTATCCTATCCTATCCTCTATCCTATCCAGTCCCGTATCCTATCCTCTATCATATCCTATCCTCTTTACTATAATATCATCTACCCTATCCTATCCTATCATCTATACTATCCTATCCTCTATCCTATCCTATCCTCTATCCTATCCAATCCTCTATCCTGTCCTATCCTCTATCCAATCCTATCCTCTATCCTATCCTATCATATCCTCTATCCTATCCTATCCTCTATCCTATCCTATGCTCTATCCTATCCTATCCTCTATCCTATCCTATCCTCTATCCTATCCTATCCTGTATCCTATCCTATCCTCTATCCTATCCAATCCCCTATCCTGTCCTCTATCCTATCCTATACTCTATCATATCCTAACATCTATCCTATCTTATCCTCTATCCTATCATATCCTCTATCCTATCCTATCCTGTATCCTATCCTATCCTCTATTCTATCCAATCCCCTATCCTATCATATCCTCTATCCTATCCTATCCTCTATCCTATCCTATCCTCTATCCTATCCTATCCTCTATCCTATCCAGTCCCGTATCCTATCCTCTATCATATCCTATCCTCTTTACTATAATATCATCTACCCTATCCTATCCTATCATCTATACTATCCTATCCTCTATCCTATCCTATCCTCTATCCTATCCAATCCTCTATCCTATCCTATCCTCTATCCAATCCTATCCTCTATCCTATCCTATCATATCCTCTATCCTATCCTATCCTCTATCCTATCCTATCCTATATCCTATCCTATCCTCTATCCTATCCAATCCCCTATCCTCTCCTCTATCCTATCCTATACTCTATCCTATTCTACACTCTATCCTATCCTTACCGCTATCCTATCCTATCCTCTATCCTATCCTATCCTCTATCGTATCCTATCCTCTATCCTATCCACTCCTACATCGTATCCTCTAGCCTATCCTATCCTCTATCCTATCCTATCCTCTATCCTATCCTATCCTCTATCCTATCCTATCCTCTATCCTATCCAGTCCCGTATCCTATCCTCTATCATATCCTATCCTCTTTACTATAATATCATCTACCCTATCCTATCCTATCCTCTATACTATCCTATCCTTTATCCTATCCTATCCTCTATCCTATCCAATCCTCTATCCTATCCTATCCTCTATCCAATCCTATCCTCTATCCTATCCTATCATATCCTCTATCCTATCCTATCCTCTATCCTATCCTATGCTCTATCCTATCCTATCCTCTATCCTATCCTATCCTCTATCCTATCCTCAATCCTATCGAATCCTCTATCCTAACATATCCTCTATCCTATCCTATCCTCTATCCTATCCTATCCTCTATCCTATCCTATCCTCTATCCTATCCAGTCCCGTACCCTATCCTCTATCATATCCTATCCTCTTTACTATAATATCATCTATCCTATCCTATCCTATCCTCTATCCTATCCTTCTATCCTATCCTATCCTCTATCCTATCCTATCCTCTATCCTATCCTATCCTCTATCCTATCATATCCTCTATCCTATCATATCCTCTATCCTATCCTATCCTCTATCCTATCCTATCCTCTACCCTATCCTATCCTCTATCATATCCTATCCTCTATCCTATCCTATCCTCTATCTTATTCTATCCTCTATCCTATCCAATCCTATATCCTATTCTCTATCCTATCCTATCCTCTATCGTATCCTATCCTCTATCCTATCCAATCCCATATCGTATCCTCTATCCTATCATATCCTCTATCCTATCCTATCCTCTATCCTATCCTATCCTCTATTCTATCCTATCCTCTATCGTATCCTATCCTCTATCCTATCCAATCCTATATCGTATCCTCTATCCTATCCTATCCTCTATCCTATCCAGTCCCCTATCCTATCCTCTATCATATCTTATCCTCTTTACTATAATATCATCTACCCTATCCTATCCTATCCTCTATCCTATCCAATCCTATATCCTATTCTCTATCCTATCCTATCCTCTATCCTATCCTATCTTCTATCGTATCCTATCCTCTATCCTATCCAATCCCATATCGTATCCTCTATCCTATCATATCCTCTATCCTATCCTATCCTCTATGCTATCCTATCCTCTATTCTATCCTATCCTCTATCGTATCCTATCCTCTATCCTATCCAATGCTATATCGCATCCTCTATCCTATCCTATCCTCTATCCTATCCTATCCTCTATCCTATCCAGTCCTCTATCCTGTCCTCTATCATATCCTATCCTCTTTACTATAATATCATCTATCCTATCCTATCCTATCCTCTATCCTTTCCTATCCTCTATCCTATCCTATCCTCTATCCTATCCTATCCTCTATCCTATCCTATCCTCTATCCTATCCTATCATATCCTCTATCCTATCCTATCCTCTATCCTATCCTATGCTCTATAATATCCTATCCTCTATCCTATCCTATCCTCTATCCTATCCTATCATGTCCTCTATCCTATCCTATCCTATATCCTATCCTATCCTCTATACTATTGTATCCTCTATCCTACCCTATTCTCTATCCTATCCTATCCAATCCCCTATCCTATCCTCTATCCTATCCTATCCTCAATCCTATCGAATCCTCTATACTATCCTATCCTCTATCCTATCCTATCCTCTATCCTATCCTATCCTCTATCCTATCCTATCGTCTATCCTATCATATCCTCTATCCTATCCTATCCTGTACCCAATCCTATCCTCTATTCTATCCAATTCCCTATCCTATCCTGTATCCTATCCTATCCTCTATCCTATCCTATCCTCTATCGTATCCTATCCTCTATCCTATCCTATCCTCTATCCTATCCTATCCTCTATCCTATCCTATCCTCTATCCTCTATCCTATCCTCTATCATATCCTATCCTCTATCCTATCCTATCCTCTATCCTATTCTATCCTCTATCCTATCCAATCCTATATCCTATCCTCTATCCTATCCTATCCTCTATCCTATTCTATCCTCTATCCTATCCACTCCTATATCGTATCCTCTAGCCTATCCTATCCTCTATCCTATCCTATCCTCTATCCTATCCTATCCTCTATCCTATCCTATCCTCTATCCTATCCTATCCTCTATCCTATCGTATCCTCTAGCCTATCCTATCCTGTATCCTATCCTATCCTCTATCCTATCCTATCCTCTATCCTATCCTATCCTCTATCCTATCCTATCCTCTATCCTATCCTATCCTCTATCCTATCCTATCCTCTATCCTATCCTATCCTCTATCCTATCCTAGCCTCTATCCTATCCTATCCTCTATCCTATCCAGTCCCGTATCCTATCCTCTATCATATCCTATCCTCTTTACTATAATATCATCTATCCTATCCTCTATCCTATCCTATCCTGTATCCTATCCTATCCTCTATCCTATCCAATCCTATATCCTATTCTCTATCCTATCCTATCCTCTATCCTATCCTATCCTCTATCGTATCCTATCCTCTATCCTATCCAATCCCATATCGTATCCTATATCCTATTCTATCCTCTATCCTATCCAATCCTATATCCTATTCTCTATCCTATCCTATCCTCTATCGTATCCTATCCTCTATCCTATCCAATCCCATATCGTATCCTCTATCCTATCATATCCTCTATCCTATCCTATCCTCTATGCTATCCTATCCTCTATTCTATCCTATCCTCTATCCTATCCTCTATCCTATCCTCTTTCCTATCCTATCCTCCATCCAATCCTATCCTCTATCCTATCCTATCCTCTATCCTATCCTATCCTCTATCCTATTCTATCCTCTATCCTATCCAAACCTATATCCTATTCTCTATCCTATCCTATCCTCTATCCTATCCTATCCTCTATCGTATCCTATCCTCTATCCTATCCAATCCCATATCGTATCCTATCCTCTATCCTATCATATCCTCTATCCTATCCTATCCTGTATCCTATCCTATCCTCTATCCTATCCTCTATCCTATCCTATCCTCTATCCTATCCTATCCTATATCCTATCCTATCCTCTATCCTATCCAATCCCCTATCCTCTCCTCTATCCTATCCTATACTCTATCCTATTCTACACTCTATCCTATCCTTTCCGCTATCCTATCCTATCCTCTATCCTATATTATCCTCTATCGTATCCTATCCTCTATCCTATCCACTCCTACATCGTATCCTATAGCCTAACCTATCCTCTATCCTATCCTATCCTCTATCCTATCCTATCCTCTATCCTATCCTATCCTCTATCCTACCCTATCCTCTATCCTATCCTATCCTCTATCCTATCCTATCCTCTATCCTATCCTATCCTCTATCCTATCCTTTCCTCTATCCTATCCTATCCTCTATCCTATTCTATCCTCTATCCTATCCTATCCTCTATCCTATCCTATCCTCTATCCTATCCTATCCTCTATCCTATCCTATCCTCTATCCTATCCTATCCTCTATCCTATCCTATCCTCTATCCTATCCTATCCTCTATCCTATCCTCTATCCTATCCTATCCTCTATCCTATCCAGTCCCGTATCCTATCCTCTATCATATCCTATCCTCTTTACTATAATATCATCTACCCTATCCTATCCTATCATCTATACTATCCTATCCTCTATCCTATCCTATCCTCTATCCTATCCAATCCTCTATCCTATCCTATCCTCTATCCAATCCTATCCTCTATCCTATCCTATCATATCCTCTATCCTATCCTATCCTCTATCCTATCCTATCCTATATCCTATCCTATCCTGTATCCTATCCAATCCCCTATCCTCTCCTCTATCCTATCCTATACTCTATCCTATTCTACACTCTATCCTATCCTTTCCGCTATCCTATCCTATCCTCTATCCTATCCTATCCTCTATCGTATCCTATCCTCTATCCTATCCACTCCTACATCGTATCCTCTAGCCTATCCTATCCTCTATCCTATCCTATCCTCTATCCTATCCTATCCTCTATCCTATCCTATCCTCTATCCTACCCTATCCTCTATCCTATCCTATCCTCTATCCTATCCTATGCTCTATCCTATCCTATCCTTTCCTCTATCCTATCCTATCCTCTATCCTATTCTGTCCTCTATCCTATCCTATCCTCTATCCTATCCTATCCTCTATCCTATCCTATCCTCTATCCTATCCTATCCTCTATCCTATCCTATCCTCTATCCTATCCTATCCTCTATCCTATCCTATCCTCTATCCTATCCAGTCCCGTATCCTATCCTCTATCATATCCTATCCTCTTTACTATAATATCATCTACCCTATCCTATCCTATCCTCTATACTATCCTATCCTCTATCCTATCCTATCCTCTATCCTATCCAATCCTCTATCCTATCCTATCCTCTATCCAATCCTATCCTCTATCCTATCCTATCTTATCCTCTATCCTATCCTATCCTCTATCCTATCCTATCCTCTATCCTATCCAGTCCCGTATCCTATCCTCTATCATATCCTATCCTCTTTACTATAATATCATCTACCCTATCCTATCCTATCATCTATACTATCCTATCCTCTATCCTATCCTATCCTCTATCCTATCCAATCCTCTATCCTGTCCTATCCTCTATCCAATCCTATCCTCTATCCTATCCTATCATATCCTCTATCCTATCCTATCCTCTATCCTATCCTATGCTCTATCCTATCCTATCCTCTATCCTATCCTATCCTCTATCCTATCCTATCCTGTATCCTATCCTATCCTCTATCCTATCCAATCCCCTATCCTGTCCTCTATCCTATCCTATACTCTATCATATCCTAACATCTATCCTATCTTATCCTCTATCCTATCATATCCTCTATCCTATCCTATCCTGTATCCTATCCTATCCTCTATTCTATCCAATCCCCTATCCTATCATATCCTCTATCCTATCCTATCCTCTATCCTATCCTATCCTCTATCCTATCCTATCCTCTATCCTATCCAGTCCCGTATCCTATCCTCTATCATATCCTATCCTCTTTACTATAATATCATCTACCCTATCCTATCCTATCATCTATACTATCCTATCCTCTATCCTATCCTATCCTCTATCCTATCCAATCCTCTATCCTATCCTATCCTCTATCCAATCCTATCCTCTATCCTATCCTATCATATCCTCTATCCTATCCTATCCTCTATCCTATCCTATCCTATATCCTATCCTATCCTCTATCCTATCCAATCCCCTATCCTCTCCTCTATCCTATCCTATACTCTATCCTATTCTACACTCTATCCTATCCTTACCGCTATCCTATCCTATCCTCTATCCTATCCTATCCTCTATCGTATCCTATCCTCTATCCTATCCACTCCTACATCGTATCCTCTAGCCTATCCTATCCTCTATCCTATCCTATCCTCTATCCTATCCTATCCTCTATCCTATCCTATCCTCTATCCTATCCAGTCCCGTATCCTATCCTCTATCATATCCTATCCTCTTTACTATAATATCATCTACCCTATCCTATCCTATCCTCTATACTATCCTATCCTCTATCCTATCCTATCCTCTATCCTATCCAATCCTCTATCCTATCCTATCCTCTATCCAATCCTATCCTCTATCCTATCCTATCATATCCTCTATCCTATCCTATCCTCTATCCTATCCTATGCTCTATCCTATCCTATCCTCTATCCTATCCTATCCTCTATCCTATCCAATCCTCTATCCTATCCTATCCTCTACCCTACCCTATTCTCTATCCTATCCTATCCAATCCCCTATCCTATCCTCAATCCTATCGAATCCTCTATCCTAACATATCCTCTATCCTATCCTATCCTCTATCCTATCCTATCCTCTATCCTATCCTATCCTCTATCCTATCCAGTCCCGTACCCTATCCTCTATCATATCCTATCCTCTTTACTATAATATCATCTATCCTATCCTATCCTATCCTCTATCCTATCCTTCTATCCTATCCTATCCTCTATCCTATCCTATCCTCTATCCTATCCTATCCTCTATCCTATCATATCCTCTATCCTATCATATCCTCTATCCTATCCTATCCTCTATCCTATCCTATCCTCTACCCTATCCTATCCTCTATCATATCCTATCCTCTATCCTATCCTATCCTCTATCCTATCCTATCCTCTATCCTATCCTATCCAGTCCCCTATCCTATCCTCTATCATATCTTATCCTCTTTACTATAATATCATCTACCCTATCCTATCCTATCCTCTATCCTATCCTATCCTCTATCCTATCCTATCCTCTATCCTATCTTATCCTCTATCCTATCCTATCCTCTATCCAATCCTATCCTCTATCCTATCGTATCATATCCTCTATCCTATCCTATCCTCTATCCTATCCTATCCTCTATACTATTGTATCTTCTACCCTACCCTATTCTCTATCCTATCCAATCCAATCCCCTATCCTATCCTCAATCCTATCGAATCCTCTATCCTATCCTATCCTCTATGCTAACCTGTCCTCTACCCTATCCTATCCTCTATTCTATCCTATCCTCTATCCTATCATATCCTCTATCCTATCCTATCCTCTATCCTATCCTGTCCTCTATCCTATCATATCCTCTATCCTATCCAATCCTATATCCTATTCTCTATCCTATCCTATCCTCTATCCAATCCTATCCTCTATCGTATCCTATCCTCTATCCTATCCAATCCCATATCGTATCCTATATCCTATTCTATCCTCTATCCTATCCAATCCTATATCCTATTCTCTATCCTATCCTATCCTCTATCCTATCCTATCTTCTATCGTATCCTATCCTCTATCCTATCCAATCCCATATCGTATCCTCTATCCTATCATATCCTCTATCCTATCCTATCCTCTATGCTATCCTATCCTCTATTCTATCCTATCCTCTATCGTATCCTATCCTCTATCCTATCCAATGCTATATCGCATCCTCTATCCTATCCTATCCTCTATCCTATCCTATCCTCTATCCTATCCAGTCCTCTATCCTGTCCTCTATCATATCCTATCCTCTTTACTATAATATCATCTATCCTATCCTATCCTATCCTCTATCCTTTCCTATCCTCTATCCTATCCTATCCTCTATCCTATCCTATCCTCTATCCTATCCTATCCTCTATCCTATCCTATCATATCCTCTATCCTATCCTATCCTCTATCCTATCCTATGCTCTATAATATCCTATCCTCTATCCTATCCTATCCTCTATCCTATCCTATCATGTCCTCTATCCTATCCTATCCTATATCCTATCCTATCCTCTATACTATTGTATCCTCTATCCTACCCTATTCTCTATCCTATCCTATCCAATCCCCTATCCTATCCTCTATCCTATCCTATCCTCAATCCTATCGAATCCTCTATACTATCCTATCCTCTATCCTATCCTATCCTCTATCCTATCCTATCCTCTATCCTATCCTATCGTCTATCCTATCATATCCTCTATCTTATCCTATCCTGTACCCAATCCTATCCTCTATTCTATCCAATTCCCTATCCTATCCTGTATCCTATCCTATCCTCTATCCTATCCTATCCTCTATCGTATCCTATCCTCTATCCTATCCTATCCTCTATCCTATCCTATCCTCTATCCTATCCTATCCTCTATCCTCTATCCTATCCTCTATCATATCCTATCCTCTATCCTATCCTATCCTCTATCCTATTCTATCCTCTATCCTATCCAATCCTATATCCTATCCTCTATCCTATCCTATCCTCTATCCTATTCTATCCTCTATCCTATCCACTCCTATATCGTATCCTCTAGCCTATCCTATCCTCTATCCTATCCTATCCTCTATCCTATCCTATCCTCTATCCTATCCTATCCTCTATCCTATCCTATCCTCTATCCTATCGTATCCTCTAGCCTATCCTATCCTGTATCCTATCCTATCCTCTATCCTATCCTATCCTCTATCCTATCCTATCCTCTATCCTATCCTATCCTCTATCCTATCCTATCCTCTATCCTATCCTATCCTCTATCCTATCCTATCCTCTATCCTATCCTATCCTCTATCCTATCCTAGCCTCTATCCTATCCTATCCTCTATCCTATCCAGTCCCGTATCCTATCCTCTATCATATCCTATCCTCTTTACTATAATATCATCTATCCTATCCTATCCTATCCTCTATCCTATCCTATCCTCTATCCTATCCTATCCTGTATCCTATCCTATCCTCTATTCTATCCAATCCCCTATCCTATCCTATCCTCTATCCTATCCTATCCTCTATCCTATCATATCCTCTATCCTATCCTATCCTCTATCCTATCCTATCCTCTACCCTATCCTATCCTCTATCATATCCTATCCTCTCTCCTATCCTATCCTCTATCCTATTCTATCCTCTATCCTATCCAATCCTATATCCTATTCTCTATACTATCCTATCCTCTATCCTATCCTATCCTCTATCGTATCCTATCCTCTATCCTATCCAATCCCATATCGTATCCTCTATCCTATCATATCCTCTATCCTATCCTATCCTCTATCCTATCCTATCCGCTATCCTATCCTATCCTCTATCCAATCCTATCCTCTATCCTATCCTATCATATCCTCTATCCTATCCTATCCTCTATCCTATCCTATGCTCTATCCTATCCTATCCTCTATCCTATCCTATCCTCTATCCTATCCTATCCTCTATCCTACCCTATCCTCTATCCTATCCTATCATATCCTCTATCCTATCCTATCCTCTATCCTATCCTATGCTCTATCCTATCCTATCCTCTATCCTATCCTATCCTCTATCCTATTCTATACTCTATCCTATCCTTTCCGCTATCCTATCCTATCCTCTATCCTATCCTATCCTCTATCCTATCCTATCCTCAATCCTATCGAATCCTCTATACTATCCTATCCTCTATCCTATCCTATCCTCTATCCTATCCTATCCTCTATCCTATCCTATCGTCTATCCTATCATATCCTCTATCTTATCCTATCCTGTACCCAATCCTATCCTCTATTCTATCCAATTCCCTATCCTATCCTGTATCCTATCCTATCCTCTATCCTATCCTATCCTCTATCGTATCCTATCCTCTATCCTATCCTATCCTCTATCCTATCCTATCCTCTATCCTATCCTATCCTCTATCCTCTATCCTATCCTCTATCATATCCTATCCTCTATCCTATCCTATCCTCTATCCTATTCTATCCTCTATCCTATCCAATCCTATATCCTATCCTCTATCCTATCCTATCCTCTATCCTATTCTATCCTCTATCCTATCCACTCCTATATCGTATCCTCTAGCCTATCCTATCCTCTATCCTATCCTATCCTCTATCCTATCCTATCCTCTATCCTATCCTATCCTCTATCCTATCCTATCCTCTATCCTATCGTATCCTCTAGCCTATCCTATCCTGTATCCTATCCTATCCTCTATCCTATCCTATCCTCTATCCTATCCTATCCTCTATCCTATCCTATCCTCTATCCTATCCTATCCTCTATCCTATCCTATCCTCTATCCTATCCTATCCTCTATCCTATCCTATCCTCTATCCTATCCTAGCCTCTATCCTATCCTATCCTCTATCCTATCCAGTCCCGTATCCTATCCTCTATCATATCCTATCCTCTTTACTATAATATCATCTATCCTATCCTATCCTATCCTCTATCCTATCCTATCCTCTATCCTATCCTATCCTGTATCCTATCCTATCCTCTATTCTATCCAATCCCCTATCCTATCCTATCCTCTATCCTATCCTATCCTCTATCCTATCATATCCTCTATCCTATCCTATCCTCTATCCTATCCTATCCTCTACCCTATCCTATCCTCTATCATATCCTATCCTCTCTCCTATCCTATCCTCTATCCTATTCTATCCTCTATCCTATCCAATCCTATATCCTATTCTCTATACTATCCTATCCTCTATCCTATCCTATCCTCTATCGTATCCTATCCTCTATCCTATCCAATCCCATATCGTATCCTCTATCCTATCATATCCTCTATCCTATCCTATCCTCTATCCTATCCTATCCGCTATCCTATCCTATCCTCTATCCAATCCTATCCTCTATCCTATCCTATCATATCCTCTATCCTATCCTATCCTCTATCCTATCCTATGCTCTATCCTATCCTATCCTCTATCCTATCCTATCCTCTATCCTATCCTATCCTCTATCCTACCCTATCCTCTATCCTATCCTATCATATCCTCTATCCTATCCTATCCTCTATCCTATCCTATGCTCTATCCTATCCTATCCTCTATCCTATCCTATCCTCTATCCTATTCTATACTCTATCCTATCCTTTCCGCTATCCTATCCTATCCTCTATCCTATCCTATCCTCTATCGTATCCTATCCTCTATCCTATCCTATCCTCTATCCTATCCTATCCTCTATCCTATCCAGTCCCCTATCCTATCCTCTATCATATCCTATCCTCTTTACTATAATATCATCTATCCTATCCTATCCTATCCTCCATCCTATCCTATCCTCTATCCTATCCTATCCTCTATCCTATCCTATCCTCTATCCTATCCAGTCCCCTATCCTATCCTCTATCATATCCTATCCTCTTTACTATAATATCATCTATCCTATCCTATCCGATCCTCTATCCTATCCTATCCTCTATCCTATCCTATCCTCTATCCTATCCTATCCTCTATCCTATCCTATCCTCTATCCTATCCTATCCTCTATCCTATCCTATCCTCTATCCTATCCTATCCTCTATCCTATCCTATCCTCTATCCTATCCTATCCTCTATCCTATCCTATCCGCTATCCTATCCTATCCTCTATCCAATCCTATCCTCTATCCTATCCTATCATATCCTCTATCCTATCCTATCCTCTATCCTATCCTATGCTCTATCCTATCCTATCCTCTATCCTATCCTATCCTCTATCCTATCCTATCCTCTATCCTACCCTATCCTCTATCCTATCCTATCATATCCTCTATCCTATCCTATCCTCTATCCTATCCTATGCTCTATCCTATCCTATCCTCTATCCTATCCTATCCTCTATCCTATTCTATACTCTATCCTATCCTTTCCGCTATCCTATCCTATCCTCTATCCTATCCTATCCTCTATCGTATCCTATCCTCTATCCTATCCTATCCTCTATCCTATCCTATCCTCTATCCTATCCAGTCCCCTATCCTATCCTCTATCATATCCTATCCTCTTTACTATAATATCATCTATCCTATCCTATCCTATCCTCCATCCTATCCTATCCTCTATCCTATCCTATCCTCTATCCTATCCTATCCTCTATCCTATCCAGTCCCCTATCCTATCCTCTATCATATCCTATCCTCTTTACTATAATATCATCTATCCTATCCTATCCGATCCTCTATCCTATCCTATCCTCTATCCTATCCTATCCTCTATCCTATCCTATCCTCTATCCTATCCTATCCTCTATCCTATCCTATCCTCTATCCTATCCTATCCTCTATCCTATCCTATCCTCTATCCTATCCTATCCTCTATCCTATCCTATCCTCTATCCTATCCTATCCTCTATCCTATCCTATCCTCTATCCTATCCAGTCCCCTATCCTATCCTCTATCATATCCTATCCTCTTTACTATAATATCATCTATCCTATCCTATCCGATCCTCTATCCTATCCTATCCTCTATCCTATCCTATTCTCTATCCTATCCTATCCTCTATCCTATCCTATCCTCTATCCTATCATATCCTCTATCCTATCCTATCCGGTATCCTATCCTATCCTCTATTCTATCCAATCCCCTATCCTATTCTCTATCCTATCCTATCCTCTATCATATCCTATCCTCTATCCTATCTTATCCTCTATCCTATTCTATCCTCTATCCAATCCAATCCTATATCCTATTCTCTATCCTATCCTATCCTATCCTCTATCTTATCCTACCCTCTATCCTATCCTATCATCTATCCTATCCTATCCTCTATCCTATCCTATCCTCTATCCTATCCTATCCTCTATCCTATCCAGTCCCGTATCCTATCCTCTATCATATCCTATCCTCTTTACTATAATATCATCTATCCTATCCTATCCTATCCTCTATCCTATCCTATCCTCTATCCTATCCTATCCTCTATCCTATCCTATCCTCTATCCTATCCTATCCTCTATCATATCCTATCCTCTTTACTATAATATCATCTATCCTATCCTATCCTATCCTCTATCCTATCCTATCCTCTATCCTATCCTATCCTGTATCCTATCCTATCCTCTATTCTATCCAATCCCCTATCCTATCCTATCCTCTATCCTATCCTATCCTCTATCCTATCATATCCTCTATCCTATCCTATCCTCTATCCTATCCTATCCTCTACCCTATCCTATCCTCTATCATATCCTATCCTCTCTCCTATCCTATCCTCTATCCTATTCTATTCTCTAGCCTATCCAATCCTATATCTTATTCTCTATACTATCCTATCCTCTATCCTATCCTATCCTCTACCGTATCCTATCCTCTATTATATCCAATCCCATATCGTATCCTCTATCATATCCTATCCTCTTTACTATAATATCATCTATCCTATCCTATCCGATCCTCTATCCTATCCAATCCTATATCGTATCCTCTAACCTATCCTATCCTCTATCCTATCCTATCCTCTATCCTATCCAGTCCCCTATCCTATCCTATATCATATCCTATCCTCTATCCTATCCAATCCCCTATCCTATCCACTCCTACATCGTATCCTATCCTCTATCCTATCCACTCCTACATCGTATCCTCTAGCCTATCCTATCCTCTATCCTATCCTATCCTCTATCCTATCCTATCCTCTATCGTATCCTATCCTCTATCCTATCCTATCCTATCCTCTATCCTATCCTATCCTCTATCCTATCCAGTCCCCTATCCTATCCTCTATCATATCCTATCCTCTTTACTATAATATCAACTATCCTATCCTCTATCCTATCCTATCCTATACTCTATCATATCCTAACCACTATCCTATCTTATCCTCTATCCTATTCTATACTCTATCCTATCCTTTCCGCTACCCTATCCTATCCTATATCCTATCCTATCCTCTATCGTATCCTATCCTCTATCCTATCCACTCCTATATCGTATCCTCTAGCCTATCCTATCCTCTATCCTATCCTATCCTCTATCCTAACCTATCCTCTATCGTTTCCTATCCTCTATCCTATCCTATCCAATCCTCTATCATATCCAGTCCCCTATCCTATCCTCTATCATATCCTATCCTCTTTACTATAATATCAACTATCCTATCCTCTATCCTATCCTATCCTCTATCCTATCCTATCCTATCCTATCCTCTATCCTATCCTATCCTCTATCCCATCCTATCCTCTATCCTATCCTATCCTCTATCCTATCATATCCTCTATCCTATCCTATCCTGTATCCTATCCTATCCTCTATTCTATCCAATCCCCTATCCTATCCTATCCTCTATCCTATCCTATCCTGTATCCTGTTCTATCCTCTATCCTATCCAATCCTATATCCTATTCTCTATCCTATCCTATACTATCCTCTTTCCTATCCTACCCTCTATCCTATCCTATCCTATATCCTATCATATCCTCTATCCTATCCTATCCTGTATCCTATTCTATCCTCTATCCTATCCAATCCTATATCCTATTCTCTATCCTATCCTATCCTATCCTCTATCCTATCCTACCCTCTATCCTATCCTATCCTATATCCTATCCTATCCTCTATCCTATCCTATCCTCTATCCTATTCTATCCTCTATCCTATCCAATCCTATATCCTATTCTCTATCCTATCCTATCCTCTATCGTATCCTATCCTCTATTATATCCAATCCCATATCGTATCCTCTATCCTATCCTATCCTCTATCCTATCCTATCCTCTATTCTATCCTATCCTCTATCGTATCTTATCCTCTATCCTATCCAATCCTATATCGTATCCTCTATCCTATCCTATCCTCTATCCTATCCTATCCTCCATCCTATGCTATCCTCTATCCTATCCTATCCTCTATACTATCCAGTCCCCTATCCTATCCTCTATCATATCCTATCCTCTTTACTATAATATCATCTATCCTATCCTATCCTATCCTCTATCCTATCCTATCCTCTATCCTATCCTATCCTCTATCGTATCCTATCCTCTATCCTATCCTATCCTCTATCCTATCCTATCCTCTACCCTATCCTCTCCTCAATCCTATCCTATCCTCTATCCTATCCTCTATCCTATCCTCTCCTCAATCCTATCCTATCCTCTATCCTATTCTATCCTCTATCCTATCCAATCCTATATCCTATTCTCTATCCTATCCTATCCTATCCTCTATCCTATCCTACCCTCTATCCTATCCTATCCTATATCCTATCCTATCCTCTATCCTATCCTATCCTCTATCCTATTCTATCCTCTATCCTATCCAATCCTACATCCTATTCTCTATCCTATCCTATCCTCTATCGTATCCTATCCTCTATTATATCCAATCCCATATCGTATCCTCTATCCTAGCCTATCCTCTATCCTATCCTATCCTCTATCCTATCCTATCCTCTATCGTATCCTATCCTCTATCCTATCCAATCCTATATCGTATCCTCTATCCTATCCTATCCTCTATCCTATCCTATCCTCCATCCTATCCTATCCTCTATCCTATCCTATCCTCTATACTATCCAGTCCCCTATCCTATCCTCTATCATATCCTATCCTCTTTACTATAATATCCTCTATCCTATCCTATCCTGTACCCTATCCTATCCTCTATTCTATCCAATCCCCTATCCTATCCTCTATCCTATCCTATCCTCTATCCTATCTTATCCTCTATCCTATCCTGTACTCTATTCTATCATATCCTCTATCTTATCCTATCCACTATCCTATCCTATCCTCTATCCTATCCTATCCTGAACCCTATCCTATCCTCAACGCTATCGTATCCCGTATTCTATCCTATCCTCTATCCTATCCTATCCTCTATGCTATCCTATCCTCTATCGTATCCTATCTTCTATCGTATCCTATCCTCTATCCTATCCAATCCTCTATCCTATCCTCTATCCTATCCTATCCTCTATCCTATCCTATACTCAATCCTATCCTATCCTATCCTCCATCCTGTCCGATCCTCCATCCTATCCAATCCCCTATCCTATCCTCAATCATATCCTATCCTCTATCCTATCCTATCCTCTATCCTATCCTATACTCAATCCTATCCTATCCTATCCTCCATCCTGTCCGATCCTCCATCCTATCCAATCCCCTATCCTATCCTCAATCCTATCCTATCCTCTATCCTATCCTATCCTCTATCCTATCCTATACTCAATCCTATCCTATCCTATCCTCCATCCTGTCCGATCCTCCATCTTATCCAATCCCCTATCCTATCCTTCTCTACCCTATCCTATCCTCTATCCTATCCTATCCTCTATCCTATCCTATCCTCTATCCTATCTTATCCTCTATCCTATCCAATCCTATATCCTATTCTCTATCCTATCCAATCCTATATCCTATTCTCTATCCTATCCTATACTATCCTCTATCCTATCCTACCCTCTATCCTATCCTATCCTATATCCTATCATATCCTCTATCCTATCCTATCCAGTATCCTATTCTATCCTCTATCCTATCCAATCCTATATCCTATTCTCTATCCTATCCTATCCTATCCTCTATCCTATCCTACCCTCTATCCTATCCTATCCTATATCCTATCCTATCCTCTATCCTATCCTATCCTCTATCCTATTCTATCCTCTATCCTATCCAATCCTATATCCTATTCTCTATCCTATCCTATCCTCTATCGTATCCTATCCTCTATTATATCCAATCCCATATCGTATCCTCTATCCTATCCTATCCTCTATCCTATCCTATCCTCTATCCTATCCTATCCTCTATTCTATCCTATCCTCTATCGTATCTTATCCTCTATCCTATCCAATCCTATATCGTATCCTCTATCCTATCCTATCCTCTATCCTATCCTATCCTCCATCCTATGCTATCCTCTATCCTATCCTATCCTCTATACTATCCAGTCCCCTATCCTATCCTCTATCATATCCTATCCTCTTTACTATAATATCATCTATCCTATCCTATCCTATCCTCTATCCTATCCTATCCTCTATCCTATCCTATCCTCTATCGTATCCTATCCTCTATCCTATCCTATCCTCTATCCTATCCTATCCTCTATCCTATCCTCTCCTCAATCCTATTCTATCCTCTATCCTATCCTCTATCCTATCCTCTCCTCAATCCTATCCTATCCTCTATCCTATCCTATCCTCTATCCTATCCAGTCCCCTATCCTATCCTCTATCATATCCTATCCTCTTTACTATAATATCAACTATCCTATCCTCTATCCTATCCTATCCTCTATCCTATCCTATCCTATACTCTATCATATCCTAACCTCTATCCTATCTTATCCTCTATCCTATTCTATACTCTATCCTATCCTTTCCGCTACCCTATCCTATCCTATATCCTATCCTATCCTCTATCGTATCCTATCCTCTATCCTATCCACTCCTATATCGTATCCTCTAGCCTATCCTATCCTCTATCCTATCCTATCCTCTATCCTAACCTATCCTCTATCGTATCCTATCCTCTATCCTATCCTATCCAATCCTCTATCCTATCCAGTCCCCTATCCTATCCTCTATCATATCCTATCCTCTTTACTATAATATCAACTATCCTATCCTCTATCCTATCCTATCCTCTATCCTATCCTATCCTATCCTATCCTCTATCCTATCCTATCCTCTATCCTATCATATCCTCTATCCTAACCTATCCTGTATCCTATCCTATCCTCTATTCTATCCAATCCCCTATCCTATCCTATCCTCTATCCTATCCTATCCTGTATCCTATTCTATCCTCTATCCTATCCAATCCTATATCCTATTCTCTATCCTATCCTATACTATCCTCTATCCTATCCTACCCTCTATCCTATCCTATCCTATATCCTATCATATCCTCTATCCTATCCTATCCTGTATCCTATTCTATCCTCTATCCTATCCAATCCTATATCCTATTCTCTATCCTATCCTATCCTATCCTCTATCCTATCCTACCCTCTATCCTATCCTATCCTATATCCTATCCTATCCTCTATCCTATCCTATCCTCTATCCTATTCTATCCTCTATCCTATCCAATCCTATATCCTATTCTCTATCCTATCCTATCCTCTATCGTATCCTATCCTCTATTATATCCAATCCCATATCGTATCCTCTATCCTATCCTATCCTCTATCCTATCCTATCCTCTATCCTATCCTATCCTCTATTCTATCCTATCCTCTATCGTATCTTATCCTCTATCCTATCCAATCCTATATCGTATCCTCTATCCTATCCTATCCTCTATCCTATCCTATCCTCCATCCTATGCTATCCTCTATCCTATCCTATCCTCTATACTATCCAGTCCCCTATCCTATCCTCTATCATATCCTATCCTCTTTACTATAATATCATCTACCCTATCCTATCCTATCCTCTATCCTATCCTATCCTCTATCCTATCCTATCCTCTATCGTATCCTATCCTCTATCCTATCCTATCCTCTATCCTATCCTATCCTCTATCCTATCCTCTCCTCAATCCTATCCTATCCTCTATCCTATCCTACCCTCTATCCTATCCTATCCTATATCCTATCCTATCCTCTATCCTATCCTATCCTCTATCCTATTCTATCCTCTATCCTATCCAATCCTACATCCTATTCTCTATCCTATCCTATCCTCTATCGTATCCTATCCTCTATTATATCCAATCCCATATCGTATCCTCTATCCTAGCCTATCCTCTATCCTATCCTATCCTCTATCCTATCCTATCCTCTATCGTATCCTATCCTCTATCCTATCCAATCCTATATCGTATCCTCTATCCTATCCTATCCTCTATCCTATCCTATCCTCCATCCTATCCTATCCTCTATCCTATCGTATCCTCTATACTATCCAGTCCCCTATCCTATCCTCTATCATATCCTATCCTCTTTACTATAATATCATCTATCCTATCCTATCCTATCCTCTATCCTATCCTATCCTCTATCCTATCCTATCCTCTATCCTATCCTATCCTCTATCCTATCCTATCCTCTATTCTATCCTATCCTCTATCGTATCCTATCCTCTATCCTATCCAATCCTATATCGTATCCTCTATCCTATCCTATCCTCTATCCTATCCTATCCTCCATCCTATGCTATCCTCTATCCTATCCTATCCTCTATACTATCCAGTCCCGTATCCTATCCTCTATCATATCCTATCCTCTTTACTATAATATCATCTATCCTCTATCCTATCCTATCCTCTATCCTATCCTATCCTCTATCCTATCCTATCCTCTATCCTATCCTATCCTCTATCCTATCCTATCCTCTGTCTTATCCTATCCTCTATCCTATCCTATCCTCTATCCTATCCTCTCCTCAATCCTATCCTATCCTCTATCCTATCCTCTATCCTATCCTCTCCTCAATCCTATCCTATCCTCTATCCTATTCTATCCTCTATCCTATCCAATCCTATATCCTATTCTCTATCCTATCCTATCCTATCCTCTATCCTATTCTCTATCCTATCCTATCCTATCCTCTATCCTATCCTACCCTCTATCCTATCCTATCCTATATCCTATCCTATCCTCTATCCTATCCTATCCTCTATCCTATTCTATCCTCTATCCTATCCAATCCTATATCCTATTCTCTATCCTATCCTATCCTCTATCGTATCCTATCCTCTATTATATCCAATCCCATATCGTATCCTCTATCCTATCCTATCCTCTATCCTATCCTATCCTCTATCCTATCCTATCCTCTATTCTATCCTATCCTCTATCGTATCCTATCCTCTATCCTATCCAATCCTATATCGTATCCTCTATCCTATCCTATCCTCTATCCTATCCTATCCTCCATCCTATCCTATCCTCTATCCTATCCTATCCTCTATACTATCCAGTCCCCTATCCTATCCTCTATCATATCCTCTCCTCTTTACTATAATATCATCTATCCTATCCTATCCTATCCTCTATCCTATCCTATCCTCTATCCTATCCTATCCTCTATCCTATCCTATCCTCTATCCTATCCTATCCTCTACCCTATCCTATCCTCTATCCTATCCTATCCTCTATCCCATCCTATCCTCTATCCTATCCTATCCTCTATCCTATCATATCCTCTATCCTATCCTATCCTGTACCCTATCCTATCCTCTATTCTATCCAATCCCCTATCCTATCCACTATCCTATCCTATCCTCTATCCTATCTTATCCTCTATCCTATCCTGTCCTCTATTCTATCCTATCCTCTATCTTATCATATCCTCTATCCTATCCTATACTCTATCCTATTCTATCCTCTATCCTATCCTATCCTCAATCCAATCCTATACTCTATCCTATCCTATCCTCTATCGTATCCTATCCTCTGTGCTATCCAATCCTCTATCCTATCCTCTATCTTATCCTATCTTCTATATTATAATATTCTCTATCCTATCCTATCCTCTATCCTATCCAATCCTGTATCCTATCCTCTATCCTATCCTATCCTCTATCCTATACTATCCTCTACCCTATCTTATCCTCTATCCTATCCTGTACTCTATTCTATCATATCCTCTATTCTATCCAATCCCCTATCCTATCCTCTATCCTATCCTATCCTCTATCCTATCCTATCCTCCATCCTATGCTATCCTCTATCCTATCCTATCCTCTATACTATCCAGTCCCGTATCCTATCCTCTATCATATCCTATCCTCTTTACTATAATATCATCTATCCTATCCTATCCTATCCTCTATCCTATCCTATCCTCTATCCTATCCTATCCTCTATCCTATCCTATCCTCTATCCTATCCTATCCTCTGTCCTATCCTATCCTCTATCCTATCCTATCCTCTATCCTATCCTCTCCTCAATCCTATCCTATCCTCTATCCTATCCTCTATCCTATCCTCTCCTCAATCCTATCCTATCCTCTATCCTATTCTATCCTCTATCCTATCCAATCCTATATCCTATTCTCTATCCTATCCTATCCTATCCTCTATCCTATTCTCTATCCTATCCTATCCTATCCTCTATCCTATCCTACCCTCTATCCTATCCTATCCTATATCCTATCCTATCCTCTATCCTATCCTATCCTCTATCCTATTCTATCCTCTATCCTATCCAATCCTATATCCTATTCTCTATCCTATCCTATCCTCTATCGTATCCTATCCTCTATTATATCCAATCCCATATCGTATCCTCTATCCTATCCTATCCTCTATCCTATCCTATCCTCTATCCTATCCTATCCTCTATTCTATCCTATCCTCTATCGTATCCTATCCTCTATCCTATCCAATCCTATATCGTATCCTCTATCCTATCCTATCCTCTATCCTATCCTATCCTCCATCCTATCCTATCCTCTATCCTATCCTATCCTCTATACTATCCAGTCCCCTATCCTATCCTCTATCATATCCTCTCCTCTTTACTATAATATCATCTATCCTATCCTATCCTATCCTCTATCCTATCCTATCCTCTATCCTATCCTATCCTCTATCCTATCCTATCCTCTATCCTATCCTATCCTCTATCCTATCCTATCCTCTACCCTATCATATCCTCTATCCTATCCTATCCTCTATCCCATCCTATCCTCTATCCTATCCTATCCTCTATCCTATCATATCCTCTATCCTATCCTATCCTATCCTGTACCCTATCCTATCCTCTATTCTATCCAATCCCCTATCCTATCCTCTATCCTATCCTATCCTCTATCCTATCTTATCCTCTATCCTATCCTGTCCTCTATCCTATTCTATCCTCTATCCTATCCTATCCTCAATCCAATCCTATACTCTATCCTATCCTATCCTCTATCGTATCCTATCCTCTATGCTATCCAATCCTCTATCCTATCCTCTATCTTATCCTATCTTCTATATTATAATATTCTCTATCCTATCCTATCCTCTATCCTATCCAATCCTGTATCCTATCCTCTATCCTATCCTATCCTCTATCCTATCCTATCCTCTACCCTATCTTATCCTCTATCCTATCCTGTACTCTATTCTATCATATCCTCTATCTTATCCTATCCACTATCCTATCCTATCCTCTATCCTATAAAATCCTCTATCGTATCCTCTATCCTATCCTACCCTCTATCCTATCCTACCCTCTATCCTATCGTATCCTCTATCCTATCCTATCCTAAATCCTATCCTATCCTCAATCCTATCCTATCCTGAACCCTATCCTATCCTCAACGCTATCGTATCCCGTATTCTATCCTATCCTCTATCCTATCCTATCCTCTATGCTATCCTATCCTCTATCCTATCCTATCCTCAATCCTATCCTATCCTCTATCATATCCTACCCTCTATCGTATCCTATCCTCTATCCTATCCAATCCTCTATCCTATAATCTATCCTATCCTATCCTCTATCCTATCCTATACTCAATCCTATCCTATCCTATCCTCCATCCTGTCCGATCCTCCATCCTATCCAATCCCCTATCCTATCCTTCTCTACCCTATCCTATCCTCTATCCTATCCTATCCTCTATCCTATCCTATCCTCTATCAAATCTTATCCTCTATCCTATCCTATAGTCTATCCTATTCTATCCTCTATCCTATCCTATCCTCAATCCAATGCTATACTCTATCCTATCCTATCCTCTATCCTATCCTATCCTCTATCCTATCCTCTCCTCAATCCTATCCTATCCTCTATCCTATCCTCTATCCTATCCTCTCCTCAATCCTATCCTATCCTCTATCCTATCCTATCCTCTATCCTATTCAATCTCATATCCTATTCTATCCTCTATCATATCCTATCCTCTATCGTATCCTATCTTCTATCGTATCCTATCCTCTATCCTATCCAATCCTCTATCCTATCCTCTATCCTATCCTATCCTCTATCCTATCCTATACTCAATCCTATCCTATCCTATCCTCCATCCTGTCCGATCCTCCATCCTATCCAATCCCCTATCCTATCCTCTATCCTATCCTCTCCTCAATCCTATCCTATCCTCTATCCTATCCTATCCTCTATCCTATTCAATCTCATATCCTATCCTATCCTCTATCATATCCTATCCTCTATCGTATCCTATCTTCTATCGTATCCTATCCTCTATCCTATCCAATCCTCTATCCTATCCTCTATCCTATCCTATTCTCTATAGTATCCTATCCTCAATCCTATCCTATCCTATCCTCCATCCTATCCTATCCTCCATCCTATCCAATCCCCTATCCTATACTCAATCCTATCCTATCCTCATTCCTATCCTATCCTCAATCCTATCGTATCCTCTATCCTATTGTATCCTCTATCCTATCCTATCCTCTATCCTATCCTATCCTCAATCCTATCCTATCCTCAATCCTATCCTATCCTATCCTCTATAGTATCCTATCATCTATCATATCCTATCCTCTATCCTATCCTATCGTCTATCCTATACTATCCTCTATCCTATCCTATCCTCTATCCTATAATATATTCTATCCCATCCTAATATCTATCCTATCAATCCCCTATCCTATCCTCTATCCTATCCTATCCTCTATCCTATCCAATTCTCTATCCTATCCTATCCTCTATCCAATCCTATCCTTAATCCTATCCTATCCTCAATCCTAACCTATCCTCTATCCTATCCTATTCTCTATCCTATCCTATCCTCTATCCTATCCTATCCTCTATCCTATCCTATCCTCTATCCTATCTTATCCTCTATCCTATCCTGTCCTCTATTCTATCCTATCCTCTATCTTATCATATCCTCTATCGTATCCTATACTCTATCCTATTCTATCCTCTATCCTATCCTACCCTCAATCCAATGCTATACTCTAACCTATCCTATCCTCTATCGTATCCTATCCTCTATCGTATCCAATCCTCTATCCTATCCTCTATCCTATCCTATCCTCTATCCTATCCTATCATCTATCCTATCCTATTCTCTATCCTATCCTATCCTCTATCCTATCCTATCCACTATCGTATGCTCTATCCTATCCTCTATCCTATCCCATCCACTATCGTATGCTCTATCCTATCCTATCCTCTATCCTATCCAATCCCCTATCCTATCCTCTACCCTATCCTATCCTCAACCCTATAATACCATGTATCCTATCCTATTCTCTATCCTATCCTATCGTCTATCGTATGCTCTATCCTATCCTATCCACTATCCTATCCTATCCTCTATCCAATCCTATCGTCTATCCTATCCTATCCTCTATCCTATCCTATCCTCTATCCTATCCTATCCTCTATCCCATCCTATCCTCTATCCTATCCTATCCTCTATCCTATCATATCCTCTATCCTATCCTATCCTGTATCCTATCCTATCCTCTATTCTATCCAATCCCCTATCCTATCCTATCCTCTATCCTATCCTATCCTGTATCCTATTCTATCCTCTATCCTATCCAATCCTATATCCTATTCTCTATCCTATCCTATCCTATCCTCTATCCTATCCTACCCTCTATCCTATCCTATCCTATATCCTATCATATCCTCTATCCTATCCTATCCTGTATCCTATTCTATCCTCTATCCTATCCAATCCTATATCCTATTCTCTATCCTATCCTATCCTCCATCCTATCCTATCCTCAATCCTATCCTATCCTCAATCCTATCCTATCCTATCCTCTATCCTATCCTATCATCTATCATATCCTATCCTCTATCCTATCCTATCGTCTATCCTATCCTATCCTCTATCCTATAATATATTCTATCCCATCCTAATCTCTATCCTATCAATCCCCTATCCTATCCTCTATCCTATCCTATCCTCTATCCTATCCAATTCTCTATCCTATCCTATCCTCTATCATATCCTATCCTCTATCCCATCCTATCCTCTATCCTATCCTATCCTCTATCCTTTCCTCTATCCTATCCTCTATCCTATCCTATCCTCTATCCTATCCTCTCCTCAATCCTATCCTATCCTCAATCCTATCCTATCCTCTATCCTATCTTATCCTCTATCCTATCCTGTACTCTATTCTATCCTATCCTCTATCCTATCCTATCCTCTATCCTATCCTATCCTCTATCCTATCCAATTCTCTATCCTATCCTATCCTCTATCCTACCCTATCCTCTATCCTATCCTATCCTCTATCCTATCCTCTCCTCAATCCTATCCTATCCTCAATCCTAACCTAACCTCTATCCTATCTGTTAAGATATATGGTACATTTATATTGTGTGTGTGGAGACGCTGCGCAGGAAGCGCTGCGCAGATGATGCGACCGGTAAGCGAACAGTGTTTTGTTTCTTATTCGTTGGCCGGCGTTCGAGCTGTATTGTCATAGAAGAGTTTCTCAGACGTTGTGTTTTATAATAAAGTTAATTTAGTTTTTCCAGTTATAGTTATAAACAGAGCCTTTTATTCACGAATCCTTTCACTATCCTATCCTCTATCCCATCCAATCCTCTATCCTATCCTCTATCCTATCCTATCCTCTATCCTATCCTATCCTCAATCCTATCCTATCCTCAATCCTATCCTATCCTATCCTCTTTCCTATCCTATTATCTATCATATCCTATCCTCTATCCTATCCTATCGTCTATCCTATCCTATCCTCTATCCTATCCTATCCTCTATCCTATCCTCTCCTCAATCCTATCCTATCCTCAATCCTATCCTATCCTCTATCCTATCTTATCCTCTATCCTATCCTGTACTCTATTCTATCCTATCCTCTATCTTATCCTATCCACTATCCAATCCTATCCTCTATCCTATAATATCCTCTATCCTATTCTATCCTATCCTCTATCCTCTCCTCTATCATATCCTCTACCCTATTCTATCCTCAATCCAATCCTATCCTCTATCCTATAATATCCTCTATCCTATCCTATCCTATCCTCTATCCTTTCCTCTATCCTATCCTCTATCCTTTTCTATCCTCTATCCTATTGTATCCTCTATTCTATCCTATCCTCAATCCAATCCTATCCTCTATCCTATAATATCCTCTATCCTATCCTATCCTATCCTCTATCCTATCCTATCCTCTATCCTATCCTATCCTCTATCCTATCTTATCCTCTATCCTATCCTGTCCTCTATTCTATCCTATCCTCTATCTTATCATATCCTCTATCGTATCCTATACTCTATCCTATTCTATCCTCTATCCTATCCTACCCTCAATCCAATGCTATACTCTAACCTATCCTATCCTCTATCGTATCCTATCCTCTATCGTATCCAATCCTCTATCCTATCCTCTATCCTATCCTATCCTCTATCCTATCCTATCATCTATCCTATCCTATTCTCTATCCTATCCTATCCTCTATCCTATCCTATCCACTATCGTATGCTCTATCCTATCCTATCCTCTATCCTATCCCATCCACTATCGTATGCTCTATCCTATCCTATCCTCTATCCTATCCAATCCCCTATCTTATCCTCTACCCTATCCTATCCTCAACCCTATAATACCATGTATCCTATCCTATTCTCTATCCTATCCTATCGTCTATCGTATGCTCTATCCTATCCTATCCACTATCCTATCCTATCCTCTATCCAATCCTATCGTCTATCCTATCCTATCCTCTATCCTATCCTATCCTCTATCCTATCCTATCCTCTATCCCATCCTATCCTCTATCCTATCCTATCCTCTATCCTATCATATCCTCTATCCTATCCTATCCTGTATCCTATCCTATCCTCTATTCTATCCAATCCCCTATCCTATCCTATCCTCTATCCTATCCTATCCTGTATCCTATTCTATCCTCTATCCTATCCAATCCTATATCCTATTCTCTATCCTATCCTATCCTATCCTCTATCCTATCCTACCCTCTATCCTATCCTATCCTATATCCTATCATATCCTCTATCCTATCCTATCCTGTATCCTATTCTATCCTCTATCCTATCCAATCCTATATCCTATTCTCTATCCTATCCTATCCTCCATCCTATCCTATCCTCAATCCTATCCTATCCTCAATCCTATCCTATCCTATCCTCTATCCTATCCTATCATCTATCATATCCTATCCTCTATCCTATCCTATCGTCTATCCTATCCTATCCTCTATCCTATAATATATTCTATCCCATCCTAATCTCTATCCTATCAATCCCCTATCCTATCCTCTATCCTATCCTATCCTCTATCCTATCCAATTCTCTATCCTATCCTATCCTCTATCATATCCTATCCTCTATCCCATCCTATCCTCTATCCTATCCTATCCTCTATCCTTTCCTCTATCCTATCCTCTATCCTATCCTATCCTCTATCCTATCCTCTCCTCAATCCTATCCTATCCTCAATCCTATCCTATCCTCTATCCTATCTTATCCTCTATCCTATCCTGTACTCTATTCTATCCTATCCTCTATCCTATCCTATCCTCTATCCTATCCTATCCTCTATCCTATCCAATTCTCTATCCTATCCTATCCTCTATCCTACCCTATCCTCTATCCTATCCTATCCTCTATCCTATCCTCTCCTCAATCCTATCCTATCCTCAATCCTAACCTAACCTCTATCCTATCCTATCCTCTATCCCATCCAATCCTCTATCCTATCCTCTATCCTATCCTATCCTCTATCCTATTCTATCCTCAATCCTATCCTATCCTCAATCCTATCCTATCCTATCCTCTTTCCTATCCTATCATCTATCATATCCTATCCTCTATCCTATCCTATCGTCTATCCTATCCTATCCTCTATCCTATCCTATCCTCTATCCTATCCTCTCCTCAATCCTATCCTATCCTCAATCCTATCCTATCCTCTATCCTATCTTATCCTCTATCCTATCCTGTACTCTATTCTATCCTATCCTCTATCTTATCCTATCCACTATCCAATCCTATCCTCTATCCTATAATATCCTCTATCCTATTCTATCCTATCCTCTATCCTCTCCTCCATCATATCCTCTACCCTATTCTATCCTCAATCCAATCCTATCCTCTATCCTATAATATCCTCTATCCTATCCTATCCTATCCTCTATCCTTTCCTCTATCCTATCCTCTATCCTTTTCTATCCTCTATCCTATTGTATCCTCTATTCTATCCTATCCTCAATCCAATCCTATCCTCTATCCTATAATATCCTCTATCCTATCCTATCCTATCCTCTATCCTATCCTCTATCCTATCCTCTATCCTATCCTCTATCCTATCCTATCCTCTATCCTCTCCTCTCCTCAATCCTATCCTATCCTCAATCCTATCCTATCCTCTATCCTATCTTATCCTCTATCCTATCCTGTACTCTATTCTATCCTATCCTCTATCTTATCCTATCCACTATCCTATCCTATCCTCAATCCAATCCTATACTCTATCCTATCCTATTCTCTATCCTATCATATCCTCTATCCTATCCTCTCCTCAATCCTATCCTATCCTCATTCCTAACCTATCCTCTATCCTATCCTCTCCTCAATCCTATCCTATCCTCAATCCTAACCTATCCTCTATCATATCCTATTCTCTATACTATCCTATCCTCAATCCAATCCTATCCTCCATCCTATCCAATCCCCTATCCTATCCTCAATCCTATCCTATCCTCATTCCTATCCTATCCTCAATCCTAACCTATCCTCTATCATATCCTATTCTCTATACTATCCTATCCTCAATCCAATCCTATACTCTATCCTATCCTATCCTCTATCCTATCCTATCCTCTATCCTATCCAATTCTCTATCCTATCCTATCCTCTATCATATCCTATCCTCTATCCTATCCTATCCTCTATCCTATCCTATCCTCTATCCTATCCTCTCCTCAATCCTATCCTATCCTCAATCCTAACCTAACCTCTATCCTATCCTATTCGCTATCCTATCCTACCCTCTATCCTATCCTATCCTCTATCCTATCCTATCCTCTATCCTATCCTCTATCCTATAATATATTCTATCCCATCCTAATCTCTATCCTATCAATCCCCTATCCTATCCTCTATCCTATCCTATCCTCTATCCTATCCAATTCTCTATCCTATCCTATCCTCTATCATATCCTATCCTCTATCCTATCCTATCCTCTATCCTATCCTATCCTCTATCCTATCCTCTCCTCAATCCTATCCTATCCTCAATCCTAACCTAACCTCTATCCTATCCTATTCTCTATCCTATCCTACCCTCTATCCTATCCTATCCTCTATCCTATCCTATCCTCTATCCTATCCTCTCCTCAATCCTATCCTATCCTCTATCCTATCCTCTATCCTATCCTCTCCTCAATCCTATCCTATCCTCTATCCTATCCTATCCCCTATCCTATTCAATCTCATATCCTATCCTATCCTCTATCATATCCTATCCTCTATCGTATCCTATATTCTATCGTATCTGTTTCGTATCTTTCCCTGCTTGGAAAGATTCGCGGGGAACTAAAAGGAATGCAACTAAATTCGCGAGGAAATTTAACGGATTGTGTATGAGAGTGTATGTGGAATGGTATGAAAGTATGCTGAGTGAAAGTGGAAAAAGCGGACTGTATGAATGAATTGAATGGAAGGCGGATTTGCAAATAAATTAACTGTATTTTCACACTGTAATGTTTCAGTTTGTCACAAAGGTTGAGAATTATAATAAATTGACTGATAAGCAATCGATCTCGAAAACTTTCTCTTCTTACGTAATCGCACAGCTGACTCGGAATTCAGAAAGAGAGCGAGTAACGGTTCTCTCTCGGTTTTATTACTTCGATCCTTCGGGAAGTTCGTCACGCGCAGATGTTTCCGGTTTTTCGTCGAGAACCTTCCAGAAGAATCGAGCCTGTTTTCCGCGAATCACGCTTGAGGGTTTTGCCCGCGCGAGCCTCGATTACAGACGCTGTTTGTCGGTGTTCTCGCGCGTGTTGCGGGACACTCTGTGATTGGCAGCCGCGCGGTTGAGCACGGTGAGGCGTTATGGCGTTCGCGCGCCAATCTCAAACAGTATCCTATCCTCTATCCTATCCTATCCTCTATCCTATCCTCTATCCTATCCTCTACCCTATCCTATCTTCTATCCTATCCTATTCTCTATCCTATCCTATCCTATGCACTATCGTATGCTCTATCCTATCCTATCCTCTATCCTATCCAGTCCCCTATCCTATCCTCTACCCTAGAATACTATGTATCCTATCCTATTCTCTATCCTATCCTATCCTATCCTCTATCCTATCCTATTCTCTATCCTACCCTATCCTCTATCCTATAATATCCTCTATGCCATCCTAATCTCTATCCTATCAATCCCCTATCCTATCCTCTATCCTATGAACTTCTCTATCCTATCCTATCCTCTACCATATCGTATCCTCTATCCTATCCTATCCTATATCCTATTCTATCCTCTATCTTATTTAATGCCCTATCCTATCCTCAATCCTATCCCATCCTCTATCCCATCCTATCCTCAATCCTATCCTATCCACTATGCTATCCTATCCTCTATCCTATAATATCCTCTATCCTATCCTATCCTCTATCCTATCCTATCCTCCATCCTATCCTATCCTCCACCCCATCCAATCCCCTATTCTATCCTCAATCCTATCCTATCCTCATTCCTATCCTATCCTCAATCCTATCGTATCCTCAATCCTATCCTATCCTCTATCCTATCCTATCCCCTATCCTATTCAATCTCATATCCTATCCTATCCTCTATCATATCCTATCCTCTATCGTATCCTATATTCTATCGTATCTGTTTCGTATCTTTCCCTGCTTGGAAAGATTCGCGGGGAACTAAAAGGAATGCAACTAAATTCGCGAGGAAATTTAACGGATTGTGTATGAGAGTGTATGTGGAATGGTATGAAAGTATGCTGAGTGAAAGTGGAAAAAGCGGACTGTATGAATGAATTGAATGGAAGGCGGATTTGCAAATAAATTAACTGTATTTTCACACTGTAATGTTTCAGTTTGTCACAAAGGTTGAGAATTATAATAAATTGACTGATAAGCAATCGATCTCGAAAACTTTCTCTTCTTACGTAATCGCACAGCTGACTCGGAATTCAGAAAGAGAGCGAGTAACGGTTCTCTCTCGGTTTTATTACTTCGATCCTTCGGGAAGTTCGTCACGCGCAGATGTTTCCGGTTTTTCGTCGAGAACCTTCCAGAAGAATCGAGCCTGTTTTCCGCGAATCACGCTTGAGGGTTTTGCCCGCGCGAGCCTCGATTACAGACGCTGTTTGTCGGTGTTCTCGCGCGTGTTGCGGGACACTCTGTGATTGGCAGCCGCGCGGTTGAGCACGGTGAGGCGTTATGGCGTTCGCGCGCCAATCTCAAACAGTATCCTATCCTCTATCCTATCCTATCCTCTATCCTATCCTCTATCCTATCCTCTACCCTATCCTATCTTCTATCCTATCCTATTCTCTATCCTATCCTATCCTATGCACTATCGTATGCTCTATCCTATCCTATCCTCTATCCTATCCAGTCCCCTATCCTATCCTCTACCCTAGAATACTATGTATCCTATCCTATTCTCTATCCTATCCTATCCTATCCTCTATCCTATCCTATTCCCTATCCTACCCTATCCTCTATCCTATAATATCCTCTATGCCATCCTAATCTCTATCCTATCAATCCCCTATCCTATCCTCTATCCTATGAACTTCTCTATCCTATCCTATCCTCTACCATATCGTATCCTCTATCCTATCCTATCCTATATCCTATTCTATCCTCTATCTTATTTAATGCCCTATCCTATCCTCAATCCTATCCCATCCTCTATCCCATCCTATCCTCAATCCTATCCTATCCACTATGCTATCCTATCCTCTATCCTATAATATCCTCTATCCTATCCTATCCTCTATCCTATCCTATCCTCCATCCTATCCTATCCTCCACCCCATCCAATCCCCTATTCTATCCTCAATCCTATCCTATCCTCATTCCTATCCTATCCTCAATCCTATCGTATCCTCTATCCTATAGTATCCTCTATCCTATCCTATCCTCTATCCTATACTCTGTCCTATCCTATCTTCTATCCTATCCTTTCCTCTATAATATAGTATCTTCTATCATATCCTCTCCTCAATCCTATCCTATCCTCTATCCTATTCTATCCTCTATCCTATCCTATCCTCAATCCAATCGTATACTCTATCCTATCCTATCCTCTATCGTATCCTATCCACTATCCTATCCTATCCTCAATCCTATCCTATCCTCTATCATATCCTATCTTCTATCCTATCCTATCCTCTATCCTATCCTATCCTCAATCCTATCCTATCCTCTATCATATCCTATCTTCTATCCTATCCTATCCTCTATCCTATCCTATCCTCTATCCTATCCAATCCCCTATCCTATCCTCTACCCTAGAATAGCATGTATCCTATCCTACACTCTATCCTATCCTATCCTCTTTCCTATCCAATTCTCTATCCTATCCTATCCTCTATCATATCCTATCCTCTATCCTATCCAATCCCCTATTCTATCCTCAATCCTATCCTATCCTCATTCCTATCCTATCCTCTATCCTATCCTATCCTCTATCCTATCGTATCCTCAATCCTATCCTATCCTCTATCGTATCCCATCCTGTATCCTATCCTCTAGCCTATCCTATCCTCTATCCTATTCAATCTCATATCCTATCCTATCCTCTATCATATCCTATCCTCTATCGAATCCTATCTTCTATCGTATCCTATCCTCTATCCTATCCAATCCTCTATCCTATCCTCTATCCTATCCTATTCTCTATCCTATCCTATCCTCTATCCTATCCTATCCTCTATCCTATCCTATCCTCTATCCTACCCTTTCCTGTATCCTATAATATCCTCTATCCTATCCTATCCTCTATCCTATCCAATAATCTATCCTATCCTATCGTGTATTATATACTATCCTTTTCCTATCCTCTATCATATCGTATCCTCTATCCTATCCTATCGTCTAACCTATTCTATCCTCTATCTTATTTAATCCCCTATTCTATCCTCAATCCTATCCTATCCTCATTCCTATCCTATCCTCAATCCTATCGTATCCTCTATCCTATAGTATCCTCTATCCTATCCTATCCTCTATCCTATACTCTGTCCTATCCTATCCTCTATCCTATCCTTTCCTCTATAATATCGTATCTTCTATCGTAGCCTATCCTCTTATCGTATCCTATCCTCTATCCTTTCCTTTCCTCTATAATATCGTATCTTCTATCGTATCCTATCCTCCATCCTATCCTATCCTCTATCCTATTCAATCTCATATCCTATCCTATCATCTACCCTATCCAATCCCCTATCCTATCCTCTACCCTAGAATACCATGTATCCTATCCTATTCTCTATCCTATCCTATCCTCTCCTCTATCCTATCCTATCCTCTATCCTATCCTATCCTCTATCCTATCCTATCCTCTATCCTATAATATCCTCTATCCTATCCTATCCTCTATCCTATCCTATCCTCTATACTATCCTATCCTCTATCTTATCCTGTCCTCAATCCTATCCTATCCTCTATCTTATCCTATCTTATCCACTATCGTATGCTCTATCCTAACCTATCCTCTATCCTATCCTATCCTCTATCCTATCCTATCCTCTATCCAATCCTATCCTCTATCCTATCCTATCCTCTATCCTATCCCATCATCAATCCTATCCTTTCGTCTATACTATCCTCTATCCTATCCTATCCTCTTACTTATCCTATCCTCTATCCTATCCTATCCTCTATCCTATCCGATCCTCTATCCTATCCTATCCTCTATCCTAGGCAATCCCATATCCTATCCTCTATCCTATCCTATCCTCTATCGTATCCTTTTTTCTATAATATCGTATGTTCTATCGTATCCTATCCTCTATCCTATCCTTTCCTCTATCCTATCCTCTATCCTATCCTATCCTCTATCCTATCCTTTCCTCTATCCTATCCTCTATCCAATCCTATCCTCTATCCTATCCTGGCCTCTATCCTATCTTATCACCTATCGTATCATATCCTCTATCCTATCCTATCCTCTATCCTATCCTATCCTCTATCCTATCCTATCCTCTATCCAATCTTATCCTCTGTCCTATCCTATCCTCTATCCTATCCTATCCTCTATCCTATCCTATCCTCTATCCTATCCTTTCCTCTATCCTATCCTCTATCCAATCCTATCCTCTATCCTATCCTGGCCTCTATCCTATCTTATCACCTATCCTATCATATCCTCTATCCTATCCTATCCTCTATCCTATCCTATCCTCTATCCTATCCTATCCTCTATCCAATCTTATCCTCTGTCCTATCCTATCCTCTATCCTATCCTATCCTCTATGCTATCCTATCCTCTATCCTATCCTATGCTCTTACTAATCCTATCCTCTATCCTATCCTATCCTCTATCCTATCCTATCCTCTATCCTATCTTATCCTCTATCCTATCCTATCCTCTATCCAATCTTATTCTCTGTCCTATCCTATCCTCTATCCTATCCTATCTTCTATCCTATCCTATCCTCTATCCTAACCTATCCTCTATCCTATCCTATCCTCTATCCTATCCTATCCACTATTCTATCCTATCCACTATCGTATCCTATAATCTATCCAATCTTATCCTCTATCCTATCCCATCCTCAATCCTATCCTTTCCTCTATCCTATTCTCTATCCTATCCTATCCTCTTACTTATCCTATCCTCTATCATATCCAATCCCCTATCCTATCCTCTATCCTATCCTATCCTATCCTATCCTCTATCCTATCCTACCCTCTATCCTATCCTATCCTCTATCCTATCCTATCCTCTATCCTATCCTATCCTCTTACTTATCCTATCCTCTATCCTATCCTATCCTCTATCCTATCCTATCCTCTATCCTATCATATCCTCTATCCTATCCTATCCTCTATCCTATCCTATCCTCTATCCTATCCTATCCTCTATCCTATCCCATCATCAATCCTATCCTTTCTTCTATACTATCCTCTATCCTATCCTATCCTCTTACTTAGCCTATCCTCTATCCTATCCAATCCCCTATCCTTTCCTCTATCCTATCCTATCCTATCCTATCCTCTATCCTATCCTATCCTCTATCCTATCCTATCCACTATCCTATCCTATCCTCTATCCTATAATATCCTCTATCCTATCCTATCCTCTATCCTATCCTATCCTCCATCCTATCCTATCCTCCATCCTATCCAATCCCCTATTCTATCCTCAATCCTATCCTATCCTCATTCCTATCCTATCCTCAATCCTATCGTATCCTCTATCCTATAGTATCCTCTATCCTATCCTATCCTCTATCCTATACTCTGTCCTATCCTATCCTCTATCCTATCCTTTCCTCTATAATATCGTATCTTCTATCCTATCCTATCCTCTATCCTATCCTATTCTCTATCCTTTCCTTTCCTCTATAATATCGTATCTTCTATCGTATCCTATCCTCCATCCTATCCTATCCTCTATCCTATTCAATCTCATATCCTATCCTATCATCTACCCTATCCAATCCCCTATCCTATCCTCTACCCTAGAATACCATGTATCCTATCCTATTCTCTATCCTATCCTATCCTCTCCTCTATCCTATCCTATCCTCTATCCTATCCTATCCTCTATCCAATCTTATCCTCTGTCCTATCCTATCCTCTATCCTATCCTATCCTCTATGCTATCCTATCCTCTATCCTATCCTATGCTCTTACTAATCCTATCCTCCATTATATCCTATCCTCTATCCTATCCTATCCTCTATCCTATCCTATCCTCTATCCTATCCTATCCTCTATCCTATCCTATCCTCTATCCTATCCTATCCTCTATCCTATCCTATCCTCTATCCTATCCTATCCTCTATCCTATCCTATCCTCTATCCTATCCTATCCTCTATCCTATCCTATCCTCTATAATATACTATCCTCTATCCAATCCTATCCTCTATCCTATCCTATCCTCTATCCTATACTATCCTCTATCCAATCTTATCCTCTTTCCTATCCGATCCTCTATCCAATCCTCTCCTCTATCCTATCCTATCCTCTATCCTATCCTATTCTCTATCATATCCTATCCTCTATCCTATCCCATCCTCAATCCTATCCTTTCCTCTATCAAATCCTCTATCCTATCCTATCCTCTTACTTATCCTATCCTCTATCCTATCCAATCCCCTATCCTATCCTATCCTATCCTATCCTCTATCCTATCCTATCTTCTATCCTATCCTATCCTCTATCCTATCCTATCCTCTATCCTATCCTATCCTCTTACTTATCCTATCCTCTATCCTATCCTATCCTCTATCCTATCCTATCTGCTATCCTATCCTATCCTCTATCCTATCCTATCCTCTATCCTATCCTATCCTCTATCCTATCCCATCATCAATCCTATCCTTTCGTCTATACTATCCTCTATCCTATCCTATCCTCTTACTTATCCTATCCTCTATCCTATCCAATCCCCTATCATATCCTCTATCCTATTCTATCCTCTACCCTATAATACCATGTATCCTATCCTATTCTCTATCCTATCCTATCCTCTATCGTATACTCTATCCGATCCTATCAACTATCCTATCCTATCCTCTATCCTATCCTATACTCTATCCTATCCTATCTGCTATCCTATCCTATCCTCTATCCTAACCTATCCTCTATACTATCCTATCCTCTATCCTATCCTATCCTCTATCCAATCCTATCCTCTATCCTATCCTATCCTCTATCCTATGTTATCACCTATCCTATCCTATCATAGTTCCTATCCTATCCTCTATCCTATCCTATCCTCTATCCTATCCTATCCTCTATCCAATCTTATCCTCTGTCCTATCCTATCCTCTATCCTATCCTATCCTCTATTCTATCCTATCCTCTATCCTATCCTATGCTCTTACTAATCCTATCCTCCATTATATCATATCCTCTATCCTATCCTATCCTCTATCCTATCCTATCCTCTATCCTATCCTATCCTCTATCCTATCCTATCCTCTATCATATACTATCCTCTATCCAATCCTATCCTCTATCCTATCCTATCCTCTATCCTATCCTATCCTCTATCCAATCCTATCCTCTATCCTATCCTATCCTCTATCCTATCCCATCATCAATCCTATCCTTTCGTCTATACTATCCTCTATCCTATCCTATCCTCTTACTTATCCTATCCTCTATCCTATCCTATCCTCTATCCTATCCCATACTCTATCCTATCCTATCCTCTATCCTAGGCAATCCCATATCCTATCCTCTATCCTATCCTATCCTCTATCGTATCCTTTTTTCTATAATATCGTATGTTCTATCGTATCCTATCCTCTATCCTATCCTTTCCTCTATCCTATCCTATCCTCTATCCAATCCTATCCTCTATCCTATCCTATCCTCTATCCTATCCCATCATCAATCCTATCCTTTCGTCTGTACTATCCTCTATCCTATCCTATCCTCTTACTTATCCTATCCTCTATCCTATCCTATCCTCTATCCTATCCCATACTCTATCCTATCCTATCCTCTATCCTAGGCAATCCCATATCCTATCCTCTATCCTATCCTATCCTCTATCGTATCCTTTTTTCTATAATATCGTATGTTCTATCGTATCCTATCCTCTATCCTATCCTTTCCTCTATCCTATCCTATCCTCTATCCAATCCTATCCTCTATCCTATCCTATCCTCTATCCTATCCCATCATCAATCCTATCCTTTCGTCTATACTATCCTCTATCCTATCCTATCCTCTTACTTATCCTATCCTCTATCCTATCCTATCCTCTATCCTATCCCATACTCTATCCTATCCTATCCTCTATCCTAGGCAATCCCATATCCTATCCTCTATCCTATCCTATCCTCTATCGTATCCTTTTTTCTATAATATCGTATGTTCTATCGTATCCTACCCTCTATCCTATCCTTTCCTCTATCCTATCCTCTATCCAATCCTATCCTCCATCCTATCCTGGCCTCTATCCTATCTTATCACCTATCCTATCATATCCTCTATCCTATCCTATCCTCTATCCTATCCTATCCTCTATCCTATCCTATCCTCTATCCAAACTTATCCTCTGTCCTATCCTATCCTCTATCCTATCCTATCCTCTATGCTATCCTATCCTCTATCCTATCCTATGCTCTTACTAATCCTATCCTCTATTATATCCTATCCTCTATCCTATCCTATCCTCTTACTTATCCTATCCTCTATCCTATCCTATACTCTATCCTATCCTATCCTCTATTCTATCCTATCCTCTACCCTATCCAATCCTCTATCCTATCCTCTATCCTGTATCTTATCCAATCCCCTATCCTATCCTCTATCCTATTCTATCCTCTACCCTATAATACCATGTATCCTATCCTATTCTCTATCCTATCCTATCCTCTATCGTATACTCTATCCTATCCTATCCTCTATCCTATCCTATCCTCTATCCTATCCTATCCTCTATCCTATCCTATCCTCTATCCTATCCTATCCTCTATAATATACTATCCTCTATCCAATCCTATCCTCTATCCTATCCTATCCTCTATCCTATACTATCCTCTATCCAATCTTATCCTCTTTCCTATCCGATCCTCTATCCAATCCTCTCCTCTATCCTATCCTATCCTCTATCCTATCCTATTCTCTATCATATCCTATCCGCTATCCTATCCCATCCTCAATCCTATCCTTTCCTCTATCAAATCCTCTATCCTATCCTATCCTCTTACTTATCCTATCCTCTATCCTATCCAATCCCCTATCCTATCCTCTATCCTATCCAATCCCCTATCCTATCCTCTATCCTATCCTATCCTATCCTATCCTCTATCCTATCCTATCTTCTATCCTATCCTATCCTCTATCCTATCCTATCCTCTATCCTATCCTATCCTCTTACTTATCCTATCCTCTATCCTATCCTATCCTCTATCCTATCCTATCTGCTATCCTATCCTATCCTCTATCCTATCCTATCCTCTATCATATCCTATCCTCTATCCTATCCCATCATCAATCCTATCCTTTCGTCTATACTATCCTCTATCCTATCCTATCCTCTTACTTATCCTATCCTCTATCCTATCCAATCCCCTATCCTATCCTCTATCCTATTCTATCCTCTACCCTATAATACCATGTATCCTATCCTATTCTCTATCCTATCCTATCCTCTATCGTATACTCTATCCGATCCTATCAACTATCCTATCCTATCCTCTATCCTATCCTATACTCTATCCTATCCTATCTGCTATCCTATCCTATCCTCTATCCTAACCTATCCTCTATACTATCCTATCCTCTATCCTATCCTATCCTCTATCCAATCCTATCCTCTATCCTATCCTATCCTCTATCCTATGTTATCACCTATCCTATCCTATCATATATCCTATCCTATCCTCTATCCTATCCTATCCTCTATCCTATCCTATCCTCTATCCAATCTTATCGTGTGTCCTATCCTATCCTCTATCCTATCCTATCCTCTATTCTATCCTATCCTCTATCCTATCCTATGCTCTTACTAATCCTATCCTCCATTGTATCCTATCCTCTATCCTATCCTATCCTCTATCATATACTATCCTCTATCCAATCCTATCCTCTATCCTATCCTATCCTCTATCCTATCCTATCCTCTATCCAATCCTATCCTCTATCCTATCCTATCCTCTATCCTATCCCATCATCAATCCTATCCTTTCGTCTATACTATCCTCTATCCTATCCTATCCTCTTACTTATCCTATCCTCTATCCTATCCTATCCTCTATCCTATCCCATACTCTATCCTATCCTATCCTCTATCCTAGGCAATCCCATATCCTATCCTCTATCCTATCCTATCCTCTATCGTATCCTTTTTTCTATAATATCGTATGTTCTATCGTATCCTATCCTCTATCCTATCCTTTCCTCTATCCTATCCTATCCTCTATCCAATCCTATCCTCTATCCTATCCTATCCTCTATCCTATCCCATCATCAATCCTATCCTTTCGTCTGTACTATCCTCTATCCTATCCTATCCTCTTACTTATCCTATCCTCTATCCTATCCTATCCTCTATCCTATCCCATATCCTATCCTCTATCCTATCCTATCCTCTATCGTATCCTTTTTTCTATAATATCGTATGTTCTATCGTATCCTATCCTCTATCCTATCCTTTCCTCTATCCTATCCTATCCTCTATCCAATCCTATCCTCTATCCTATCCTATCCTCTATCCTATCCCATCATCAATCCTATCCTTTCGTCTATACTATCCTCTATCCTATCCTATCCTCTTACTTATCCTATCCTCTATCCTATCCTATCCTCTATCCTATCCCATACTCTATCCTATCCTATCCTCTATCCTAGGCAATCCCATATCCTATCCTCTATCCTATCCTATCCTCTATCGTATCCTTTTTTCTATAATATCGTATGTTCTATCGTATCCTACCCTCTATCCTATCCTTTCCTCTATCCTATCCTCTATCCAATCCTATCCTCCATCCTATCCTGGCCTCTATCCTATCTTATCACCTATCCTATCATATCCTCTATCCTATCCTATCCTCTATCCTATCCTATCCTCTATCCTATCCTATCCTCTATCCAAACTTATCCTCTGTCCTATCCTATCCTCTATCCTATCCTATCCTCTATGCTATCCTATCCTCTATCCTATCCTATGCTCTTACTAATCCTATCCTCTATTATATCCTATCCTCTATCCTATCCTATCCTCTTACTTATCCTATCCTCTATCCTATCCTATACTCTATCCTATCCTATCCTCTATTCTATCCTATCCTCTACCCTATCCAATCCTCTATCCTATCCTCTATCCTGTATCTTATCCAATCCCCTATCCTATCCTCTATCCTATTCTATCCTCTACCCTATAATACCATGTATCCTATCCTATTCTCTATCCTATCCTATCCTCTATCGTATACTCTATCCTATCCTATCCTCTATCCTATCCTATCCTCTATCCTATCCTATCCTCTATCCTATCCTATCCTCTATCCTATCCTATCCTCTATAATATACTATCCTCTATCCAATCCTATCCTCTATCCTATCCTATCCTCTATCCTATACTATCCTCTATCCAATCTTATCCTCTTTCCTATCCGATCCTCTATCCAATCCTCTCCTCTATCCTATCCTATCCTCTATCCTATCCTATTCTCTATCATATCCTATCCGCTATCCTATCCCATCCTCAATCCTATCCTTTCCTCTATCAAATCCTCTATCCTATCCTATCCTCTTACTTATCCTATCCTCTATCCTATCCAATCCCCTATCCTATCCTCTATCCTATCCAATCCCCTATCCTATCCTCTATCCTATCCTATCCTATCCTATCCTCTATCCTATCCTATCTTCTATCCTATCCTATCCTCTATCCTATCCTATCCTCTATCCTATCCTATCCTCTTACTTATCCTATCCTCTATCCTATCCTATCCTCTATCCTATCCTATCTGCTATCCTATCCTATCCTCTATCCTATCCTATCCTCTATCATATCCTATCCTCTATCCTATCCCATCATCAATCCTATCCTTTCGTCTATACTATCCTCTATCCTATCCTATCCTCTTACTTATCCTATCCTCTATCCTATCCAATCCCCTATCCTATCCTCTATCCTATTCTATCCTCTACCCTATAATACCATGTATCCTATCCTATTCTCTATCCTATCCTATCCTCTATCGTATACTCTATCCGATCCTATCAACTATCCTATCCTATCCTCTATCCTATCCTATACTCTATCCTATCCTATCTGCTATCCTATCCTATCCTCTATCCTAACCTATCCTCTATACTATCCTATCCTCTATCCTATCCTATCCTCTATCCAATCCTATCCTCTATCCTATCCTATCCTCTATCCTATGTTATCACCTATCCTATCCTATCATATATCCTATCCTATCCTCTATCCTATCCTATCCTCTATCCTATCCTATCCTCTATCCAATCTTATCGTGTGTCCTATCCTATCCTCTATCCTATCCTATCCTCTATTCTATCCTATCCTCTATCCTATCCTATGCTCTTACTAATCCTATCCTCTATTATATCCTATCCTCTATCCTATCCTATCCTCTATCCTATCCTATCCTCTATCCTATCCTATCCTCTATCCTATCCTATCCTCTATCCTATCCTATCCTCTATCATATACTATCCTCTATCCAATCCTATCCTCTATCCTATCCTATCCTCTATCCTATCCTATCCTCTATCCAATCCTATCCTCTATCCTATCCTATCCTCTATCCTATCCCATCATCAATCCTATCCTTTCGTCTATATTATCCTCTATCCTATCCTATCCTCTTACTTATCCTATCCTCTATCCTATCCTATCCTCTATCCTATCCCATACTCTATCCTATCCTATCCTCTATCCTAGGCAATCCCATATCCTATCCTCTATCCTATCCTATCCTCTATCGTATCCTTTTTTCTATAATATCGTATGTTCTATCGTATCCTATCCTCTATCCTATCCTTTCCTCTATCCTATCCTATCCTCTATCCAATCCTATCCTCTATCCTATCCTATCCTCTATCCTATCCCATCATCAATCCTATCCTTTCGTCTATACTATCCTCTATCCTATCCTATCCTCTTACTTATCCTATCCTCTATCCTATCCTATCCTCTATCCTATCCCATACTCTATCCTATCCTATCCTCTATCCTAGGCAATCCCATATCATATCCTCTATCCTATCCTATCCTCTATCGTATCCTTTTTTCTATAATATCGTATGTTCTATCGTATCCTATCCTCTATCCTATCCTTTCCTCTATCCTATCCTCTATCCAATCCTATCCTCCATCCTATCCTGGCCTCTATCCTATCTTATCACCTATCCTATCATATCCTCTATCCTATCCTATCCTCTATCCTATCCTATCCTCTATCCTATCCTATCCTCTATCCAAACTTATGCTCTGTCCTATCCTATCCTCTATCCTATCCTATCCTCTATGCTATCCTATCCTCTATCCTATCCTATGCTCTTACTAATCCTATCCTCTATTATATCCTATCCTCTATCCTATCCTATCCTCTTACTTATCCTATCCTCTATCCTATCCTATACTCTATCCTATCCTATCCTCTATCCTATCCTATCCTCTACCCTATCCAATCCTCTATCCTATCCTCTATCCTGTATCTTATCCAATCCCCTATCCTATTCTCTATCCTATCCTATCCTCTATCGTATACTCTATCCTATCCTATCAACTATCCTATCCTATCCTCTATCCTATCCTATACTCTATCCTATCCTATCTGCTATCCTATCCTATCCTCTATCCTATCCTATCCTCTATCCTATCCTATGCTCTATCCTATCCTATCCTCTATCCTATCCTATCCTCTATCCTATCCTATCCTCTATCCTATCCTATCCTGTATCGTATCCTATCCTCTATCCTATCCAATCCCATATCGTATCCTCTATCCTATCATATCATCTATCCTATCCTATCCTCTATGCTATCCTATCCTCTATTCTATCCTATCCTCTATCCTATCCTCTATCCTATCCTATCCTCCATCCAATCCTATCCTCTATCCTATCCTATCCTCTATCCTATCCTATCCTCTATCCTATTCTATCCTCTATCCTATCCAAACCTATATCCTATTCTCTATCCTATCCTATCCTCTATCCTATCCTATCCTCTATCCTATCCTATCCTCTATCCTATCCTTTCCTCTATCCTATCCTATCCTCTATCCTATTCTATCCTCTATCCTATCCTATCCTCAATCCTATCCTATCCTCTATCCTATCCTATCCTCTATCCTATCCTATCCTCTATCCTATCCTATCCTCTATCCTATCCAGTCCCGTATCCTATCCTCTATCATATCCTATCCTCTTTACTATAATATCATCTACCCTATCCTATCCTATCATCTATACTATCCTATCCTCTATCCTATCCTATCCTCTATCCTATCCAATCCTCTATCCTATCCTATCCTCTATCCAATCCTATCCTCTATCCTATCCTATCATATCCTCTATCCTATCCTATCCTCTATCCTATCCTATGCTCTATCCTATCCTATCCTCTATCCTATCCTATCCTCTATCCTATCCTATCCTGTATCCTATCCTATCCTCTATCCTATCCAATCCCCTATCCTGTCCTCTATCCTATCCTATACTCTATCATATCCTAACATCTATCCTATCTTATCCTCTATCCTATCATATCCTCTATCCTATCCTATCCTGTATCCTATCCTATCCTCTATTCTATCCAATCCCCTATCCTATCATATCCTCTATCCTATCCTATCCTCTATCGTATCGTATCCTCTATCCTATCCTATCCTGTATCCTATCCTATCCTCTATCCTATCCAATCCTATATCCTATTCTCTATCCTATCCTATCCTCTATGCTATCCTATCCTCTATCGTATCCTATCCTCTATCCTATCCAATCCCATATCGTATCCTATATCCTATTCTATCCTCAATCCTATCCAATCCTATATCCTATTCTCTATCCTATCCTATCCTCTATCCTATCCTATCCTCTATCGTATCCTATCCTCTATCCTATCCAATCCCATATCGTATCCTCTACCCTATCATATCCTCTATCCTATCCTATCCTCTATGCTATCCTATCCTCTATTCTATCCTATCCTCTATCGTATCCTATCCTCTATCCTATCCAATGCTATATCGTATCCTCTATCCTAACATATCCTCTATCCTATCCTATTCTCTATCCTATCCTATCCTCTATCCTATCCTATCCTCTATCGTATCCTATCCTCTATCCTATCCAATCCCATATCGTATCCTATCCTCTATCCTATCATATCCTCTATCCTATCCTATCCTGTATCCTATCCTATCCTCTATCCTATCCTCTATCCTATCCTATCCTCTATCCTATCCTATCCTATATCCTATCCTATCCTCTATCCTATCCAATCCCCTATCCTCTCCTCTATCCTATCCTATACTCTATCCTATTCTACACTCTATCCTATCCTTTCCGCTATCCTATCCTATCCTCTATCCTATATTATCCTCTATCGTATCCTATCGTCTATCCTATCCACTCCTACATCGTATCCTCTAGCCTATCCTATCCTCTATCCTATCCTATCCTCTATCCTATCCTATCCTCTATCCTATCCTATCCTCTATCCTACCCTATCCTCTATCCTATCCTATCCTCTATCCTATCCTATCCTCTATCCTATCCTATCCTCTATCCTATCCTTTCCTCTATCCTATCCTATCCTCTATCCTATTCTATCCTCTATCCTATCCTATCCTCTATCCTATCCTATCCTCTATCCTATCCTATCCTCTATCCTATCCTATCCTCTATCCTATCCTATCCTCTATCCTATCCTATCCTCTATCCTATCCAGTCCCGTATCCTATCCTCTATCATATCCTATCCTCTTTACTATAATATCATCTACCCTATCCTATCCTATCATCTATACTATCCTATCCTCTATCCTATCCTATCCTCTATCCTATCCAATCCTCTATCCTATCCTATCCTCTATCCAATCCTATCATATCCTCTATCCTATCCTATCCTCTATCCTATCCTATCCTATATCCTATCCTATCCTCTATCCTATCCAATCCCCTATCCTCTCCTCTATCCTATCCTATACTCTATCCTATTCTACACTCTATCCTATCCTTACCGCTATCCTATCCTATCCTCTATCCTATCCTATCCTCTATCGTATCCTATCCTCTATCCTATCCACTCCTACATCGTATCCTCTAGCCTATCCTATCCTCTATCCTATCCTATCCTCTATCCTATCCTATCCTCTATCCTATCCTATCCTCTATCCCACCCTATCCTCTATCCTATCCTATCCTCTATCCTATCCTATCCTCTATCCTATCCTATCCTTTCCTCTATCCTATCCTATCCTCTATCCTATTCTGTCCTCTATCCTATCCTATCCTCTATCCTATCCTATCCTCTATCCTATCCTATCCTCTATCCTATCCTATCCTGTATCGTATCCTATCCTCTATCCTATCCAATCCCATATCGTATCCTCTATCCTATCATATCCTCTATCCTATCCTATCCTCTATGCTATCCTATCCTCTATTCTATCCTATCCTCTATCCTATCCTCTATCCTATCCTATCCTCCATCCAATCCTATCCTCTATCCTATCCTATCCTCTATCCTATCCTATCCTCTATCCTATTCTATCCTCTATCCTATCCAAACCTATATCCTATTCTCTATCCTATCCTATCCTCTATCCTATCCTATCCTCTATCCTATCCTATCCTCTATCCTATCCTTTCCTCTATCATATCCTATCCTCTATCCTATTCTATCCTCTATCCTATCCTATCCTCAATCCTATCCTATCCTATCCTCTATCCTATCCTATCCTCTATCCTATCCTATCCTCTATCCTATCCTATCCTCTATCCTATCCAGTCCCGTATCCTATCCTCTATCATATCCTATCCTCTTTACTATAATATCATCTACCCTATCCTATCCTATCCTCTATACTATCCTATCCTCTATCCTATCCTATCCTCTATCCTATCCAATCCACTATCCTATCCTATCCTCTATCCAATCCTATCCTCTATCCTATCCTATCATATCCTCTATCCTATCCTATCCTCTATCCTATCCTATGCTCTATCCTATCCTATCCTCTATCCTATCCTATCCTCTATCCTATCCTATCCTCTATCCTATCCTATCCTGTATCGTATCCTATCCTCTATCCTATCCAATCCCATATCGTATCCTCTATCCTATCATATCCTCTATCCTATCCTATCCTCTATGCTATCCTATCCTCTATTCTATCCTATCCTCTATCCTATCCTCTATCCTATCCTATCCTCCATCCAATCCTATCCTCTATCCTATCCTATCCTCTATCCTATCCTATCCTCTATCCTATTCTATCCTCTATCCTATCCAAACCTATATCCTATTCTCTATCCTATCCTATCCTCTATCCTATCCTATCCTCTATCCTATCCTATCCTCTATCCTATCCTTTCCTCTATCCTATCCTATCCTCTATCCTATTCTATCCTCTATCCTATCCTATCCTCAATCCTATCCTATCCTATCCTCTATCCTATCCTATCCTCTATCCTATCCTATCCTCTATCCTATCCTATCCTCTATCCTATCCTATCCTCTATCCTATCCAGTCCCGTATCCTATCCTCTATCATATCCTATCCTCTTTACTATAATATCATCTACCCTATCCTATCCTATCCTCTATACTATCCTATCCTCTATCCTATCCTATCCTCTATCCTATCCAATCCTCTATCCTATCCTATCCTCTATCCAATCCTATCCTCTATCCTATCCTATCATATCCTCTATCCTATCCTATCCTCTATCCTATCCTATGCTCTATCCTATCCTATCCTCTATCCTATCCTATCCTCTATCCTATCCTATCCTCTATCCTATCCTATCCTGTATCCTATCGTATCCTCTATCCTATCCAATCCCCTATCCTGTCCTCTATCCTATCCTATACTCTATCATATCCTAACATCTATCATATCTTATCCTCTATCCTATCATATCCTCTATCCTATCCTATCCTGTATCCTATCCTATCCTCTATTCTATCCAATCCCCTATCCTATCATATCCTCTATCCTATCCTATCCTCTATCCTATCCTTTCCTCTATCCTATCCTATCCTCTATCCTATTCTATCCTCTATCCTATCCTATCCTCTATCCTATCCTATCCTATCCTCTATCCTATCCTATGCTCTATCCTATCCTATCCTCTATCCTATTCTATCCTCTATCCTATCCAAACCTATATCCTATTCTCTATCCTATCCTATCCTCTATCCTATCCTATCCTCTATCCTATCCTATCCTCTATCCTATCCTTTCCTCTATCCTATCCTAACCTCTATCCTATTCTATCCTCTATCCTATCCTATCCTCAATCCTATCCTATCCTATCCTCTATCCTATCCTATCCTCTATCCTATCCTATCCTCTATCCTATCCTATCCTCTATCCTATCCTACCCTCTATCCTATCCAGTCCCGTATCCTATCCTCTATCATATCCTATCCTCTTTACTATAATATCATCTACCCTATCCTATCCTATCCTCTATACTATCCTATCCTCTATCCTATCCTATCCTCTATCCTATCCAATCCTCTATCCTATCCTATCCTCTATCCAATCCTATCCTCTATCCTATCCTATCATATCCTCTATCCTATCCTATCCTCTATCCTATCCTATGCTCTATCCTATCCTATCCTCTATCCTATCCTATCCTCTATCCTATCCTATCCTCTATCCTATCCTATCCTGTATCCTATCGTATCCTCTATCCTATCCAATCCCCTATCCTGTCCTCTATCCTATCCTATACTCTATCATATCCTAACATCTATCCTATCTTATCCTCTATCCTATCATATCCTCTATCCTATCCTATCCTGTATCCTATCCTATCCTCTATTCTATCCAATCCCCTATCCTATCATATCCTCTATCCTATCCTATCCTCTATCGTATCGTATCCTCTATCCTATCCTATCCTGTATCCTATCCTATCCTCTATCCTATCCAATCCTATATCCTATTCTCTATCCTATCCTATCCTCTATCCTATCCTATCCTCAATCCTATCCTATCCTCTATCCTATCCTATCCTCTATCCTATCCTATCCTCTATCCTATCCTATCCTCTATCCTATCCAGTCCCGTATCCTATCCTCTATCATATCCTATCCTCTTTACTATAATATCATCTACCCTATCCTATCCTATCCTCTATACTATCCTATCCTCTATCCTATCCTATCCTCTATCCTATCCAATCCTCTATCCTATCCTATCCTCTATCCAATCCTATCCTCTATCCTATCCTATCATATCCTCTATCCTATCCTATCCTCTATCCTATCCTATGCTCTATCCTATCCTATCCTCTATCCTATCCTATCCTCTATCCTATCCAATCCCATATCGTATCCTCTATCCTATCATATCCTCTATCCTATCCTATCCTCTATGCTATCCTATCCTCTATTCTATCCTATCCTCTATCGTATCCTATCCTCTATCCTATCCAATGCTATATCGCATCCTCTATCCTATCCTATCCTCTATCCTATCCTATCCTCTATCCTATCCAGTCCTCTATCCTATCCTCTATCATATCCTATCCTCTTTACTATAATATCATCTATCCTATCCTATCCTATCCTCTATCCTTTCCTATCCTCTATCCTCTATCCTATCCTATCCTCTATCCTATCCTATCCTCTATCCTATCCTATCCTCTATCCTATCCTATCCTCTATCCTATCCTATCCTCTATCCTATCCTATCCTCTATCCTATCCTATCCTCTATCCAATCCTATCCTCTATCCTATCCTATCATATCCTCTATCCTACCCTATCCTCTATCCTATCCTATGCTCTATCCTATCCTATCCTCTATCCTATCCTATCCTCTATCATATCCTATACTCTATCCTCTCCTATCCTCTATCCTATTCTATCCTCTATCCTATCCAATCCTATATCCTATCCTCTATCCTATCCTATCCTCTATCCTATTCTATCCTCTATCCTATCCAATCCTATATCCTATCCTATCCTCTATCCTATCCAAACCCATATCGTATCCTCTATCCTAACATATCCTCTATCCTATCCTATCCTCTATCCTATCCTATCCTCTATCCTATCCTATCCTCTATCCTATCCAGTCCCGTACCCTATCCTCTATCATATCCTATCCTCTTTACTATAATATCATCTATCCTATCCTATCCTATCCTCTATCCTATCCTCTATCCTATTCTATCCTCTATCCTATCCTATCCTCTATCCTATCCTATCCTCTATCCTATCATATCCTCTATCCTATCATATCCTCTATCCTATCCTATCCTCTATCATATCCTATCCTCTACCCTATCCTATCCTCTATCATATCCTATCCTCTATCCTATTCTATCCTCTATCCTATCCTATCCTCTATCCTATCCTATCCCCTATCCTATCATATCCTCTATCCTATCATATCCTCTATCCTATCCTATCCTCTATCATATCCTATCCTCTACCCTATCCTATCCTCTATCATATCCTATCCTCTATCCTATCCTATCCTCTATCTTATTCTATCCTCTATCCTATCCAATCCTATATCCTATTCTCTATCCTATCCTATCCTCTATCCTATCCTATCCTCTATCGTATCCTATCCTCTATCCTATCCAATCCCATATCGTATCCTCTATCCTATCATATCCTCTATCCTATCCTATCCTCTATCCTATCCTATCCTCTATTCTATCCTATCCTCTATCGTATCCTATCCTCTATCCTATCCAATCCTATATCGTATCCTCTATCCTATCCTATCCTCTATCCTATCCAGTCCCCTATCCTATCCTCTATCATATCTTATCCTCTTTACTATAATATCATCCACCCTATCCTATCCTATCCTCTATCCTATCCTATCCTCTATCCTATCCTATCCTCTATCCTATCCTATCCTCTATCCAATCCTATCCTCTATCCTATCGTATCATATCCTCTATCCTATCCTATCCTCTATCCTATCCTATCCTCTATACTATTGTATCTTCTACCCTACCCTATTCTCTATCCTATCCAATCCAATCCCCTATCCTATCCTCAATCCTATCGAATCCTCTATCCTATCCTATCCTCAATCCTATCGAATCCTCTATCCTATCCTATCCTCTATGCTAACCTGTCCTCTACCCTATCCTATCCTCTATTCTATCCTATCCTCTATCGTATCCTATCCTCTATCCTATGCACTCCTACATCGTATCCTCTAGCCTATCCTATCCTCTATCCTATCCTATCCTCTATCATATCCTATCCTCTATCCTATCCTATCCTCTATCCTACCCTATCCTCTATCCTACCCTATTCTCTATCCTATCCTATCCAATCCCCTATCCTATCCTCAATCCTATCGAATCCTCTATCCTAACATATCCTCTATCCTATCCTATCGTCTATCCTATCCTATCCTCTATCCTATCCTATCCTCTATCCTATCCTATCCTCTATCCTATCCAGTCCCGTACCCTATCCTCTATCATATCCTATCCTCTTTACTAGAATATCATCTATCCTATCCTATCCTATCCTCTATCCTATCCTTCTATCCTATCCTATCCTCTATCCTATCCTATCCTCTATCCTATCCTATCCTCTATCCTATCATATCCTCTATCCTATCATATCCTCTATCCTATCCTATCCTCTATCCTATCCTATCCTCTACCCTATCCTATCCTCTATCATATCCTATCCTCTATCCTATCCTATCCTCTATCTTATTCTATCCTCTATCCTATCCAATCCTATATCCTATTCTCTATCCTATCCTATCCTCTATCCTATCCTATCCTCTATCGTATCCTATCCTCTATCCTATCCAATCCCATATCGTATCCTCTATCCTATCATATCCTCTATCCTATCCTATCCTCTATCCTATCCTATCCTCTATTCTATCCTATCCTCTATCGTATCCTATCCTCTATCCTATCCAATCCTATATCGTATACTCTATCCTATCCTATCCTCTATCCTATCCAGTCCCCTATCCTATCCTCTATCATATCTTATCCTCTTTACTATAATATCATCTACCCTATCCTATCCTATCCTCTATCCTATCCTATCCTCTATCCTATCCTATCCTCTATCCTATCCTATCCTCTATCCTATCCTATCCTCTATCCAATCCTATCCTCTATCCTATCGTATCATATCCTCTATCCTATCCTATCCTCTATCCTATCCTATCCTCTATACTATTGTATCTTCTACCCTACCCTATTCTCTATCCTATCCAATCCAATCCCCTATCCTATCCTCAATCCTATCGAATCCTCTATCCTATCCTATCCTCTATGCTAACCTGTCCTCTACCCTATCCTATCCTCTATTCTATCCTATCCTCTATCCTATCATATCCTCTATCCTATCCTATCCTCTATCCTATCCTGTCCTCTATCCTATCATATCCTCTATCCTATCCAATCCTATATCCTATTCTCTATCCTATCCTATCCTCTATCCAATCCTATCCTCTATCGTATCCTATCCTCTATCCTATGCAATCCCATATCGTATCCTATATCCTATTCTATCCTCTATCCTATCCAATCCTATATCCTATTCTCTATCCTATCCTATCCTCTATCCTATCCTATCTTCTATCGTATCCTATCCTCTATCCTATCCAATCCCATATCGTATCCTCTATCCTATCATATCCTCTATCCTATCCTATCCTCTATGCTATCCTATCCTCTATTCTATCCTATCCTCTATCGTATCCTATCCTCTATCCTATCCAATGCTATATCGCATCCTCTATCCTATCCTATCCTCTATCCTATCCTATCCTCTATCCTATCCAGTCCTCTATCCTGTCCTCTATCATATCCTATCCTCTTTACTATAATATCATCTATCCTATCCTATCCTATCCTCTATCCTTTCCTATCCTCTATCCTATCCTATCCTCTATCCTATCCTATCCTCTATCCTATCCTATCCTCTATCCTATCCTATCATATCCTCTATCCTATCCTATCCTCTATCCTATCCTATGCTCTATAATATCCTATCCTCTATCCTATCCTATCCTCTATCCTATCCTATCATGTCCTCTATCCTATCCTATCCTATATCCTATCCTATCCTCTATACTATTGTATCCTCTATCCTACCCTATTCTCTATCCTATCCTATCCAATCCCCTATCCTATCCTCTATCCTATCCTATCCTCAATCCTATCGAATCCTCTATACTATCCTATCCTCTATCCTATCCTATCCTCTATCCTATCCTATCCTCTATCCTATCCTATCGTCTATCCTATCATATCCTCTATCCTATCCTATCCTGTACCCAATCCTATCCTCTATTCTATCCAATTCCCTATCCTATCCTGTATCCTATCCTATCCTCTATCCTATCCTATCCTCTATCGTATCCTATCCTCTATCCTATCCTATCCTCTATCCTATCCTATCCTCTATCCTATCCTATCCTCTATCATATCCTATCCTCTATCCTATCCTATCCTCTATCCTATTCTATCCTCTATCCTATCCAATCCTATATCCTATCCTCTATCCTATCCTATCCTCTATCCTATTCTATCCTCTATCCTATCCACTCCTATATCGTATCCTCTAGCCTATCCTATCCTCTATCCTATCCTATCCTCTATCCTATCCTATCCTCTATCCTATCCTATCCTCTATCCTATCCTATCCTCTATCCTATCGTATCCTCTAGCCTATCCTATCCTGTATCCTATCCTATCCTCTATCCTATCCTATCCTCTATCCTATCCTATCCTCTATCCTATCCTATCCTCTATCCTATCCTATCCTCTATCCTATCCTATCCTCTATCCTATCCTATCCTCTATCCTATCCTATCCTCTATCCTATCCTATCCTCTATCCTATCCTATCCTCTATCCTATCCTATCCTCTATCCTATCCAATCCTCTATCCTATCCTATCCTCTATCCAATCCTATCCTCTATCCTATCCTATCATATCCTCTATCCTATCCTATCCTCTATCCTATCCTATGCTCTATCCTATCCTATCCTCTATCCTATCCTATCCTCTATCCTATCCTATCCTCTATCCTATCCTATCCTCTATCCTATCCTATCCTGTATCCTATCGTATCCTCTATCCTATCCAATCCCCTATCCTGTCCTCTATCCTATCCTATACTCTATCATATCCTAACATCTATCCTATCTTATCCTCTATCCTATCATATCCTCTATCCTATCCTATCCTGTATCCTATCCTATCCTCTATTCTATCCAATCCCCTATCCTATCATATCCTCTATCCTATCCTATCCTCTATCGTATCGTATCCTCTATCCTATCCTATCCTGTATCCTATCCTATCCTCTATCCTATCCAATCCTATATCCTATTCTCTATCCTATCCTATCCTCTATCCTATCCTATCCTCAATCCTATCCTATCCTCTATCCTATCCTATCCTCTATCCTATCCTATCCTCTATCCTATCCTATCCTCTATCCTATCCAGTCCCGTATCCTATCCTCTATCATATCCTATCCTCTTTACTATAATATCATCTACCCTATCCTATCCTATCCTCTATACTATCCTATCCTCTATCCTATCCTATCCTCTATCCTATCCAATTCTCTATCCTATCCTATCCTCTATCCAATCCTATCCTCTATCCTATCCTATCATATCCTCTATCCTATCCTATCCTCGAATCCTATCCTATGCTCTATCCTATCCTATCCTCTATCCTATCCTATCCTCTATCCTATCCAATCCCATATCGTATCCTCTATCCTATCATATCCTCTATCCTATCCTATCCTCTATGCTATCCTATCCTCTATTCTATCCTATCCTCTATCGTATCCTATCCTCTATCCTATCCAATGCTATATCGCATCCTCTATCCTATCCTATCCTCTATCCTATCCTATCCTCTATCCTATCCAGTCCTCTATCCTATCCTCTATCATATCCTATCCTCTTTACTATAATATCATCTATCCTATCCTATCCTATCCTCTATCCTTTCCTATCCTCTATCCTCTATCCTATCCTATCCTCTATCCTATCCTATCCTCTATCCTATCCTATCCTCTATCCTATCCTATCCTCTATCCTATCATATCCTCTATCCTATCATATCCTCTATCCTATCCTATCCTCTATCATATCCTATCCTCTACCCTATCCTATCCTCTATCATATCCTATCCTCTATCCTATCCTATCCTCTATCTTATTCTATCCTCTATCCTATCCAATCCTATATCCTATTCTCTATCCTATCCTATCCTCTATCCTATCCTATCCTCTATCGTATCCTATCCTCTATCCTATCCTATCCTCTATCCTATCCTATCCTGTATCCTATCGTATCCTCTATCCTATCCAATCCCCTATCCTGTCCTCTATCCTATCCTATACTCTATCATATCCTAACATCTATCCTATCTTATCCTCTATCCTATCATATCCTCTATCCTATCCTATCCTGTATCCTATCCTATCCTCAATTCTATCCAATCCCCTATCCTATCATATCCTCTATCCTATCCTATCCTCTATCGTATCGTATCCTCTATCCTATCCTATCCTGTATCCTATCCTATCCTCTATCCTATCCAATCCTATATCCTATTCTCTATCCTATCCTATCCTCTATCCTATCCTATCCTCAATCCTATCCTATCCTCTATCCTATCCTATCCTCTATCCTATCCTATCCTCTATCCTATCCTATCCTCTATCCTATCCAGTCCCGTATCCTATCCTCTATCATATCCTATCCTCTTTACTATAATATCATCTACCCTATCCTATCCTATCCTCTATACTATCCTATCCTCTATCCTATCCTATCCTCTATCCTATCCAATTCTCTATCCTATCCTATCCTCTATCCAATCCTATCCTCTATCCTATCCTATCATATCCTCTATCCTATCCTATCCTCTATCCTATCCTATGCTCTATCCTATCCTATCCTCTATCCTATCCTATCCTCTATCCTATCCAATCCCATATCGTATCCTCTATCCTATCATATCCTCTATCCTATCCTATCCTCTATGCTATCCTATCCTCTATTCTATCCTATCCTCTATCGTATCCTATCCTCTATCCTATCCAATGCTATATCGCATCCTCTATCCTATCCTATCCTCTATCCTATCCTATCCTCTATCCTATCCAGTCCTCTATCCTATCCTCTATCATATCCTATCCTCTTTACTATAATATCATCTATCCTATCCTATCCTATCCTCTATCCTTTCCTATCCTCTATCCTCTATCCTATCCTATCCTCTATCCTATCCTATCCTCTATCCTATCCTATCCTCTATCCTATCCTATCCTCTATCCTATCCTATCCTCTATCCTATCCTATCCTCTATCCTATCCTATCCTCTATCCAATCCTATCCTCTATCCTATCCTATCATATCCTCTATCCTACCCTATCCTCTATCCTATCCTATGCTCTATCCTATCCTATCCTCTATCCTATCCTATCCTCTATCATATCCTATACTCTATCCTCTCCTATCCTCTATCCTATTCTATCCTCTATCCTATCCAATCCTATATCCTATCCTCAATCCTATCCTATCCTCTATCCTATTCTATCCTCTATCCTATCCAATCCTATATCCTATTCTCTATCCTATCCTATCCTCTATCCTATCCTATCCTCTATCGTATCCTATCCTCTATCCTATCCAATCCCATATCGTATCCTCTATCCTATCATATCCTCTATCCTATCCTATCCTCTATCCTATCCTATCCTCTATTCTATCCTATCCTCTATCGTATCCTATCCTCTATCCTATCCAATCCTATATCGTATCCTCTATCCTATCCTATCCTCTATCCTATCCAGTCCCCTATCCTATCCTCTATCATATCTTATCCTCTTTACTATAATATCATCCACCCTATCCTATCCTATCCTCTATCCTATCCTATCCTCTATCCTATCCTATCCTCTATCCTATCCTATCCTCTATCCAATCCTATCCTCTATCCTATCGTATCATATCCTCTATCCTATCCTATCCTCTATCCTATCCTATCCTCTATACTATTGTATCTTCTACCCTACCCTATTCTCTATCCTATCCAATCCAATCCCCTATCCTATCCTCAATCCTATCGAATCCTCTATCCTATCCTATCCTCTATGCTAACCTGTCCTCTACCCTATCCTATCCTCTATTCTATCCTATCCTCTATCGTATCCTATCCTCTATCCTATACACTCCTACATCGTATCCTCTAGCCTATCCTATCCTCTACCCTATCCTATCCTCTATCCTATCCTATCCTCTATCCTATCCTATCCTCTATCCTACCCTATCCTCTATCCTACCCTATTCTCTATCCTATCCTATCCAATCCCCTATCCTATCCTCAATCCTATCGAATCCTCTATCCTAACATATCCTCTATCCTATCCTATCCTCTATCCTATCCTATCCTCTATCCTATCCTATCCTCTATCCTATCCAGTCCCGTACCCTATCCTCTATCATATCCTATCCTCTTTACTATAATATCATCTATCCTATCCTATCCTATCCTCTATCCTATCCTTCTATCCTATCCTATCCTCTATCCTATCCTATCCTCTATCCTATCCTATCCTCTATCCTATCATATCCTCTATCCTATCATATCCTCTATCCTATCCTATCCTCTATCCTATCCTATCCTCTACCCTATCCTATCCTCTATCATATCCTATCCTCTATCCTATCCTATCCTCTATCTTATTCTATCCTCTATCCTATCCAATCCTATATCCTATTCTCTATCCTATCCTATCCTCTATCCTATCCTATCCTCTATCGTATCCTATCCTCTATCCTATCCAATCCCATATCGTATCCTCTATCCTATCATATCCTCTATCCTATCCTATCCTCTATCCTATCCTATTCTCTATCCTATCCTATCCTCTATCGTATCCTATCCTCTATTATATCCAATCCCATATCGTATCCTCTATCCTATCCTATCCTCTATCCTATCCTATCCTCTATCCTATCCTATCCTCTATTCTATCCTATCCTCTATCGTATCTTATCCTCTATCCTATCCAATCCTATATCGTATCCTCTATCCTATCCTATCCTCTATCCTATCCTATCCTCCATCCTATGGTATCCTCTATCCTATCCTATCCTCTATACTATCCAGTCCCCTATCCTATCCTCTATCATATCCTATCCTCTTTACTATAATATCATCTATCCTATCCTATCCTATCCTCTATCCTATCCTATCCTCTATCCTATCCTATCCTCTATCGTATCCTATCCTCTATCCTATCCTATCCTCTATCCTATCCTATCCTCTATCCTATCCTCTCCTCAATCCTATCCTATCCTCTATCCTATCCTCTATCCTATCCTCTCCTCAATCCTATCCTATCCTCTATCCTATTCTATCCTCTATCCTATCCAATCCTATATCCTATTCTCTATCCTATCCTATCCTATCCTCTATCCTATCCTACCCTCTATCCTATCCTATCCTATATCCTATCCTATCCTCTATCCTATCCTATCCTCTATCCTATTCTATCCTCTATCCTATCCAATCCTACATCCTATTCTCTATCCTATCCTATCCTCTATCCTATCCTATCCTCTATCGTATCCTATCCTCTATCCTATCCAATCCTATATCGTATCCTCTATCCTATCCTATCCTCTATCCTATCCTATCCTCCATCCTATCCTATCCTCTATCCTATCCTATCCTCTATACTATCCAGTCCCCTATCCTATCCTCTATCATATCCTATCCTCTTTACTATAATATCATCTATCCTATCCTATCCTATCCTCTATCCTATCCTATCCTATCCTCTATCCTATCCTATCCTCTATCCTATCCTATCCTCTATCCTATCCTATCCTCTATCCTATCCTATCCTCTATCCTATCCTATCCTCTATCCTATCCTATCCTCTATCCTATCCTATCCTCTATCCTATCATATCCTCTATCCTATCCTATCCTGTACCCTATCCTATCCTCTATTCTATCCAATCCCCTATCCTATCCTCTATCCTATCCTATCCTCTATCCTATCTTATCCTCTATCCTATCCTATCCTCTATCCTATCCTATCCTCTATCCTATCCTATCCTCTATCCTATCATATCCTCTATCCTATCCTATCCTGTACCCTATCCTATCCTCTATTCTATCCAATCCCCTATCCTATCCTCTATCCTATCCTATCCTCTATCCTATCCTATCCTCAATCCTATCCTATCCTCTATCATATCCTACCCTCTATCATATCCTATCCTCTATCGTATCCTATCTTCTATCGTATCCTATCCTCTATCCTATCCAATCCTCTATCCTATCCTCTATCCTATCCTATCCTCTATCCTATCCTATACTCAATCCTATCCTATCCTATCCTCCATCCTGCCCCATCCTCCATCCTATCCAATCCCCTATCCTATCCTCAATCATATCCTATCCTCTATCCTATCCTATCCTCTATCCTATCCTATACTCAATCCTATCCTATCCTATCCTCCATCCTGTCCGATCCTCCATCCTATCCAATCCCCTATCCTATCCTCAATCCTATCCTATCCTCTATCCTATCCTATCCTCTATCCTATCCTATACTCAATCCTATCCTATCCTATCCTCCATCCTGTCCGATCCTCCATCTTATCCAATCCCCTATCCTATCCTTCACTACCCTATCCTATCCTCTATCCTATCCTATCCTCTATCCTATCCTATCCTCTATCCTATCTGATCCTCTATCCTATCCAATCCTATATCCTATTCTCTATCCTATCCTATACTATCCTCTATCCTATCCTACCCTCTATCCTATCCTATCCTATATCCTATCATATCCTCTATCCTATCCTATCCTGTATCCTATTCTATCCTCTATCCTATCCAATCCTATATCCTATTCTCTATCCTATCCTATCCTATCCTCTATCCTATCCTACCCTCTATCCTATCCTATCCTATATCCTATCCTATCCTCTATCCTATCCTATCCTCTATCCTATTCTATCCTCTATCCTATCCAATCCTATATCCTATTCTCTATCCTATCCTATCCTCTATCGTATCCTATCCTCTATTATATCCAATCCCATATCGTATCCTCTATCCTATCCTATCCTCTATCCTATCCTATCCTCTATCCTATCCTATCCTCTATTCTATCCTATCCTCTATCGTATCTTATCCTCTATCCTATCCAATCCTATATCGTATCCTCTATCCTATCCTATCCTCTATCCTATCCTATCCTCCATCCTATGCTATCCTCTATCCTATCCTATCCTCTATACTATCCAGTCCCCTATCCTATCCTCTATCCTATCCTCTCCTCAATCCTATCCTATCCTCTATCCTATTCTATCCTCTATCCTATCCAATCCTATATCCTATTCTCTATCCTATCCTATCCTATCCTCTATCCTATCCTACCCTCTATCCTATACTATCCTATATCCTATCCTATCCTCTATCCTATCCTATCCTCTATCCTATTCTATCCTCTATCCTATCCAATCCTACATCCTATTCTCTATCCTATCCTTTCCTCTATCGTATCCTATCCTCTATTATATCCAATCCCATATCGTATCCTCTATCCTAGCCTATCCTCTATCCTATCCTATCCTCTATCCTATCCTATCCTCTATCGTATCCTATCCTCTATCCTATCCAATCCTATATCGTATCCTCTATCCTATCCTATCCTCTATCCTATCCTATCCTCTATTCTATCCTATCCTCTATCCAATCCTATCCTCTAATCTATCCAATCCCCTATCCTATCCTATCCTCTATCCTATCAAATCCTATATCGTATCCTCTAACCTATCCTATCCTGTATCCTATCCTATCCTCTATCCTATCCAGTCCCCTATCCTATCCTCTATCATATCCTATCCTCTTTACTATAATATCATCTATCCTATCCTATCCGATCCTCTATCCTATCCAATCCTATATCGTATCCTCTAACCTATCCTGTCCTCTATCCTATCCTATCCTCTATCCTATCCAGTCCCCTATCCTATCCTATATCATATCCTATCCTCTATCCTATCCAATCCCCTATCCTCTCCTCTATCCTATCCTATACTCTATCATATCCTAACCTCTATCCTATCTTATCCTCTATCCTATTCTATACTCTATCCTATCCTTTCCGCTACCCTATCCTATCCTATATCCTATCCTATCCTCTATCGTATCCTATCCTCTATCCTATCCACTCCTACATCGTATCCTCTAGCCTATCCTATCCTCTATCCTATCCTATCCTCTATTCTATCCTATCCTCTATCGTATCCTATCCTCTATCCTATCCTATCCTATCCTCTATCCTATCCTATCCTCTATCCTATCGAGTCCCCTATCCTATCCTCTATCATATCCTATCCTCTTTACTATAATATCAACTATCCTATCCTCTATCCTATCCTATCCTCTATCCTATCCTATCCTATACTCTATCATATCCTAACCTCTATCCTATCTTATCCTCTATCCTATTCTATACTCTATCCTATCCTTTCCGCTACCCTATCCTATCCTATATCCTATCCTATCCTCTATCCTATCCTATCCTATCCTATCCTCTATCCTATCCTATCCTCTTATCCATCCTATCCTCTATCCTATCCTATCCTCTATCCTATCATATCCTCTATCCTATCCTATCCTGTATCCTATCCTATCCTCTATTCTATCCAATCCCCTATCCTATCCTATCCTCTATCCTATCCTATCCTGTATCCTATTCTATCCTCTATCCTATCCAATCCTATATCCTATTCTCTATCCTATCCTATACTATCCTCTATCCTATCCTACCCTCTATCCTATCCTATCCTATATCCTATCATATCCTCTATCCTATCCTATCCTGTATCCTATTCTATCCTCTATCCTATCCAATCCTATATCCTATTCTCTATCCTATCCTATCCTATCCTCTATCCTATCCTACCCTCTATCCTATCCTATCCTATATCCTATCCTATCCTCTATCCTATCCTATCCTCTATCCTATTCTATCCTCTATCCTATCCAATCCTATATCCTATTCTCTATCCTATCCTATCCTCTATCGTATCCTATCCTCTATTATATCCAATCCCATATCGTATCCTCTATCCTATCCTATCCTCTATCCTATCCTATCCTCTATCCTATCCTATCCTCTATTCTATCCTATCCTCTATCGTATCTTATCCTCTATCCTATCCAATCCTATATCGTATCCTCTATCCTATCCTATCCTCTATCCTATCCTATCCTCCATCCTATGCTATCCTCTATCCTATCCTATCCTCTATACTATCCAGTCCCCTATCCTATCCTCTATCATATCCTATCCTCTTTACTATAATATCATCTATCCTATCCTATCCTATCCTCTATCCTATCCTATCCTCTATCCTATCCTATCCTCTATCGTATCCTATCCTCTATCCTATCCTATCCTCTATCCTATCCTATCCTCTATCCTATCCTCTCCTCAATCCTATCCTATCCTCTATCCTATCCTCTATCCTATCCTCTCCTCAATCCTATCCTATCCTCTATCCTATTCTATCCTCTATCCTATCCAATCCTATATCCTATTCTCTATCCTATCCTATCCTATCCTCTATCCTATCCTACCCTCTATCCTATCCTATCCTATATCCTATCCTATTCTCTATCCTATCCTATCCTCTATCCTATTCTATCCTCTATCCTATCCAATCCTACATCCTATTCTCTATCCTATCCTATCCTCTATCGTATCCTATCCTCTATTATATCCAATCCCATATCGTATCCTCTATCCTAGCCTATCCTCTATCCTATCCTATCCTCTATCCTATCCAATCCTATATCGTATCCTCTATCCTATCCTATCCTCTATCCTATCCTATCCTCCATCCTATCCTATCCTCTATCCTATCCTATCCTCTATACTATCCAGTCCCCTATCCTATCCTCTATCATATCCTATCCTCTTTACTATAATATCATCTATCCTATCCTATCCTATCCTCTATCCTATCCTATCCTATCCTCTATCCTATCCTATCCTCTATCCTATCCTATCCTCTATCCTATCCTATCCTCTATCCTATCCTATCCTCTATTCTATCCTATCCTCTATCGTATCCTATCCTCTATCCTATCCAATCCTATATCGTATCCTCTATCCTATCCTATCCTCTATCCTATCCTATCCTCCATCCTATGCTATCCTCTATCCTATCCTATCCTCTATACTATCCAGTCCCGTATCCTATCCTCTATCATATCCTATCCTCTTTACTATAATATCATCTATCCTATCCTATCCTATCCTCTATCCTATCCCATCCTCTATCCTATCCTATCCTCTATCCTATCCTATCCTCTATCCTATCCTATCCTCTATCCTATCCTATCCTCTGTCTTATCCTATCCTCTATCCTATCCTATCCTCTATCCTATCCTCTCCTCAATCCTATCCTATCCTCTATCCTATCCTCTATCCTATCCTCTCCTCAATCCTATCCTATCCTCTATCCTATTCTATCCTCTATCCTATCCAATCCTATATCCTATTCTCTATCCTATCCTATCCTATCCTCTATCCTATTCTCTATCCTATCCTATCCTATCCTCTATCCTATCCTACCCTCTATCCTATCCTATCCTATATCCTATCCTATCCTCTATCCTATCCTATCCTCTATCCTATTCTATCCTCTATCCTATCCAATCCTATATCCTATTCTCTATCCTATCCTATCCTCTATCGTATCCTATCCTCTATTATATCCAATCCCATATCGTATCCTCTATCCTATCCTATCCTCTATCCTATCCTATCCTCTATCCTATCCTATCCTCTATTCTATCCTATCCTCTATCGTATCCTATCCTCTATCCTATCCAATCCTATATCGTATCCTCTATCCTATCCTATCCTCTATCCTATCCTATCCTCCATCCTATCCTATCCTCTATCCTATCCTATCCTCTATACTATCCAGTCCCCTATCCTATCCTCTATCATATCCTATCCTCTTTACTATAATATCATCTATCCTATCCTATCCTATCCTCTATCCTATCCTATCCTATCCTCTATCCTATCCTATCCTCTATCCTATCCTATCCTCTATCCTATCCTATCCTCTATCCTATCCTATCCTCTATTCTATCCTATCCTCTATCGTATCCTATCCTCTATCCTATCCAATCCTATATCGTATCCTCTATCCTATCCTATCCTCTATCCTATCCTATCCTCCATCCTATGCTATCCTCTATCCTATCCTATCCTCTATACTATCCAGTCCCGTATCCTATCCTCTATCATATCCTATCCTCTTTACTATAATATCATCTATCCTATCCTATCCTATCCTCTATCCTATCCTATCCTCTATCCTATCCTATCCTCTATCCTATCCTATCCTCTATCCTATCCTATCCTCTGTCTTATCCTATCCTCTATCCTATCCTATCCTCTATCCTATCCTCTCCTCAATCCTATCCTATCCTCTATCCTATCCTCTATCCTATCCTCTCCTCAATCCTATCCTATCCTCTATCCTACTCTATCCTCTATCCTATCCAATCCTATATCCTATTCTCTATCCTATCCTATCCTATCCTCTATCCTATTCTCTATCCTATCCTATCCTATCCTCTATCCTATCCTACCCTCTATCCTATCCTATCCTATATCCTATCCTATCCTCTATCCTATCCTATCCTCTATCCTATTCTATCCTCTATCCTATCCAATCCTATATCCTATTCTCTATCCTATCCTATCCTCTATCGTATCCTATCCTCTATTATATCCAATCCCATATCGTATCCTCTATCCTATCCTATCCTCTATCCTATCCTATCCTCTATCCTATCCTATCCTCTATTCTATCCTATCCTCTATCGTATCCTATCCTCTATCCTATCCAATCCTATATCGTATCCTCTATCCTATCCTATCCTCTATCCTATCCTATCCTCCATCCTATCCTATCCTCTATCCTATCCTATCCTCTATACTATCCAGTCCCCTATCCTATCCTCTATCATATCCTCTCCTCTTTACTATAATATCATCTATCCTATCCTATCCTATCCTCTATCCTATCCTATCCTCTATCCTATCCTATCCTCTATCCTATCCTATCCTCTATCCTATCCTATCCTCTACCCTATCCTATCCTCTATCCTATCCTATCCTCTATCCCATCCTATCCTCTATCCTATCCTATCCTCTATCCTATCATATCCTCTATCCTATCCTATCCTGTACCCTATCCTATCCTCTATTCTATCCAATCCCCTATCCTATCCTCTATCCTATCCTATCCTCTATCCTATCTTATCCTCTATCCTATCCTGTCCTCTATTCTATCCTATCCTCTATCTTATCATATCCTCTATCCTATCCTATACTCTATCCTATTCTATCCTCTATCCTATCCTATCCTCAATCCAATCCTATACTCTATCCTATCCTATCCTCTATCGTATCCTATCCTCTATGCTATCCAATCCTCTATCCTATCCTGTATCTTATCCTATCTTCTATATTATAATATTCTCTATCCTATCCTATCCTCTATCCTATCCAATCCTGTATCCTATCCTCTATCCTATCCTATCCTCTATCCTATCCTATCCTCTATCCTATCTTATCCTCTATCCTATCCTGTCCTCTATTCTATCCTATCCTCTATCTTATCATATCCTCTATCGTATCCTATACTCTATCCTATTCTATCCTCTATCCTATCCTACCCTCAATCCAATGCTATACTCTAACCTATCCTATCCTCTATCGTATCCTATCCTCTATCGTATCCAATCCTCTATCCTATCCTCTATCCTATCCTATCCTCTATCCTATCCTATCATCTATCCTATCCTATTCTCTATCCTATCCTATCCTCTATCCTATCCTATCCACTATCGTATGCTGTATCCTATCCTATCCTCTATCCTATCCCATCCACTATCGTATGCTCTATCCTAACCTATCCTCTATCCTATCCAATCCCCTATCCTATCCTCTACCCTATCCTATCCTCAACCCTATAATACCATGTATCCTATCCTATTCTCTATCCTATCCTATCGTCTATCGTATGCTCTATCCTATCCTATCCACTATCCTATCCTATCCTCTATCCAATCCTATCGTCTATCCTATCCTATCCTCTATCCTATCCTATCCTCTATCCTATCCTATCCTCTATCCCATCCTATCCTCTATCCTATCCTATCCTCTATCCTATCATATCCTCTATCCTATCCTATCCTGTATCCTATCCTATCCTCTATTCTATCCAATCCCCTATCCTATCCTATCCTCTATCCTATCCTATCCTGTATCCTATTCTATCCTCTATCCTATCCAATCCTATATCCTATTCTCTATCCTATCCTATCCTCCATCCTATCCTATCCTCAATCCTATCCTATCCTCAATCCTATCCTATCCTATCCTCTATCCTATCCTATCATCTATCATATCCAATTCTCTATCCTATCCTATCCTCTATCATATCCTATCCTCTATCCCATCCTATCCTCTATCCTATCCTATCCTCTATCCTTTCCTCTATCCTATCCTCTATCCTATCCTATCCTCTATCCTATCCTCTCCTCAATCCTATCCTATCCTCAATCCTATCCTATCCTCTATCCTATCCTATCATCTATCATATCCAATTCTCTATCCTATCCTATCCTCTATCATATCCTATCCTCTATCCCATCCTATCCTCTATCCTATCCTATCCTCTATCCTTTCCTCTATCCTATCCTCTATCCTATCCTATCCTCTATCCTATCCTCTCCTCAATCCTATCCTATCCTCAATCCTATCCTATCCTCTATCCTATCTTATCCTCTATCCTATCCTGTACTCTATTCTATCCTATCCTCTATCCTATCCTATCCTCTATCCTATCCTATCCTCTATCCTATCCAATTCTCTATCCTATCCTATCCTCTATCCTACCCTATCCTCTATCCTATCCTATCCTCTATCCTATCCTCTCCTCAATCCTATCCTATCCTCAATCCTAACCTAACCTCTATCCTATCCTATCCTCTATCCCATCCAATCCTCTATCCTATCCTCTATCCTATCCTATCCTCTATCCTATCCTATCCTCAATCCTATCCTATCCTCAATCCTATCCTATCCTATCCTCTTTCCTATCCTATCATCTATCATATCCTATCCTCTATCCTATCCTATCGTCTATCCTATCCTATCCTCTATCCTATCCTATCCTCTATCCTATCCTCTCCTCAATCCTATCCTATCCTCAATCCTATCCTATCCTCTATCCTATCTTATCCTCTATCCTATCCTGTACTCTATTCTATCCTATCCTCTATCTTATCCTATCCACTATCCAATCCTATCCTCTATCCTATAATATCCTCTATCCTATTCTATCCTATCCTCTATCCTCTCCTCCATCATATCCTCTACCCTATTCTATCCTCAATCCAATCCTATCCTCTATCCTATAATATCCTCTATCCTATCCTATCCTATCCTCTATCCTTTCCTCTATCCTATCCTCTATCCTTTTCTATCCTCTATCCTATTGTATCCTCTATTCTATCCTATCCTCAATCCAATCCTATCCTCTATCCTATAATATCCTCTATCCTATCCTATCCTATCCTCTATCCTATCCTCTATCCTATCCTCTATCCTATCCTCTATCCTATCCTATCCTCTATCCTCTCCTCTCCTCAATCCTATCCTATCCTCAATCCTATCCTATCCTCTATCCTATCTTATCCTCTATCCTATCCTGTACTCTATTCTATCCTATCCTCTATCTTATCCTATCCACTATCCTATCCTATCCTCAATCCAATCCTATACTCTATCCTATCCTATTCTCTATCCTATCATATCCTCTATCCTATCCTCTCCTCAATCCTATCCTATCCTCATTCCTAACCTATCCTCTATCCTATCCTCTCCTCAATCCTATCCTATCCTCAATCCTAACCTATCCTCTATCATATCCTATTCTCTATACTATCCTATCCTCAATCCAATCCTATCCTCCATCCTATCCAATCCCCTATCCTATCCTCAATCCTATCCTATCCTCATTCCTATCCTATCCTCAATCCTAACCTATCCTCTATCATATCCTATTCTCTATACTATCCTATCCTCAATCCAATCCTATACTCTATCCTATCCTATCCTCTATCCTATCCTATCCTCTATCCTATCCAATTCTCTATCCTATCCTATCCTCTATCATATCCTATCCTCTATCCTATCCTATCCTCTATCCTATCCTATCCTCTATCCTATCCTCTCCTCAATCCTATCCTATCCTCAATCCTAACCTAACCTCTATCCTATCCTATTCGCTATCCTATCCTACCCTCTATCCTATCCTATCCTCTATCCTATCCTATCCTCTATCCTATCCTCTATCCTATAATATATTCTATCCCATCCTAATCTCTATCCTATCAATCCCCTATCCTATCCTCTATCCTATCCTATCCTCTATCCTATCCAATTCTCTATCCTATCCTATCCTCTATCATATCCTATCCTCTATCCTATCCTATCCTCTATCCTATCCTATCCTCTATCCTATCCTCTCCTCAATCCTATCCTATCCTCAATCCTAACCTAACCTCTATCCTATCCTATTCTCTATCCTATCCTACCCTCTATCCTATCCTATCCTCTATCCTATCCTATCCTCTATCCTATCCTCTCCTCAATCCTATCCTATCCTCTATCCTATCCTCTATCCTATCCTCTCCTCAATCCTATCCTATCCTCTATCCTATCCTATCCCCTATCCTATTCAATCTCATATCCTATCCTATCCTCTATCATATCCTATCCTCTATCGTATCCTATATTCTATCGTATCTGTTTCGTATCTTTCCCTGCTTGGAAAGATTCGCGGAGAACTAAAAGGAATGCAACTAAATTCGCGAGGAAATTTAACGGATTGTGTATGAGAGTGTATGTGGAATGGTATGAAAGTATGCTGAGTGAAAGTGGAAAAAGCGGACTGTATGAATGAATTGAATGGAAGGCGGATTTGCAAATAAATTAACTGTATTTTCACACTGTAATGTTTCAGTTTGTCACAAAGGTTGAGAATTATAATAAATTGACTGATAAGCAATCGATCTCGAAAACTTTCTCTTCTTACGTAATCGCACAGCTGACTCGGAATTCAGAAAGAGAGCGAGTAACGGTTCTCTCTCGGTTTTATTACTTCGATCCTTCGGGAAGTTCGTCACGCGCAGATGTTTCCGGTTTTTCGTCGAGAACCTTCCAGAAGAATCGAGCCTGTTTTCCGCGAATCACGCTTGAGGGTTTTGCCCGCGCGAGCCTCGATTACAGACGCTGTTTGTCGGTGTTCTCGCGCGTGTTGCGGGACACTCTGTGATTGGCAGCCGCGCGGTTGAGCACGGTGAGGCGTTATGGCGTTCGCGCGCCAATCTCAAACAGTATCCTATCCTCTATCCTATCCTATCCTCTATCCTATCCTCTATCCTATCCTCTACCCTATCCTATCTTCTATCCTATCCTATTCTCTATCCTATCCTATCCTATGCACTATCGTATGCTCTATCCTATCCTATCCTCTATCCTATCCAGTCCCCTATCCTATCCTCTACCCTAGAATACTATGTATCCTATCCTATTCTCTATCCTATCCTATCCTATCCTCTATCCTATCCTATTCTCTATCCTACCCTATCCTCTATCCTATAATATCCTCTATCCCATCCTAATCTCTATCCTATCAATCCCCTATCCTATCCTCTATCCTATGAACTTCTCTATCCTATCCTATCCTCTACCATATCGTATCCTCTATCCTATCCTATCCTATATCCTATTCTATCCTCTATCTTATTTAATGCCCTATCCTATCCTCAATCCTATCCCATCCTCTATCCCATCCTATCCTCAATCCTATCCTATCCACTATGCTATCCTATCCTCTATCCTATAATATCCTCTATCCTATCCTATCCTCTATCCTATCCTATCCTCCATCCTATCCTATCCTCCACCCCATCCAATCCCCTATTCTATCCTCAATCCTATCCTATCCTCATTCCTATCCTATCCTCAATCCTATCGTATCCTCAATCCTATCCTATCCTCTATCCTATCCTATCCCCTATCCTATTCAATCTCATATCCTATCCTATCCTCTATCATATCCTATCCTCTATCGTATCCTATATTCTATCGTATCTGTTTCGTATCTTTCCCTGCTTGGAAAGATTCGCGGGGAACTAAAAGGAATGCAACTAAATTCGCGAGGAAATTTAACGGATTGTGTATGAGAGTGTATGTGGAATGGTATGAAAGTATGCTGAGTGAAAGTGGAAAAAGCGGACTGTATGAATGAATTGAATGGAAGGCGGATTTGCAAATAAATTAACTGTATTTTCACACTGTAATGTTTCAGTTTGTCACAAAGGTTGAGAATTATAATAAATTGACTGATAAGCAATCGATCTCGAAAACTTTCTCTTCTTACGTAATCGCACAGCTGACTCGGAATTCAGAAAGAGAGCGAGTAACGGTTCTCTCTCGGTTTTATTACTTCGATCCTTCGGGAAGTTCGTCACGCGCAGATGTTTCCGGTTTTTCGTCGAGAACCTTCCAGAAGAATCGAGCCTGTTTTCCGCGAATCACGCTTGAGGGTTTTGCCCGCGCGAGCCTCGATTACAGACGCTGTTTGTCGGTGTTCTCGCGCGTGTTGCGGGACACTCTGTGATTGGCAGCCGCGCGGTTGAGCACGGTGAGGCGTTATGGCGTTCGCGCGCCAATCTCAAACAGTATCCTATCCTCTATCCTATCCTATCCTCTATCCTATCCTCTATCCTATCCTCTACCCTATCCTATCTTCTATCCTATCCTATTCTCTATCCTATCCTATCCTATGCACTATCGTATGCTCTATCCTATCCTATCCTCTATCCTTTCCAGTCCCCTTTCCTATCCTCTACCCTAGAATACTATGTATCCTATCCTATTCTCTATCCTATCCTATCCTATCCTCTATCCTATCCTATTCTGCATCCTACCCTATCCTCTATCCTATAATATCCTCTATGCCATCCTAATCTCTATCCTATCAATCCCCTATCCTATCCTCTATCCTATGAACTTCTCTATCCTATCCTATCCTCTACCATATCGTATCCTCTATCCTATCCTATCCTATATCCTATTCTATCCTCTATCTTATTTAATGCCCCATCCTATCCTCAATCCTATCCCATCCTCTATCCCATCCTATCCTCAATCCTATCCTATCCACTATGCTATCCTATCCTCTATCCTATAATATCCTCTATCCTATCCTATCCTCTATCCTATCCTATCCTCCATCCTATCCTATCCTCCACCCCATCCAATCCCCTATTCTATCCTCAATCCTATCCTATCCTCATTCCTATCCTATCCTCAATCCTATCGTATCCTCTATCCTATAGTATCCTCTATCCTATCCTATCCTCTATCCTATACTCTGTCCTATCCTATCTTCTATCCTATCCTTTCCTCTATAATATAGTATCTTCTATCATATCCTCTCCTCAATCCTATCCTATCCTCTATCCTATTCTATCCTCTATCCTATCCTATCCTCAATCCAATCGTATACTCTATCCTATCCTATCCTCTATCGTATCCTATCCACTATCCTATCCTATCCTCAATCCTATCCTATCCTCTATCATATCCTATCTTCTATCCTATCCTATCCTCTATCCTATCCTATCCTCAATCCTATCCTATCCTCTATCATATCCTATCTTCTATCCTATCCTATCCTCTATCCTATCCTATCCTCTATCCTATCCAATCCCCTATCCTATCCTCTACCCTAGAATAGCATGTATCCTATCCTACACTCTATCCTATCCTATCCTCTTTCCTATCCAATTCTCTATCCTATCCTATCCTCTATCATATCCTATCCTCTATCCTATCCAATCCCCTATTCTATCCTCAATCCTATCCTATCCTCATTCCTATCCTATCCTCTATCCTATCCTATCCTCTATCCTATCGTATCCTCAATCCTATCCTATCCTCTATCGTATCCCATCCTGTATCCTATCCTCTAGCCTATCCTATCCTCTATCCTATTCAATCTCATATCCTATCCTATCCTCTATCATATCCTATCCTCTATCGAATCCTATCTTCTATCGTATCCTATCCTCTATCCTATCCAATCCTCTATCCTATCCTCTATCCTATCCTATTCTCTATCCTATCCTATCCTCTATCCTATCCTATCCTCTATCCTATCCTATCCTCTATCCTACCCTTTCCTGTATCCTATAATATCCTCTATCCTATCCTATCCTCTATCCTATCCAATAATCTATCCTATCCTATCGTGTATTATATACTATCCTTTTCCTATCCTCTATCATATCGTATCCTCTATCCTATCCTATCGTCTATCCTATTCTATCCTCTATCTTATTTAATCCCCTATTCTATCCTCAATCCTATCCTATCCTCATTCCTATCCTATCCTCAATCCTATCGTATCCTCTATCCTATAGTATCCTCTATCCTATCCTATCCTCTATCCTATACTCTGTCCTATCCTATCCTCTATCCTATCCTTTCCTCTATAATATCGTATCTTCTATCGTAGCCTATCCTCTTATCGTATCCTATCCTCTATCCTTTCCTTTCCTCTATAATATCGTATCTTCTATCGTATCCTATCCTCCATCCTATCCTATCCTCTATCCTATTCAATCTCATATCCTATCCTATCATCTACCCTATCCAATCCCCTATCCTATCCTCTACCCTAGAATACCATGTATCCTATCCTATTCTCTATCCTATCCTATCCTCTCCTCTATCCTATCCTATCCTCTATCCTATCCTATCCTCTATCCTATCCTATCCTCTATCCTATAATATCCTCTATCCTATCCTATCCTCTATCCTATCCTATCCTCTATACTATCCTATCCTCTATCTTATCCTGTCCTCAATCCTATCCTATCCTCTATCTTATCCTATCTTATCCACTATCGTATGCTCTATCCTAACCTATCCTCTATCCTATCCTATCCTCTATCCTATCCTATCCTCTATCCAATCCTATCCTCTATCCTATCCTATCCTCTATCCTATCCCATCATCAATCCTATCCTTTCGTCTATACTATCCTCTATCCTATCCTATCCTCTTACTTATCCTATCCTCTATCCTATCCTATCCTCTATCCTATCCGATCCTCTATCCTATCCTATCCTCTATCCTAGGCAATCCCATATCCTATCCTCTATCCTATCCTATCCTCTATCGTATCCTTTTTTCTATAATATCGTATGTTCTATCGTATCCTATCCTCTATCCTATCCTTTCCTCTATCCTATCCTCTATCCTATCCTATCCTCTATCCTATCCTTTCCTCTATCCTATCCTCTATCCAATCCTATCCTCTATCCTATCCTGGCCTCTATCCTATCTTATCACCTATCGTATCATATCCTCTATCCTATCCTATCCTCTATCCTATCCTATCCTCTATCCTATCCTATCCTCTATCCAATCTTATCCTCTGTCCTATCCTATCCTCTATCCTATCCTATCCTCTATCCTATCCTATCCTCTATCCTATCCTTTCCTCTATCCTATCCTCTATCCAATCCTATCCTCTATCCTATCCTGGCCTCTATCCTATCTTATCACCTATCCTATCATATCCTCTATCCTATCCTATCCTCTATCCTATCCTATCCTCTATCCTATCCTATCCTCTATCCAATCTTATCCTCTGTCCTATCCTATCCTCTATCCTATCCTATCCTCTATGCTATCCTATCCTCTATCCTATCCTATGCTCTTACTAATCCTATCCTCTATCCTATCCTATCCTCTATCCTATCCTATCCTCTATCCTATCTTATCCTCTATCCTATCCTATCCTCTATCCAATCTTATTCTCTGTCCTATCCTATCCTCTATCCTATCCTATCTTCTATCCTATCCTATCCTCTATCCTAACCTATCCTCTATCCTATCCTATCCTCTATCCTATCCTATCCACTATTCTATCCTATCCACTATCGTATCCTATAATCTATCCAATCTTATCCTCTATCCTATCCCATCCTCAATCCTATCCTTTCCTCTATCCTATTCTCTATCCTATCCTATCCTCTTACTTATCCTATAATCTATCATATCCAATCCCCTATCCTATCCTCTATCCTATCCTATCCTATCCTATCCTCTATCCTATCCTACCCTCTATCCTATCCTATCCTCTATCCTATCCTATCCTCTATCCTATCCTATCCTCTTACTTATCCTATCCTCTATCCTATCCTATCCTCTATCCTATCCTATCCTCTATCCTATCATATCCTCTATCCTATCCTATCCTCTATCCTATCCTATCCTCTATCCTATCCTATCCTCTATCCTATCCCATCATCAATCCTATCCTTTCTTCTATACTATCCTCTATCCTATCCTATCCTCTTACTTAGCCTATCCTCTATCCTATCCAATCCCCTATCCTTTCCTCTATCCTATCCTATCCTATCCTATCCTCTATCCTATCCTATCCTCTATCCTATCCTATCCACTATCCTATCCTATCCTCTATCCTATAATATCCTCTATCCTATCCTATCCTCTATCCTATCCTATCCTCCATCCTATCCTATCCTCCATCCTATCCAATCCCCTATTCTATCCTCAATCCTATCCTATCCTCATTCCTATCCTATCCTCAATCCTATCGTATCCTCTATCCTATAGTATCCTCTATCCTATCCTATCCTCTCCTCTATCCTATCCTATCCTCTATCCTATCCTATCCTCTATCCAATCTTATCCTCTGTCCTATCCTATCCTCTATCCTATCCTATCCTCTATGCTATCCTATCCTCTATCCTATCCTATGCTCTTACTAATCCTATCCTCCATTATATCCTATCCTCTATCCTATCCTATCCTCTATCCTATCCTATCCTCTATCCTATCCTATCCTCTATCCTATCCTATCCTCTATCCTATCCTATCCTCTATCCTATCCTATCCTCTATCCTATCCTATCCTCTATCCTATCCTATCCTCTATCCTATCCTATCCTCTATCCTATCCTATCCTCTATCCTATCCTATCCTCTATAATATACTATCCTCTATCCAATCCTATCCTCTATCCTATCCTATCCTCTATCCTATACTATCCTCTATCCAATCTTATCCTCTTTCCTATCCGATCCTCTATCCAATCCTCTCCTCTATCCTATCCTATCCTCTATCCTATCCTATTCTCTATCATATCCTATCCTCTATCCTATCCCATCCTCAATCCTATCCTTTCCTCTATCAAATCCTCTATCCTATCCTATCCTCTTACTTATCCTATCCTCTATCCTATCCAATCCCCTATCCTATCCTATCCTATCCTATCCTCTATCCTATCCTATCTTCTATCCTATCCTATCCTCTATCCTATCCTATCCTCTATCCTATCCTATCCTCTTACTTATCCTATCCTCTATCCTATCCTATCCTCTATCCTATCCTATCTGCTATCCTATCCTATCCTCTATCCTATCCTATCCTCTATCCTATCCTATCCTCTATCCTATCCCATCATCAATCCTATCCTTTCGTCTATACTATCCTCTATCCTATCCTATCCTCTTACTTATCCTATCCTCTATCCTATCCAATCCCCTATCATATCCTCTATCCTATTCTATCCTCTACCCTATAATACCATGTATCCTATCCTATTCTCTATCCTATCCTATCCTCTATCGTATACTCTATCCGATCCTATCAACTATCCTATCCTATCCTCTATCCTATCCTATACTCTATCCTATCCTATCTGCTATCCTATCCTATCCTCTATCCTAACCTATCCTCTATACTATCCTATCCTCTATCCTATCCTATCCTCTATCCAATCCTATCCTCTATCCTATCCTATCCTCTATCCTATGTTATCACCTATCCTATCCTATCATAGTTCCTATCCTATCCTCTATCCTATCCTATCCTCTATCCTATCCTATCCTCTATCCAATCTTATCCTCTGTCCTATCCTATCCTCTATCCTATCCTATCCTCTATTCTATCCTATCCTCTATCCTATCCTATGCTCTTACTAATCCTATCCTCCATTATATCATATCCTCTATCCTATCCTATCCTCTATCCTATCCTATCCTCTATCCTATCCTATCCTCTATCCTATCCTATCCTCTATCATATACTATCCTCTATCCAATCCTATCCTCTATCCTATCCTATCCTCTATCCTATCCTATCCTCTATCCAATCCTATCCTCTATCCTATCCTATCCTCTATCCTATCCCATCATCAATCCTATCCTTTCGTCTATACTATCCTCTATCCTATCCTATCCTCTTACTTATCCTATCCTCTATCCTATCCTATCCTCTATCCTATCCCATACTCTATCCTATCCTATCCTCTATCCTAGGCAATCCCATATCCTATCCTCTATCCTATCCTATCCTCTATCGTATCCTTTTTTCTATAATATCGTATGTTCTATCGTATCCTATCCTCTATCCTATCCTTTCCTCTATCCTATCCTATCCTCTATCCAATCCTATCCTCTATCCTATCCTATCCTCTATCCTATCCCATCATCAATCCTATCCTTTCGTCTGTACTATCCTCTATCCTATCCTATCCTCTTACTTATCCTATCCTCTATCCTATCCTATCCTCTATCCTATCCCATACTCTATCCTATCCTATCCTCTATCCTAGGCAATCCCATATCCTATCCTCTATCCTATCCTATCCTCTATCGTATCCTTTTTTCTATAATATCGTATGTTCTATCGTATCCTATCCTCTATCCTATCCTTTCCTCTATCCTATCCTATCCTCTATCCAATCCTATCCTCTATCCTATCCTATCCTCTATCCTATCCCATCATCAATCCTATCCTTTCGTCTATACTATCCTCTATCCTATCCTATCCTCTTACTTATCCTATCCTCTATCCTATCCTATCCTCTATCCTATCCCATACTCTATCCTATCCTATCCTCTATCCTAGGCAATCCCATATCCTATCCTCTATCCTATCCTATCCTCTATCGTATCCTTTTTTCTATAATATCGTATGTTCTATCGTATCCTATCCTCTATCCTATCCTTTCCTCTATCCTATCCTCTATCCAATCCTATCCTCCATCCTATCCTGGCCTCTATCCTATCTTATCACCTATCCTATCATATCCTCTATCCTATCCTATCCTCTATCCTATCCTATCCTCTATCCTATCCTATCCTCTATCCAAACTTATCCTCTGTCCTATCCTATCCTCTATCCTATCCTATCCTCTATGCTATCCTATCCTCTATCCTATCCTATGCTCTTACTAATCCTATCCTCTATTATATCCTATCCTCTATCCTATCCTATCCTCTTACTTATCCTATCCTCTATCCTATCCTATACTCTATCCTATCCTATCCTCTATTCTATCCTATCCTCTACCCTATCCAATCCTCTATCCTATCCTCTATCCTGTATCTTATCCAATCCCCTATCCTATCCTCTATCCTATTCTATCCTCTACCCTATAATACCATGTATCCTATCCTATTCTCTATCCTATCCTATCCTCTATCGTATACTCTATCCTATCCTATCCTCTATCCTATCCTATCCTCTATCCTATCCTATCCTCTATCCTATCCTATCCTCTATCCTATCCTATCCTCTATCCTATCCTATCCTCTATAATATACTATCCTCTATCCAATCCTATCCTCTATCCTATCCTATCCTCTATCCTATACTATCCTCTATCCAATCTTATCCTCTTTCCTATCCGATCCTCTATCCAATCCTCTCCTCTATCCTATCCTATCCTCTATCCTATCCTATTCTCTATCATATCCTATCCGCTATCCTATCCCATCCTCAATCCTATCCTTTCCTCTATCAAATCCTCTATCCTATCCTATCCTCTTACTTATCCTATCCTCTATCCTATCCAATCCCCTATCCTATCCTCTATCCTATCCAATCCCCTATCCTATCCTCTATCCTATCCTATCCTATCCTATCCTCTATCCTATCCTATCTTCTATCCTATCCTATCCTCTATCCTATCCTATCCTCTATCCTATCCTATCCTCTTACTTATCCTATCCTCTATCCTATCCTATCCTCTATCCTATCCTATCTGCTATCCTATCCTATCCTCTATCCTATCCTATCCTCTATCATATCCTATCCTCTATCCTATCCCATCATCAATCCTATCCTTTCGTCTATACTATCCTCTATCCTATCCTATCCTCTTACTTATCCTATCCTCTATCCTATCCAATCCCCTATCCTATCCTCTATCCTATTCTATCCTCTACCCTATAATACCATGTATCCTATCCTATTCTCTATCCTATCCTATCCTCTATCGTATACTCTATCCGATCCTATCAACTATCCTATCCTATCCTCTATCCTATCCTATACTCTATCCTATCCTATCTGCTATCCTATCCTATCCTCTATCCTAACCTATCCTCTATACTATCCTATCCTCTATCCTATCCTATCCTCTATCCAATCCTATCCTCTATCCTATCCTATCCTCTATCCTATGTTATCACCTATCCTATCCTATCATATATCCTATCCTATCCTCTATCCTATCCTATCCTCTATCCTATCCTATCCTCTATCCAATCTTATCCTCTGTCCTATCCTATCCTCTATCCTATCCTATCCTCTATTCTATCCTATCCTCTATCATATCCTATGCTCTTACTAATCCTATCCTCCATTATATCCTATCCTCTATCCTATCCTATCCTCTATCCTATCCTATCCTCTATCCTATCCTATCCTCTATCCTATCCTATCCTCTATCCTATCCTATCCTCTATCATATACTATCCTCTATCCAATCCTATCCTCTATCCTATCCTATCCTCTATCCTATCCTATCCTCTATCCAATCCTATCCTCTATCCTATCCTATCCTCTATCCTATCCCATCATCAATCCTATCCTTTCGTCTATATTATCCTCTATCCTATCCTATCCTCTTACTTATCCTATCCTCTATCCTATCCTATCCTCTATCCTATCCCATACTCTATCCTATCCTATCCTCTATCCTAGGCAATCCCATATCCTATCCTCTATCCTATCCTATCCTCTATCGTATCCTTTTTTCTATAATATCGTATGTTCTATCGTATCCTATCCTCTATCCTATCCTTTCCTCTATCCTATCCTATCCTCTATCCAATCCTATCCTCTATCCTATCCTATCCTCTATCCTATCCCATCATCAATCCTATCCTTTCGTCTATACTATCCTCTATCCTATCCTATCCTCTTACTTATCCTATCCTCTATCCTATCCTATCCTCTATCCTATCCCATACTCTATCCTATCCTATCCTCTATCCTAGGCAATCCCATATCATATCCTCTATCCTATCCTATCCTCTATCGTATCCTTTTTTCTATAATATCGTATGTTCTATCGTATCCTATCCTCTATCCTATCCTTTCCTCTATCCTATCCTCTATCCAATCCTATCCTCCATCCTATCCTGGCCTCTATCCTATCTTATCACCTATCCTATCATATCCTCTATCCTATCCTATCCTCTATCCTATCCTATCCTCTATCCTATCCTATCCTCTATCCAAACTTATGCTCTGTCCTATCCTATCCTCTATCCTATCCTATCCTCTATGCTATCCTATCCTCTATCCTATCCTATGCTCTTACTAATCCTATCCTCTATTATATCCTATCCTCTATCCTATCCTATCCTCTTACTTATCCTATCCTCTATCCTATCCTATACTCTATCCTATCCTATCCTCTATCCTATCCTATCCTCTACCCTATCCAATCCTCTATCCTATCCTCTATCCTGTATCTTATCCAATCCCCTATCCTATCCTCTATCCTATTCTATCCTCTACCCTATAATACCATGTATCCTATCCTATTCTCTATCCTATCCTATCCTCTATCGTATACTCTATCCTATCCTATCAACTATCCTATCCTATCCTCTATCCTATCCTATACTCTATCCTATCCTATCTGCTATCCTATCCTATCCTCTATCCTATCCTATCCTCTATCCTATCCTATGCTCTATCCTATCCTATCCTCTATCCTATCCTATCCTCTATCCTATCCTATCCTCTATCCTATCCTATCCTGTATCGTATCCTATCCTCTATCCTATCCAATCCCATATCGTATCCTCTATCCTATCATATCATCTATCCTATCCTATCCTCTATGCTATCCTATCCTCTATTCTATCCTATCCTCTATCCTATCCTCTATCCTATCCTATCCTCCATCCAATCCTATCCTCTATCCTATCCTATCCTCTATCCTATCCTATCCTCTATCCTATTCTATCCTCTATCCTATCCAAACCTATATCCTATTCTCTATCCTATCCTATCCTCTATCCTATCCTATCCTCTATCCTATCCTATCCTCTATCCTATCCTTTCCTCTATCCTATCCTATCCTCTATCCTATTCTATCCTCTATCCTATCCTATCCTCAATCCTATCCTATCCTCTATCCTATCCTATCCTCTATCCTATCCTATCCTCTATCCTATCCTATCCTCTATCCTATCCAGTCCCGTATCCTATCCTCTATCATATCCTATCCTCTTTACTATAATATCATCTACCCTATCCTATCCTATCATCTATACTATCCTATCCTCTATCCTATCCTATCCTCTATCCTATCCAATCCTCTATCCTATCCTATCCTCTATCCAATCCTATCCTCTATCCTATCCTATCATATCCTCTATCCTATCCTATCCTCTATCCTATCCTATGCTCTATCCTATCCTATCCTCTATCCTATCCTATCCTCTATCCTATCCTATCCTGTATCCTATCCTATCCTCTATCCTATCCAATCCCCTATCCTGTCCTCTATCCTATCCTATACTCTATCATATCCTAACATCTATCCTATCTTATCCTCTATCCTATCATATCCTCTATCCTATCCTATCCTGTATCCTATCCTATCCTCTATTCTATCCAATCCCCTATCCTATCATATCCTCTATCCTATCCTATCCTCTATCGTATCGTATCCTCTATCCTATCCTATCCTGTATCCTATCCTATCCTCTATCCTATCCAATCCTATATCCTATTCTCTATCCTATCCTATCCTCTATGCTATCCTATCCTCTATCGTATCCTATCCTCTATCCTATCCAATCCCATATCGTATCCTATATCCTATTCTATCCTCAATCCTATCCAATCCTATATCCTATTCTCTATCCTATCCTATCCTCTATCCTATCCTATCCTCTATCGTATCCTATCCTCTATCCTATCCAATCCCATATCGTATCCTCTATCCTATCATATCCTCTATCCTATCCTATCCTCTATGCTATCCTATCCTCTATTCTATCCTATCCTCTATCGTATCCTATCCTCTATCCTATCCAATGCTATATCGTATCCTCTATCCTAACATATCCTCTATCCTATCCTATTCTCTATCCTATCCTATCCTCTATCCTATCCTATCCTCTATCGTATCCTATCCTCTATCCTATCCAATCCCATATCGTATCCTATCCTCTATCCTATCATATCCTCTATCCTATCCTATCCTGTATCCTATCCTATCCTCTATCCTATCCTCTATCCTATCCTATCCTCTATCCTATCCTATCCTATATCCTATCCTATCCTCTATCCTATCCAATCCCCTATCCTCTCCTCTATCCTATCCTATACTCTATCCTATTCTACACTCTATCCTATCCTTTCCGCTATCCTATCCTATCCTCTATCCTATATTATCCTCTATCGTATCCTATCGTCTATCCTATCCACTCCTACATCGTATCCTCTAGCCTATCCTATCCTCTATCCTATCCTATCCTCTATCATATCCTATCCTCTATCCTATCCTATCCTCTATCCTACCCTATCCTCTATCCTATCCTATCCTCTATCCTATCCTATCCTCTATCCTATCCTATCCTCTATCCTATCCTTTCCTCTATCCTATCCTATCCTCTATCCTATTCTATCCTCTATCCTATCCTATCCTCTATCCTATCCTATCCTCTATCCTATCCTATCCTCTATCCTATCCTATCCTCTATCCTATCCTATCCTCTATCCTATCCTATCCTCTATCCTATCCTATCCTCTATCCTATCCAGTCCCGTATCCTATCCTCTATCATATCCTATCCTCTTTACTATAATATCATCTACCCTATCCTATCCTATCATCTATACTATCCTATCCTCTATCCTATCCTATCCTCTATCCTATCCAATCCTCTATCCTATCCTATCCTCTATCCAATCCTATCATATCCTCTATCCTATCCTATCCTCTATCCTATCCTATCCTATATCCTATCCTATCCTCTATCCTATCCAATCCCCTATCCTCTCCTCTATCCTATCCTATACTCTATCCTATTCTACACTCTATCCTATCCTTACCGCTATCCTATCCTATCCTCTATCCTATCCTATCCTCTATCGTATCCTATCCTCTATCCTATCCACTCCTACATCGTATCCTCTAGCCTATCCTATCCTCTATCCTATCCTATCCTCTATCCTATCCTATCCTCTATCCTATCCTATCCTCTATCCCACCCTATCCTCTATCCTATCCTATCCTCTATCCTATCCTATCCTCTATCCTATCCTATCCTTTCCTCTATCCTATCCTATCCTCTATCCTATTCTGTCCTCTATCCTATCCTATCCTCTATCCTATCCTATCCTCTATCCTATCCTATCCTCTATCCTATCCTATCCTGTATCGTATCCTATCCTCTATCCTATCCAATCCCATATCGTATCCTCTATCCTATCATATCCTCTATCCTATCCTATCCTCTATGCTATCCTATCCTCTATTCTATCCTATCCTCTATCCTATCCTCTATCCTATCCTATCCTCCATCCAATCCTATCCTCTATCCTATCCTATCCTCTATCCTATCCTATCCTCTATCCTATTCTATCCTCTATCCTATCCAAACCTATATCCTATTCTCTATCCTATCCTATCCTCTATCCTATCCTATCCTCTATCCTATCCTATCCTCTATCCTATCCTTTCCTCTATCCTATCCTATCCTCTATCCTATTCTATCCTCTATCCTATCCTATCCTCAATCCTATCCTATCCTATCCTCTATCCTATCCTATCTTCTATCCTATCCTATCCTCTATCCTATCCTATCCTCTATCCTATCCAGTCCCGTATCCTATCCTCTATCATATCCTATCCTCTTTACTATAATATCATCTACCCTATCCTATCCTATCCTCTATACTATCCTATCCTCTATCCTATCCTATCCTCTATCCTATCCAATCCACTATCCTATCCTATCCTCTATCCAATCCTATCCTCTATCCTATCCTATCATATCCTCTATCCTATCCTATCCTCTATCCTATCCTATGCTCTATCCTATCCTATCCTCTATCCTATCCTATCCTCTATCCTATCCTATCCTCTATCCTATCCTATCCTGTATCGTATCCTATCCTCTATCCTATCCAATCCCATATCGTATCCTCTATCCTATCATATCCTCTATCCTATCCTATCCTCTATGCTATCCTATCCTCTATTCTATCCTATCCTCTATCCTATCCTCTATCCTATCCTATCCTCCATCCAATCCTATCCTCTATCCTATCCTATCCTCTATCCTATCCTATCCTCTATCCTATTCTATCCTCTATCCTATCCAAACCTATATCCTATTCTCTATCCTATCCTATCCTCTATCCTATCCTATCCTCTATCCTATCCTATCCTCTATCCTATCCTTTCCTCTATCCTATCCTATCCTCTATCCTATTCTATCCTCTATCCTATCCTATCCTCAATCCTATCCTATCCTATCCTCTATCCTATCCTATCCTCTATCCTATCCTATCCTCTATCCTATCCTATCCTCTATCCTATCCTATCCTCTATCCTATCCTATCCTCTATCCTATCCAGTCCCGTATCCTATCCTCTATCATATCCTATCCTCTTTACTATAATATCATCTACCCTATCCTATCCTATCCTCTATACTATCCTATCCTCTATCCTATCCTATCCTCTATCCTATCCAATCCTCTATCCTATCCTATCCTCTATCCAATCCTATCCTCTATCCTATCCTATCATATCCTCTATCCTATCCTATCCTCTATCCTATCCTATGCTCTATCCTATCCTATCCTCTATCCTATCCTATCCTCTATCCTATCCTATCCTCTATCCTATCCTATCCTGTATCCTATCGTATCCTCTATCCTATCCAATCCCCTATCCTGTCCTCTATCCTATCCTATACTCTATCATATCCTAACATCTATCCTATCTTATCCTCTATCCTATCATATCCTCTATCCTATCCTATCCTGTATCCTATCCTATCCTCTATTCTATCCAATCCCCTATCCTATCATATCCTCTATCCTATCCTATCCTCTATCCTATCCTTTCCTCTATCCTATCCTATCCTCTATCCTATTCTATCCTCTATCCTATCCTATCCTCTATCCTATCCTATCCTCTATCCAATCCTATCCTCTATCCTATCCTATCATATCCTCTATCCTATCCTATCCTCTATCCTATCCTATGCTCTATCCTATCCTATCCTCTATCCTATTCTATCCTCTATCCTATCCAAACCTATATCCTATTCTCTATCCTATCCTATCCTCTATCCTATCCTATCCTATCCTCTATCCTATCCTATCCTCTATCCTATCCTTTCCTCTATCCTATCCTATCCTCTATCCTATTCTATCCTCTATCCTATCCTATCCTCAATCCTATCCTATCCTATCCTCTATCCTATCCTATCCTCTATCCTATCCTATCCTCTATCCTATCCTATCCTCTATCCTATCCTACCCTCTATCCTATCCAGTCCCGTATCCTATCCTCTATCATATCCTATCCTCTTTACTATAATATCATCTACCCTATCCTATCCTATCCTCTATACTATCCTATCCTCTATCCTATCCTATCCTCTATCCTATCCAATCCTCTATCCTATCCTATCCTCTATCCAATCCTATCCTCTATCCTATCCTATCATATCCTCTATCCTATCCTATCCTCTATCCTATCCTATGCTCTATCCTATCCTATCCTCTATCCTATCCTATCCTCTATCCTATCCTATCCTCTATCCTATCCTATCCTGTATCCTATCGTATCCTCTATCCTATCCAATCCCCTATCCTGTCCTCTATCCTATCCTATACTCTATCATATCCTAACATCTATCCTATCTTATCCTCTATCCTATCATATCCTCTATCCTATCCTATCCTGTATCCTATCCTATCCTCTATTCTATCCAATCCCCTATCCTATCATATCCTCTATCCTATCCTATCCTCTATCGTATCGTATCCTCTATCCTATCCTATCCTGTATCCTATCCTATCCTCTATCCTATCCAATCCTATATCCTATTCTCTATCCTATCCTATCCTCTATCCTATCCTATCCTCAATCCTATCCTATCCTCTATCCTATCCTATCCTCTATCCTATCCTATCCTCTATCCTATCCTATCCTCTATCCTATCCAGTCCCGTATCCTATCCTCTATCATATCCTATCCTCTTTACTATAATATCATCTACCCTATCCTATCCTATCCTCTATACTATCCTATCCTCTATCCTATCCTATCCTCTATCCTATTCTATCCTCTATCCTATCCAAACCTATATCCTATTCTCTATCCTATCCTATCCTCTATCCTATCCTATCCTCTATCCTATCCTATCCTCTATCCTATCCTTTCCTCTATCCTATCCTATCCTCTATCCTATTCTATCCTCTATCCTATCCTATCCTCAATCCTATCCTATCCTATCCTCTATCCTATCCTATCCTCTATCCTATCCTATCCTCTATCCTATCCTATCCTCTATCCTATCCTATCCTCTATCCTATCCAGTCCCGTATCCTATCCTCTATCATATCCTATCCTCATTACTATAATATCATCTACCCTATCCTATCCTATCCTCTATACTATCCTATCCTCTATCCTATCCTATCCTCTATCCTATCCAATCCTCTATCCTATCCTATCCTCTATCCAATCCTATCCTCTATCCTATCCTATCATATCCTCTATCCTATCCTATCCTCTATCCTATCCTATGCTCTATCCTATCCTATCCTCTATCCTATCCTATCCTCTATCCTATCCTATCCTCTATCCTATCCTATCCTGTATCCTATCGTATCCTCTATCCTATCCAATCCCCTATCCTGTCCTCTATCCTATCCTATACTCTATCATATCCTAACATCTATCCTATCTTATCCTCTATCCTATCATATCCTCTATCCTATCCTATCCTGTATCCTATCCTATCCTCTATTCTATCCAATCCCCTATCCTATCATATCCTCTATCCTATCCTATCCTCTATCCTATCCTTTCCTCTATCCTATCCTATCCTCTATCCTATTCTATCCTCTATCCTATCCTATCCTCTATCCTATCCTATCCTCTATCCAATCCTATCCTCTATCCTATCCTATCATATCCTCTATCCTATCCTATCCTCTATCCTATCCTATGCTCTATCCTATCCTATCCTCTATCCTATTCTATCCTCTATCCTATCCAAACCTATATCCTATTCTCTATCCTATCCTATCCTCTATCCTATCCTATCCTATCCTCTATCCTATCCTATCCTCTATCCTATCCTTTCCTCTATCCTATCCTATCCTCTATCCTATTCTATCCTCTATCCTATCCTATCCTCAATCCTATCCTATCCTATCCTCTATCCTATCCTATCCTCTATCCTATCCTATCCTCTATCCTATCCTATCCTCTATCCTATCCTACCCTCTATCCTATCCAGTCCCGTATCCTATCCTCTATCATATCCTATCCTCTTTACTATAATATCATCTACCCTATCCTATCCTATCCTCTATACTATCCTATCCTCTATCCTATCCTATCCTCTATCCTATCCAATCCTCTATCCTATCCTATCCTCTATCCAATCCTATCCTCTATCCTATCCTATCATATCCTCTATCCTATCCTATCCTCTATCCTATCCTATGCTCTATCCTATCCTATCCTCTATCCTATCCTATCCTCTATCCTATCCTATCCTCTATCCTATCCTATCCTGTATCCTATCGTATCCTCTATCCTATCCAATCCCCTATCCTGTCCTCTATCCTATCCTATACTCTATCATATCCTAACATCTATCCTATCTTATCCTCTATCCTATCATATCCTCTATCCTATCCTATCCTGTATCCTATCCTATCCTCTATTCTATCCAATCCCCTATCCTATCATATCCTCTATCCTATCCTATCCTCTATCGTATCGTATCCTCTATCCTATCCTATCCTGTATCCTATCCTATCCTCTATCCTATCCAATCCTATATCCTATTCTCTATCCTATCCTATCCTCTATCCTATCCTATCCTCAATCCTATCCTATCCTCTATCCTATCCTATCCTCTATCCTATCCTATCCTCTATCCTATCCTATCCTCTATCCTATCCAGTCCCGTATCCTATCCTCTATCATATCCTATCCTCTTTACTATAATATCATCTACCCTATCCTATCCTATCCTCTATACTATCCTATCCTCTATCCTATCCTATCCTCTATCCTATCCAATCCTCTATCCTATCCTATCCTCTATCCAATCCTATCCTCTATCCTATCCTATCATATCCTCTATCCTATCCTATCCTCTATCCTATCCTATGCTCTATCCTATCCTATCCTCTATCCTATCCTATCCTCTATCCTATCCAATCCCATATCGTATCCTCTATCCTATCATATCCTCTATCCTATCCTATCCTCTATGCTATCCTATCCTCTATTCTATCCTATCCTCTATCGTATCCTATCCTCTATCCTATCCAATGCTATATCGCATCCTCTATCCTATCCTATCCTCTATCCTATCCTATCCTCTATCCTATCCTATCCTCTATCCTATCCAGTCCTCTATCCTATCCTCTATCATATCCTATCCTCTTTACTATAATATCATCTATCCTATCCTATCCTATCCTCTATCCTTTCCTATCCTCTATCCTCTATCCTATCCTATCCTCTATCCTATCCTATCCTCTATCCTATCCTATCCTCTATCCTATCCTATCCTCTATCCTATCCTATCCTCTATCCTATCCTATCCTCTATCCTATCCTATCCTCTATCCAATCCTATCCTCTATCCTATCCTATCATATCCTCTATCCTACCCTATCCTCTATCCTATCCTATGCTCTATCCTATCCTATCCTCTATCCTATCCTATCCTCTATCATATCCTATACTCTATCCTCTCCTATCCTCTATCCTATTCTATCCTCTATCCTATCCAATCCTATATCCTATCCTCTATCCTATCCTATCCTCTATCCTATTCTATCCTCTATCCTATCCAATCCTATATCCTATCCTATCCTCTATCATATCCTATCCTCTATCGTATCCTATCCTCTATCCTATCCAAACCCATATCGTATCCTCTATCCTAACATATCCTCTATCCTATCCTATCCTCTATCCTATCCTATCCTCTATCCTATCCTATCCTCTATCCTATCCAGTCCCGTACCCTATCCTCTATCATATCCTATCCTCTTTACTATAATATCATCTATCCTATCCTATCCTATCCTCTATCCTATCCTCTATCCTATTCTATCTTCTATCCTATCCTATCCTCTATCCTATCCTATCCTCTATCCTATCATATCCTCTATCCTATCATATCCTCTATCCTATCCTATCCTCTATCATATCCTATCCTCTACCCTATCCTATCCTCTATCATATCCTATCCTCTATCCTATTCTATCCTCTATCCTATCCTATCCTCTATCCTATCCTATCCTCTATCCTATCATATCCTCTATCCTATCATATCCTCTATCCTATCCTATCCTCTATCATATCCTATCCTCTACCCTATCCTATCCTCTATCATATCCTATCCTCTATCCTATCCTATCCTCTATCTTATTCTATCCTCTATCCTATCCAATCCTATATCCTATTCTCTATCCTATCCTATCCTCTATCCTATCCTATCCTCTATCGTATCCTATCCTCTATCCTATCCAATCCCATATCGTATCCTCTATCCTATCATATCCTCTATCCTATCCTATCCTCTATCCTATCCTATCCTCTATTCTATCCTATCCTCTATCGTATCCTATCCTCTATCCTATCCAATCCTATATCGTATACTCTATCCTATCCTATCCTCTATCCTATCCAGTCCCCTATCCTATCCTCTATCATATCTTATCCTCTTTACTATAATATCATCTACCCTATCCTATCCTATCCTCTATCCTATCCTATCCTCTATCCTATCCTATCCTCTATCCTATCCTATCCTCTATCCTATCCTATCCTCTATCCAATCCTATCCTCTATCCTATCGTATCATATCCTCTATCCTATCCTATCCTCTATCCTATCCTATCCTCTATACTATTGTATCTTCTACCCTACCCTATTCTCTATCCTATCCAATCCAATCCCCTATCCTATCCTCAATCCTATCGAATCCTCTATCCTATCCTATCCTCTATGCTAACCTGTCCTCTACCCTATCCTATCCTCTATTCTATCCTATCCTCTATCCTATCATATCCTCTATCCTATCCTATCCTCTATCCTATCCTGTCCTCTATCCTATCATATCCTCTATCCTATCCAATCCTATATCCTATTCTCTATCCTATCCTATCCTCTATCCAATCCTATCCTCTATCGTATCCTATCCTCTATCCTATGCAATCCCATATCGTATCCTATATCCTATTCTATCCTCTATCCTATCCAATCCTATATCCTATTCTCTATCCTATCCTATCCTCTATCCTATCCTATCTTCTATCGTATCCTATCCTCTATCCTATCCAATCCCATATCGTATCCTCTATCCTATCATATCCTCTATCCTATCCTATCCTCTATGCTATCCTATCCTCTATTCTATCCTATCCTCTATCGTATCCTATCCTCTATCCTATCCAATGCTATATCGCATCCTCTATCCTATCCTATCCTCTATCCTATCCTATCCTCTATCCTATCCAGTCCTCTATCCTGTCCTCTATCATATCCTATCCTCTTTACTATAATATCATCTATCCTATCCTATCCTATCCTCTATCCTTTCCTATCCTCTATCCTATCCTATCCTCTATCCTATCCTATCCTCTATCCTATCCTATCCTCTATCCTATCCTATCATATCCTCTATCCTATCCTATCCTCTATCCTATCCTATGCTCTATAATATCCTATCCTCTATCCTATCCTATCCTCTATCCTATCCTATCATGTCCTCTATCCTATCCTATCCTATATCCTATCCTATCCTCTATACTATTGTATCCTCTATCCTACCCTATTCTCTATCCTATCCTATCCAATCCCCTATCCTATCCTCTATCCTATCCTATCCTCAATCCTATCGAATCCTCTATACTATCCTATCCTCTATCCTATCCTATCCTCTATCCTATCCTATCCTCTATCCTATCCTATCGTCTATCCTATCATATCCTCTATCCTATCCTATCCTGTACCCAATCCTATCCTCTATTCTATCCAATTCCCTATCCTATCCTGTATCCTATCCTATCCTCTATCCTATCCTATCCTCTATCGTATCCTATCCTCTATCCTATCCTATCCTCTATCCTATCCTATCCTCTAGCCTATCCTATCCTCTATCCTATCCTATCCTCTATCCTATCCTATCCTCTATCCTATCCTATCCTCTATCCTATCCTATCCTCTATCCTATCGTATCCTCTAGCCTATCCTATCCTGTATCCTATCCTATCCTCTATCCTATCCTATCCTCTATCCTATCCTATCCTCTATCCTATCCTATCCTCTATCCTATCCTATCCTCTATCCTATCCTATCCTCTATCCTATCCTATCCTCTATCCTATCCTATCCTCTATCCTATCCTATCCTCTATCCTATCCTATCCTCTATCCTATCCTATCCTCTATCCTATCCAATCCTCTATCCTATCCTATCCTCTATCCAATCCTATCCTCTATCCTATCCTATCATATCCTCTATCCTATCCTATCCTCTATCCTATCCTATGCTCTATCCTATCCTATCCTCTATCCTATCCTATCCTCTATCCTATCCTATCCTCTATCCTATCCTATCCTCTATCCTATCCTATCCTGTATCCTATCGTATCCTCTATCCTATCCAATCCCCTATCCTGTCCTCTATCCTATCCTATACTCTATCATATCCTAACATCTATCCTATCTTATCCTCTATCCTATCATATCCTCTATCCTATCCTATCCTGTATCCTATCCTATCCTCTATTCTATCCAATCCCCTATCCTATCATATCCTCTATCCTATCCTATCCTCTATCGTATCGTATCCTCTATCCTATCCTATCCTGTATCCTATCCTATCCTCTATCCTATCCAATCCTATATCCTATTCTCTATCCTATCCTATCCTCTATCCTATCCTATCCTCTATCCTATCCAGTCCCGTATCCTATCCTCTATCATATCCTATCCTCTTTACTATAATATCATCTACCCTATCCTATCCTATCCTCTATACTATCCTATCCTCTATCCTATCCTATCCTCTATCCTATCCAATTCTCTATCCTATCCTATCCTCTATCCAATCCTATCCTCTATCCTATCCTATCATATCCTCTATCCTATCCTATCCTCTATCCTATCCTATGCTCTATCCTATCCTATCCTCTATCCTATCCTATCCTCTATCCTATCCAATCCCATATCGTATCCTCTATCCTATCATATCCTCTATCCTATCCTATCCTCTATGCTATCCTATCCTCTATTCTATCCTATCCTCTATCGTATCCTATCCTCTATCCTATCCAATGCTATATCGCATCCTCTATCCTATCCTATCCTCTATCCTATCCTATCCTCTATCCTATCCAGTCCTCTATCCTATCCTCTATCATATCCTATCCTCTTTACTATAATATCATCTATCCTATCCTATCCTATCCTCTATCCTTTCCTATCCTCTATCCTCTATCCTATCCTATCCTCTATCCTATCCTATCCTCTATCCTATCCTATCCTCTATCCTATCCTATCCTCTATCCTATCCTATCCTCTATTCTATCCTATCCTCTATCCTATCCTATCCTCTATCCAATCCTATCCTCTATCCTATCCTATCATATCCTCTATCCTACCCTATCCTCTATCCTATCCTATGCTCTATCCTATCCTATCCTCTATCCTATCCTATCCTCTATCATATCCTATACTCTATCCTCTCCTATCCTCTATCCTATTCTATCCTCTATCCTATCCAATCCTATATCCTATCCTCTATCCTATCCTATCCTCTATCCTATTCTATCCTCTATCCTATCCAATCCTATATCCTATCCTATCCTCTATCATATCCTATCCTCTATCGTATCCTACCCTCTATCCTATCCAAACCCATATCGTATCCTCTATCCTAACATATCCTCTATCCTATCCTATCCTCTATCCTATCCTATCCTCTATCCTATCCTATCCTCTATCCTATCCAGTCCCGTACCCTATCCTCTATCATATCCTATCCTCTTTACTATAATATCATCTATCCTATCCTATCCTATCCTCTATCCTATCCTTCTATCCTATTCTATCCTCTATCCTATCCTATCCTCTATCCTATCCTATCCTCTATCCTATCATATCCTCTATCCTATCATATCCTCTATCCTATCCTATCCTCTATCATATCCTATCCTCTACCCTATCCTATCCTCTATCATATCCTATCCTCTATCCTATCCTATCCTCTATCTTATTCTATCCTCTATCCTATCCAATCCTATATCCTATTCTCTATCCTATCCTATCCTCTATCCTATCCTATCCTCTATCGTATCCTATCCTCTATCCTATCCTATCCTCTATCCTATCCTATCCTGTATCCTATCGTATCCTCTATCCTATCCAATCCCCTATCCTGTCCTCTATCCTATCCTATACTCTATCATATCCTAACATCTATCCTATCTTATCCTCTATCCTATCATATCCTCTATCCTATCCTATCCTGTATCCTATCCTATCCTCAATTCTATCCAATCCCCTATCCTATCATATCCTCTATCCTATCCTATCCTCTATCGTATCGTATCCTCTATCCTATCCTATCCTGTATCCTATCCTATCCTCTATCCTATCCAATCCTATATCCTATTCTCTATCCTATCCTATCCTCTATCCTATCCTATCCTCAATCCTATCCTATCCTCTATCCTATCCTATCCTCTATCCTATCCTATCCTCTATCCTATCCTATCCTCTATCCTATCCAGTCCCGTATCCTATCCTCTATCATATCCTATCCTCTTTACTATAATATCATCTACCCTATCCTATCCTATCCTCTATACTATCCTATCCTCTATCCTATCCTATCCTCTATCCTATCCAATTCTCTATCCTATCCTATCCTCTATCCAATCCTATCCTCTATCCTATCCTATCATATCCTCTATCCTATCCTATCCTCTATCCTATCCTATGCTCTATCCTATCCTATCCTCTATCCTATCCTATCCTCTATCCTATCCAATCCCATATCGTATCCTCTATCCTATCATATCCTCTATCCTATCCTATCCTCTATGCTATCCTATCCTCTATTCTATCCTATCCTCTATCGTATCCTATCCTCTATCCTATCCAATGCTATATCGCATCCTCTATCCTATCCTATCCTCTATCCTATCCTATCCTCTATCCTATCCAGTCCTCTATCCTATCCTCTATCATATCCTATCCTCTTTACTATAATATCATCTATCCTATCCTATCCTATCCTCTATCCTTTCCTATCCTCTATCCTCTATCCTATCCTATCCTCTATCCTATCCTATCCTCTATCCTATCCTATCCTCTATCCTATCCTATCCTCTATCCTATCCTATCCTCTATCCTATCCTATCCTCTATCCTATCCTATCCTCTATCCAATCCTATCCTCTATCCTATCCTATCATATCCTCTATCCTACCCTATCCTCTATCCTATCCTATGCTCTATCCTATCCTATCCTCTATCCTATCCTATCCTCTATCATATCCTATACTCTATCCTCTCCTATCCTCTATCCTATTCTATCCTCTATCCTATCCAATCCTATATCCTATCCTCTATCCTATCCTATCCTCTATCCTATTCTATCCTCTATCCTATCCAATCCTATATCCTATTCTCTATCCTATCCTATCCTCTATCCTATCCTATCCTCTATCGTATCCTATCCTCTATCCTATCCAATCCCATATCGTATCCTCTATCCTATCATATCCTCTATCCTATCCTATCCTCTATCCTATCCTATCCTCTATTCTATCCTATCCTCTATCGTATCCTATCCTCTATCCTATCCAATCCTATATCGTATCCTCTATCCTATCCTATCCTCTATCCTATCCAGTCCCCTATCCTATCCTCTATCATATCTTATCCTCTTTACTATAATATCATCCACCCTATCCTATCCTATCCTCTATCCTATCCTATCCTCTATCCTATCCTATCCTCTATCCTATCCTATCCTCTATCCAATCCTATCCTCTATCCTATCGTATCATATCCTCTATCCTATCCTATCCTCTATCCTATCCTATCCTCTATACTATTGTATCTTCTACCCTACCCTATTCTCTATCCTATCCAATCCAATCCCCTATCCTATCCTCAATCCTATCGAATCCTCTATCCTATCCTATCCTCTATGCTAACCTGTCCTCTACCCTATCCTATCCTCTATTCTATCCTATCCTCTATCGTATCCTATCCTCTATCCTATACACTCCTACATCGTATCCTCTAGCCTATCCTATCCTCTACCCTATCCTATCCTCTATCCTATCCTATCCTCTATCCTATCCTATCCTCTATCCTACCCTATCCTCTATCCTACCCTATTCTCTATCCTATCCTATCCAATCCCCTATCCTATCCTCAATCCTATCGAATCCTCTATCCTAACATATCCTCTATCCTATCCTATCCTCTATCCTATCCTATCCTCTATCCTATCCTATCCTCTATCCTATCCAGTCCCGTACCCTATCCTCTATCATATCCTATCCTCTTTACTATAATATCATCTATCCTATCCTATCCTATCCTCTATCCTATCCTTCTATCCTATCCTATCCTCTATCCTATCCTATCCTCTATCCTATCCTATCCTCTATCCTATCATATCCTCTATCCTATCATATCCTCTATCCTATCCTATCCTCTATCCTATCCTATCCTCTACCCTATCCTATCCTCTATCATATCCTATCCTCTATCCTATCCTATCCTCTATCTTATTCTATCCTCTATCCTATCCAATCCTATATCCTATTCTCTATCCTATCCTATCCTCTATCCTATCCTATCCTCTATCGTATCCTATCCTCTATCCTATCCAATCCCATATCGTATCCTCTATCCTATCATATCCTCTATCCTATCCTATCCTCTATCCTATCCTATTCTCTATCCTATCCTATCCTCTATCGTATCCTATCCTCTATTATATCCAATCCCATATCGTATCCTCTATCCTATCCTATCCTCTATCCTATCCTATCCTCTATCCTATCCTATCCTCTATTCTATCCTATCCTCTATCGTATCTTATCCTCTATCCTATCCAATCCTATATCGTATCCTCTATCCTATCCTATCCTCTATCCTATCCTATCCTCCATCCTATGCTATCCTCTATCCTATCCTATCCTCTATACTATCCAGTCCCCTATCCTATCCTCTATCATATCCTATCCTCTTTACTATAATATCATCTATCCTATCCTATCCTATCCTCTATCCTATCCTATCCTCTATCCTATCCTATCCTCTATCGTATCCTATCCTCTATCCTATCCTATCCTCTATCCTATCCTATCCTCTATCCTATCCTCTCCTCAATCCTATCCTATCCTCTATCCTATCCTCTATCCTATCCTCTCCTCAATCCTATCCTATCCTCTATCCTATTCTATCCTCTATCCTATCCAATCCTATATCCTATTCTCTATCCTATCCTATCCTATCCTCTATCCTATCCTACCCTCTATCCTATCCTATCCTATATCCTATCCTATCCTCTATCCTATCCTATCCTCTATCCTATTCTATCCTCTATCCTATCCAATCCTACATCCTATTCTCTATCCTATCCTATCCTCTATCCTATCCTATCCTCTATCGTATCCTATCCTCTATCCTATCCAATCCTATATCGTATCCTCTATCCTATCCTATCCTCTATCCTATCCTATCCTCCATCCTATCCTATCCTCTATCCTATCCTATCCTCTATACTATCCAGTCCCCTATCCTATCCTCTATCATATCCTATCCTCTTTACTATAATATCATCTATCCTATCCTATCCTATCCTCTATCCTATCCTATCCTATCCTCTATCCTATCCTATCCTCTATCCTATCCTATCCTCTATCCTATCCTATCCTCTATCCTATCCTATCCTCTATCCTATCCTATCCTCTATCCTATCCTATCCTCTATCCTATCCTATCCTCTATCCTATCCTATCCTCTATCCTATCATATCCTCTATCCTATCCTATCCTGTACCCTATCCTATCCTCTATTCTATCCAATCCCCTATCCTATCCTCTATCCTATCCTATCCTCTATCCTATCTTATCCTCTATCCTATCCTGTACTCTATTCTATCATATCCTCTATCTTATCCTATCCACTATCCTATCCTATCCTCTATCCTATCCTATCCTGAACCCTATCCTATCCTCAACGCTATCGTATCCCGTATTCTATCCTATCCTCTATCCTATCCTATCCTCTATGCTATCCTATCCTCTATCCTATCCTATCCTCAATCCTATCCTATCCTCTATCATATCCTACCCTCTATCATATCCTATCCTCTATCGTATCCTATCTTCTATCGTATCCTATCCTCTATCCTATCCAATCCTCTATCCTATCCTCTATCCTATCCTATCCTCTATCCTATCCTATACTCAATCCTATCCTATCCTATCCTCCATCCTGCCCCATCCTCCATCCTATCCAATCCCCTATCCTATCCTCAATCATATCCTATCCTCTATCCTATCCTATCCTCTATCCTATCCTATACTCAATCCTATCCTATCCTATCCTCCATCCTGTCCGATCCTCCATCCTATCCAATCCCCTATCCTATCCTCAATCCTATCCTATCCTCTATCCTATCCTATCCTCTATCCTATCCTATACTCAATCCTATCCTATCCTATCCTCCATCCTGTCCGATCCTCCATCTTATCCAATCCCCTATCCTATCCTTCTCTACCCTATCCTATCCTCTATCCTATCCTATCCTCTATCCTATCCTATCCTCTATCCTATCTGATCCTCTATCCTATCCAATCCTATATCCTATTCTCTATCCTATCCTATACTATCCTCTATCCTATCCTACCCTCTATCCTATCCTATCCTATATCCTATCATATCCTCTATCCCATCCTATCCTGTATCCTATTCTATCCTCTATCCTATCCAATCCTATATCCTATTCTCTATCCTATCCTATCCTATCCTCTATCCTATCCTACCCTCTATCCTATCCTATCCTATATCCTATCCTATCCTCTATCCTATCCTATCCTCTATCCTATTCTATCCTCTATCCTATCCAATCCTATATCCTATTCTCTATCCTATCCTATCCTCTATCGTATCCTATCCTCTATTATATCCAATCCCATATCGTATCCTCTATCCTATCCTATCCTCTATCCTATCCTATCCTCTATCCTATCCTATCCTCTATTCTATCCTATCCTCTATCGTATCTTATCCTCTATCCTATCCAATCCTATATCGTATCCTCTATCCTATCCTATCCTCTATCCTATCCTATCCTCCATCCTATGCTATCCTCTATCCTATCCTATCCTCTATACTATCCAGTCCCCTATCCTATCCTCTATCATATCCTATCCTCTTTACTATAATATCATCTATCCTATCCTATCCTATCCTCTATCCTATCCTATCCTCTATCCTATCCTATCCTCTATCGTATCCTATCCTCTATCCTATCCTATCCTCTATCCTATCCTATCCTCTATCCTATCCTCTCCTCAATCCTATCCTATCCTCTATCCTATCCTCTATCCTATCCTCTCCTCAATCCTATCCTATCCTCTATCCTATTCTATCCTCTATCCTATCCAATCCTATATCCTATTCTCTATCCTATCCTATCCTATCCTCTATCCTATCCTACCCTCTATCCTATACTATCCTATATCCTATCCTATCCTCTATCCTATCCTATCCTCTATCCTATTCTATCCTCTATCCTATCCAATCCTACATCCTATTCTCTATCCTATCCTTTCCTCTATCGTATCCTATCCTCTATTATATCCAATCCCATATCGTATCCTCTATCCTAGCCTATCCTCTGTCCTATCCTATCCTCTATCCTATCCTATCCTCTATCGTATCCTATCCTCTATCCTATCCAATCCTATATCGTATCCTCTATCCTATCCTATCCTCTATCCTATCCTATCCTCTATCCTATCCTATCCTGTATCCAATCCTATCCTCTAATCTATCCAATCCCCTATCCTATCCTATCCTCTATCCTATCAAATCCTATATCGTATCCTCTAACCTATCCTATCCTGTATCCTATCCTATCCTCTATCCTATCCAGTCCCCTATCCTATCCTCTATCATATCCTATCCTCTTTACTATAATATCATCTATCCTATCCTATCCGATCCTCTATCCTATCCAATCCTATATCGTATCCTCTAACCTATCCTATCCTCTATCCTATCCTATCCTCTATCCTATCCAGTCCCCTATCCTATCCTATATCATATCCTATCCTCTATCCTATCCAATCCCCTATCCTCTCCTCTATCCTATCCTATACTCTATCATATCCTAACCTCTATCCTATCTTATCCTCTATCCTATTCTATACTCTATCCTATCCTTTCCGCTACCCTATCCTATCCTATATCCTATCCTATCCTCTATCGTATCCTATCCTCTATCCTATCCACTCCTACATCGTATCCTCTAGCCTATCCTATCCTCTATCCTATCCTATCCTCTATTCTATCCTATCCTCTATCGTATCCTATCCTCTATCCTATCCTATCCTATCCTCTATCCTATCCTATCCTCTATCCTATCGAGTCCCCTATCCTATCCTCTATCATATCCTATCCTCTTTACTATAATATCAACTATCCTATCCTCTATCCTATCCTATCCTCTATCCTATCCTATCCTATACTCTATCATATCCTAACCTCTATCCTATCTTATCCTCTATCCTATTCTATACTCTATCCTATCCTTTCCGCTACCCTATCCTATCCTATATCCTATCCTATCCTCTATCCTATCCTATCCTATCCTATCCTCTATCCTATCCTATCCTCTTATCCATCCTATCCTCTATCCTATCCTATCCTCTATCCTATCATATCCTCTATCCTATCCTATCCTGTATCCTATCCTATCCTCTATTCTATCCAATCCCCTATCCTATCCTATCCTCTATCCTATCCTATCCTGTATCCTATTCTATCCTCTATCCTATCCAATCCTATATCCTATTCTCTATCCTATCCTATACTATCCTCTATCCTATCCTACCCTCTATCCTATCCTATCCTATATCCTATCATATCCTCTATCCTATCCTATCCTGTATCCTATTCTATCCTCTATCCTATCCAATCCTATATCCTATTCTCTATCCTATCCTATCCTATCCTCTATCCTATCCTACCCTCTATCCTATCCTATCCTATATCCTATCCTATCCTCTATCCTATCCTATCCTCTATCCTATTCTATCCTCTATCCTATCCAATCCTATATCCTATTCTCTATCCTATCCTATCCTCTATCGTATCCTATCCTCTATTATATCCAATCCCATATCGTATCCTCTATCCTATCCTATCCTCTATCCTATCCTATCCTCTATCCTATCCTATCCTCTATTCTATCCTATCCTCTATCGTATCTTATCCTCTATCCTATCCAATCCTATATCGTATCCTCTATCCTATCCTATCCTCTATCCTATCCTATCCTCCATCCTATGCTATCCTCTATCCTATCCTATCCTCTATACTATCCAGTCCCCTATCCTATCCTCTATCATATCCTATCCTCTTTACTATAATATCATCTATCCTATCCTATCCTATCCTCTATCCTATCCTATCCTCTATCCTATCCTATCCTCTATCGTATCCTATCCTCTATCCTATCCTATCCTCTATCCTATCCTATCCTCTATCCTATCCTCTCCTCAATCCTATCCTATCCTCTATCCTATCCTCTATCCTATCCTCTCCTCAATCCTATCCTATCCTCTATCCTATTCTATCCTCTATCCTATCCAATCCTATATCCTATTCTCTATCCTATCCTATCCTATCCTCTATCCTATCCTACCCTCTATCCTATCCTATCCTATATCCTATCCTATCCTCTATCCTATCCTATCCTCTATCCTATTCTATCCTCTATCTTATCCAATCCTACATCCTATTCTCTATCCTATCCTATACTCTATCGTATCCTATCCTCTATTATATCCAATCCCATATCGTATCCTCTATCCTAGCCTATCCTCTATCCTATCCTATCCTCTATCCTGTCCAATCCTATATCGTATCCTCTATCCTATCCTATCCTCTATCCTATCCTATCCTCCATCCTATCCTATCCTCTATCCTATCCTATCCTCTATACTATCCAGTCCCCTATCCTATCCTCTATCATATCCTATCCTCTTTACTATAATATCATCTATCCTATCCTATCCTATCCTCTATCCTATCCTATCCTATCCTCTATCCTATCCTATCCTCTATCCTATCCTATCCTCTATCCTATCCTATCCTCTATCCTATCCTATCCTCTATTCTATCCTATCCTCTATCGTATCCTATCCTCTATCCTATCCAATCCTATATCGTATCCTCTATCCTATCCTATCCTCTATCCTATCCTATCCTCCATCCTATGCTATCCTCTATCCTATCCTATCCTCTATACTATCCAGTCCCGTATCCTATCCTCTATCATATCCTATCCTCTTTACTATAATATCATCTATCCTATCCTATCCTATCCTCTATCCTATCCCATCCTCTATCCTATCCTATCCTCTATCCTATCCTATCCTCTATCCTATCCTATCCTCTATCCTATCCTATCCTCTGTCTTATCCTATCCTCTATCCTATCCTATCCTCTATCCTATCCTCTCCTCAATCCTATCCTATCCTCTATCCTATCCTCTATCCTATCCTCTCCTCAATCCTATCCTATCCTCTATCCTATTCTATCCTCTATCCTATCCAATCCTATATCCTATTCTCTATCCTATCCTATCCTATCCTCTATCCTATTCTCTATCCTATCCTATCCTATCCTCTATCCTATCCTACCCTCTATCCTATCCTATCCTATATCCTATCCTATCCTCTATCCTATCCTATCCTCTATCCTATTCTATCCTCTATCCTATCCAATCCTATATCCTATTCTCTATCCTATCCTATCCTCTATCGTATCCTATCCTCTATTATATCCAATCCCATATCGTATCCTCTATCCTATCCTATCCTCTATCCTATCCTATCCTCTATCCTATCCTATCCTCTATTCTATCCTATCCTCTATCGTATCCTATCCTCTATCCTATCCAATCCTATATCGTATCCTCTATCCTATCCTATCCTCTATCCTATCCTATCCTCCATCCTATCCTATCCTCTATCCTATCCTATCCTCTATACTATCCAGTCCCCTATCCTATCCTCTATCATATCCTATCCTCTTTACTATAATATCATCTATCCTATCCTATCCTATCCTCTATCCTATCCTATCCTATCCTCTATCCTATCCTATCCTCTATCCTATCCTATCCTCTATCCTATCCTATCCTCTATCCTATCCTATCCTCTTTTCTATCCTATCCTCTATCGTATCCTATCCTCTATCCTATCCAATCCTATATCGTATCCTCTATCCTATCCTATCCTCTATCCTATCCTATCCTCCATCCTATGCTATCCTCTATCCTATCCTATCCTCTATACTATCCAGTCCCGTATCCTATCCTCTATCATATCCTATCCTCTTTACTATAATATCATCTATCCTATCCTATCCTATCCTCTATCCTATCCTATCCTCTATCCTATCCTATCCTCTATCCTATCCTATCCTCTATCCTATCCTCTCCTCAATCCTATCCTATCCTCTATCCTATCCTCTATCCTATCCTCTCCTCAATCCTATCCTATCCTCTATCCTACTCTATCCTCTATCCTATCCAATCCTATATCCTATTCTCTATCCTATCCTATCCTATCCTCTATCCTATTCTCTATCCTATCCTATCCTATCCTCTATCCTATCCTACCCTCTATCCTATCCTATCCTATATCCTATCCTATCCTCTATCCTATCCTATCCTCTATCCTATTCTATCCTCTATCCTATCCAATCCTATATCCTATTCTCTATCCTATCCTATCCTCTATCGTATCCTATCCTCTATTATATCCAATCCCATATCGTATCCTCTATCCTATCCTATCCTCTATCCTATCCTATCCTCTATCCTATCCTATCCTCTATTCTATCCTATCCTCTATCGTATCCTATCCTCTATCCTATCCAATCCTATATCGTATCCTCTATCCTATCCTATCCTCTATCCTATCCTATCCTCCATCCTATCCTATTCTCTATCCTATCCTATCCTCTATACTATCCAGTCCCCTATCCTATCCTCTATCATATCCTCTCCTCTTTACTATAATATCATCTATCCTATCCTATCCTATCCTCTATCCTATCCTATCCTCTATCCTATCCTATCCTCTATCCTATCCTATCCTCTATCCTATCCTATCCTCTACCCTATCCTATCCTCTATCCTATCCTATCCTCTATCCCATCCTATCCTCTATCCTATCCTATCCTCTATCCTATCATATCCTCTATCCTATCCTATCCTGTACCCTATCCTATCCTCTATTCTATCCAATCCCCTATCCTATCCTCTATCCTATCCTATCCTCTATCCTATCTTATCCTCTATCCTATCCTGTCCTCTATTCTATCCTATCCTCTATCTTATCATATCCTCTATCCTATCCTATACTCTATCCTATTCTATCCTCTATCCTATCCTATCCTCAATCCAATCCTATACTCTATCCTATCCTATCCTCTATCGTATCCTATCCTCTATGCTATCCAATCCTCTATCCTATCCTGTATCTTATCCTATCTTCTATATTATAATATTCTCTATCCTATCCTATCCTCTATCCTATCCAATCCTGTATCCTATCCTCTATCCTATCCTATCCTCTATCCTATCCTATCCTCTACCCTATCTTATCCTCTATCCTATCCTGTACTCTATTCTATCATATCCTCTATTCTATCCAATCCCCTATCCTATCCTCTATCCTATCCTATCCTCTATCCTATCCTATCCTCCATCGTATGCTATCCTCTATCCTATCCTATCCTCTATACTATCCAGTCCCGTATCCTATCCTCTATCATATCCTATCCTCTTTACTATAATATCATCTATCCTATCCTATCCTATCCTCTATCCTATCCTATCCTCTATCCTATCCTATCCTCTATAATATCCTATCCTCTATCCTATCCTATCCTCTGTCCTATCCTATCCTCTATCCTATCCTATCCTCTATCCTATCCTCTCCTCAATCCTATCCTATCCTCTATCCTATCCTCTATCCTATCCTCTCCTCAATCCTATCCTATCCTCTATCCTATTCTATCCTCTATCCTATCCAATCCTATATCCTATTCTCTATCCTATCCTATCCTATCCTCTATCCTATTCTCTATCCTATCCTATCCTATCCTCTATCCTATCCTACCCTCTATCCTATCCTATCCTATATCCTATCCTATCCTCTATCCTATCCTATCCTCTATCCTATTCTATCCTCTATCCTATCCAATCCTATATCCTATTCTCTATCCTATCCTATCCTCTATCGTATCCTATCCTCTATTATATCCAATCCCATATCGTATCCTCTATCCTATCCTATCCTCTATCCTATCCTATCCTCTATCCTATCCTATCCTCTATTCTATCCTATCCTCTATCGTATCCTATCCTCTATCCTATCCAATCCTATATCGTATCCTCTATCCTATCCTATCCTCTATCCTATCCTATCCTCCATCCTATCCTATCCTCTATCGTATCTTATCCTCTATCCTATCCAATCCTATATCGTATCCTCTATCCTATCCTATCCTCTATCCTATCCTATCCTCCATCCTATGCTATCCTCTATCCTATCCTATCCTCTATACTATCCAGTCCCCTATCCTATCCTCTATCATATCCTATCCTCTTTACTATAATATCATCTATCCTATCCTATCCTATCCTCTATCCTATCCTATCCTCTATCCTATCCTATCCTCTATCGTATCCTATCCTCTATCCTATCCTATCCTCTATCCTATCCTATCCTCTATCCTATCCTCTCCTCAATCCTATCCTATCCTCTATCCTATCCTCTATCCTATCCTCTCCTCAATCCTATCCTATCCTCTATCCTATTCTATCCTCTATCCTATCCAATCCTATATCCTATTCTCTATCCTATCCTATCCTATCCTCTATCCTATCCTACCCTCTATCCTATCCTATCCTATATCCTATCCTATCCTCTATCCTATCCTATCCTCTATCCTATTCTATCCTCTATCTTATCCAATCCTACATCCTATTCTCTATCCTATCCTATACTCTATCGTATCCTATCCTCTATTATATCCAATCCCATATCGTATCCTCTATCCTAGCCTATCCTCTATCCTATCCTATCCTCTATCCTGTCCAATCCTATATCGTATCCTCTATCCTATCCTATCCTCTATCCTATCCTATCCTCCATCCTATCCTATCCTCTATCCTATCCTATCCTCTATACTATCCAGTCCCCTATCCTATCCTCTATCATATCCTATCCTCTTTACTATAATATCATCTATCCTATCCTATCCTATCCTCTATCCTATCCTATCCTATCCTCTATCCTATCCTATCCTCTATCCTATCCTATCCTCTATCCTATCCTATCCTCTATCCTATCCTATCCTCTATTCTATCCTATCCTCTATCGTATCCTATCCTCTATCCTATCCAATCCTATATCGTATCCTCTATCCTATCCTATCCTCTATCCTATCCTATCCTCCATCCTATGCTATCCTCTATCCTATCCTATCCTCTATACTATCCAGTCCCGTATCCTATCCTCTATCATATCCTATCCTCTTTACTATAATATCATCTATCCTATCCTATCCTATCCTCTATCCTATCCCATCCTCTATCCTATCCTATCCTCTATCCTATCCTATCCTCTATCCTATCCTATCCTCTATCCTATCCTATCCTCTGTCTTATCCTATCCTCTATCCTATCCTATCCTCTATCCTATCCTCTCCTCAATCCTATCCTATCCTCTATCCTATCCTCTATCCTATCCTCTCCTCAATCCTATCCTATCCTCTATCCTATTCTATCCTCTATCCTATCCAATCCTATATCCTATTCTCTATCCTATCCTATCCTATCCTCTATCCTATTCTCTATCCTATCCTATCCTATCCTCTATCCTATCCTACCCTCTATCCTATCCTATCCTATATCCTATCCTATCCTCTATCCTATCCTATCCTCTATCCTATTCTATCCTCTATCCTATCCAATCCTATATCCTATTCTCTATCCTATCCTATCCTCTATCGTATCCTATCCTCTATTATATCCAATCCCATATCGTATCCTCTATCCTATCCTATCCTCTATCCTATCCTATCCTCTATCCTATCCTATCCTCTATTCTATCCTATCCTCTATCGTATCCTATCCTCTATCCTATCCAATCCTATATCGTATCCTCTATCCTATCCTATCCTCTATCCTATCCTATCCTCCATCCTATCCTATCCTCTATCCTATCCTATCCTCTATACTATCCAGTCCCCTATCCTATCCTCTATCATATCCTATCCTCTTTACTATAATATCATCTATCCTATCCTATCCTATCCTCTATCCTATCCTATCCTATCCTCTATCCTATCCTATCCTCTATCCTATCCTATCCTCTATCCTATCCTATCCTCTATCCTATCCTATCCTCTATTCTATCCTATCCTCTATCGTATCCTATCCTCTATCCTATCCAATCCTATATCGTATCCTCTATCCTATCCTATCCTCTATCCTATCCTATCCTCCATCCTATGCTATCCTCTATCCTATCCTATCCTCTATACTATCCAGTCCCGTATCCTATCCTCTATCATATCCTATCCTCTTTACTATAATATCATCTATCCTATCCTATCCTATCCTCTATCCTATCCTATCCTCTATCCTATCCTATCCTCTATCCTATCCTATCCTCTATCCTATCCTATCCTCTGTCTTATCCTATCCTCTATCCTATCCTATCCTCTATCCTATCCTCTCCTCAATCCTATCCTATCCTCTATCCTATCCTCTATCCTATCCTCTCCTCAATCCTATCCTATCCTCTATCCTACTCTATCCTCTATCCTATCCAATCCTATATCCTATTCTCTATCCTATCCTATCCTATCCTCTATCCTATTCTCTATCCTATCCTATCCTATCCTCTATCCTATCCTACCCTCTATCCTATCCTATCCTATATCCTATCCTATCCTCTATCCTATCCTATCCTCTATCCTATTCTATCCTCTATCCTATCCAATCCTATATCCTATTCTCTATCCTATCCTATCCTCTATCGTATCCTATCCTCTATTATATCCAATCCCATATCGTATCCTCTATCCTATCCTATCCTCTATCCTATCCTATCCTCTATCCTATCCTATCCTCTATTCTATCCTATCCTCTATCGTATCCTATCCTCTATCCTATCCAATCCTATATCGTATCCTCTATCCTATCCTATCCTCTATCCTATCCTATCCTCCATCCTATCCTATCCTCTATCCTATCCTATCCTCTATACTATCCAGTCCCCTATCCTATCCTCTATCATATCCTCTCCTCTTTACTATAATATCATCTATCCTATCCTATCCTATCCTCTATCCTATCCTATCCTCTATCCTATCCTATCCTCTATCCTATCCTATCCTCTATCCTATCCTATCCTCTACCCTATCCTATCCTCTATCCTATCCTATCCTCTATCCCATCCTATCCTCTATCCTATCCTATCCTCTATCCTATCATATCCTCTATCCTATCCTATCCTGTACCCTATCCTATCCTCTATTCTATCCAATCCCCTATCCTATCCTCTATCCTATCCTATCCTCTATCCTATCTTATCCTCTATCCTATCCTGTCCTCTATTCTATCCTATCCTCTATCTTATCATATCCTCTATCCTATCCTATACTCTATCCTATTCTATCCTCTATCCTATCCTATCCTCAATCCAATCCTATACTCTATCCTATCCTATCCTCTATCGTATCCTATCCTCTATGCTATCCAATCCTCTATCCTATCCTGTATCTTATCCTATCTTCTATATTATAATATTCTCTATCCTATCCTATCCTCTATCCTATCCAATCCTGTATCCTATCCTCTATCCTATCCTATCCTCTATCCTATCCTATCCTCTACCCTATCTTATCCTCTATCCTATCCTGTACTCTATTCTATCATATCCTCTATTCTATCCAATCCCCTATCCTATCCTCTATCCTATCCTATCCTCTATCCTATCCTATCCTCCATCGTATGCTATCCTCTATCCTATCCTATCCTCTATACTATCCAGTCCCGTATCCTATCCTCTATCATATCCTATCCTCTTTACTATAATATCATCTATCCTATCCTATCCTATCCTCTATCCTATCCTATCCTCTATCCTATCCTATCCTCTATCCTATCCTATCCTCTATCCTATCCTATCCTCTGTCCTATCCTATCCTCTATCCTATCCTATCCTCTATCCTATCCTCTCCTCAATCCTATCCTATCCTCTATCCTATCCTCTATCCTATCCTCTCCTCAATCCTATCCTATCCTCTATCCTATTCTATCCTCTATCCTATCCAATCCTATATCCTATTCTCTATCCTATCCTATCCTATCCTCTATCCTATTCTCTATCCTATCCTATCCTATCCTCTATCCTATCCTACCCTCTATCCTATCCTATCCTATATCCTATCCTATCCTCTATCCTATCCTATCCTCTATCCTATTCTATCCTCTATCCTATCCAATCCTATATCCTATTCTCTATCCTATCCTATCCTCTATCGTATCCTATCCTCTATTATATCCAATCCCATATCGTATCCTCTATCCTATCCTATCCTCTATCCTATCCTATCCTCTATCCTATCCTATCCTCTATTCTATCCTATCCTCTATCGTATCCTATCCTCTATCCTATCCAATCCTATATCGTATCCTCTATCCTATCCTATCCTCTATCCTATCCTATCCTCCATCCTATCCTATCCTCTATCCTATCCTATCCTCTATACTATCCAGTCCCCTATCCTATCCTCTATCATATCCTCTCCTCTTTACTATAATATCATCTATCCTATCCTATCCTATCCTCCATCCTATCCTATCCTCTATCCTATCCTATCCTCGATACTATCCAGTCCCCTATCCTATCCTCTATCATATCCTCTCCTCTTTACTATAATATCATCTATCCTATCCTATCCTATCCTCTATCCTATCCTATCCTCTATCCTATCCTATCCTCTATCCTATCCTATCCTCTATCCTATCCTATCCTCTACCCTATCATATCCTCTATCCTATCCTATCCTCTATCCCATCCTATCCTCTATCCTATCCTATCCTCTATCCTATCATATCCTCTATCCTATCCTATCCTATCCTGTACCCTATCCTATCCTCTATTCTATCCAATCCCCTATCCTATCCTCTATCCTATCCTATCCTCTATCCTATCTTATTCTCTATCCTATCCTGTCCTCTATTCTATCCTATCCTCTATCTTATCATATCCTCTATCCTATCCTATACTCTATCCTATTCTATCCTCTATCCTATCCTATCCTCAATCCAATCCTATACTCTATCCTATCCTATCCTCTATCGTATCCTATCCTCTATGCTATCCAATCCTCTATCCTATCCTCTATCTTATCCTATCTTCTATATTATAATATTCTCTATCCTATCCTATCCTCTATCCTATCCAATCCTGTATCCTATCCTCTATCCTATCCTATCCTCTATCCTATCCTATCCTCTACCCTATCTTATCCTCTATCCTATCCTGTACTCTATTCTATCATATCCTCTATCTTATCCTATCCACTATCCTATCCTATCCTCTATCCTATCCAATCCTCTATCGTATCCTCTATCCTATCCTACCCTCTATCCTATCCTACCCTCTATCCTATCGTATCCTCTATCCTATCCTATCCTAAATCCTATCCTATCCTCAATCCTATCCTATCCTGAACCCTATCCTATCCTCAACGCTATCGTATCCCGTATTCTATCCTATCCTCTATCCTATCCTATCCTCTATGCTATCCTATCCTCTATCCTATCCTATCCTCAATCCTATCCTATCCTCTATCATATCCTACCCTCTATCGTATCCTATCCTCTATCCTATCCAATCCTCTATCCTATAATCTATCCTATCCTATCCTCTATCCTATCCTATACTCAATCCTATCCTATCCTATCCTCCATCCTGTCCGATCCTCCATCCTATCCAATCCCCTATCCTATCCTTCTCTACCCTATCCTATCCTCTATCCTATCCTATCCTCTATCCTATCCTATCCTCTATCAAATCTTATCCTCTATCCTATCCTATAGTCTATCCTATTCTATCCTCTATCCTATCCTATCCTCAATCCAATGCTATACTCTATCCTATCCTATCCTCTATCCTATCCTATCCTCTATCCTATCCTCTCCTCAATCCTATCCTATCCTCTATCCTATCCTCTATCCTATCCTCTCCTCAATACTATCCTATCCTCTATCCTATCCTATCCTCTATCCTATTCAATCTCATATCCTATTCTATCCTCTATCATATCCTATCCTCTATCGTATCCTATCTTCTATCGTATCCAATCCTCTATCCTATCCAATCCTCTATCCTATCCTCTATCCTATCCTATCCTCTATCCTATCCTATACTCAATCCTATCCTATCCTATCCTCCATCCTGTCCGATCCTCCATCCTATCCAATCCCCTATCCTATCCTCTATCCTATCCTCTCCTCAATCCTATCCTATCCTCTATCCTATCCTATCCTCTATCCTATTCAATCTCATATCCTATCCTATCCTCTATCATATCCTATCCTCTATCGTATCCTATCTTCCATCGTATCCTATCCTCTATCCTATCCAATCCTCTATCCTATCCTCTATCCTATCCTATTCTCTATAGTATCCTATCCTCAATCCTATCCTATCCTATCCTCCATCCTATCCTATCCTCCATCCTATCCAATCCCCTATCCTATACTCAATCCTATCCTATCCTCATTCCTATCCTATCCTCAATCCTATCGTATCCTCTATCCTATTGTATCCTCTATCCTATCCTATCCTCTATCCTATCCTATCCTCAATCCTATCCTATCCTCAATCCTATCCTATCCTATCCTCTATAGTATCCTATCATCTATCATATCCTATCCTCAATCCTAACCTATCCTCTATCCTATCCTATTCTCTATCCTATCCTATCCTCTATCCTATCCTATCCTCTATCCTATCCTATCCTCTATCCTATCTTATCCTCTATCCTATCCTGTCCTCTATTCTATCCTATCCTCTATCTTATCATATCCTCTATCGTATCCTATACTCTATCCTATTCTATCCTCTATCCTATCCTACCCTCAATCCAATGCTATACTCTATCCTATCCTATCCTCTATCCTATCCTATCCTCTATCCTATCCTATCCTCTATCCCATCCTATCCTCTATCCTATCCTATCCTCTATCCTATCATATCCTCTATCCTATCCTATCCTGTATCCTATCCTATCCTCTATTCTATCCAATCCCCTATCCTATCCTATCCTCTATCCTATCCTATCCTGTATCCTATTCTATCCTCTATCCTATCCAATCCTCTATCCTATCCTCTATACTATCCAGTCCCCTATCCTATCCTCTATCATATCCTATCCTCTTTACTATAATATCATCTATCCTATCCTATCCTATCCTCTATCCTATCCTATCCTATCCTCTATCCTATCCTATCCTCTATCCTATCCTATCCTCTATCCTATCCTATCCTCTATCCTATCCTATCCTCTATTCTATCCTATCCTCTATCGTATCCTATCCTCTATCCTATCCAATCCTATATCGTATCCTCTATCCTATCCTATCCTCTATCCTATCCTATCCTCCATCCTATGCTATCCTCTATCCTATCCTATCCTCTATACTATCCAGTCCCGTATCCTATCCTCTATCATATCCTATCCTCTTTACTATAATATCATCTATCCTATCCTATCCTATCCTCTATCCTATCCTATCCTCTATCCTATCCTATCCTCTATCCTATCCTATCCTCTATCCTATCCTATCCTCTGTCTTATCCTATCCTCTATCCTATCCTATCCTCTATCCTATCCTCTCCTCAATCCTATCCTATCCTCTATCCTATCCTCTATCCTATCCTCTCCTCAATCCTATCCTATCCTCTATCCTACTCTATCCTCTATCCTATCCAATCCTATATCCTATTCTCTATCCTATCCTATCCTATCCTCTATCCTATTCTCTATCCTATCCTATCCTATCCTCTATCCTATCCTACCCTCTATCCTATCCTATCCTATATCCTATCCTATCCTCTATCCTATCCTATCCTCTATCCTATTCTATCCTCTATCCTATCCAATCCTATATCCTATTCTCTATCCTATCCTATCCTCTATCGTATCCTATCCTCTATTATATCCAATCCCATATCGTATCCTCTATCCTATCCTATCCTCTATCCTATCCTATCCTCTATCCTATCCTATCCTCTATTCTATCCTATCCTCTATCGTATCCTATCCTCTATCCTATCCAATCCTATATCGTATCCTCTATCCTATCCTATCCTCTATCCTATCCTATCCTCCATCCTATCCTATCCTCTATCCTATCCTATCCTCTATACTATCCAGTCCCCTATCCTATCCTCTATCATATCCTCTCCTCTTTACTATAATATCATCTATCCTATCCTATCCTATCCTCTATCCTATCCTATCCTCTATCCTATCCTATCCTCTATCCTATCCTATCCTCTATCCTATCCTATCCTCTACCCTATCCTATCCTCTATCCTATCCTATCCTCTATCCCATCCTATCCTCTATCCTATCCTATCCTCTATCCTATCATATCCTCTATCCTATCCTATCCTGTACCCTATCCTATCCTCTATTCTATCCAATCCCCTATCCTATCCTCTATCCTATCCTATCCTCTATCCTATCTTATCCTCTATCCTATCCTGTCCTCTATTCTATCCTATCCTCTATCTTATCATATCCTCTATCCTATCCTATACTCTATCCTATTCTATCCTCTATCCTATCCTATCCTCAATCCAATCCTATACTCTATCCTATCCTATCCTCTATCGTATCCTATCCTCTATGCTATCCAATCCTCTATCCTATCCTGTATCTTATCCTATCTTCTATATTATAATATTCTCTATCCTATCCTATCCTCTATCCTATCCAATCCTGTATCCTATCCTCTATCCTATCCTATCCTCTATCCTATCCTATCCTCTACCCTATCTTATCCTCTATCCTATCCTGTACTCTATTCTATCATATCCTCTATTCTATCCAATCCCCTATCCTATCCTCTATCCTATCCTATCCTCTATCCTATCCTATCCTCCATCGTATGCTATCCTCTATCCTATCCTATCCTCTATACTATCCAGTCCCGTATCCTATCCTCTATCATATCCTATCCTCTTTACTATAATATCATCTATCCTATCCTATCCTATCCTCTATCCTATCCTATCCTCTATCCTATCCTATCCTCTATCCTATCCTATCCTCTATCCTATCCTATCCTCTGTCCTATCCTATCCTCTATCCTATCCTATCCTCTATCCTATCCTCTCCTCAATCCTATCCTATCCTCTATCCTATCCTCTATCCTATCCTCTCCTCAATCCTATCCTATCCTCTATCCTATTCTATCCTCTATCCTATCCAATCCTATATCCTATTCTCTATCCTATCCTATCCTATCCTCTATCCTATTCTCTATCCTATCCTATCCTATCCTCTATCCTATCCTACCCTCTATCCTATCCTATCCTATATCCTATCCTATCCTCTATCCTATCCTATCCTCTATCCTATTCTATCCTCTATCCTATCCAATCCTATATCCTATTCTCTATCCTATCCTATCCTCTATCGTATCCTATCCTCTATTATATCCAATCCCATATCGTATCCTCTATCCTATCCTATCCTCTATCCTATCCTATCCTCTATCCTATCCTATCCTCTATTCTATCCTATCCTCTATCGTATCCTATCCTCTATCCTATCCAATCCTATATCGTATCCTCTATCCTATCCTATCCTCTATCCTATCCTATCCTCCATCCTATCCTATCCTCTATCCTATCCTATCCTCTATACTATCCAGTCCCCTATCCTATCCTCTATCATATCCTCTCCTCTTTACTATAATATCATCTATCCTATCCTATCCTATCCTCCATCCTATCCTATCCTCTATCCTATCCTATCCTCGATACTATCCAGTCCCCTATCCTATCCTCTATCATATCCTCTCCTCTTTACTATAATATCATCTATCCTATCCTATCCTATCCTCTATCCTATCCTATCCTCTATCCTATCCTATCCTCTATCCTATCCTATCCTCTATCCTATCCTATCCTCTACCCTATCATATCCTCTATCCTATCCTATCCTCTATCCCATCCTATCCTCTATCCTATCCTATCCTCTATCCTATCATATCCTCTATCCTATCCTATCCTATCCTGTACCCTATCCTATCCTCTATTCTATCCAATCCCCTATCCTATCCTCTATCCTATCCTATCCTCTATCCTATCTTATTCTCTATCCTATCCTGTCCTCTATTCTATCCTATCCTCTATCTTATCATATCCTCTATCCTATCCTATACTCTATCCTATTCTATCCTCTATCCTATCCTATCCTCAATCCAATCCTATACTCTATCCTATCCTATCCTCTATCGTATCCTATCCTCTATGCTATCCAATCCTCTATCCTATCCTCTATCTTATCCTATCTTCTATATTATAATATTCTCTATCCTATCCTATCCTCTATCCTATCCAATCCTGTATCCTATCCTCTATCCTATCCTATCCTCTATCCTATCCTATCCTCTACCCTATCTTATCCTCTATCCTATCCTGTACTCTATTCTATCATATCCTCTATCTTATCCTATCCACTATCCTATCCTATCCTCTATCCTATCCAATCCTCTATCGTATCCTCTATCCTATCCTACCCTCTATCCTATCCTACCCTCTATCCTATCGTATCCTCTATCCTATCCTATCCTAAATCCTATCCTATCCTCAATCCTATCCTATCCTGAACCCTATCCTATCCTCAACGCTATCGTATCCCGTATTCTATCCTATCCTCTATCCTATCCTATCCTCTATGCTATCCTATCCTCTATCCTATCCTATCCTCAATCCTATCCTATCCTCTATCATATCCTACCCTCTATCGTATCCTATCCTCTATCCTATCCAATCCTCTATCCTATAATCTATCCTATCCTATCCTCTATCCTATCCTATACTCAATCCTATCCTATCCTATCCTCCATCCTGTCCGATCCTCCATCCTATCCAATCCCCTATCCTATCCTTCTCTACCCTATCCTATCCTCTATCCTATCCTATCCTCTATCCTATCCTATCCTCTATCAAATCTTATCCTCTATCCTATCCTATAGTCTATCCTATTCTATCCTCTATCCTATCCTATCCTCAATCCAATGCTATACTCTATCCTATCCTATCCTCTATCCTATCCTATCCTCTATCCTATCCTCTCCTCAATCCTATCCTATCCTCTATCCTATCCTCTATCCTATCCTCTCCTCAATACTATCCTATCCTCTATCCTATCCTATCCTCTATCCTATTCAATCTCATATCCTATTCTATCCTCTATCATATCCTATCCTCTATCGTATCCTATCTTCTATCGTATCCAATCCTCTATCCTATCCAATCCTCTATCCTATCCTCTATCCTATCCTATCCTCTATCCTATCCTATACTCAATCCTATCCTATCCTATCCTCCATCCTGTCCGATCCTCCATCCTATCCAATCCCCTATCCTATCCTCTATCCTATCCTCTCCTCAATCCTATCCTATCCTCTATCCTATCCTATCCTCTATCCTATTCAATCTCATATCCTATCCTATCCTCTATCATATCCTATCCTCTATCGTATCCTATCTTCCATCGTATCCTATCCTCTATCCTATCCAATCCTCTATCCTATCCTCTATCCTATCCTATTCTCTATAGTATCCTATCCTCAATCCTATCCTATCCTATCCTCCATCCTATCCTATCCTCCATCCTATCCAATCCCCTATCCTATACTCAATCCTATCCTATCCTCATTCCTATCCTATCCTCAATCCTATCGTATCCTCTATCCTATTGTATCCTCTATCCTATCCTATCCTCTATCCTATCCTATCCTCAATCCTATCCTATCCTCAATCCTATCCTATCCTATCCTCTATAGTATCCTATCATCTATCATATCCTATCCTCAATCCTAACCTATCCTCTATCCTATCCTATTCTCTATCCTATCCTATCCTCTATCCTATCCTATCCTCTATCCTATCCTATCCTCTATCCTATCTTATCCTCTATCCTATCCTGTCCTCTATTCTATCCTATCCTCTATCTTATCATATCCTCTATCGTATCCTATACTCTATCCTATTCTATCCTCTATCCTATCCTACCCTCAATCCAATGCTATACTCTATCCTATCCTATCCTCTATCCTATCCTATCCTCTATCCTATCCTATCCTCTATCCCATCCTATCCTCTATCCTATCCTATCCTCTATCCTATCATATCCTCTATCCTATCCTATCCTGTATCCTATCCTATCCTCTATTCTATCCAATCCCCTATCCTATCCTATCCTCTATCCTATCCTATCCTGTATCCTATTCTATCCTCTATCCTATCCAATCCTCTATCCTATCCTCTATCCTATCCTATTCTCTATAGTATCCTATCCTCAATCCTATCCTATCCTATCCTCCATCCTATCCTATCCTCCATCCTATCCAATCCCCTATCCTATACTCAATCCTATCCTATCCTCATTCCTATCCTATCCTCAATCCTATCGTATCCTCTATCCTATTGTATCCTCTATCCTATCCTATCCTCTATCCTATCCTATCCTCAATCCTATCCTATCCTCAATCCTATCCTATCCTATCCTCTATAGTATCCTATCATCTATCATATCCTATCCTCTATTGTATCCTATCCTCTATCCTATCCTATCCTCTATCCTATCCTATCCTCTATCCTATAATATATTCTATCCCATCCTAATATCTATCCTATCAATCCCCTATCCTATCCTCTATCCTATCCTATCCTCTATCCTATCCAATTCTCTATCCTATCCTATCCTCTATCCAATCCTATCCTTAATCCTATCCTATCCTCAATCCTAACCTATCCTCTATCCTATCCTATTCTCTATCCTATCCTATCCTCTATCCTATCCTATCCTCTATCCTATCCTATCCTCTATCCTATCTTATCCTCTATCCTATCCTGTCCTCTATTCTATCCTATCCTCTATCTTATCATATCCTCTATCGTATCCTATACTCTATCCTATTCTATCCTCTATCCTATCCTACCCTCAATCCAATGCTATACTCTAACCTATCCTATCCTCTATCGTATCCTATCCTCTATCGTATCCAATCCTCTATCCTATCCTCTATCCTATCCTATCCTCTATCCTATCCTATCATCTATCCTATCCTATTCTCTATCCTATCCTATCCTCTATCCTATCCTATCCACTATCGTATGCTCTATCCTATCCTATCCTCTATCCTATCCCATCCACTATCGTATGCTCTATCCTAACCTATCCTCTATCCTATCCAATCCCCTATCCTATCCTCTACCCTATCCTATCCTCAACCCTATAATACCATGTATCCTATCCTATTCTCTATCCTATCCTATCGTCTATCGTATGCTCTATCCTATCCTATCCACTATCCTATCCTATCCTCTATCCAATCCTATCGTCTATCCTATCCTATCCTCTATCCTATCCTATCCTCTATCCTATCCTATCCTCTATCCCATCCTATCCTCTATCCTATCCTATCCTCTATCCTATCATATCCTCTATCCTATCCTATCCTGTATCCTATCCTATCCTCTATTCTATCCAATCCCCTATCCTATCCTATCCTCTATCCTATCCTATCCTGTATCCTATTCTATCCTCTATCCTATCCAATCCTATATCCTATTCTCTATCCTATCCTATCCTCCATCCTATCCTATCCTCAATCCTATCCTATCCTCAATCCTATCCTATCCTATCCTCTATCCTATCCTATCATCTATCATATCCAATTCTCTATCCTATCCTATCCTCTATCATATCCTATCCTCTATCCCATCCTATCCTCTATCCTATCCTATCCTCTATCCTTTCCTCTATCCTATCCTCTATCCTATCCTATCCTCTATCCTATCCTCTATCCTATCCTATCCTCTATCCTATCCTCTCCTCAATCCTATCCTATCCTCAATCCTATCCTATCCTCTATCCTATCCTATCATCTATCATATCCAATTCTCTATCCTATCCTATCCTCTATCATATCCTATCCTCTATCCCATCCTATCCTCTATCCTATCCTATCATCTATCCTTTCCTCTATCCTATCCTCTATCCTATCCTATCCTCTATCCTATCCTCTCCTCAATCCTATCCTATCCTCAATCCTATCCTATCCTCTATCCTATCTTATCCTCTATCCTATCCTGTACTCTATTCTATCCTATCCTCTATCCTATCCTATCCTCTATCCTATCCTATCCTCTATCCTATCCAATTCTCTATCCTATCCTATCCTCTATCCTACCCTATCCTCTATCCTATCCTATCCTCTATCCTATCCTCTCCTCAATCCTATCCTATCCTCAATCCTAACCTAACCTCTATCCTATCCTATCCTCTATCCCATCCAATCCTCTATCCTATCCTCTATCCTATCCTATCCTCTATCCTATCCTATCCTCAATCCTATCCTATCCTCAATCCTATCCTATCCTATCCTCTTTCCTATCCTATCATCTATCATATCCTATCCTCTATCCTATCCTATCGTCTATCCTATCCTATCCTCTATCCTATCCTATCCTCTATCCTATCCTCTCCTCAATCCTATCCTATCCTCAATCCTATCCTATCCTCTATCCTATCTTATCCTCTATCCTATCCTGTACTCTATTCTGTCCTATCCTCTATCTTATCCTATCCACTATCCAATCCTATCCTCTATCCTATAATATCCTCTATCCTATTCTATCCTATCCTCTATCCTCTCCTCTATCATATCCTCTACCCTATTCTATCCTCAATCCAATCCTATCCTCTATCCTATAATATCCTCTATCCTATCCTATCCTATCCTCTATCCTTTCCTCTATCCTATCCTCTATCCTTTTCTATCCTCTATCCTATTGTATCCTCTATTCTATCCTATCCTCAATCCAATCCTATCCTCTATCCTATAATATCCTCTATCCTATCCTATCCTATCCTCTATCCTATCCTCTATCCTATCCTCTATCCTATCCTATCCTCTATCTTCTCCTCTCCTCAATCCTATCCTATCCTCAATCCTATCCTATCCTCTATCCTATCTTATCCTCTATCCTATCCTGTACTCTATTCTATCCTATCCTCTATCTTATCCTATCCACTATCCTATCCTATCCTCAATCCTATCCTATCCTCAATCCTATCCTATCCTATCCTCTTTCCTATCCTATCATCTATCATATCCTATCCTCTATCCTATCCTATCGTCTATCCTATCCTATCCTCTATCCTATCCTATCCTCTATCCTATCCTCTCCTCAATCCTATCCTATCCTCAATCCTATCCTATCCTCTATCCTATCTTATCCTCTATCCTATCCTGTACTCTATTCTGTCCTATCCTCTATCTTATCCTATCCACTATCCAATCCTATCCTCTATCCTATAATATCCTCTATCCTATTCTATCCTATCCTCTATCCTCTCCTCTATCATATCCTCTACCCTATTCTATCCTCAATCCAATCCTATCCTCTATCCTATAATATCCTCTATCCTATCCTATCCTATCCTCTATCCTTTCCTCTATCCTATCCTCTATCCTTTTCTATCCTCTATCCTATTGTATCCTCTATTCTATCCTATCCTCAATCCAATCCTATCCTCTATCCTATAATATCCTCTATCCTATCCTATCCTATCCTCTATCCTATCCTCTATCCTATCCTCTATCCTATCCTATCCTCTATCTTCTCCTCTCCTCAATCCTATCCTATCCTCAATCCTATCCTATCCTCTATCCTATCTTATCCTCTATCCTATCCTGTACTCTATTCTATCCTATCCTCTATCTTATCCTATCCACTATCCTATCCTATCCTCAATCCAATCCTATACTCTATCCTATCCTATTCTCTATCCTATCATATCCTCTATCCTATCCTCTCCTCAATCCTATCCTATCCTCATTCCTAACCTATCCTCTATCCTATCCTCTCCTCAATCCTATCCTATCCTCAATCCTAACCTATCCTCTATCATATCCTATTCTCTATACTATCCTATCCTCAATCCAATCCTATCCTCCATCCTATCCAATCCCCTATCCTATCCTCAATCCTATCCTATCCTCATTCCTATCCTATCCTCAATCCTATCCTGTCCTCTATCCTATCTTATCACCTATCCTATCCTATCCTCTATCCTACCCTATCCTCTATACTATCCTATCCTATCCTCAATTCTATCCTATCCTCTATACTATAATATCCTCTATCCTATCCTCTATACTATAATATCCTCTATCCTACCCTATCCTCTATACTATCCTATCCTATCCTCAATTCTATCCTATCCTCTATACTATAATATCCTCTATCCTATCCTCTATACTATAATATCCTCTATCCTATCCTATCCTCTATCCTATCCTCTATCCTATTGTCTATCCAATCCTATCCTCTATCCTATTCTATCCTCTATCCTACCCTATCCTCAATCCAATCCTATATTCTATATTATCCTATCCTCTATCCTATCCTATCCTCAATCCTATGCTATCCTCTATCCTATCCTATCCTCTATCGTATCCTATCCTCTATCCTATCCAATCCTATATCGTATCCTCTAACCTATCCTATCCTCTATCCTATCCTATCCTCTATCCTATCCAGTCCCCTATCCTATCCTATATCATATCCTATCCTCTATCCTATCCAATCCCCTATCCTCTCCTCTATCCTATCCTATACTCTATCATATCCTAACCTCTATCCTATCTTATCCTCTATCCTATTCTATACTCTATCCTATCCTTTCCGCTACCCTATCCTATCCTATATCCTATCCTATCCTCTATCGTATCCTATCCTCTATCCTATCCACTCCTACATCGTATCCTCTAGCCTATCCTATCCTCTATCCTATCCTATCCTCTATTCTATCCTATCCTCTATCGTATCCTATCCTCTATCCTATCCTATCCTATCCTCTATCCTATCCTATCCTCTATCCTATCCAGTCCCCTATCCTATCCTCTATCATATCCTATCCTCTTTACTATAATATCAACTATCCTATCCTCTATCCTATCCTATCCTCTATCCTATCCTATCCTATACTCTATCATATCCTAACCTCTATCCTATCTTATCCTCTATCCTATTCTATACTCTATCCTATCCTTTCCGCTACCCTATCCTATCCTATATCCTATCCTATCCTCTATCCTATCCTATCCTATCCTATCCTCTATCCTATCCTATCCTCTTATCCATCCTATCCTCTATTCTATCCTATCCTCTATCCTATCATATCCTCTATCCTATCCTATCCTGTATCCTATCCTATCCTCTATTCTATCCAATCCCCTATCCTATCCTATCCTCTATCCTATCCTATCCTGTATCCTATTCTATCCTCTATCCTATCCAATCCTATATCCTATTCTCTATCCTATCCTATACTATCCTCTATCCTATCCTACCCTCTATCCTATCCTATCCTATATCCTATCATATCCTCTATCCTATCCTATCCTGTATCCTATTCTATCCTCTATCCTATCCAATCCTATATCCTATTCTCTATCCTATCCTATCCTATCCTCTATCCTATCCTACCCTCTATCCTATCCTATCCTATATCCTATCCTATCCTCTATCCTATCCTATCCTCTATCCTATTCTATCCTCTATCCTATCCAATCCTATATCCTATTCTCTATCCTATCCTATCCTCTATCGTATCCTATCCTCTATTATATCCAATCCCATATCGTATCCTCTATCCTATCCTATCCTCTATCCTATCCTATCCTCTATCCTATCCTATCCTCTATTCTATCCTATCCTCTATCGTATCTTATCCTCTATCCTATCCAATCCTATATCGTATCCTCTATCCTATCCTATCCTCTATCCTATCCTATCCTCCATCCTATGCTATCCTCTATCCTATCCTATCCTCTATACTATCCAGTCCCCTATCCTATCCTCTATCATATCCTATCCTCTTTACTATAATATCATCTATCCTATCCTATCCTATCCTCTATCCTATCCTATCCTCTATCCTATCCTATCCTCTATCGTATCCTATCCTCTATCCTATCCTATCCTCTATCCTATCCTATCCTCTATCCTATCCTCTCCTCAATCCTATCCTATCCTCTATCCTATCCTCTATCCTATCCTCTCCTCAATCCTATCCTATCCTCTATCCTATTCTATCCTCTATCCTATCCAATCCTATATCCTATTCTCTATCCTATCCTATCCTATCCTCTATCCTATCCTACCCTCTATCCTATCCTATCCTATATCCTATCCTATCCTCTATCCTATCCTATCCTCTATCCTATTCTATCCTCTATCCTATCCAATCCTACATCCTATTCTCTATCCTATCCTATCCTCTATCGTATCCTATCCTCTATTATATCCAATCCCATATCGTATCCTCTATCCTAGCCTATCCTCTATCCTATCCTATCCTCTATCCTATCCAATCCTATATCGTATCCTCTATCCTATCCTATCCTCTATCCTATCCTATCCTCCATCCTATCCTATCCTCTATCCTATCCTATCCTCTATACTATCCAGTCCCCTATCCTATCCTCTATCATATCCTATCCTCTTTACTATAATATCATCTATCCTATCCTATCCTATCCTCTATCCTATCCTATCCTATCCTCTATCCTATCCTATCCTCTATCCTATCCTATCCTCTATCCTATCCTATCCTCTATCCTATCCTATCCTCTATTCTATCCTATCCTCTATCGTATCCTATCCTCTATCCTATCCAATCCTATATCGTATCCTCTATCCTATCCTATCCTCTATCCTATCCTATCCTCCATCCTATGCTATCCTCTATCCTATCCTATCCTCTATACTATCCAGTCCCGTATCCTATCCTCTATCATATCCTATCCTCTTTACTATAATATCATCTATCCTATCCTATCCTATCCTCTATCCTATCCTATCCTCTATCCTATCCTATCCTCTATCCTATCCTATCCTCTATCCTATCCTATCCTCTATCCTATCCTATCCTCTGTCTTATCCTATCCTCTATCCTATCCTATCCTCTATCCTATCCTCTCCTCAATCCTATCCTATCCTCTATCCTATCCTCTATCCTATCCTCTCCTCAATCCTATCCTATCCTCTATCCTATTCTATCCTCTATCCTATCCAATCCTATATCCTATTCTCTATCCTATCCTATCCTATCCTCTATCCTATTCTCTATCCTATCCTATCCTATCCTCTATCCTATCCTACCCTCTATCCTATCCTATCCTATATCCTATCCTATCCTCTATCCTATCCTATCCTCTATCCTATTCTATCCTCTATCCTATCCAATCCTATATCCTATTCTCTATCCTATCCTATCCTCTATCGTATCCTATCCTCTATTATATCCAATCCCATATCGTATCCTCTATCCTATCCTATCCTCTATCCTATCCTATCCTCTATCCTATCCTATCCTCTATTCTATCCTATCCTCTATCGTATCCTATCCTCTATCCTATCCAATCCTATATCGTATCCTCTATCCTATCCTATCCTCTATCCTATCCTATCCTCCATCCTATCCTATCCTCTATCCTATACTATCCTCTATACTATCCAGTCCCCTATCCTATCCTCTATCATATCCTATCCTCTTTACTATAATATCATCTATCCTATCCTATCCTATCCTCTATCCTATCCTATCCTATCCTCTATCCTATCCTATCCTCTATCCTATCCTATCCTCTATCCTATCCTATCCTCTATCCTATCCTATCCTCTATTCTATCCTATCCTCTATCGTATCCTATCCTCTATCCTATCCAATCCTATATCGTATCCTCTATCCTATCCTATCCTCTATCCTATCCTATCCTCCATCCTATGCTATCCTCTATCCTATCCTATCCTCTATACTATCCAGTCCCGTATCCTATCCTCTATCATATCCTATCCTCTTTACTATAATATCATCTATCCTATCCTATCCTATCCTCTATCCTATCCTATCCTCTATCCTATCCTATCCTCTATCCTATCCTATCCTCTATCCTATCCTATCCTCTGTCTTATCCTATCCTCTATCCTATCCTATCCTCTATCCTATCCTCTCCTCAATCCTATCCTATCCTCTATCCTATCCTCTATCCTATCCTCTCCTCAATCCTATCCTATCCTCTATCCTACTCTATACTCTATCCTATCCAATCCTATATCCTATTCTCTATCCTATCCTATCCTATCCTCTATCCTATTCTCTATCCTATCCTATCCTATCCTCTATCCTATCCTACCCTCTATCCTATCCTATCCTATATCCTATCCTATCCTCTATCCTATCCTATCCTCTATCCTATTCTATCCTCTATCCTATCCAATCCTATATCCTATTCTCTATCCTATCCTATCCTCTATCGTATCCTATCCTCTATTATATCCAATCCCATATCGTATCCTCTATCCTATCCTATCCTCTATCCTATCCTATCCTCTATCCTATCCTATCCTCTATTCTATCCTATCCTCTATCGTATCCTATCCTCTATCCTATCCAATCCTATATCGTATCCTCTATCCTATCCTATCCTCTATCCTATCCTATCCTCCATCCTATCCTATCCTCTATCCTATCCTATCCTCTATACTATCCAGTCCCCTATCCTATCCTCTATCATATCCTCTCCTCTTTACTATAATATCATCTATCCTATCCTATCCTATCCTCTATCCTATCCTATCCTCTATCCTATCCTATCCTCTATCCTATCCTATCCTCTATCCTATCCTATCCTCTACCCTATCCTATCCTCTATCCTATCCTATCCTCTATCCCATCCTATCCTCTATCCTATCCTATCCTCTATCCTATCATATCCTCTATCCTATCCTATCCTGTACCCTATCCTATCCTCTATTCTATCGAATCCCCTATCCTATCCTCTATCGTATCCTATCCTCTATCCTATCTTATCCTCTATCCTATCCTGTCCTCTATTCTATCCTATCCTCTATCTTATCATATCCTCTATCCTATCCTATACTCTATCCTATTCTATCCTCTATCCTATCCTATCCTCAATCCAATCCTATACTCTATCCTATCCTATCCTCTATCGTATCCTATCCTCTATGCTATCCAATCCTCTATCCTATCCTGTATCTTATCCTATCTTCTATATTATAATATTCTCTATCCTATCCTATCCTCTATCCTATCCAATCCTGTATCCTATCCTCTATCCTATCCTATCCTCTATCCTATCCTATCCTCTACCCTATCTTATCCTCTATCCTATCCTGTACTCTATTCTATCATATCCTCTATTCTATCCAATCCCCTATCCTATCCTCTATCCTATCCTATCCTCAATCCTATCCTATCCTCCATCGTATGCTATCCTCTATCCTATCCTATCCTCTATACTATCCAGTCCCGTATCCTATCCTCTATCATATCCTATCCTCTTTACTATAATATCATCTATCCTATCCTATCCTATCCTCTATCCTATCCTATCCTCTATCCTATCCTATCCTCTATCCTATCCTATCCTCTATCCTATCCTATCCTCTGTCCTATCCTATCCTCTATCCTATCCTATCCTCTATCCTATCCTCTATCCTATCCTCTCCTCAATCCTATCCTATCCTCTATCCTATTCTATCCTCTATCCTATCCAATCCTATATCCTATTCTCTATCCTATCCTATCCTATCCTCTATCCTATTCTCTATCCTATCCTATCCTATCCTCTATCCTATCCTACCCTCTATCCTATCCTATCCTATATCCTATCCTATCCTCTATCCTATCCTATCCTCTATCCTATTCTATCCTCTATCCTATCCAATCCTATATCCTATTCTCTATCCTATCCTATCCTCTATCGTATCCTATCCTCTATTATATCCAATCCCATATCGTATCCTCTATCCTATCCTATCCTCTATCCTATCCTATCCTCTATCCTATCCTATCCTCTATTCTATCCTATCCTCTATCGTATCCTATCCTCTATCCTATCCTATCCTCTATCCTATCCTCTCCTCAATCCTATCCTATCCTCTATCCTATCCTCTATCCTATCCTCTCCTCAATCCTATCCTATCCTCTATCCTATTCTATCCTCTATCCTATCCAATCCTATATCCTATTCTCTATCCTATCCTATCCTATCCTCTATCCTATTCTCTATCCTATCCTATCCTATCCTCTATCCTATCCTACCCTCTATCCTATCCTATCCTATATCCTATCCTATTCTCTATCCTATCCTATCCTCTATCCTATTCTATCCTCTATCCTATCCAATCCTATATCCTATTCTCTATCCTATCCTATCCTCTATCGTATCCTATCCTCTATTATATCCAATCCCATATCGTATCCTCTATCCTATCCTATCCTCTATCCTATCCTATCCTCTATCCTATCCTATCCTCTATTCTATCCTATCCTCTATCGTATCCTATCCTCTATCCTATCCAATCCTATATCGTATCCTCTATCCTATCCTATCCTCTATCCTATCCTATCCTCCATCCTATCCTATCCTCTATCCTATCCTATCCTCTATACTATCCAGTCCCCTATCCTATCCTCTATCATATCCTATCCTCTTTACTATAATATCATCTATCCTATCCTATCCTATCCTCTATCCTATCCTATCCTATCCTCTATCCTATCCTATCCTCTATCCTATCCTATCCTCTATCCTATCCTATCCTCTATCCTATCCTATCCTCTATTCTATCCTATCCTCTATCGTATCCTATCCTCTATCCTATCCAATCCTATATCGTATCCTCTATCCTATCCTATCCTCTATCCTATCCTATCCTCCATCCTATGCTATCCTCTATCCTATCCTATCCTCTATACTATCCAGTCCCGTATCCTATCCTCTATCATATCCTATCCTCTTTACTATAATATCATCTATCCTATCCTATCCTATCCTCTATCCTATCCTATCCTCTATCCTATCCTATCCTCTATCCTATCCTATCCTCTATCCTATCCTATCCTCTGTCTTATCCTATCCTCTATCCTATCCTATCCTCTATCCTATCCTCTCCTCAATCCTATCCTATCCTCTATCCTATCCTCTATCCTATCCTCTCCTCAATCCTATCCTATCCTCTATCCTACTCTATCCTCTATCCTATCCAATCCTATATCCTATTCTCTATCCTATCCTATCCTATCCTCTATCCTATTCTCTATCCTATCCTATCCTATCCTCTATCCTATCCTACCCTCTATCCTATCCTATCCTATATCCTATCCTATCCTCTATCCTATCCTATCCTCTATCCTATTCTATCCTCTATCCTATCCAATCCTATATCCTATTCTCTATCCTATCCTATCCTCTATCGTATCCTATCCTCTATTATATCCAATCCCATATCGTATCCTCTATCCTATCCTATCCTCTATCCTATCCTATCCTCTATCCTATCCTATCCTCTATTCTATCCTATCCTCTATCGTATCCTATCCTCTATCCTATCCAATCCTATATCGTATCCTCTATCCTATCCTATCCTCTATCCTATCCTATCCTCCATCCTATCCTATCCTCTATCCTATCCTATCCTCTATACTATCCAGTCCCCTATCCTATCCTCTATCATATCCTCTCCTCTTTACTATAATATCATCTATCCTATCCTATCCTATCCTCTATCCTATCCTATCCTCTATCCTATCCTATCCTCTATCCTATCCTATCCTCTATCCTATCCTATCCTCTACCCTATCCTATCCTCTATCCTATCCTATCCTCTATCCCATCCTATCCTCTATCCTATCCTATCCTCTATCCTATCATATCCTCTATCCTATCCTATCCTGTACCCTATCCTATCCTCTATTCTATCCAATCCCCTATCCTATCCTCTATCCTATCCTATCCTCTATCCTATCTTATCCTCTATCCTATCCTGTCCTCTATTCTATCCTATCCTCTATCTTATCATATCCTCTATCCTATCCTATACTCTATCCTATTCTATCCTCTATCCTATCCTATCCTCAATCCAATCCTATACTCTATCCTATCCTATCCTCTATCGTATCCTATCCTCTATGCTATCCAATCCTCTATCCTATCCTGTATCTTATCCTATCTTCTATATTATAATATTCTCTATCCTATCCTATCCTCTATCCTATCCAATCCTGTATCCTATCCTCTATCCTATCCTATCCTCTATCCTATCCTATCCTCTACCCTATCTTATCCTCTATCCTATCCTGTACTCTATTCTATCATATCCTCTATTCTATCCAATCCCCTATCCTATCCTCTATCCTATCCTATAATCTATCCTATCCTATCCTCCATCGTATGCTATCCTCTATCCTATCCTATCCTCTATACTATCCAGTCCCGTATCCTATCCTCTATCATATCCTATCCTCTTTACTATAATATCATCTATCCTATCCTATCCTATCCTCTATCCTATCCTATCCTCTATCCTATCCTATCCTCTATCCTATCCTATCCTCTATCCTATCCTATCCTCTGTCCTATCCTATCCTCTATCCTATCCTATCCTCTATCCTATCCTCTCCTCAATCCTATCCTATCCTCTATCCTATCCTCTATCCTATCCTCTCCTCAATCCTATCCTATCCTCTATCCTATTCTATCCTCTATCCTATCCAATCCTATATCCTATTCTCTATCCTATCCTATCCTCTATCCTATCCAATCCTATATCGTATCCTCTATCCTATCCTATCCTCTATCCTATCCTATCCTCCATCCTATCCTATCCTCTATCCTATCCAATTCTCTATCCTATCCTATCCTCTATCCTACCCTATCCTCTATCCTATCCTATCCTCTATCCTATCCTCTCCTCAATCCTATCCTATCCTCAATCCTAACCTAACCTCTATCCTATCCTATCCTCTATCCCATCCAATCCTCTATCCTATCCTCTATCCTATCCTATCCTCTATCCTATCCTATCCTCAATCCTATCCTATCCTCAATCCTATCCTATCCTATCCTCTTTCCTATCCTATCATCTATCATATCCTATCCTCTATCCTATCCTATCGTCTATCCTATCCTATCCTCTATCCTATCCTATCCTCTATCCTATCCTCTCCTCAATCCTATCCTATCCTCAATCCTATCCTATCCTCTATCCTATCTTATCCTCTATCCTATCCTGTACTCTATTCTGTCCTATCCTCTATCTTATCCTATCCACTATCCAATCCTATCCTCTATCCTATAATATCCTCTATCCTATTCTATCCTATCCTCTATCCTCTCCTCTATCATATCCTCTACCCTATTCTATCCTCAATCCAATCCTATCCTCTATCCTATAATATCCTCTATCCTATCCTATCCTATCCTCTATCCTTTCCTCTATCCTATCCTCTATCCTTTTCTATCCTCTATCCTATTGTATCCTCTATTCTATCCTATCCTCAATCCAATCCTATCCTCTATCCTATAATATCCTCTATCCTATCCTATCCTATCCTCTATCCTATCCTCTATCCTATCCTCTATCCTATCCTATCCTCTATCCTCTCCTCTCCTCAATCCTATCCTATCCTCAATCCTATCCTATCCTCTATCCTATCTTATCCTCTATCCTATCCTGTACTCTATTCTATCCTATCCTCTATCTTATCCTATCCACTATCCTATCCTATCCTCAATCCAATCCTATACTCTATCCTATCCTATTCTCTATCCTATCATATCCTCTATCCTATCCTCTCCTCAATCCTATCCTATCCTCATTCCTAACCTATCCTCTATCCTATCCTCTCCTCAATCCTATCCTATCCTCAATCCTAACCTATCCTCTATCATATCCTATTCTCTATACTATCCTATCCTCAATCCAATCCTATCCTCCATCCTATCCAATCCCCTATCCTATCCTCAATCCTATCCTATCCTCATTCCTATCCTATCCTCAATCCTATCCTGTCCTCTATCCTATCTTATCACCTATCCTATCCTATCCTCTAACCTACCCTATCCTCTATACTATCCTATCCTATCCTCAATTCTATCCTATCCTCTATACTATAATATCCTCTATCCTATCCTCTATACTATAATATCCTCTATCCTACCCTATCCTCTATACTATCCTATCCTATCCTCAATTCTATCCTATCCTCTATACTATAATATCCTCTATCCTATCCTCTATACTATAATATCCTCTATCCTATCCTATCCTCTATCCTATCCTCTATCCTATTGTCTATCCAATCCTATCCTCTATCCTATTCTATCCTCTATCCTACCCTATCCTCAATCCAATCCTATATTCTATATTATCCTATCCTCTATCCTATCCTATCCTCAATCCTATGCTATCCTCTATCCTATCCTATCCTCTATCGTATCCTATCCTCTATCCTATCCAATCCTCTATCCTATCCTCCATCCTATCCTATCCTCTATCCTATCCAATCCTCTATCCTATCCTCTATCATATCCTATCCTCTATCGTATCCTATCCTCTATATTATCCAATCCTCTATCCTATCCTCTATCCTATCCTATCCTCAATCCTATCCTATCCTCAATCCTATCCTATCCTCAATCCTATCCTATCCTATCCTCTATCCTATCCTATCCTCAATCCTATCCTATCCTATCCCTATCCTATCATATCCTCTATCCAATCCTATCCTCAATCTTATCCTATCCTCTATCCTATAGTATCCCCTATCCTATACTATCCTCTATCCTATCCTATGCTCTATCCTATCCTATCATCTATCCTATCCTATCCTCTATCCTATCCTATCCTCAAACCTATCCTATCCTCAATCCTATCCTATCCTCTATCCTATCCTCTATCCTGTCCTATCCTATCCTCTATCCTATCCAATCCCCTATCCTATCCTCTACCCTATAATACCATGTATCCTATCCTATTCTCTATCCTATCCTATCCTATCCTCTTTCGTATGCTGTATCCTATCCTATCCACTATCCTATTCTATCCACTATCCTATCCTATCCTCAATCCTATCCTATCCTCTATCATATCCTATGCTCTATCATATCCTATCCTCTATCCAATCATATCCTCTATCCTATCCTATCCTCTATCCAATCCAATCCTCTATCCTATGCTATCCTCTATCCTATCCTATCCTCTATCCTATCCTATCCTCTATCCTATCCTATCCTCAAACCTATCCTATCCTGCATCCTATCCTATCCTCTATGCTATCCTGTTCTTTATAATATCATATCCTCTATCCTATCCTATTCTCAACCCTATCCTATAGTCTATCCTATCCTATCCTCTATCCTGTCCTCCATCCTATCCTGTTCTCTATCCTATCCTTTCCTCCATAATATCGTATGTTCCATCGTAACCTATAATCTATCCTATCCTATCCTCTATCCTATCCTATCCTCTATCCTATCCTCTATCCTATCGAATCCCCTATCCTATCCTCTATCCTATCCTATCCTCTATCCTATAATACCATGTACCCTATCCTATTCTCTATCCTATCCTATCCTATCCTCTATCGTATGCTCTATCCTATGCTATCCACTATCCTATCCTATCCTCTATCATATTCTATCCTCTATCCTAACCTATCCTCTATCCTATCCTATCCTCTATCCTATCCTATCCTCTATCCTATAATATCCTCTATCCTATCCTAATCTCTATCCTATCAATCCCCTATCCTATCCTCTATCCTATCCAATCCTCTATCCTATCCTCCATCCTATCCTATCCTCTATCCTATCCTATTCTCTATCATATCCTATCCTCTATCCTCTCCCATCCTCAATCCTATCCTTTCCTCTATCCTATCCTCTATCCAATCCTATCCTCTATCCTATCCCATCCTCTATCCTATCCCATCATCAATCCTATCCTTTCGTCTATCCTATCCTCTATCCTATCCTATCCTCTTACTTATCCTATCCTCTATCCTATCCTATCCTCAATCCTATCCTATCCTCTATCATATCCTATCCTCTATCCTATCCTATCCTCTATCCTATCCTATCCTATCCTCTATCCTATCCTATCCTCTATCCTATCCTATCCTCTATCCTATCCTATCCTCTATCCTATCCTATCCTCTATCCTATCCTCCATCCTATCCTATCCTCTATGCTATCCTATCCTCTATCCTATCCTATGCTCTTACTAATCCTATCCTCTATTATATCCTATCAACTATCCAATCCTATCCTCTATCCTATCCTATCCTCTATCCTATCCTGTCCTCTATCCTATCTTGTGACCTATCCTATCCTATCCTCTATCCTATCCTATCCTCTATCCTATCCTATCCTCTATCCTATCCTATCCTCTATCCAATCTTATCCTCTGTCCTATCCTATCCTCTATCCTATCCTATCCTCTATGCTATCCTATCCTCTATCCTATCGTATCCTCTATCCTATCCTATCCTCTATACTATCCAGTCCCGTATCCTATCCTCTATCATATCCTATCCTCTTTACTATAATATCATCTATCCTATCCTATCCTATCCTCTATCCTATCCTATCCTCTATCCTATCCTATCCTCTATCCTATCCTATCCTCTATCCTATCCTATCCTCTGTCCTATCCTATCCTCTATCCTATCCTATCCTCTATCCTATCCTCTCCTCAATCCTATCCTATCCTCTATCCTATCCTCTATCCTATCCTCTCCTCAATCCTATCCTATCCTCTATCCTATTCTATCCTCTATCCTATCCAATCCTATATCCTATTCTCTATCCTATCCTATCCTCTATCCTATCCAATCCTATATCGTATCCTCTATCCTATCCTATCCTCTATCCTATCCTATCCTCCATCCTATCCTATCCTCTATCCTATCCAATTCTCTATCCTATCCTATCCTCTATCCTACCCTATCCTCTATCCTATCCTATCCTCTATCCTATCCTCTCCTCAATCCTATCCTATCCTCAATCCTAACCTAACCTCTATCCTATCCTATCCTCTATCCTATCCTATCCTATCCCTATCCTATCATATCCTCTATCCAATCCTATCCTCAATCTTATCCTATCCTCTATCCTATAGTATCCCCTATCCTATACTATCCTCTATCCTATCCTATGCTCTATCCTATCCTATCATCTATCCTATCCTATCCTCTATCCTATCCTATCCTCAAACCTATCCTATCCTCAATCCTATCCTATCCTCTATCCTATCCTCTATCCTGTCCTATCCTATCCTCTATCCTATCCAATCCCCTATCCTATCCTCTACCCTATAATACCATGTATCCTATCCTATTCTCTATCCTATCCTATCCTATCCTCTTTCGTATGCTGTATCCTATCCTATCCACTATCCTATTCTATCCACTATCCTATCCTATCCTCAATCCTATCCTATCCTCTATCATATCCTATGCTCTATCATATCCTATCCTCTATCCAATCATATCCTCTATCCTATCCTATCCTCTATCCAATCCAATCCTCTATCCTATGCTATCCTCTATCCTATCCTATCCTCTATCCTATCCTATCCTCTATCCTATCCTATCCTCAAACCTATCCTATCCTGCATCCTATCCTATCCTCTATGCTATCCTGTTCTTTATAATATCATATCCTCTATCCTATCCTATTCTCAACCCTATCCTATAGTCTATCCTATCCTATCCTCTATCCTGTCCTCCATCCTATCCTGTTCTCTATCCTATCCTTTCCTCCATAATATCGTATGTTCCATCGTAACCTATAATCTATCCTATCCTATCCTCTATCCTATCCTATCCTCTATCCTATCCTCTATCCTATCGAATCCCCTATCCTATCCTCTATCCTATCCTATCCTCTATCCTATAATACCATGTACCCTATCCTATTCTCTATCCTATCCTATCCTATCCTCTATCGTATGCTCTATCCTATGCTATCCACTATCCTATCCTATCCTCTATCATATTCTATCCTCTATCCTAACCTATCCTCTATCCTATCCTATCCTGTATCCTATCCTATCCTCTATCCTATAATATCCTCTATCCTATCCTAATCTCTATCCTATCAATCCCCTATCCTATCCTCTATCCTATCCAATCCTCTATCCTATCCTCCATCCTATCCTATCCTCTATCCTATCCTATTCTCTATCATATCCTATCCTCTATCCTCTCCCATCCTCAATCCTATCCTTTCCTCTATCCTATCCTCTATCCAATCCTATCCTCTATCCTATCCCATCCTCTATCCTATCCCATCATCAATCCTATCCTTTCGTCTATCCTATCCTCTATCCTATCCTATCCTCTTACTTATCCTATCCTCTATCCTATCCTATCCTCAATCCTATCCTATCCTCTATCATATCCTATCCTCTATCCTATCCTATCCTCTATCCTATCCTATCCTATCCTCTATCCTATCCTATCCTCTATCCTATCCTATCCTCTATCCTATCCTATCCTCTATCCTATCCTATCCTCTATCCTATCCTCCATCCTATCCTATCCTCTATGCTATCCTATCCTCTATCCTATCCTATGCTCTTACTAATCCTATCCTCTATTATATCCTATCAACTATCCAATCCTATCCTCTATCCTATCCTATCCTCTATCCTATCCTGTCCTCTATCCTATCTTGTGACCTATCCTATCCTATCCTCTATCCTATCCTATCCTCTATCCTATCCTATCCTCTATCCTATCCTATCCTCTATCCAATCTTATCCTCTGTCCTATCCTATCCTCTATCCTATCCTATCCTCTATGCTATCCTATCCTCTATCCTATCGTATCCTCTATCCTATCCTATCCTCTATACTATCCAGTCCCGTATCCTATCCTCTATCATATCCTATCCTCTTTACTATAATATCATCTATCCTATCCTATCCTATCCTCTATCCTATCCTATCCTCTATCCTATCCTATCCTCTATCCTATCCTATCCTCTATCCTATCCTATCCTCTGTCCTATCCTATCCTCTATCCTATCCTATCCTCTATCCTATCCTCTCCTCAATCCTATCCTATCCTCTATCCTATCCTCTATCCTATCCTCTCCTCAATCCTATCCTATCCTCTATCCTATTCTATCCTCTATCCTATCCAATCCTATATCCTATTCTCTATCCTATCCTATCCTCTGTCCTATCCAATCCTATATCGTATCCTCTATCCTATCCTATCCTCTATCCTATCCTATCCTCCATCCTATCCTATCCTCTATCCTATCCAATTATCTATCCTATCCTATCCTCTATCCTACCCTATCCTCTATCCTATCCTATCCTCTATCCTATCCTCTCCTCAATCCTATCCTATCCTCAATCCTAACCTAACCTCTATCCTATCCTATCCTCTATCCTATCCTCTATCCTATCCTATCCTCTATCCTATCCTATCCTCAATCCTATCCTATCCTCAATCCTATCCTATCCTATCCTCTTTCCTATCCTATCATCTATCATATCCTATCCTCTATCCTATCCTATCGTCTATCCTATCCTATCCTCTATCCTATCCTATCCTCTATCCTATCCTCTCCTCAATCCTATCCTATCCTCAATCCTATCCTATCCTCTATCCTATCTTATCCTCTATCCTATCCTGTACTCTATTCTGTCCTATCCTCTATCTTATCCTATCCACTATCCAATCCTATCCTCTATCCTATAATATCCTCTATCCTATTCTATCCTATCCTCTATCCTCTCCTCTATCATATCCTCTACCCTATTCTATCCTCAATCCAATCCTATCCTCTATCCTATAATATCCTCTATCCTATCCTATCCTATCCTCTATCCTTTCCTCTATCCTATCCTCTATCCTTTTCTATCCTCTATCCTATTGTATCCTCTATTCTATCCTATCCTCAATCCAATCCTATCCTCTATCCTATAATATCCTCTATCCTATCCTATCCTATCCTCTATCCTATCCTCTATCCTATCCTCTATCCTATCCTATCCTCTATCCTCTCCTCTCCTCAATCCTATCCTATCCTCAATCCTATCCTATCCTCTATCCTATCTTATCCTCTATCCTATCCTGTACTCTATTCTATCCTATCCTCTATCTTATCCTATCCACTATCCTATCCTATCCTCAATCCAATCCTATACTCTATCCTATCCTATTCTCTATCCTATCATATCCTCTATCCTATCCTCTCCTCAATCCTATCCTATCCTCATTCCTAACCTATCCTCTATCCTATCCTCTCCTCAATCCTATCCTATCCTCAATACTAACCTATCCTCTATCATATCCTATTCTCTATACTATCCTATCCTCAATCCAATCCTATCCTCCATCCTATCCAATCCCCTATCCTATCCTCAATCCTATCCTATCCTCATTCCTATCCTATCCTCAATCCTATCCTGTCCTCTATCCTATCTTATCACCTATCCTATCCTATCCTCTATCCTACCCTATCCTCTATACTATCCTATCCTATCCTCAATTCTATCCTATCCTCTATACTATAATATCCTCTATCCTATCCTCTATACTATAATATCCTCTATCCTACCCTATCCTCTATACTATCCTATCCTATCCTCAATTCTATCCTATCCTCTATACTATAATATCCTCTATCCTATCCTCTATACTATAATATCCTCTATCCTATCCTATCCTCTATCCTATCCTCTATCCTATTGTCTATCCAATCCTATCCTCTATCCTATTCTATCCTCTATCCTACCCTATCCTCAATCCAATCCTATATTCTATATTATCCTATCCTCTATCCTATCCTATCCTCAATCCTATGCTATCCTCTATCCTATCCTATCCTCTATCGTATCCTATCCTCTATCCTATCCAATCCTCTATCCTATCCTCCATCCTATCCTATCCTCTATCCTATCCAATCCTCTATCCTATCCTCTATCATATCCTATCCTCTATCGTATCCTATCCTCTATATTATCCAATCCTCTATCCTATCCTCTATCCTATCCTATCCTCAATCCTATCCTATCCTCAATCCTATCCTATCCTCAATCCTATCCTATCCTATCCTCTATCCTATCCTATCCTCAATCCTATCCTATCCTATCCCTATCCTATCATATCCTCTATCCAATCCTATCCTCAATCTTATCCTATCCTCTATCCTATAGTATCCCCTATCCTATACTATCCTCTATCCTATCCTATGCTCTATCCTATCCTATCATCTATCCTATCCTATCCTCTATCCTATCCTATCCTCAAACCTATCCTATCCTCAATCCTATCCTATCCTCTATCCTATCCTCTATCCTGTCCTATCCTATCCTCTATCCTATCCAATCCCCTATCCTATCCTCTACCCTATAATACCATGTATCCTATCCTATCCTCTTTCGTATGCTGTATCCTATCCTATCCACTATCCTATTCTATCCACTATCCTATCCTATCCTCAATCCTATCCTATCCTCTATCATATCCTATGCTCTATCATATCCTATCCTCTATCCAATCATATCCTCTATCCTATCCTATCCTCTATCCAATCCAATCCTCTATCCTATGCTATCCTCTATCCTATCCTATCCTCTATCCTATCCTATCCTCTATCCTATCCTATCCTCAAACCTATCCTATCCTGCATCCTATCCTATCCTCTATGCTATCCTGTTCTTTATAATATCATATCCTCTATCCTATCCTATTCTCAACCCTATCCTATAGTCTATCCTATCCTATCCTCTATCCTGTCCTCCATCCTATCCTGTTCTCTATCCTATCCTTTCCTCCATAATATCGTATGTTCCATCGTAACCTATAATCTATCCTATCCTATCCTCTATCCTATCCTATCCTCTATCCTATCCTCTATCCTATCGAATCCCCTATCCTATCCTCTATCCTATCCTATCCTCTATCCTATAATACCATGTACCCTATCCTATTCTCTATCCTATCCTATCCTATCCTCTATCGTATGCTCTATCCTATGCTATCCACTATCCTATCCTATCCTCTATCATATTCTATCCTCTATCCTAACCTATCCTCTATCCTATCCTATCCTCTATCCTATCCTATCCTCTATCCTATAATATCCTCTATCCTATCCTAATCTCTATCCTATCAATCCCCTATCCTATCCTCTATCCTATCCAATCCTCTATCCTATCCTCCATCCTATCCTATCCTCTATCCTATCCTATTCTCTATCATATCCTATCCTCTATCCTCTCCCATCCTCAATCCTATCCTTTCCTCTATCCTATCCTCTATCCAATCCTATCCTCTATCCTATCCCATCCTCTATCCTATCCCATCATCAATCCTATCCTTTCGTCTATCCTATCCTCTATCCTATCCTATCCTCTTACTTATCCTATCCTCTATCCTATCCTATCCTCAATCCTATCCTATCCTCTATCATATCCTATCCTCTATCCTATCCTATCCTCTATCCTATCCTATCCTATCCTCTATCCTATCCTATCCTCTATCCTATCCTATCCTCTATCCTATCCTATCCTCTATCCTATCCTATCCTCTATCCTATCCTATCCTCTATCCTATCCTCCATCCTATCCTATCCTCTATGCTATCCTATCCTCTATCCTATCCTATGCTCTTACTAATCCTATCCTCTATTATATCCTATCAACTATCCAATCCTATCCTCTATCCTATCCTATCCTCTATCCTATCCTGTCCTCTATCCTATCTTGTGACCTATCCTATCCTATCCTCTATCCTATCCTATCCTCTATCCTATCCTATCCTCTATCCTATCCTATCCTCTATCCAATCTTATCCTCTGTCCTATCCTATCCTCTATCCTATCCTATCCTCTATGCTATCCTATCCTCTATCCTATCGTATCCTCTATCCTATCCGATCCTCCATCCAATCCTATCCTCTATCCTATCCTGTCCTCTATCCTATCTTATCACCTATCCTATCCTATCCTCTATCCTACCCTATCACCTATCCTATCCTATCCTCTATCCTACCCTATCCTCTATCCTATCCTATCCTCTATCCTATCCTATTCTCTATCCTATCCTATCCTCTATCCTATCCTATCCTCTATCCTATCCTATCCTCTATCCTATCCTATCCTCTATCCTATCCTATCAACTATCCTATCCCATCCTCAATCCTATCCTATCCTCTATCCTATCCTATCCTCTATCCTATCCTATCCTCTATCCTATCCTATCCTCTATCGTATCGTATAATCTATCCAATCTTATCCTCTATCCTATCCTATAATCTATCCTATCGTATCCTCTATCCTATCCTATCCTCTATCCTATCCCATCATCAATCCTATCCTATAATCTATCCTATCGTATCCTCTATCCTATCCTATCCTCTATCCTATCCCATCATCAATCCTATCCTTTGGACTACCCTATCCTCTATCCTATCCTATCCTCTTACTTATCCTATCCTCTATCCTATCCTATCCTTTATCCTCTCCGATCCTCTATCCTATCCTATCCTCTATCCTAGGCAATCCCATATCGTATCCTCTATCCTATCCTATCCTCTATCGTATCCTTTTTTCTATAATATCGTATGTTCTATCGTATCCTATCCTCTATCCTATCCTTTCCTCTATCCTATCCTCTATCCTATCCTATCCTCTATCCTATCCTCTATGCTATCCTATCCTCTATCCTATCCTATGCTCTTACTAATCCTATCCTCTATCATATCCTATACTCTATTCTATCCTATTATCTATCCTATCGTATCCTCTATCGTATCCTATCCTCTATCCTGTCCTGTCCTCTATCCTATCCTATCCTCTATCCTATACTATCCTCTATCCAATCTTATCCTCTATCCTATCCTATCCTCTATCCTATCCTATCCTCTATCCTATCCTATCCTCTATCCTATCCTGTCCTCTATCCTATCTTATGACCTATCCTATCCTATCCTCTATCCAATCTTATCCTCTGTCCTATCCTATCCCCTATCCTATCCTATCCTCTATGCTATCCTATCCTCTATCCTATCCTATGCTCTTACTAATCCTATCCTCTATTATATCCTATCCTCTATCCTATCCTATCCTCTATCTTATCCTCTATCCTATCCTATACTCTATCCTATCCTCTATCCTATCCTATCCTCTATCCTATCCTATTCTCTATCCTATCCTATTCTCTTTCCTATTCTATCCTCTACCCTATAATACCATGTATCCTATCCTCTATGCTATCCTATCCTCTATCCTATCCTATGCTCTTACTAATCCTATCCTCTATCATATCCTATACTCTATCCTATCCTATAATCTATCCTATCGTATCCTCTATCGTATCCTATCCTCTATCCTGTCCTGTCCTCTATCCTATCCTATCCTCTATCCTATACTATCCTATATCCAATCTTATCCTCTATCCTATCCTATCCTCTATCGTTTCCTATCCTCTATCCTATCCAATCCTCTATCCTATCCTCCATCCTATCCTATCCTCTAACCTATCCTATTCTCTATCATATCCTATCCTCTATCCTCTCCCATCCTTAATCCTATCCTTTCCTCTATCCTATCCTCTATCCAATCCTATCCTCTATCCTATCCCATCCTCTATCCTATCCCATCATCAATCCTATCCTTTCGTCTATCCTATCCTCTATCCTATCCTATCCTCTTACTTATCCTATCCTCTATCCTATCCTCTATCCTATCCTATCAACTATCCTATCCCATCCTCAATCCTATCCTATCCTCTATCCTATCCTATCCTCTATCCTATCCTATCCTCTATCCTATCCTATCCTCTATCCTATCCTATCCTCTATCCTATCCTATGCTCTTACTAATCCTATCCTCTATCATATCCTATACTCTATTCTATCCTATTATCTATCCTATCGTATCCTCTATCGTATCCTATCCTCTATCCTGTCCTGTCCTCTATCCTATCCTATCCTCTATCCTATACTATCCTCTATCCAATCTTATCCTCTATCCTATCCTATCCTCTATCCTATCCTATCCTCTATCCTATCCTATCCTCTATCCTATCCTGTCCTCTATCCTATCTTATGACCTATCCTATCCTATCCTCTATCCAATCTTATCCTCTGTCCTATCCTATCCCCTATCCTATCCTATCCTCTATCCTATCCTATCCTCTATCCTATCCTATTCTCTATCCTATCCTATTCTCTTTCCTATCCTATCCTCTACCCTATAATACCATGTATCCTATCCTCTATGCTATCCTATCCTCTATCCTATCCTATGCTCTTACTAATCCTATCCTCTATCATATCCTATACTCTATCCTATCCTATAATCTATCCTATCGTATCCTCTATCGTATCCTATCCTCTATCCTGTCCTGTCCTCTATCCTATCCTATCCTCTATCCTATACTATCCTATATCCAATCTTATCCTCTATCCTATCCTATCCTCTATCGTTTCCTATCCTCTATCCTATCCAATCCTCTATCCTATCCTCCATCCTATCCTATCCTCTAACCTATCCTATTCTCTATCATATCCTATCCTCTATCCTCTCCCATCCTTAATCCTATCCTTTCCTCTATCCTATCCTCTATCCAATCCTATCCTCTATCCTATCCCATCCTCTATCCTATCCCATCATCAATCCTATCCTTTCGTCTATCCTATCCTCTATCCTATCCTATCCTCTTACTTATCCTATCCTCTATCCTATCCTCTATCCTATCCTATCAACTATCCTATCCCATCCTCAATCCTATCCTATCCTCTATCCTATCCTATCCTCTATCCTATCCTATCCTCTATCCTATCCTATCCTCTATCCTATCCTATCCTCTATCCTATCCTATGCTCTTACTAATCCTATCCTCTATCATATCCTATACTCTATTCTATCCTATTATCTATCCTATCGTATCCTCTATCGTATCCTATCCTCTATCCTGTCCTGTCCTCTATCCTATCCTATCCTCTATCCTATACTATCCTCTATCCAATCTTATCCTCTATCCTATCCTATCCTCTATCCTATCCTATCCTCTATCCTATCCTATCCTCTATCCTATCCTGTCCTCTATCCTATCTTATGACCTATCCTATCCTATCCTCTATCCAATCTTATCCTCTGTCCTATCCTATCCCCTATCCTATCCTATCCTCTATGCTATCCTATCCTCTATCCTATCCTATGCTCTTACTAATCCTATCCTCTATTATATCCTATCCTCTATCCTATCCTATCCTCTATCTTATCCTCTATCCTATCCTATACTCTATCCTATCCTCTATCCTACCCTATCCTCTATCCTATCCTATTCTCTATCCTATCCTATTCTCTTTCCTATCCTATCCTCTACCCTATAATACCATGTATCCTATCCTCTATGCTATCCTATCCTCTATCCTATCCTATGCTCTTACTAATCCTATCCTCTATCATATCCTATACTCTATCCTATCCTATAATCTATCCTATCGTATCCTCTATCGTATCATATCCTCTATCCTGTCCTGTCCTCTATCCTATCCTATCCTCTATCCTATACTATCCTATATCCAATCTTATCCTCTATCCTATCCTATCCTCTATCGTTTCCTATCCTCTATCCTATCCAATCCTCTATCCTATCCTCCATCCTATCCTATCCTCTAACCTATCCTATTCTCTATCATATCCTATCCTCTATCCTCTCCCATCCTTAATCCTATCCTTTCCTCTATCCTATCCTCTATCCAATCCTATCCTCTATCCTATCCCATCCTCTATCCTATCCCATCATCAATCCTATCCTTTCGTCTATCCTATCCTCTATCCTATCCTATCCTCTTACTTATCCTATCCTCTATCCTATCCTCTATCCTATCCTATCAACTATCCTATCCCATCCTCAATCCTATCCTATCCTCTATCCTATCCTATCCTCTATCCTATCCTATCCTCTATCCTATCCTATCCTCTATCCTATCCTATCCTCTATCCTATCCTATCCTCTATCCTATCCTATCTTCTACCCTATAATACCATGTATCCTATCCTATCCTATCCTCTATCTTATGCTCTATCCTATCCTATCAACTATCCTATCCTATCCTCAATCCTATCATATCCTGTATCATATCCTATCCTCTATCCTATCATATCCTATCCTCTATCCTATCCAATCCTCTATCCTATCCTCCATCCTATCCTATCCTCTATCCTATCCTATTCTCTATCATATCCTATCATCTATCCTCTCCCATCCTCAATCCTATCCTTTCCTGTATCCTATCCTCTATCCTACCCTATCCTCTTACTTATCCTATCCTCTATCCTATCCTATCCTCTATCCTATCCTATCCTCTATCCAATCCTATCCTCTATCCTATCCTATCCCATCATCAATCCTATCCTTTCGTCTATCCTATCCTCTATCCTATTCTGTCCTATCCTATCCTCTATCTTATGCTCTATCCTATACTATCAACTATCCTATCCTATCCTCAATCCTATCCTATCCTCTATCATATCCTATCCTCTATCCTATCCTATCCTCTATCCTATCCTATCCTATCCTCTATCCTATCCTATCCTATCCTCTATCCTATCCTCTATCCTATCCTATCCTCTATCCTATCCTATCCTCTATCCTATCCTATCCGCTATCCTATCCTATCCTCTATCCTATCCTCCATCCTATCCTATCCTCTATGCTATCCTATCCTCTATCCTATCCTATGCTCTTACTAATCCTATCCTCTATCATATCCTATACTCTATCCTATCCTATAATCTATCCTATCGTATCCTCTATCGTATCCTATCCTCTATCCTGTCCTGTCCTCTATCCTATCCTATCTCCTCTATCCTATACTATCCTCTATCCAATCTCATCCTCTATCCTATCCCATCCTCTATCCTCTCCCATCCTCAATCCTATCCTTTCCTCTATCCTATCCTCTATCCAATCCTATCCTCTATCCTATCCTATCCTCTATCCTATCCTATCCTCTATCCTATCCTATCCTCTACCCTATAATACCATGTATCCTATCCTATCCTATCCTCTATCTTATGCTCTATCCTATCCTATCAACTATCCTATCCTATCCTCAATCCTATCATATCCTGTATCATATCCTATCCTCTATCCTATCATATCCTATCCTCTATCCTATCCAATCCTCTATCCTATCCTCCATCCTATCCTATCCTCTATCCTATCCTATTCTCTATCATATCCTATCATCTATCCTCTCCCATCCTCAATCCTATCCTTTCCTGTATCCTATCCTCTATCCTACCCTATCCTCTTACTTATCCTATCCTCTATCCTATCCTATCCTCTATCCTATCCTATCCTCTATCCAATCCTATCCTCTATCCTATCCTATCCCATCATCAATCCTATCCTTTCGTCTATCCTATCCTCTATCCTATTCTGTCCTATCCTATCCTCTATCTTATGCTCTATCCTATACTATCAACTATCCTATCCTATCCTCAATCCTATCCTATCCTCTATCACATCCTATCCTCTATCCTATCCTATCCTCTATCCTATCCTATCCTATCCTCTATCCTATCCTATCCTATCCTCTATCCTATCCTCTATCCTATCCTATCCTCTATCCTATCCTCCATCCTATCCTATCCTCTATGCTATCCTATCCTCTATCCTATCCTATGCTCTTACTAATCCTATCCTCTATCATATCCTATACTCTATCCTATCCTATAATCTATCCTATCGTATCCTCTATCGTATCCTATCCTCTATCCTGTCCTGTCCTCTATCCTATCCTATCTCCTCTATCCTATACTATCCTCTATCCAATCTCATCCTCTATCCTATCCCATCCTCTATCCTCTCCCATCCTCAATCCTATCCTTTCCTCTATCCTATCCTCTATCCAATCCTATCCTCTATCCTATCCTATCCTCTATCCTATCCTATCTCCTCTATCCTATACTATCCTCTATCCAATCTCATCCTCTATCCTATCCTATTCTCTATCCTATCCTATCCTCTATCCTATCCTATCCTCTATCCTATCCTATCCTCTATCGTATCGTATAATCTATCCAATCTTATCCTCTATCCTATCCTATCCTCTTATCGTATCCTTTTTTCTATAATATCGTGTCCTATCGTATCCTATCCTCTATCCTATCCTTTCCTCTATCCTATCCTCTATCCTATCCTATCCTCTATCCTATCCGATCCTCTATCCAATCCTATCCTCTATCCTATCCTGTCCTCTATCCTATCTTATCACCTATCCTATCCTATCCTCTATCCTACCCTATCCTCTATCCTATCCTATCCTATCCTCAATTCTATCCTATCCTCTATACTATAATATCCTCTATCCTATCCTCTATACTATAATATCCTCCATCCTATCCTATCCTCTATCCTATCCTCTATCCTATTGTCTATCCAATCCTATCCTCTATCCTATTCTATCCTCTATCCTACCCTATCCTCAATCCAATCCTATATTCTATATTATCCTATCCTCTATCCTACCCTATCCTCAATCCAATCCTATATTCTATATTATCCTATCCTCCATCCTATCCTGTTCTCTATCCTATCCTTTCCTCTATAATATCGTATCTTCTATCGTAACCTATCCTCTATCCTATCCTATCCTCTATAATATTCAATCTCATATCCTATCCTATCCTCTATCAAATCCTATAATATATCGTATCCTATCTTCTATCCTATCCAATCCTCTATCCTATCCTCTATCATATCCTATCCTCTATCGTATCCTATCCTCTATATTATCCAATCCTCTATCCTATCCTCTATCCTATCCTATCCTCAATCCTATCCTATCCTCAATCCTATCCTATCCTATCCTCTATCCTATCCTATCCTCAATCCTATCCTATCCTATCCCTATCCTATCATATCCTCTATCCAATCCTATCCTCAATCTTATCCTATCCTCTATCCTATAGTATCCCCTATCCTATACTATCCTCTATCCTATCCTATCCTCTATCCTATCCTATCATCTATCCTATCCAATCCTCTATCCTATCCTATCCTCTATCCAATCCTATCCTCAATTCTATCCTATCCTCTATCCTATAATATCCTCTATCCTATCCTATCCTATCCTCTATCCTATCCTCAATCCTATTCTATCCTCTATCCTATCCTCTTCTCTATCCTATCCTATTCTCTATCCTATCCTATCCTCTATCATATCCTATCCTCTATCGTATCCTATCTTCTATCCTATCCAATCCTCTATCCTATCCTCTATCCTATCCTATCCTTTATCCTGTCGAATCCCCTATCCTATCCTCTATCCAATCCTATCCTCAATCCTATCCTATCCTCTATCCTATCCTATCGTCTATCCTATCCAATCCCCTATCCTATCCTCTATCCGATCCTATCCTCTATCCCATTATATCCTCTATCCTATCATATCGTCTATCCTATCCAATCCCCTATCCTATCCTATATCCGATCCCATCCTCTATCCCATCCTATCCTCTATCCTATCCCATCCTCTATCCCATCCTCTATCGTATCGTATCCTCTATCCTATCCTATCCTCTATCGTCTCCTATCCTCTATCCTATCCTATCCTCTATCCTATCCTATCCTCTATCCTATCCTATCCTCTATCCTATTCTATCATCTATCCTATCCTATCCTCTATCCTATCCTATCCTCTATCGTATGATCTATCCTATCCTATCCTCTATCCTATCCAATCCCCTATCCTATCCTCTATCCTATCCTATCCAATCCCCTATCCTATCCTCTACCCTACAATACCATGTATCCTATCCTATTCTCTTTCCTATCCTATGCTATCCTCTTTCGTATGCTGTATCCTATCCTATCCACTATCCTATCCTATCCACTATCCTATACTATCCTCAATCCTATCCTATCCTCTATCATATCCTATCCTCTATCAAATCTTATCCTCTATCCTATCCCATCCTCAATCCAATCCTATACTCTATCCTATCCTATCCTCTATCTTATCCTATCCTCTATCGTATCCTATCCTCTATATTATCCAATCCTCTATCCTATCCTATCCTCAATCCTATCCTATCCTCAATCCTATCCTATCCTATCCTCTATCCTATCCTATCCTCAATCCTATCCTATCCTATCCCTATCCTATCATATCCTCTATCCAATCCTATCCTCCATCTTATCCTATCCTCTATCCTATAGTATCCCCTATCCTATACTATCCTCTATCCTATCCTATCCTCTATCCTATCCTATCATCTATCCTATCCAATCCTCTATCCTATCCTATCCTCTATCCAATCCTATCCTCAATTCTATCCTATCCTCTATCCTATAATATCCTCTATCCTATCCTATCCTATCCTCTATCCTATCCTCAATCCTATTCTATCCTCTATCCTATCCTCTTCTCTATCCTATCCTATCCTCTATCCTATCCGATCCTCAATCCTATCCTATCCTCTATCCTGTCCTATCCTCTTGTCGTATCCTATCCTCTATCCTATCCTCCATCCTATCCTGTTCTCTATCCTATCCTTTCCTCTATAATATCGTATCTTCTATCGTAACCTATCCTCTATCCTATCCTATCCTCTATCCTATCCTATCCTCTATCCTATTCAATCTCATATCCTATCCTATCCTCTATCATATCCTATCCTCTATCGTGTCCTATCTTCTATCCTATCCAATCCTCTATCCTATCCTCAATCCTATCCTATCCTCTATCCTATCCTATACTCAATATAATCCTATACTCTATCCTATCCTATCCTCTATCATACACTATCCTCTATCCTATCCAATCCCCTATCCTATCCTCTACCCTATCCTATCCTCTACCCTATAATACCATGTATCCTATCCTATTCTCTATCCTATCCTATCCTATCCTATCCTCTATCGTATGCTCTCTCCTATCCCATCCAGTATCCTATCCTATCCTCTATCATATCCTATCCACTATCCTATCCTATCCTCTATCCTATCCTATCCTTTATCCTGTCGAATCCCCTATCCTATCCTCTATCCAATCCTATCCTCAATCCTATCCTATCCTCTATCCTATAATATCCTCTATCGTATCCTATCCACTATACTATCCTATCCTATATCCTATAATATCCTCTATCCTATCCTAATCTCTATCCTATCATTCCCCTTTCTTATCCTCTTTCCTAACCAATCCACTATTATATCCTATCCTCTATCCAATCCTATCCTCAATTCTATCCTATCCTCTATCCTATAATATCCTCTATCCTATCCTATCCTGTCCTCTATCCTATAATATCCTCTATCCCATCCTAATCTTTATCCTATCATATCCTCAAACCTAACTTATCCTCTATCCCATAATATCCTCTATCCCATCCTATCCTCTATCCTATCCTATCCTCAATCCTATCCTATCCTATCCTCCATCCTATCCTATCCTCCATCCTATCCTATCCTCATTCCTATCCAATCCTCAATCCTATCCTATCCTCTATCTTATAATATCCTCTATCCTATTCTATCCTCAATCCTATCCCATACTCTATCCTATAATATGCTCTATCCTATCCTAATCTCTATCCTATCCTATCCTCCGTCCTATAATATCCTCTATCCTATCCTAATCTCTATCTTATCATTCCCCTTTCTTATCCTCTTTCCTATCCAATCCTCTATCCTATCCAATCCTCTATCCTATCCTATCCTCTATCCAATCCTATCCTCAATTCTGTCCTATCCTCTATCCTATAATATCCTCTATCCTATCCTATCCTATCCTCTATCCTATCCTCAATCCTATCCTATCCTCTATCCTATCCTCTTCTCTATCCTATCCTATCCTCTATCCTATCCTATCCTCAATCCTATCCTATCCTCTATCCTGTCCTATCCTCTTGTCGTATCCTATCCTCTATCCTATCCTCCATCCTATCCTGTTCTCTATCGTATCCTTTCCTCTATAATATCGTATCTTCTATCGTAACCTATCCTCTATCCTATCTTATCCTCAATTCTATCCTATCCTCTATACTATAATATCCTCTATCCTATCCTGTATACTATAATATCCTCTATCCTATCCTATCCTCTATCCTATCCTCTATCCTATTGTCTATCCAATCCTATCCTCTATCCTATTCTATCCTCTATCCTACCCTATCCTCAATCCAATCCTATATTCTATCCTATCCTATCCTCTATCCTATCCTATCCTCAATCCTATGCTATCCTCTATCCTATCCTATCCTCTTATCGTATCCTATCCTCTATCCTATCCTCCATCCTATACTGTTCTCTATCCTATCCTTTCCTCTATAATATCGTATCTTCTATCGTAACCTATCCTCTATCCAATCCTATCCTCAATTCTATCCTATCCTCTATCCTATAATATCCTCTATCCTATCCTATCCTATCCTCTATCCTATCCCCAATCCTATTCTATCCTCTATCCTATCCTCTTCTCTATCCTATCCTATCCTCTATCCTATCCTATCCTCAATCCTATCCTATCCTCTATCCTGTCCTATCCTCTTGTCGTATCCTATCCTCTATCCTATCCTCCATCCTATCCTGTTCTCTATCCTATCCTTTCCTCTATAATATCGTATCTTCTATCGTAACCTATCCTCTATCCTATCCTATCCTCTATCCTATCCTATCTTCTATCCTATTCAATCTCATATCCTATCCTATCCTCTATCATATCCTATCCTCTATCGTATCCTATCTTCTATCCTATCCAATCCTCTATCCTATCCTCAATCCTATCCTATCCTCTATCCTATCCTATACTCAATATAATCCTATACTCTATCCTATCCTATCCTCTATCATACACTATCCTCTATCCTATCCAATCCCCTATCCTATCCTCTACCCTATCCTATCCTCTACCCTATAATACCATGTATCCTATCCTATTCTGTATCCTATCCTATCCTATTATCTATCGTATGCTCTCTAGTATCCCATCCAGTATCCTATCCTATCCTCTATCATATCCTATCCACTATCCTATCCTATCCTCTATCCTATCCTATCCTTTATCCTGTCGAATCCCCTATCCTATCCTCTATCCAATCCTATCCTCAATCCTATCCTATCCTCTATCCTATCCTATCGTCTATCCTATCCAATCCCCTATCCTATCCTCTATCCGATCCTATCCTCTATCCCATTATATCCTCTATCCTATCATATCGTCTATCCTATCCAATCCCCTATCCTATCCTATATCCGATCCCATCCTCTATCCCATCCTATCCTCTATCCTATCCTATCCTCTATCCCATCCTCTATCGTATCGTATCCTCTATCCTATCCTATCCTCTATCGTCTCCTATCCTCTATCCTATCCTATCCTCTATCCTATCCTATCCTCTATCCTCTATCCTATCCTATCCTCTATCCTATCCTATCCTCTATCCTATCCAATCCCCTATGTTATCGTCTATCCTATCCTATCCTCTATAATATCGTATCTTCTATTATATACTATCCTCTTACCTATAATATCGTCTATCCTATCCTATTCCCTATCCTATCCTATCCTCTATCCTATCCTATCCTCTATCCTATCCTATCCTCAATCCAATCCTATACTCTATCCTATCCTATACTCTATCGTATCCTATCCTCTATCCTATCCAATCCTGTATGCTATCTTCTATCCTATCGTATCCTCTATCCTATCCTATCCTGAATCCTATCATATCCTCTATCCTATAGTATCCTCTATCCTATACTATCCTCTATCCTATCCTATCCTCTATCCAATCCAATCCTCTATCCTATGCTATCCTCTATCCTATCCTATCCTCTATCGTATGCTCTATCCTATCCTATCCTCTATCCTATCCATTCCCATATCCTATCCTCTATCCTATCCTATCCTCTATCCTATCCAATCCCCTATCCTATCCTCTATCCTATTCTATCCACTATCCTATCCTATCCTCAATCCTATCCTATCCTCTATCATATCCTATCCTCCATCATATCCTATCCTCTATCCTATCCTATCCTCTATCCTATCCTTTTTTTTTTTTTTTTTTTTTTAATGGAAATTTGCCTATATTTTAGATACTGGTGTTTACAGCAATTCTCCGCAGTTATGTTCCATTATACATATATCAATTACGTTGTATTCTAATCTTATAACACGTATAAAACATACATCACATATATAACACATATAAAACTACTCTAAGTCTAGATCTATTTCGCAAGTATTATATCGCACGCTTATCAAAAATTAACCTAAGTACACCTAATCTACTATTATTCCCTATTATTCAACTCAAACTATTTAACCTAACGGATGGATCTCTAAGGGCCTAGCGAACTCTTAGGGTCTCTCGAAATTCAAGGAAATTGAAAATTTGACCTTGAACCCAAGAGTAAACTAGGTGTTTTAGCCTAGTTGACCCCTATTTTTTATAGCCGGGATGGATAGAAGTGAGGATACCTAGCACCTTTCCTGTGTACCTCTTTTTCGTAGCATGCACCTATCTACCTGTAGATGCTGCTATCTCGGCTGTTGCCGGGGGGCGCGAGTTTGTGACAACCTCCGAAGCCCAGCTTCGGAGACCAATGTAGCTTACGGGCTACCCCCCCCTGCCCCCCCACGTGCTCAGAATTTTTTTTCTTCTCTAAAACTTTTTCGACACCCGGTATATTTTGAAAACTAAACTTTATCCGATTTAGCCGAGCGACGGCTCGTTGGAAAGGTCTTGATCCGTGTAGAATTTTCACCGTGTTACTTTTTCGAATTTCTTGAAAATTAGGGTAATTTTCTCTGTATCTCCGAAATGGGTGGGCAAATCGAAAGAAGTTTTTTAGGGGGGAGAATACTTCTCCGTTTCCACCCTAAAATACTCGCCGTCCTCGATAATAGTTGGGTTCTAAATTTCGCTTCGATCGGTTAACTTTGGCCTACTGCCATAACCACGAAATCGCCTAACAAAATCGATGGTCCGGTAAAGACGTGTTACGGCTCATTCGGAAGCCACGGCCTAGCCCTACAATTTCGCCAAGGTACTTTTTCGTAATCTCTTCTAGTAAGCCTAATTTTCACTATTTTAATTCTCTATTTCTATTTTTAGGTTCCGCAAGCTTGTGCAGGGTTTAACATGAGAAAAGGAAGGAATGCTATGACACTCAGCAGAGATTTTCACCTTGTCCTACCTTATTCTAGTTACTGTCCCTTAGAGGTGCGAAAAAAGTAGCGGACTCGACCGACCCCTTGTGTTAATCGAATCCTTTTCTTTTCCCGGTCTCTTCCCAAGCTTCTTCCAATTATTCGTACTGTTTTTTCCGTTCTTTCCACAGTTCTCACTAATATTCAGCTCAGTTCAATTATTCACTCACTTGTCTAATTGTTCGTAGCTAAAATTTTTTTTTTTTTTTTTTTTTTTTTTTTTTAAATCTAACCCAAACCCAAACTAATTTAATTCTGCTTGGATTCCGGTTAAGTTAAATTCACAGTCTTTCCAAACACTTTTTCAGATTTTTTTTTTTTTTTACGCGGAGGCTAACGGTCTTGTCCCTGAACGCGACGGTTCACGCCCGGCACTCCGCGGTATATTCCCGATCTTTCTCTCAGGTAAGTATATTTATAATTTAATATAACTTCTAATTTTTGTTTTTTTTTTTACTTCAGGTTTCCCTGTTAGCACGCTCGAAACAACTAGTGAAAATCCGTAGAAAAAATTCCGTGATGCTACTTGAAACTTTACTAATCGATGTGACTCGGCTGGAAGTTCAAATCGCTCTGATTTTGAAATTGAACAGTGGAGCTCGCATGACCTACAGTTCTACCCCCTCTTATTTGGCTCTCCTGTTGTTTTTCCCGTACGTACTATTATTCTGTCGCGCTCTGGCCTTGGTTGACTCCGTTATATTTTCAAAATTTATTGTTTCAGTTTGTATGTATGTTACCTATTTACCCGAGTAGGCCTTGGGGAGTCTTACTTTTTCTACAGCGCACTTTTTCTTTTTCTATATAAGGTTATCGTCCTATTAGTTGGATCCGTTAGCTTACATGAATTTTGGTAATAAATTCGAAATTATTCTATTTTAATGCCTTACTCTTTTGACTTATTTCTGAAACTGTTATCTATTCTATAGTGTACATCTTATTTCAGATTTCAAATTCCCTAAGCCTCAATGTATTATTTTAGTTATCTATCATGTTTTCTTCGCTTTCTAATATTTTCTTTTAACTTTCTATTCCGTCCGTTTCATCTTTCTAATTTTTGTCTGTATGTAAGATACGTTAGTCAATTTTTGTTATAAATAAAGTCCCCTTTCTGTCTCGTTTCTAACTCTTTCCATTTTTTCTATTCCAGACTTATTCCTTGCACTACTAAGATTGTTCATTTTCTGCTCGTGCCGGCAGGCAAGTTGCTGTACTATTACCTTGTTCAGATCGTATTCCAAGTTTAGTCACATTGCATTGTTTAGTTATATCTCTTTACCCAGGCTTTTGATCAAAAACCTCTAAGGGAGCTTTCCTTTTTTTTGTTTTAAAAATATAATTATTGTACTATTTCCTTCCTTCTTTTTTCATTGCCTTTGTTTTTCTGAAATTTTTTGATTATATGTTCTATTTCAACTCGTTATATCTCACTGGTTTTTCTTTTAAAAGGAAAATTTCAGTAGCCCATTTATGTTAGAAATAACATGAACTTTTAGTCTCTCTATTTAATTTTAAATTTTATCCATTCATATCTTTTCTTTACTCTTGTGGCGCACCTTCTATTTCGCCATATCTCACCCCGTATAACTTAAATCAAAAAATTTCATAAGAACAAAACCCTTTTATTTTTAGTACCCTTTATGTTTCGCATATCCCTTTTGTCTAATTCCGCTAAAAAAGTTTTAGTGCTTTGTTCGGTTTCTTCGATTTTCGGTCTTAATTCTGGTTTTTAACCATCTATCTTTACTCTATTACTTTTGTCTAACCTAGTACTAATATTTTGCTACCATATATAACATAAGAATCGCTATCTAATTTCTTTTTAGCTTTATTCGTACATTTTCTGGCGACGACAGCAGGCATGGTTATGTAGTCCTACTTCGTTCCGTTCTGATTTCAGGTTTGCTCATTTTTTGATTTTTCCAAATATCTCGATAATAAAGGTTCTAGTCGAAAATCTCCAAGAGGTGTTTTCTCTTTCAAATATCCTCTATTAACTATTTCTAGCGTTATTTTTCCATTCTCTTCGTTTTCAGCAATTTTTTCTGTTCTAACACTTAATTTTTTTAAAAAAGCGTTTATCTCGCCAAGCATTAGTTTATCCAACAAACTTTAAGAGTCCATTTGTTTTTGAAATCTCCTGGTTAGCATAAGGCTGTTCTATATTTTATCGTCTTTTCTTCCGTAGTTGTTTTTTTAGTCTTGTAACCAAGTTTCTGATTGTAATAACTTCTAAGTGGGTCATTTCTCGGCAAAGTTGCAAGTATAAAATCTAAAACAAAACTTCTCTAGAGTCTATTTTTTGTATAATTTTTTATCCCCCTCCATCTAAAAATATCTTTTTAATTAGACTGTTTTACGGCCCAATTCTTGCCTCTGGTTACTGGTCGTTGCCAGAAAACGTCGAGTTTACATCTCTCGTCTATAAATAAAACTCTCTTCATGTTAAAATTACTTAAAAACTCTCTTGCCACGTATCCTCTATCCTATCCTATCCTCAATCCTATCCTATCCTCTATCCTATTCTATCATCTATCCTATCCTATCCTCTATCCTATCCTATCCTCTATCGTATGATCTATCCTATCCTATCCTCTATCCTATCCAATCCCCTATCCTATCCTCTATCCTATCCTATCCAATCCCCTATCCTATCCTCTATCCTATCCTATCCTCTACCCTATAATACCATGTATCCTATCCTATTCTCTTTCCTATCCTATGCTATCCTCTTTCGTATGCTGTATCCTATCCTATCCACTATCCTATCCTATCCACTATCCTATACTATCCTCAATCCTATCCTATCCTCTATCATATCCTATCCTCTATCCTATCCCATCCTCAATCCAATCCTATACTCTATCCTATCCTATCCTCTATCGTATCCTATCCTCTATCCTATCCTATCCTCTATCCTATCCTATCCTCAATCCAATCCTATACTCTATCCTATCCTATCCTCTATCGTATCCTATCCTCTATCCTATCCAATCCTGTATCCTATCTTCTATCCTATCCTATCCTCTATCCTATCCTATCCTGAATCCTATCATATCCTCTATCCTATAGTATCCTCTATCCTATACTATCCTCTATCCTATCCTATCCTCTATCCAATCCAATCCTCTATCCTATGCTATCCTCTATCCTATCCTATCCTCTATCGTATGCTCTATCCTATCCTATCCTCTATCCTATCCATTCCCATATCCTATCCTCTATCCTATCCTATCCTCTATCCTATCCTATCCTCTATCCTATCCTATCCTCTATCCTATCCTATCCTCTATCCTATCCTATCCTCTATCCTATCCTATCCTCTATCCTATCCTATCCTCTATCCTATCCTATCCTCTATCCTATCCTATACTCTATCCTATCCTATCCTATACTCAATCCTATCCTATCCTCTATCCTATCCAATCCCCTATCCTATCATCTATCCTATCCTATCCTCTATCCTATCCTATCCTCTATCCTATCCTATCCTCTATCCTATCCTATCCTCTATCCTATCCTATCCTCTATCCTATGCTATCCTCTATCCTATCCTATCCTCTATCCTATCCTATCCTCTATCCTATCCTATCCTCTATCCTATCCTATCGTCTATCCTATCCAATTCCCTATCCTATCCTCTATCCGATCCTATCCTCTGTCCCATCCTATCCTCTATCCTATCCTATCCTCTATCCTATCCTACCCTCTATCCTATCCTATCCTCTATCCTATCCTCTATCGTATCGTATCCTCTATCCTATCCTATCCTCAATCGTCTCCTATCCTCTATCCTATCCTATCCTCTATCCTCTCCTATCCTCAATCCTATCCTATCCTCTATCCGATCCTAAGCTCTATCTTATCCAATCCTATATCCTATCGTATCCTCTATCCTATCCTATCCTCTATAATATCGTATCCTGTATCCTATCCTGTCCTCTTTCCTATACTATACTCAATCCTATCCTATCCTCTATCCTATCCAATCCCCTATCCTATCCTCTATCCTATCCTATCCTCTATCCTATCCTATCCTCTATCCTATCCTATCCTCTATCCTATCCTATCCTCTATCCTATCCTATCCTCTATCCTATCCTATCCTCTATCCTATCCTATCCTCTATCCTATCCTATCGTCTATCCTATCCAATCCCCTATCCTATCCTCTATCCGATCCTATCCTCTATCCCATCCTATCCTCTATCCTATCCTTTCGTCTATCCTATCCAATCCCCTATCCTATCCAATATCCGATCCCATCCTCTATCCCATCCTATCCTCTATCCTATCCTATCCTCTATCCTATCCTATCCTCTATCCTATCCTATCCTCTATCCTATCCTATACTCTATCCTATCCTATCCTATACTCAATCCTATCCTATCCTCTATCCTATCCAATCCCCTATCCTATCCTCTATCCTATCCTATCCTCTATCCTATCCTATCCACTATCCTATCCTATCCTCTATCCTATCCTATCCTCTATCCTATCCTATCCTCTATCCTATCCTATCCTCTATCCTATCCTATCCTCTATCCTATCCTATCCTCTATCCTATCCTATCCTCTATCCTATCCTATCGTCTATCCTATCCAATTCCCTATCCTATCCTCTATCCGATCCTATCCTCTGTCCCATCCTATCCTCTATCCTATCCTATCCTCTATCCTATCCTACCCTCTATCCTATCCTATCCTCTATCCTATCCTCTATCGTATCGTATCCTCTATCCTATCCTATCCTCAATCGTCTCCTATCCTCTATCGTCTCCTATCCTCTATCCTATCCTATCCTCAACCCTATCCTATCAATTCTATCCTATACTCCATCCTATCCTATCCTCTATCCTATCCTACCCTCTATCCTATCCTATCCTCTATCCTATCCTCTATCGTATCGTATCCTCTATCCTATCCTATCCTCAATCGTCTCCTATCCTCTATCGTCTCCTATCCTCTATCCTATCCTATCCTCAACCCTATCCTATCAATTCTATCCTATACTCCATCCTATCCTATCCTCTCTCCTATCCCATCCTCTATCCTATCCTATCCTCTATCCTATCCTATCCTCTATCCTATCCTATCCTCTATCCTATCCTATCCTCTATCCCATCCTCTATCGTATCGTATCCTCTATCCTATCCTATCCTCTATCGTCTCCTATCCTCTATCCTATCCTATCCTCTATCCTATCCTATCCTCTATCCTCTATCCTATCCTATCCTCTATCCTATCCTATCCTCTATCCTATCCAATCCCCTATGTTATCGTCTATCCTATCCTATCCTCTATAATATCGTATCTTCTATTATATACTATCCTCATCCCAATAATATCGTCTATCCTATCCTATTCCCTATCGTATCCTATCCTCTATCCTATCCTATCCTCTATCCTATCCTATCCTCTATCCTATCCTATCCTCTATCCTATCCTATCCTCAATCCAATCCTATACTCTATCCTATCCTATCCTCTATCGTATCCTATCCTCTATCCTATCCAATCCTGTATGCTATCTTCTATCCTATCCTATCCTCTATCCTAACCTATCCTGAATCCTATCATATCCTCTATCCTATAGTATCCTCTATCCTATACTATCCTCTATCCTATCCTATCCTCTATCCAATCCAATCCTCTATCCTATGCTATCCTCTATCCTATCCTATCCTCTATCGTATGCTCTATCCTATCCTATCCTCTATCCTATCCATTCCCATATCCTATCCTCTATCCTATCCTACCCTCTATCCTATCCAATCCCCTATCCTATCCTCTATCCTATTCTATCCACTATCCTATTCTATCCTCAATCCTATCCTATCCTCTATCATATCCTATCCTCCATCATATCCTATCCTCTATCCTATCGTATCCTCTATCCTATCCTATTCTCAATCCTATCCTATCCTCTATCCTATTCTATCATCTATCCTATCCTATCCTCTATCCTATCGTATCCTCTATCCTATCCTATACTCTATCCTATCCTATCCTATACTCAATCCTATCCTATCCCCTATCCTATCCAATCCCCTATCCTATCCTCTATCCTATCCTATCCTCTATCCTATCCTATCCTCTATTCTATCCTATCCTCTATCCTATCCTATCCTCTATCCTATCCTATCCTCTATCCTATCCTATCCTCTATCCTATCCTATCGTCTATCCTATCCAATTCCCTATCCTATCCTCTATCCGATCCTATCCTCTGTCCCATCCTATCCTCTATCATATCCTATCCTCTATCCTATCCTACCCTCTATCCTATCCTATCCTCTATCCTATCCTCTATCGTATCGTATCCTCTATCCTATCCTATGCCCAATCGTCTCCTATCCTCTATCCTATCCTATCCTCTATCCTCTCCTATCCTCAATCCTATCCTATCCTCTATCCGATCCTAAGCTCTATCTTATCCAATCCTATATCCTATCCTATCCTCTATAATATCGTATCCTGTATCCTATCCTGTCCTCTTTCCTATACTATACTCAATCCTATCCTATCCTCTATCCTATCCAATCCCCTATCCTATCCTCTATCCTATCCTATCCTCTATCCTATCCTATCCTCTATCCTATCCTATCCTCTATCCTATCCTATCCTCTATCCTATCCTATCGTCTATCCTATCCAATCCCCTATCCTATCCTCTATCCGATCCTATCCTCTATCCTATCCTGTCCTCTATCGTATGATCTATCCTATCCTATCCTCTATCCTATCCAATCCCCTATCCTATCCTCTATCCTATCCTATCCTCTATCCTATCCTATCCTCTATCCTATCCTATCCTCTATCCTATCCAATCCCCTATCCTATTCTCTATAGCATCCTATCCTCTACCCTATAATACCATGTATCCTATCCTAATCTCTATCCTATCCTATCCTATCCTCTTTCGTATGCTGTATCCTATCCTATCCACTATCCTATCCTATCCACTATCCTATCCTATCCTCAATCCTATCCTATCCTCTATCCTATCCTATCCTCTATCATATCCAATCCTCTATCCTATCCCATCCTCTATCCTATCCTATACTCTATCCTATCCAATCCCCTATCCTATCCTCTACCCTATAATACAATGTATCCTATCCTATTCTCTATCCTATCCTATCCTATCCTCTATCGCATGCTCTATCCTATCCTATCCTCTATCCTATCCTATTCTCTACCCTATACTATGCTCTATCCTATCCTATCATCTATCGTATGCTCTATCCTATCCTATCCTCTATCCTATCCAATCCCCTATCCTATGCTCTATCCTATCCTATCCTCTATCGTATGCTCTATCCTATCCTATCTTCTATCCTATCCAATCCCCTATCCTATCCTCTATCCTATCCTATACTCTACCCTATAATACCATGTATCCTATCCTATTCTCTATCCTATCCTATCCTATCCTCTATCGTATGCTCTATCCTATCCTATCCACTATCCTATCCTATCCTCAATCCTACCCCATCCTCTATCATATCCTATCCTCTATCCTATCCTATCCTCTATCCTATCCTATCCTCTATCCTATCCTATCCTCTATCCTATCCAATCCCCTATCCTATTCTCTATAGCATCCTATCCTCTACCCTATAATACCATGTATCCTATCCTAATCTCTATCCTATCCTATCCTATCCTCTTTCGTATGCTGTATCCTATCCTATCCACTATCCTATCCTATCCACTATCCTATCCTATCCTCAATCCTATCCTATCCTCTATCATATCCTATCCTCTATCATATCCAATCCTCTATCCTATCCCATCCTCTATCCTATCCTATACTCTATCCTATCCAATCCCCTATCCTATCCTCTACCCTATAATACAATGTATCCTATCCTATTCTCTATCCTATCCTATCCTATCCTCTATCGCATGCTCTATCCTATCCTATCCTCTATCCTATCCTATTCTCTACCCTATACTATGCTCTATCCTATCCTATCATCTATCGTATGCTCTATCCTATCCTATCCTCTATCCTATCCAATCCCCTATCCTATGCTCTATCCTATCCTATCCTCTATCGTATCCTCTATCCTATCCTATCCTCAATCCTATCCTATCCTCTATCCTATTCTATCATCTATCCTATCCTATCCTCTATCCTATCCTATCCTCTATCGTATGATCTATCCTATCCTATCCTCTATCCTATCCTCTATCGTATCGTATCCTCTATCATATCCTATCCTCAATCGTCTCCTATCCTCTATCCTATCCTATCCTCAACCCTATCCTATCAATTCTATCCTATACTCCATCCTATCCTATCCTCTATCCTATCCCATCCTCTATCCTATCCTATCCTCTATCCTATCCTATCCTCTATCCTATCCTATCCTCTATCCTATCCTATCCTCTATCCTATCCTATCCTCTATCCTATCCTCTATCCTATCGTATCCTGAATCCTATCATATACTCTATCCTATAGTATCCTCTATCCTATACTATCCTCTATCCTATCCTATCCTCTATCCAATCCAATCCTCTATCCTACGCTATCCTCTATCCTATCCTATCCTCTATCCTATCCTATCCTCTATCGTATGATCTATCCTATCCTATCCTCTATCCTATCCAATCCCCTATCCTATCCTCTATCCTATCCTATCCTCTATCCTATCCTATCCTCTATCCTATCCAATCCCCTATCCTATTCTCTATAGCATCCTATCCTCTACCCTATAATACCATGTATCCTATCCTAATCTCTATCCTATCCTATCCTATCCTCTTTCGTATGCTGTATCCTATCCTATCCACTATCCTATCCTATCCACTATCCTATCCTATCCTCAATCCTATCCTATCCTCTATCATATCCTATCCTCTATCATATCCAATCCTCTATCCAATCCCATCCTCTATCCTATCCTATACTCTATCCTATCCAATCCCCTATCCTATCCTCTACCCTATAATACAATGTATCCTATAATATTCTCTATCCTATCCTATCCTATCCTCTATCGCATGCTCTATCCTATCCTATCCTCTATCCTATCCTATTCTCTACCCTATACTATGCTCTATCCTATCCTATCATCTATCGTATGCTCTATCCTATCCTATCCTCTATCCTATCCAATCCCCTATCCTATGCTCTATCCTATCCTATCCTCTATCGTATGCTCTATCCTATCCTATCTTCTATCCTATCCAATCCCCTATCCTATCCTCTATCCTATCCTATACTCTACCCTATAATACCATGTATCCTATCCTATTCTCTATCCTATCCTATCCTATCCTCTATCGTATGCTCTATCCTATCCTATCCACTATCCTATCCTATCCTCAATCCTACCCCATCCTCTATCATATCCTATCCTCTATCCTATCCTATCCTCTATCCTATCCTATCCTCTATCCTATCCTATCCTCTATCCTATCCTATCCTCTATCGTATCCTATCCTCTATCCTATCCAATCCTGTATCCTATCCTCTATCCTATCCTATCCTCTATCCTATCCTATCCTGAATCCTATCATATACTCTATCCTATAATATCCTCTATCCTATCCTAATCTCTATCCTATCAATCCCCTATCCTATCCTCTATCCTATCCTATCCTCTATCCTATCCTATCCTCTATCCTATAATATCCTCTATCCTATCCTATCCTATCCTCTATCCGATCCTCTATCCTATCCTCTATCCTATCCTCTATCCTATCCTCTATCCTATCCTATCCTCTACCATATCCTATCCTCTATCCTCTCCTCTCCTCAATCCTATCCTATCCTCTATCCTATCCCATCCTCTATCCTATCCTATCCTCAATCCTATCCTATCCTCTATCCTATTCTATCATCTATCCTATCCTATCCTCTATCCTATCCTATCCTCTATCGTATGATCTATCCTATCCTATCCTCTATCCTATCCAATCCCCTATCCTATCCTCTATAATATCCTATCCTCTATCCTATCCAATCCCCTATCCTATCCTCTATCCTATCCTATCCTCTACCCTATAATATCATGTATCCTATCCTATTCTCTATCCTATCCTATCCTATCCTCTTTCGTATGCTGTATCCTATCCTATCCACTATCCTATCCTATCCACTATCCTATCCTATCCTCAATCCTATCCTATCCTCTATCATATCCTATCCTCTATCATATCCTATCCTCTATCCTATCCTATCCTCTATCCTATCCTATACTCTATCCTATCCAATCCCCTATCCTATCCTCTACCCTATAATACAATGTATCCTATCCTATTCTCTATCCTATCCTATACTCTATCCTATCCAATCCCCTATCCTATCCTCTACCCTATAATACCATGTATCCTATCCTATTCTCTATCCTATCCTATCGTATCCTCTTTCGTATGCTGTATCCTATCCTATCCACTATCCTATTCTATCCACTATCCTATCCTATCCTCAATCCTATCCTATCCTCTATCATATCCTATCCTCTATCATATCCTATCCTCTATCCAATCATATACTCTATCCTATAATATCCTCTATCCTATCCTATCCTATCCTCTAGCCTATAATATCCTCTATCCCATCCTAATCTCTATCCTATCAATCCCCTACCCTATCCTCTATCCTATCATATCCTCAAACCTAACTTATCCTCTATCCCATAATATCCTCTATCCCATCCTATCCTCTATCCTATCCTATCCTAAATCCTATCCTATCCTATCCTCCATCCTATCCTATCCTCCATCCTATCCTATCCTCATTCCTATCCAATCCTCAATCCTATCCTATCCTCTATCTTATAATATCCTCTATCCTATTCTATCCTCAATCCTATCCCATACTCTATCCTATAATATCCTCTATCCTATCCTAATCTCTATCGTATCCTATCCTCCGTCCTATAATATCCTCTATCCTATCCTAATCTCTATCTTATCATTCCCCTTTCTTATCCTCTTTCCTATCCAATCCTCTATCCTATCCAATCCTCTATCCTATCCTATCCTCTATCCAATCCTATCCTCAATTCTATCCTATCCTCTATCCTATAATATCCTCTATCCTATCCTATCCTATCCTCTATCCTATCCTCAATCCTATCCTATCCTCTATCCTATCCTCTTCTCTATCCTATCATATCCTCTATCCTATCCTATCCTCAATCCTATCCTATCCTCTATCCTGTCCTATCCTCTTGTCGTATCCTATCCTCTATCCTATCCTCCATCCTATCCTGTTCTCTATCGTATCCTTTCCTCTATAATATCGTATCTTCTATCGTAACCTATCCTCTATCCTATCCTATCCTCTATCCTATTCAATCTCATATCCTATCCTATCCTCTATCATATCCTATCCTCTATCGTACCCTATCTTCTATCCTATCCAATCCTCTATCCTATCCTCAATCCTATCCTATCCTCTATCCTATCCTATACTCAATATAATCCTATACTCTATCCTATCCTATCCTCTATCATATACTATCCTCTATCCTATCCAATCCCCTATCCTATCCTCTACCCTATCCTATCCTCTACCCTATAATACCATGTATCCTATCCTATTCTCTATCCTATCCTATCCTATCCTCTATCGTATGCTCTCTCCTATCCCATCCAGTATCCTATCCTATCCTCTATCCTAGGCAATCCCATATCCTATCCTCTATCCTATCCTATCCTCTATCGTATCCTTTCTTCTATAATATCGTATGTTCTATCGTATCCTATCCTCTATCCTATCATTTCCTCTATCCTATCCTCTATCCTATCCGATCCTCTATCCAATCATATCCTCTATCCTATCCTATCCTATCCTGTATCCTATAATATCCTCTATCCCATCCTAATCTCTATCCTATCAATCCCCTACACTATCCTCTATCCTATCATATCCTCAAACCTAACTTATCCTCTATCCCATAATATCCTCTATCCCATCCTATCCTCTATCCTATCCTATCCTCAATCCTATCCTATCCTATCCTCCATCCTATCCTATCCTCCATCCTATCCTATCCTCATTCCTATCCAATCCTCAATCCTATCCTATCCTCTATCTTATAATATCCTCTATCCTATTCTATCCTCAATCCTATCCCATACTCTATCCTATAATATCCTCTATCCTATCCTAATCTCTATCCTATCCTATCCTCCGTCCTATAATATCCTCTATCCTATCCTAATCTCTATCTTATCATTCCCCTTTCTTATCCTCTTTCCTATCCAATCCTCTATCCTATCCAATCCTCTATCCTATCCTATCCTCTATCCAATCCTATCCTCAATTCTATCCTATCCTCTATCCTATAATATCCTCTATCCTATCCTATCCTATCCTCTATCCTATCCTCAATCCTATCCTATCCTCTATCCTATCCTCTTCTCTATCCTATCATATCCTCTATCCTATCCTATCCTCAATCCTATCCTATCCTCTATCCTGTCCTATCCTCTTGTCGTATCCTATCCTCTATCCTATCCTCCATCCTATCCTGTTCTCTATCGTATCCTTTCCTCTATAATATCGTATCTTCTATCGTAACCTATCCTCTATCCTATCCTATCCTCTATCCTATTCAATCTCATATCCTATCCTATCCTCTATCATATCCTATCCTCTATCGTATCCTATCTTCTATCCTATCCAATCCTCTATCCTATCCTCAATCCTATCCTATCCTCTATCCTATCCTATACTCAATATAATCCTATACTCTATCCTATCCTATCCTCTATCATATACTATCCTCTATCCTATCCAATCCCCTATCCTATCCTCTACCCTATCCTATCCTCTACCCTATAATACCATGTATCCTATCCTATTCTCTATCCTATCCTATCCTATCCTCTATCGTATGCTCTCTCCTATCCCATCCAGTATCCTATCCTATCCTCTATCCTAGGCAATCCCATATCCTATCCTCTATCCTATCCTATCCTCTATCGTATCCTTTTTTCTATAATATCGTATGTTCTATCGTATCCTATCCTCTATCCTATCATTTCCTCTATCCTATCCTCTATCCTATCCGATCCTCTATCCAATCATATCCTCTATCCTATCCTGTCCTCTATCCTATCTTATCACCTATCCTATCCTATCCTCTATCCTATCCTATCCTCTATCCTATCCTATCCTCTATCCTATCCTATCCTCTATCCTATCCTATCCTCTATCCTATCCTATCTTCTATCCTATCCTATCCTCTATCCAATCTTATCCTCTGTCCTATCCTATCCTCTATCCTATTCTATCCTCTATGCTATCCTATCCTCTATCCTATCCTATCCTCTATCCTATCCTATCCTCTATCCTATCCTATCCTCTATCCTATCCTATCCTCTATCCTATCATATCCCCTATCCTATCCTATCCTCTATCCTATCCTATCCTCTATCCTATCCTATCCTCTCTCCTATCCGATCCTCTATCCTATCCTATCCTCTATCCTATCCTATCCTCTATGCTATCCTATCCTCTATCCTATCCTATGCTCTTACTAATCCTATCCTCTATTATATCCTATCGTCTATCCTATCCTATCCTCTCCCATCCTCAATCCTATCCTTTCCTCTATCCTATCCTCTATCCAATCCTATCCTCTATCCTATCCTATCATCTATCCTATCCCATCATCGATCCTATCCTTTCGTCTATCCTATCCTCTATCCTATCCTATCCTCTTACTTATCCTATCCTCTATCCTATCCTATCCTCTATCCTATCCTATCCTCTATCCTATCCTATCCTCTATCCTATCCTATCCTCTATCCAATCTTATCCTCTGTCCTATCCTATCCTCTATCCTATCCTATCCTCTATGCTATCCTATCCTCTATCCTATCCTATGCTCTTACTAATCCTATAATATATTATATCCTATCCTCTATCCCATCCTATCCTCTATCCTATCCTACCCTCTATCCTATCCTATCCTCTATCCTATCCTATCCTCTATCCTATCCTATCCTCTCTCCTATCCGATCCTCTATCCTATTCTATCCTCTATCCTATCCTATCCTCTATGCTATCCTATCCTCTATCCTATCCTATGCTCTTACTAATCCTATCCTCTATTATATCCTATCCTCTATCCTATCCTATCCTCTATCCTATCCTATCCTCTATCCTATCCTATCCTCTATCCTATCCTATCCTCTATCCTATCCTATCCTCTATCCTATCCTATCCTCTATCCTATCCTATCCTCTATCCTATCCTATCCTCTATCCTATCCTATCCTCTATCCTATCCTATCCTCTATCCTATCCTATCCTCTATCCTATCCTATCCTCTATCCTATCCTATCCTCTATCCTATCCTATCCTCTATCCTATCCTATCCTCTATCCTATCCTATCCTCTATCCTATCCTATGCTCTTACTCTATCCTATCGTCTATCATATCCTATCCTCTATCCTATCCTATAATCTATCCTATCGTATCCTCTATCGTATCCTATCCTCTATCCTGTCCTGTCCTCTATCCTATCCTATCCCATCATCAATCCTATCATTTCGTCTATCCTATCCCCTATCCTATCCCATCCTATCCTATCCTCTATCTTATGCTCTATCCTATCCTATCAACTATCCTATCCTATCCTCAATCCTATCCCATCATCAATCCTATCCTTTCGTCTATCCTATCCTCTATCCTATCCTATCCTATGCTATCCTCTATCTTATGCTCTATCCTATCCTATCAACTATCCTATCCTATCCTCAATCCTATCCTATCCTCTATCATATCCTATCCTCTATCCTATCCTATCCTCTATCCTATCCTATCCTATCCTCTATCCTATCCTATCCTCTATCCTATCCTATCCTCTATCCTATCCTATCCTCTATCCTATCCTCCATCCTATCCTATCCTCTATGCTATCCTATCCTCTATCCTATCCTATGCTCTTACTAATCCTATCCTCTATCCTATCCTATCCTCTATCCTATCCTATCCTCTATCCTATCCTATCCTCTATCCTATCCTATCCTCTATCCTATCCTATCCTCTATCCTATCCTATCCTCTATCCTATCCTATCCTCTATCCTATCCTATCCTCTATCCTATCCTATCCTCTATCCTATCCTATCCTCTATCCTACCCTATCCTCTATCCTATCCTATCCTCTATCCTATCCTATCCTCTATCCTATCCTATCCTCTATCCTATCCTATCCTCTCTCCTATCCGATCCTCTATCCTATCCTATCCTCTATCCTATCCTATCCTCTATGCTATCCTATCCTCTATCCTATCCTATGCTTTTACTAATCCTATCCTCTATTATATCCTATCCTCTATCCTATCCTATCTTCTATCCTATCCTATCCTCTATCCTATCCTACCCTCTATCCAATCTTATCCTCTGTCCTATCCTATCCTCTATCCTATCCTATCCTCTATGCTATCCTATCCTCTATCCTATCCTATGCTCTTACTAATCCTATCCTCTATTATATCCTATCCTCTATCCTATCCTATCCTCTATCTTATCCTCTATCCTATCCTATACTCTATCCTATCCTCTATCCTATCCTATCCTCTATCGTATCCTATTCTCTATCCTATCGTATTCTCTTTCCTATCCTATCCTCTACCCTATAATACCATGTATCCTATCCTATCCTATCCTCTATCTTATGCTCCATCCTATCCTATCAACTATCCTATCCTATCCTCAATCCTATCCTATCCTGTATCATATCCTATCCTCTATCCTATCATATCCTATCCTCTATCCTATCCAATCCTCTATCCTATCCTCCATCCTATCCTATCCTCTATCCTATCCTATTCTCTATCATATCCTATCCTCTATCCAATCATATACTCTATCCTATAATATCCTCAATCCTATCCTATCCTCTATCCTATCCTATCCTCTACCATATCCTATCCTCTATCCTCTCCTCTCCTCAATCCTATCCTATCCTCTATCCTATCCTATCCTCTATCCTATCCTATCCTCAATCCTATCCTATCCTCTATCCTATTCTATCATCTATCCTATCCTATCCTCTATCCTATCCTATCCTCTATCGTATGATCTATCCTATCCTATCCTCTATCCTATCCAATCCGCTATCCTATCCTCTATAATATCCTATCCTCTATCCTATCCAATCCCCTATCCTATCCTCTATCCTATCCTATCCTCTACCCTATAATATCATGTATCCTATCCTATTCTCTATCCTATCCTATCCTATCCTCTTTCGTATGCTGTATCCTATCCTATCCTATCCACTATCCTATCCTATCCTCAATCCTATCCTATCCTCTATCATATCCTATCCTCTATCATATCCTATCCTCTATCCTATCCTATCCTCTATCCTATCCTATACTCTATCCTATCCAATCCCCTATCCTATCCTCTACCCTATAATACAATGTATCCTATCCTATTCTCTATCCTATCCTATACTCTATCCTACCCAATCCCCTATCCTATCCTCTACCCTATAATACAATGTATCCTATCCTATTCTCTATCCTATCCTATCCTATCCTCTATCGTATGCTCTATCCTATCCTATCCTCTATCCTATCCTATCCTCTATCCTGTCCAATCACCTATCCTATCCCAAATCCTATCCTCTCCTCAATCCTATCCTATCCTCAATCCTAACCTATCCTCTATCCTATCCTATCCTCTATCATATCCTATCCTCTATCCTGTCCAATCCCCTATCCTATCCCAAATCCAATCCAATCCTCTATCCTATGCTATCCTCTATCCTATCCTATCCTCTATCCTATCCTATCCTCTATCCTATCCTATCCTCAAACCTATCCTATCCTGAATCCTATCCTATCCTCTATGCTATCCTGTTCGTTATCCTATCATATCCTCTATCCTATCCTATCCTCAATCCTATCCTATCCTCTATCCTATCCTATCCTCTATCCTGTCCTCCATCCTATCCTGTTCTCTATCCTATCCTTTCCTCCATAATATCGTATGTTCTATCGTAACCTATAATCTATCCTATCCTATCCTCTATCCTATCCTATCCTCTATCCTATCGAATCCCGTATCCTATCCTCTATCCTATCCTATCCTCTATCCTATAATACCATGTACCCTATCCTATTCTCTATCCTATCCTATCCTATCCTCTATCGTATGCTCTATCCTATGCTATCCACTATCCAATCCTATCCTCAATCCTATCCTATCCTCTATCCTATAATTTCCTCTATCGTATCCTATCCACTATACTATCCTATCCTATATCCTATAATATCCTCTATCCTATCCTAATCTCTATCCTATCATTCCCCTTTCTTATCCTCTTTCCTATCCAATCCACTATTATATCCTATCCTCTATCCAATCCTATCCTCAATTCTATCCTATCCTCTATCCTATAATATCCTCTATCCTATCCTATCCTATCCTCTATCCTATAATATCCTCCATCCCATCCTAATCTCTATCCTATCAATCCCCTACCCTATCCTCTATCCTATCATATCCTCAAACCTAACTTATCCTCTATCCCATAATATCCTCTATCCCATCCTATCCTCTATCCTATCCTATCCTAAATCCTATCCTATCCTATCCTCCATCCTATCCTATCCTCCATCCTATAATACCATGTACCCTATCCTATTCTCTATCCTATCCTATCCTATCCTCTATCGTATGCTCTATCCTATGCTATCCACTATCCAATCCTATCCTCAATCCTATCCTATCCTCTATCCTATAATTTCCTCTATCGTATCCTATCCACTATACTATCCTATCCTATATCCTATAATATCCTCTATCCTATCCTAATCTCTATCCTATCATTCCCCTTTCTTATCCTCTTTCCTATCCAATCCACTATTATATCCTATCCTCTATCCAATCCTATCCTCAATTCTATCCTATCCTCTATCCTATAATATCCTCTATCCTATCCTATCCTATCCTCTATCCTATAATATCCTCCATCCCATCCTAATCTCTATCCTATCAATCCCCTACCCTATCCTCTATCCTATCATATCCTCAAACCTAACTTATCCTCTATCCCATAATATCCTCTATCCCATCCTATCCTCTATCCTATCCTATCCTAAATCCTATCCTATCCTATCCTCCATCCTATCCTATCCTCCATCCTATCCTATCCTCATTCCTATCCAATCCTCAATCCTATCCTATCCTCTATCTTATAATATCCTCTATCCTATTCTATCCTCAATCCTATCCCATACTCTATCCTATAATATCCTCTATCCTATCCTAATCTCTATCCTATCCTATCCTCCGTCCTATAATATCCTCTATCCTATCCTAATCTCTATCTTATCATTCCCCTTTCTTATCCTCTTTCCTATCCAATCCTCTATCCTATCCAATCCTCTATCCTATCCTATCCTCTATCCAATCCTATCCTCAATTCTATCCTATCCTCTATCCTATAATATCCTCTATCCTATCCTATCCTATCCTCTATCCTATCCTCAATCCTATCCTATCCTCTATCCTATCCTCTTCTCTATCCTATCATATCCTCTATCCTATCCTATCCTCAATCCTATCCTATCCTCTATCCTGTCCTATCCTCTTGTCGTATCCTATCCTCTATCCTATCCTCCATCCTATCCTGTTCTCTATCGTATCCTTTCCTCTATAATATCGTATCTTCTATCGTAACCTATCCTCTATCCTATCCTATCCTCTATCCTATTCAATCTCATATCCTATCCTATCCTCTATCATATCCTATCCTCTATCGTATCCTATCTTCTATCCTATCCAATCCTCTATCCTATCCTCTATCCCATAATATCCTCTATCCCATCCTATCCTCTATCCTATCCTATCCTCAATCCTATCCTATCCTATCCTCCATCCTATCCTATCCTCCATCCTATCCTATCCTCATTCCTATCCAATCCTCAATCCTATCCTATCCTCTATCTTATAATATCCTCTATCCTATTCTATCCTCAATCCTATCCCATACTCTATCCTATAATATCCTCTATCCTATCCTAATCTCTATCCTATCCTATCCTCCGTCCTATAATATCCTCTATCCTATCCTAATCTCTATCTTATCATTCCCCTTTCTTATCCTCTTTCCTATCCAATCCTCTATCCTATCCAATCCTCTATCCTATCCTATCCTCTATCCAATCCTATCCTCAATTCTATCCTATCCTCTATCCTATAATATCCTCTATCCTATCCTATCCTATCCTCTATCCTATCCTCAATCCTATCCTATCCTCTATCCTATCCTCTTCTCTATCCTATCATATCCTCTATCCTATCCTATCCTCAATCCTATCCTATCCTCTATCCTGTCCTATCCTCTTGTCGTATCCTATCCTCTATCCTATCCTCCATCCTATCCTGTTCTCTATCGTATCCTTTCCTCTATAATATCGTATCTTCTATCGTAACCTATCCTCTATCCTATCCTATCCTCTATCCTATTCAATCTCATATCCTATCCTATCCTCTATCATATCCTATCCTCTATCGTATCCTATCTTCTATCCTATCCAATCCTCTATCCTATCCTCAATCCTATCCTATCCTCTATCCTATCCTATACTCAATATAATCCTATACTCTATCCTATCCTATCCTCTATCATATACTATCCTCTATCCTATCCAATCCCCTATCCTATCCTCTACCCTATCCTATCCTCTACCCTATAATACCATGTATCCTATCCTATTCTCTATCCTATCCTATCCTATCCTCTATCGTATGCTCTCTCCTATCCCATCCAGTATCCTATCCTATCCTCTATCCTAGGCAATCCCATATCCTATCCTCTATCCTATCCTATCCTCTATCGTATCCTTTTTTCTATAATATCGTATGTTCTATCGTATCCTATCCTCTATCCTATCATTTCCTCTATCCTATCCTCTATCCTATCCGATCCTCTATCCAATCATATCCTCTATCCTATCCTGTCCTCTATCCTATCTTATCACCAATCCTATCCTATCCTCTATCCTATCCTATCCTCTATCCTATCCTATCCTCTATCCTATCCTATCCTCTATCCTATCCTATCCTCTATCCTATCCTATCTTCTATCCTATCCTATCCTCTATCCAATCTTATCCTCTGTCCTATCCTATCCTCTATCCTATTCTATCCTCTATGCTATCCTATCCTCTATCCTATCCTATCCTCTATCCTATCCTATCCTCTATCCTATCCTATCCTCTATCCTATCCTATCCTCTATCCTATCATATCCCCTATCCTATCCTATCCTCTATCCTATCCTATCCTCTATCCTATCCTATCCTCTCTCCTATCCGATCCTCTATCCTATCCTATCCTCTATCCTATCCTATCCTCTATGCTATCCTATCCTCTATCCTATCCTATGCTCTTACTAATCCTATCCTCTATTATATCCTATCGTCTATCCTATCCTATCCTCTCCCATCCTCAATCCTATCCTTTCCTCTATCCTATCCTCTATCCAATCCTATCCTCTATCCTATCCCATCATCGATCCTATCCTTTCGTCTATCCTATCCTCTATCCTATCCTATCCTCTTACTTATCCTATTCTCTATCCTATCCTATCCTCTATCCTATCCTATCCTCTATCCTATCCTATCCTCTATCCTATCCTATCCTCTATCCAATCTTATCCTCTGTCCTATCCTATCCTCTATCCTATCCTATCCTCTATGCTATCCTATCCTCTATCCTATCCTATGCTCTTACTAATCCTATAATATATTATATCCTATCCTCTATCCCATCCTATCCTCTATCCTATCCTACCCTCTATCCTATCCTATCCTCTATCCTATCCTATCCTCTATCCTATCCTATCCTCTCTCCTATCCGATCCTCTATCCTATTCTATCCTCTATCCTATCCTATCCTCTATGCTATCCTATCCTCTATCCTATCCTATGCTCTTACTAATCCTATCCTCTATTATATCCTATCCTCTATCCTATCCTATCCTCTATCCTATCCTATCCTCTATCCTATCCTATCCTCTATCCTATCCTATCCTCTATCCTATCCTATCCTCTATCCTATCCTATCCTCTATCCTATCCTATCCTCTATCCTATCCTATCCTCTATCCTATCCTATCCTCTATCCTATCCTATCCTCTATCCTATCCTATCCTCTATCCTATCCTATCCTCTATCCTATCCTATCCTCTATCCTATCCTATCCTCTATCCTATCCTATCCTCTATCCTATCCTATCCTCTATCCTATCCTATCCTCTATCCTATCCTATCCTCTATCCTATCCTATCCTCTATCCTATCCTATCCTCTATCCTATCCTATCCTCTATCCTATCCTATCCTCTATCCTATCCTATCCTCTATCCTATCCTATCCTCTATCCTATCCTATCCTCTATCCTATCCTATCCTCTATCCTATCCTATCCTCTATCCTATCCTATCCTCTATCCTATCCTATCCTCTATCCTATCCTATCCTCTATCCTATCCTATCCTCTATCCTATCCTGTCCTCTATCCTATCTTATCACCTATCCTATCCTATCCTCTATCCTACCCTATCCTCTATCCTATCCTATCCTCTATCCTATCCTATCCTCTATCCTATCCTCTATCCTATCCTCTCTCCTATCCGATCCTCTATCCTATCCCATCCTCTATCCTATCCTATCCTCTATGCTATCCTATCCTCTATCCTATCCTATGCTTTTACTAATCCTATCCTCTATCCTATCCTATCCTCTATCCTATCCTATCCTCTATCCTATCCTATCCTCTATCCTATCCTATCCTCTATCCTATCCTATCCTCTGTCCTATCCTATCCTCTATCCTATCCTACCCTCTATCCTATCCTATCCTCTATCCTATCCTATCCTCTCTCCTATCCGATCCTCTATCCTATTCTATCCTCTATCCTATCCTATCCTATAATCTATCCTATCGTATCCTCTATCGTACCCTATCCTCTATCCTGTCCTGTCCTCTATCCTATCCTATCCCATCATCAATCCTATCCTTTCGTCTATCCTATCCTCTATCCTATCCTATCCTATCCTATCCTCTATCTTATGCTCTATCCTATCCTATCAACTATCCTATCCTATCCTCAATCCTATCCCATCATCAATCCTATCCTTTCGTCTATCCTATCCTCTATCCTATCCTATCCTATCCTATCCTCTATCTTATGCTCTATCCTATCCTATCAACTATCCTATCCTATCCTCAATCCTATCCTATCCTCTATCATATCCTATCCTCTATCCTATCCTATCTTCTATCCTATCCTATCCTATCCTCTATCCTCTATCCTATCCTATCCTCTATCCTATCCTATCCTCTATCCTATCCTATCCTCTATCCTATCCTCCATCCTATCCTATCCTCTATGCTATCCTATCCTCTATCCTATCCTATGCCCTTACTAATCCTATCCTCTATCATATCCTATCCTCTATCCTATCCTATAATCTATCCTATCGTATCCTCTATCGTATCCTATCCTCTATCCTGTCCTATCATCTATTATATCCTATCCTCTATCCTATACTATCCTCTATCCAATCTTATCCTCTATCCTATCCTATCCTCTATCCTATCCTATCCTCTATCCTATCCTATCCTCTCTCCTATCCGATCATCTATCCTATTCTATCCTCTATCCTATCCTATCCTCTATGCTATCCTATCCTCTATCCTATCCTATGCTCTTACTAATCCTATCCTCTATTATATCCTATCCTCTATCCTATCCTATCCTCTATCCTATCCTATCCTCTATCCTATCCTATAATCTATCCTATCGTATCCTCTATCGTATCCTATCCTCTATCCTGTCCTATCATCTATTATATCCTATCCTCTATCCTATACTATCCTCTATCCAATCTTATCCTCTATCCTATCCTATCCTCTATCCTATCCTATCCTCTATCCTATCCTATCCTCTCTCCTATCCGATCATCTATCCTATTCTATCCTCTATCCTATCCTATCCTCTATGCTATCCTATCCTCTATCCTATCCTATGCTCTTACTAATCCTATCCTCTATTATATCCTATCCTCTATCCTATCCTATCCTCTATCCTATCCTATCCTCTATCCTATCCTATCCTCTATCCTATCCTATCCTCTATCCTATCCTATCCTCTATCCTATCCTATCCTCTATCCTATCCTATCCTCTATCCTATCCTATCCTCTATCCTATCCTATCCTCTATCCTATCCTATCCTCTATCCTATCCTATCCTCTATCCTATCCTATCCTCTATCCTATCCTATCCTCTATCCTATCCTATCCTCTATCCTATCCTATCCTCTATCCTATCCGATCCTCTATCCTATTCTATCCTCTATCCTATCCTATCCTATAATCTATCCTATCGTATCCTCTATCGTACCCTATCCTCTATCCTGTCCTGTCCTCTATCCTATCCTATCCCATCATCAATCCTATCCTTTCGTCTATCCTATCCTCTATCCTATCCTATCCTATCCTATCCTCTATCTTATGCTCTATCCTATCCTATCAACTATCCTATCCTATCCTCAATCCTATCCCATCATCAATCCTATCCTTTCGTCTATCCTATCCTCTATCCTATCCTATCCTATCCTATCCTCTATCTTATGCTCTATCCTATCCTATCAACTATCCTATCCTATCCTCAATCCTATCCTATCCTCTATCATATCCTATCCTCTATCCTATCCTATCTTCTATCCTATCCTATCCTATCCTCTATCCTCTATCCTATCCTATCCTCTATCCTATCCTATCCTCTATCCTATCCTCCATCCTATCCTATCCTCTATGCTATCCTATCCTCTATCCTATCCTATGCCCTTACTAATCCTATCCTCTATCATATCCTATCCTCTATCCTATCCTATAATCTATCCTATCGTATCCTCTATCGTATCCTATCCTCTATCCTGTCCTATCATCTATTATATCCTATCCTCTATCCTATACTATCCTCTATCCAATCTTATCCTCTATCCTATCCTATCCTCTATCCTATCCTATCCTCTATCCTATCCTATCCTCTCTCCTATCCGATCATCTATCCTATTCTATCCTCTATCCTATCCTATCCTCTATGCTATCCTATCCTCTATCCTATCCTATGCTCTTACTAATCCTATCCTCTATCCTATCCTATCCTCTATCCTATCCTATCCTCTATCCTATCCTATCCTCTATCCTATCCTATCCTCTATCCTATCCTATCCTCTATCCTATCCTATCCTCTATCCTATCCTATCCTCTATCCTATCCTATCCTCTATCCTATCCTATCCTCTATCCTATCCTATCCTCTATCCTATCCTATCCTCTATCCTATCCTATCCTCTATCCTATCCTATCCTCTATCCTATCCTATCCTCTATCCTATCCTATCCTCTATCCTATCCTATCCTCTATCCTATCCTATCCTCTATCCTATCCTATCCTCTATCCTATCCTATCCTCTATCCTATCCTATCCTCTATCCTATCCTATCCTCTATCCTATCCTATCCTCTATCCTATCCTATCCTCTATCCTATCCTATCCTCTATCCTATCCTATCCTCTATCCTATCCTATCCTCTATCCTATCCTATCCTCTATCCTATCCTATCCTCTATCCTATCCTATCCTCTATCCTATCCTATCCTCTATCCTATCCTATCCTCTATCCTATCCTATCCTCTATCCTATCCTATCCTCTATCCTATCCTATCCTCTATCCTATCCTATCCTCTATCCTATCCTATCCTCTATCCTATCCTATCCTCTATCCTATCCTATCCTCTATCCTATCCTATCCTCTATCCTATCCTATCCTCTATCCTATCCTATCTTCTATCCTATCCTATCCTCTATCCTATCCTATCCTCTATCCTATCCTATCCTCTATCCTATCCTATCCTCTATCCTATCCTATCCTCTATCCTATCCTATCCTCTATCCTATCCTATCCTCTATCCTATCCTATCCTCTATCCTATCCTATCCTCTATCCTATCCTATCCTCTATCCTATCCTATCCTCTATCCTATCCTGTCCTCTATCCTATCTTATCACCTATCCTATCCTATCCTCTATCCTACCCTATCCTCTATCCTATCCTATCCTCTATCCTATCCTATCCTCTATCCTATCCTCTATCCTATCCTCTCTCCTATCCGATCCTCTATCCTATCCTATCCTCTATCCTATCCTATCCTCTATGCTATCCTATCCTCTATCCTATCCTATGCTTTTACTAATCCTATCCTCTATTATATCCTATCCTCTATCCTATCCTATCCTCTATCCTATCCTATCCTCTATCCTATCCTGTCCTCTATCCTATCTTATGACCTATCCTATCCTATCCTCTATCCTATCCTATACTCTATCCTATCCTATCCTCTATCCTATCCAATCCTCTATCCAATCTTATCCTCTGTCCTATCCTATCCTCTATCCTATCCTATCCTCTATGCTATCCTATCCTCTATCCTATCCTATGCTCTTACTAATCCTATCCTCTATTATATCCTATCCTCTATCCTATCCTATCCTCTATCTTATCCTCTATCCTATCCTATACTCTATCCTATCCTCTATCCTATCCTATCCTATACTCTATCCTATCCTCTATCCTATCCTATCCTCTATCGTATCCTATTCTCTATCCTATCCTATTCTCTTTCCTATCCTATCCTCTACCCTATAATACCATGTATCCTATCCTATCCTATCCTCTATCTTATGCTCTATCCTATCCTATCAACTATCCTATCCTATCCTCAATCCTATCCTATCCTGTATCATATCCTATCCTCTATCCTATCCTACCCTATCCTCTATCCTATCCTATCCTCTATCCTATCCTATCCTCTATCCTATCCTATCCTCTATCCTATCCTATCCTCTATCCTATCGTATCCTCTATCCTATCCTATCCTCTATCCTATCCTATCCTCTATCCTATCCTATCCTCTATCCTATCCTATCCTCTATCCTATCCTATCCTCTATCCTATCCTATCCTCTATCCTATCCTATCCTCTATCCTATCGTATCCTCTATCCTATCCTATCCTCTATCCTATCCTATCCTCTATCCTATCCTATCCTCTATCCTATCCTATCCTCTATCCTATCCTATCCTCTATCCTATCCTATCCTCTATCCTATCCTATCCTCTATCCTATCCTATCCTCTATCCTATCCTATCCTCTATCCTATCCTATCCTCTATCCTATCCTATCCTCTATCCTATCCTATCCTCTATCCTATCCTATCCTCTATCCTATCCTATCCTCTATCCTATCCTATCCTCTATCCTATCCTATCCTCTATCCTATCCTATCCTCTATCCTATCCTATCCTCTATCCTATCCTATCCTCTATCCTATCCTATCCTCTATCCTATCCTATCCTCTATCCTATCCTATCCTCTATCCTATCCTATCCTCTATCCTATCCTATCCTCTATCCTATCCTATCCTCTATCCTATCCTATCCTCTATCCTATCCTATCCTCTATCCTATCCTATCCTCTATCCTATCCTATCCTCTATCCTATCCTATCCTCTATCCTATCCTATCCTCTATCCTATCCTATCCTCTATCCTATCCTATCCTCTATCCTATCCTATCCTCTATCCTATCCTATCTTCTATCCTATCCTATCCTCTATCCTATCCTATCCTCTATCCTATCCTATCCTCTATCCTATCCTATCCTCTATCCTATCCTATCCTCTATCCTATCCTATCCTCTATCCTATCCTATCCTCTATCCTATCCTATCCTCTATCCTATCCTATCCTCTATCCTATCCTATCCTCTATCCTATCCTGTCCTCTATCCTATCTTATCACCTATCCTATCCTATCCTCTATCCTACCCTATCCTCTATCCTATCCTATCCTCTATCCTATCCTATCCTCTATCCTATCCTCTATCCTATCCTCTCTCCTATCCGATCCTCTATCCTATCCTATCCTCTATCCTATCCTATCCTCTATGCTATCCTATCCTCTATCCTATCCTATGCTTTTACTAATCCTATCCTCTATTATATCCTATCCTCTATCCTATCCTATCCTCTATCCTATCCTATCCTCTATCCTATCCTGTCCTCTATCCTATCTTATGACCTATCCTATCCTATCCTCTATCCTATCCTATACTCTATCCTATCCTATCCTCTATCCTATCCAATCCTCTATCCAATCTTATCCTCTGTCCTATCCTATCCTCTATCCTATCCTATCCTCTATGCTATCCTATCCTCTATCCTATCCTATGCTCTTACTAATCCTATCCTCTATTATATCCTATCCTCTATCCTATCCTATCCTCTATCTTATCCTCTATCCTATCCTATACTCTATCCTATCCTCTATCCTATCCTATCCTCTATCGTATCCTATTCTCTATCCTATCCTATTCTCTTTCCTATCCTATCCTCTACCCTATAATACCATGTATAGTATCCTATCCTATCCTCTATCTTATGCTCTATCCTATCCTATCAACTATCCTATCCTATCCTCAATCCTATCCTATCCTGTATCATATCCTATCCTCTATCCTATCCTACCCTATCCTCTATCCTATCCTATCCTCTATCCTATCCTATCCTCTATCCTATCCTATCCTCTATCCTATCCTATCCTCTATCCTATCGTATCCTCTATCCTATCCTATCCTCTATCCTATCCTATCCTCTATCCTATCCTATCCTCTATCCTATCCTATCCTCTATCCTATCCTATCCTCTATCCTATCCTATCCTCTATCCTATCGTATCCTCTATCCTATCCTATCCTCTATCCTATCCTATCCTCTATCCTATCCTATCCTCTATCCTATCCTATCCTCTATCCTATCCTATCCTCTATCCTATCCTATCCTCTATCCTATCCTATCCTCTATCCTATCCTATCCTCTATCCTATCCTATCCTCTATCCTATCCTATCCTCTATCCTATCCTATCCTCTATCCTATCCTATCCTCTATCCTATCCTATCCTCTATCCTATCCTATCCTCTATCCTATCCTATCCTCTATCCTATCCTGTCCTCTATCCTATCTTATCACCTATCCTATCCTATCCTCTATCCTACCCTATCCTCTATCCTATCCTATCCTCTATCCTATCCTATCCTCTATCCTATCCTCTATCCTATCCTCTCTCCTATCCGATCCTCTATCCTATCCTATCCTCTATCCTATCCTATCCTCTATGCTATCCTATCCTCTATCCTATCCTATGCTTTTACTAATCCTATCCTCTATTATATCCTATCCTCTATCCTATCCTATCCTCTATCCTATCCTATCCTCTATCCTATCCTGTCCTCTATCCTATCTTATGACCTATCCTATCCTATCCTCTATCCTATCCTATACTCTATCCTATCCTATCCTCTATCCTATCCAATCCTCTATCCAATCTTATCCTCTGTCCTATCCTATCCTCTATCCTATCCTATCCTCTATGCTATCCTATCCTCTATCCTATCCTATGCTCTTACTAATCCTATCCTCTATTATATCCTATCCTCTATCCTATCCTATCCTCTATCTTATCCTCTATCCTATCCTATACTCTATCCTATCCTCTATCCTATCCTATCCTCTATCGTATCCTATTCTCTATCCTATCCTATTCTCTTTCCTATCCTATCCTCTACCCTATAATACCATGTATCCTATCCTATCCTATCCTCTATCTTATGCTCTATCCTATCCTATCAACTATCCTATCCTATCCTCAATCCTATCCTATCCTGTATCATATCCTATCCTCTATCCTATCCTACCCTATCCTCTATCCTATCCTATCCTCTATCCTATCCTATCCTCTATCCTATCCTATCCTCTATCCTATCCTATCCTCTATCCTATCGTATCCTCTATCCTATCCTATCCTCTATCCTATCCTATCCTCTATCCTATCCTATCCTCTATCCTATCCTATCCTCTATCCTATCCTATCCTCTATCCTATCCTATCCTCTATCCTATCGTATCCTCTATCCTATCCTATCCTCTATCCTATCCTATCCTCTATCCTATCCTATCCTCTATCCTATCCTATCCTCTATCCTATCCTATCCTCTATCCTATCCTATCCTCTATCCTATCCTATCCTCTATCCTATCCTATCCTCTATCCTATCCTATCCTCTATCCTATCCTATCCTCTATCCTATCCTATCCTCTATCCTATCCTATCCTCTATCCTATCCTATCCTCTATCCTATCCTATCCTCTATCCTATCCTATCCTCTATCCTATCCTATCCTATCCTCTATCCTATCCTATCCTCTATCCTATCCTATCCTCTATCCTATCCTATCCTCTATCCTATCCTATCCTCTATCCTATCCTATCCTCTATCCTATCCTATCCTCTATCCTATCCTATCCTCTATCCTATCCTATCCTCTATCCTATCCTATCCTCTATCCTATCCTATCTTCTATCCTATCCTATCCTCTATCCTATCCTATCCTCTATCCTATCCTATCCTCTATCCTATCCTATCCTCTATCCTATCCTATCCTCTATCCTATCCTATCCTCTATCATATCCTATCCTCTATCCTATCCTATCCTCTATCCTATCCTATCCTCTATCCTATCCTGTCCTCTATCCTATCTTATCACCTATCCTATCCTATCCTCTATCCTACCCTATCCTCTATCCTATCCTATCCTCTATCCTATCCTATCCTCTATCCTATCCTCTATCCTATCCTCTCTCCTATCCGATCCTCTATCCTATCCTATCCTCTATCCTATCCTATCCTCTATGCTATCCTATCCTCTATCCTATCCTATGCTTTTACTAATCCTATCCTCTATTATATCCTATCCTCTATCCTATCCTATCCTCTATCCTATCCTATCCTCTATCCTATCCTGTCCTCTATCCTATCTTATGACCTATCCTATCCTATCCTCTATCCTATCCTATACTCTATCCTATCCTATCCTCTATCCTATCCAATCCTCTATCCAATCTTATCCTCTGTCCTATCCTATCCTCTATCCTATCCTATCCTCTATGCTATCCTATCCTCTATCCTATCCTATGCTCTTACTAATCCTATCCTCTATTATATCCTATCCTCTATCCTATCCTATCCTCTATCTTATCCTCTATCCTATCCTATACTCTATCCTATCCTCTATCCTATCCTATCCTCTATCATATCCTATTCTCTATCCTATCCTATTCTCTTTCCTATCCTATCCTCTACCCTATAATACCATGTATCCTATCCTATCCTATCCTCTATCTTATGCTCTATCCTATCCTATCAACTATCCTATCCTATCCTCAATCCTATCCTATCCTGTATCATATCCTATCCTCTATCCTATCCTACCCTATCCTCTATCCTATCCTATCCTCTATCCTATCCTATCCTCTATCCTATCCTATCCTCTATCCTATCCTATCCTCTATCCTATCGTATCCTCTATCCTATCCTATCCTCTATCCTATCCTATCCTCTATCCTATCCTATCCTCTATCCTATCCTATCCTCTATCCTATCCTATCCTCTATCCTATCCTATCGTCTATCCTATCCTATCCTCTATCCTATCCTATCCTCTATCCTATCCTATCCTCTATCCTATCCTATCCTCTATCCTATCCTATCCTCTATCCTATCCTATCCTCTATCCTATCCTATCCTCTATCCTATCCTATCCTCTATCCTATCCTATCCTCTATCCTATCCTATCCTCTATCCTATCCTATCCTCTATCCTATCCTATCCTCTATCCTATCCTATCCTCTATCCTATCCTATCCTCTATCCTATCCTATCATCTATCCTATCCTATCCTCTATCCTATCCTATCCTCTATCCTATCCTATCCTCTATCCTATCCTATCCTCTATCCTATCCTATCCTCTATCCTATCCTATCCTCTATCCTATCCTATCCTCTATCCTATCCTATCCTCTATCCTATCCTATCCTCTATCCTATCCTATCCTCTATCCTATCCTATCCTCTATCCTATCCTATCCTCTATCCTATCCTATCCTCTATCCTATCCTATCCTCTATCCTATCCTATCCTCTATCCTATCCTATCCTCTATCCTATCCTATCCTCTATCCTATCCTATCCTCTATCCTATCCTATCCTCTATCCTATCCTATCCTCTATCCTATCCTATCCTCTATCCTATCCTATCCTCTATCCTATCCTATCTTCTATCCTATCCTATCCTCTATCCAATCTTATCCTCTGTCCTATCCTATCCTCTATCCTATTCTATCCTCTATGCTATCCTATCCTCTATCCTATCCTATCCTCTATCCTATCCTATCCTCTATCCTATCCTATCCTCTATCCTATCCTATCCTCTATCCTATCATATCCCCTATCCTATCCTATCCTCTATCCTATCCTATCCTCTATCCTATCCTATCCTCTCTCCTATCCGATCCTCTATCCTATCCTATCCTCTATCCTATCGTATCCTCTATGCTATCCTATCCTCTATCCTATCCTATGCTCTTACTAATCCTATCCTCTATTATATCCTATCGTCTATCCTATCCTATCGTCTCCCATCCTCAATCCTATCCTTTCCTCTATCCTATCCTCTATCCAATGCTATCCTCTATCCTATCCTATCATCTATCCTATCCCATCATCGATCCTATCCTTTCGTCTATCCTATCCTCTATCCTATCCTATCCTCTTACTTATCCTATCCTCTATCCTATCCTATCCTCTATCCTATCCTATCCTCTATCCTATCCTATGCTCTTACTAATCCTATAATATATTATATCCTATCCTCTATCCCATCCTATCCTCTATCCTATCCTACCCTCTATCCTATCCTATCCTCTATCCTATCCTATCCTCTATCCTATCCTATCCTCTCTCCTATCCGATCCTCTATCCTATTCTATCCTCTATCCTATCCTATCCTCTATGCTATCCTATCCTCTATCCTATCCTATGCTCTTACTAATCCTATCCTCTATTATATCCTATCCTCTATCCTATCCTATCCTCTATCCTATCCTATCCTCTATCCTATCCTATCCTCTATCCTATCCTATCCTCTATCCTATCCTATCCTCTATCCTATCCTATCCTCTATCCTATCCTATCCTCTATCCTATCCTATCCTCTATCCTATCCTATCCTCTATCCTATCCTATCCTCTATCCTATCCTATCCTATCCTCTATCCTATCCTATCCTCTATCCTATCCTATCCTCTATCCTATCCTATCCTCTATCCTATCCTATCCTCTATCCTATCCTATGCTCTTACTCTATCCTATCCTCTATCATATCCTATCCTCTATCCTATCCTATAATCTATCCTATCGTATCCTCTATCGTATCCTATCCTCTATCCTGTCCTGTCCTCTATCCTATCCTATCCCATCATCAATCCTATCATTTCGTCTATCCTATCCCCTATCCTATCCCATCCTATCCTATCCTCTATCTTATGCTCTATCCTATCCTATCAACTATCCTATCCTATCCTCAATCCTATCCCATCATCAATCCTATCCTTTCGTCTATCCTATCCTCTATCCTATCCTATCCTATCCTATCCTCTATCTTATGCTCTATCCTATCCTATCAACTATCCTATCCTATCCTCAATCCTATCCTATCCTCTATCATATCCTATCCTCTATCCTATCCTATCCTCTATCCTATCCTATCCTATCCTCTATCCTATCCTATCCTCTATCCTATCCTATCCTCTATCCTATCCTATCCTCTATCCTATCCTATCCTCTATCCTATCCTCCATCCTATCCTATCCTCTATGCTATCCTATCCTCTATCCTATCCTATGCTCTTACTAATCCTATCCTCTATCATATCCTATCCTCTATCCTATCCTATAATCTATCCTATCGTATCCTCTATCGTATCCTATCCTCTATCCTGTCCTATCCTCTATTATATCCTATCCTCTATCCTATACTATCCTCTATCCAATCTTATCCTCTATCCTATCCTATCCTCTATCCTATCCTATCCTCTATCCTATCCTATCCTCTCTCCTATCCGATCCTCTATCCTATTCTATCCTCTATCCTATCCTATCCTCTATCCTATCCTATGCTCTTACTAATCCTATCCTCTATTATATCCTATCCTCTATCCTATCCTATGCTCTTACTAATCCTATCCTCTATTATATCCTATCCTCTATCCTATCCTATCCTCTATCCTATCCTATCCTCTATCCTATCCTATCCTCTATCCTATCCTATCCTCTATCCTATCCTATCCTCTATCCTATCCTATCCTCTATCCTATCCTATCCTCTATCCTATCCTATCCTCTATCCTATCCTATCCTCTATCCTATCCTATCCTCTATCCTATCCTATCCTCTCTCCTATCCGATCCTCTATCCTATCCTATCCTCTATCCTATCCTATCCTCTATGCTATCCTATCCTCTATCCTATCCTATGCTTTTACTAATCCTATCCTCTATTATATCCTATCCTCTATCCTATCCTATCTTCTATCCTATCCTATCCTCTATCCTATCCTATCCTCTATCCAATCTTATCCTCTGTCCTATCCTATCCTCTATCCTATCCTATCCTCTATGCTATCCTATCCTCTATCCTATCCTATGTTCTTACTAATCCTATCCTCTATTATATCCTATCCTCTATCCTATCCTATCCTCTATCTTATCCTCTATCCTATCCTATACTCTATCCTATCCTCTATCCTATCCTATCCTCTATCGTATCCTATTCTCTATCCTATCCTATTCTCTTTCCTATCCTATCCTCTACCCTATAATACCATGTATCCTATCCTATCCTATCCTCTATCTTATGCTCTATCCTATCCTATCAACTATCCTATCCTATCCTCAATCCTATCCTATCCTGTATCATATCCTATCCTCTATCCTATCATATCCTATCCTCTATCCTATCCAATCCTGTATCCTATCCTCCATCCTATCCTATCCTCTATCCTATCCTATTCTCTATCATATCCTATCATCTATCCTCTCCCATCCTCAATCCTATCCTTTCCTGTATCCTATCCTCTATCCTATCCTATCCTCTTACTTATCCTATCCTCTATCCTATCCTATCCTCTATCCTATCCTATCCTCTATCCAATCCTATCCTCTATCCTATCCTATCCCATCATCAATCCTATCCTTTCGTCTATCCTATCCTCTATCCTATCCTATCCTATCCTATCCTCTATCTTATGCTCTATCCTATCCTATCAACTATCCTATCCTATCCTCAATCCTATCCTATCCTCTATCATATCCTATCCTCTATCCTATCCTATCCTCTATCCTATCCTATCCTATCCTCTATCCTATCCTATCCTATCCTATCCTCTATCCTATCCTATGCTCTATCCTATCCTATCCTCTATCCTATCCTATCCTCTATCGTCTCCTATCCTCTATCCTATCCTCCATCCTATCCTATCCTCTATGCTATCCTATCCTCTATCCTATCCTATCCTCTATCATATCCTATCCTCTATTCTATCCTATAATCTATCCTATCGTATCCTCTATCGTATCCTATCCTCTATCCTGTCCTGTCCTATATCCTATTCTATCCTCTATCCTATACTATCCTCTATCCAATCTTATCCTCTATCCTATCCTATCCTCTATCGTATCCTATCCTCTATCCTATTCAATCCTCTATCCTATCCTCCATCCTATCCTATCCTCTATCCTATCCTATTCTCTATCATATCCTATCCTCTATCCTCTCCCATCCTCAATCCTATCCTTTCCTCTATCCTATCCTCTATCCAATCCTATCCTCTATCCTATCCTATCCTCTATCCTATCCTATCATCAATCCTATCCTTTCGTCTATCCTATCCTCTATCCTATCCTATCCTCTTACTTATCCTATCCTCTATCCTATCCTATCCTCTATCCTATCCGATCGTCTATCCTATCCTATCCTCTATCCTAGGCAATCCCATATCCTATCCTCTATCATATCCTATCCTCTATCGTATCCTTTTTTCTATAATATCGTATGTTCTATCGTATCCTATCCTCTATCCTATCCTATCCCCTATCCTATCCGATCCTCTATCCAATCCTATCCTCTATCCTATCCTGTCCTCTATCCTATCTTATCAAGTATCCTATCCTATCCTCTATCCTACCCTATCCTCTATCCTATCCTATCCTCTATCCTATCCTATCCTCTATCCTATCCTATCCTCTATCCTATCCTATCCTCTATCCTATCCTATCCTTTATCCTATCCTATCCTCTATCCTATCCTATCCTCTCTCCTATCCGATCCTCTATCGTATCCTATCCTCTATCCTGTCCTATCATCTATTATATCCTATCCTCTATCCTATACTATCCTCTATCCAATCTTATCCTCTATCCTATCCTATCCTCTATCCTATCCTATCCTCTATCCTATCCTATCCTCTCTCCTATCCGATCATCTATCCTATTCTATCCTCTATCCTATCCTATCCTCTATGCTATCCTATCCTCTATCCTATCCTATGCTCTTACTAATCCTATCCTCTATCCTATCCTATCCTCTATCCTATCCTATCCTCTATCCTATCCTATCCTCTATCCTATCCTATCCTCTATCCTATCCTATCCTCTATCCTATCCTATCCTCTATCCTATCCTATCCTCTATGCTATCCTATCCTCTATCCTATCCTATCCTCTATCCTATCCTATCCTCTATCCTATCCTATCCTCTATCCTATCCTATCCTCTATCCTATCCTATCCTCTATCCTATCCTATCCTCTATCCTATCCTATCCTCTATCCTATCCTATCCTCTATCCTATCCTATCCTCTATCCTATCCTATCCTCTATCCTATCCTATCCTCTATCCTATCCTATCCTCTATCCTATCCTATCCTCTATCCTATCCTATCCTCTATCCTATCCTATCCTCTATCCTATCCTATCCTCTATCCTATCCTATCCTCTATCCTATCCTATCCTCTATCCTATCCTATCCTCTATCCTATCCTATCCTCTATCCTATCCTATCCTCTATCCTATCCTATCCTCTATCCTATCCTATCCTCTATCCTATCCTATCCTCTATCCTATCCTATCCTCTATCCTATCCTATCCTCTATCCTATCCTATCCTCTATCCTATCCTATCCTCTATCCTATCCTATCCTCTATCCTATCCTATCCTCTATCCTATCCTATCCTCTATCCTATCCTATCCTCTATCCTATCCTATCCTCTATCCTATCCTATCCTCTATCCTATCCTATCCTCTATCCTATCCTATCCTCTATCCTATCCTATCCTCTATCCTATCCTATCCTCTATCCTATCCTATCCTCTATCCTATCCTATCCTCTATCCTATCCTATCCTCTATCCTATCCTATCCTCTATCCTGTCCTATCCTCTATCCTATCCTATCCTCTATCCTATCCTATCCTCTATCCTATCCTATCCTCTATCCTATCCTATCCTCTATCCTATCCTACCCTCTATCCTATCCTATCCTCTATCCTATCCTATCCTCTATCCTATCCTATCCTCTATCCTATCCTATCCTCTATCCTATCCTATCCTCTATCCTATCCTATCCTCTATCCTATCCTATCCTCTATCCTATCCTATCCTCTATCCTATCCTATCCTCTATCCTATCCTATCCTCTATCCTATCCTATCCTCTATCCTATCCTATCCTCTATCCTATCCTATCCTCTATCCTATCCAATCCTCTATCCTATCCTGTCCTCTATCCTATCTTATCACCTATCCTATCCTATCCTCTATCCTACCCTATCCTCTATCCTATCTTATCCTCTATCCTATCCTATCCTCTATCCTATCCTCTATCCTATCCTCTCTCCTATCCGATCCTCTATCCTATCCTATCCTCTATCCTATCCTATCCTCTATGCTATCCTATCCTCTATCCTATCCTATGCTTTTACTAATCCTATCCTCTATTATATCCTATCCTCTATCCTATCCTATCCTCTATCCTATCCTATCCTCTATCCTATCCTGTCCTCTATCCTATCTTATGACCTATCCTATCCTATCCTCTATCCTATCCTATACTCTATCCTATCCTATCCTCTATCCTATCCAATCCTATATCCAATCTTATCCTCTGTCCTATACTATCCTCTATCCTATCCTATCCTCTATGCTATCCTATCCTCTATCCTATCCTATGCTCTTACTAATCCTATCCTCTATTATATCCTATCCTCTATCTTATCCTCTATCCTATCCTATACTCTATCCTATCCTCTATCCTATCCTATCCTCTATCGTATCCTATTCTCTATCCTATCCTATTCTCTTTCCTATCCTCTATCCTATCCTCCATCCTATCCTATCCTCTATCCTATCCTATCCTCTATCCTATCCTATCCTCTATCCTATCCTATCCTCTATCCTATCCTATCCTCTATCCTATCCTATCCTCTATCCTATCCTATCCTCTATCCTATCCTATCCTCTATCCTATCCTATCCTCTATCCTATCCTATCCTCTCTCCTATCCGATCCTCTATCCTATCCTATCCTCTATCCTATCCTATCCTCTATGCTATCCTATCCTCTATCCTATCCTATGCTTTTACTAATCCTATCCTCTATTATATCCTATCCTCTATCCTATCCTATCTTCTATCCTATCCTATCCTCTATCCTATCCTATCCTCTATCCAATCTTATCCTCTGTCCTATCCTATCCTCTATCCTATCCTATCCTCTATGCTATCCTATCCTCTATCCTATCCTATGCTCTTACTAATCCTATCCTCTATTATATCCTATCCTCTATCCTATCCTATCCTCTATCTTATCCTCTATCCTATCCTATACTCTATCCTATCCTCTATCCTATCCTATCCTCTATCGTATCCTATTCTCTATCCTATCCTATTCTCTTTCCTATCCTATCCTCTACCCTATAATACCATGTATCCTATCCTATCCTATCCTCTATCTTATGCTCTATCCTATCCTATCAACTATCCTATCCTATCCTCAATCCTATCCTATCCTGTATCATATCCTATCCTCTATCCTATCATATCCTATCCTCTATCCTATCCAATCCTCTATCCTATCCTCCATCCTATCCTATCCTCTATCCTATCCTATTCTCTATCATATCCTATCATCTATCCTCTCCCATCCTCAATCCTATCCTTTCCTGTATCCTATCCTCTATCCTATCCTATCCTCTTACTTATCCTATCCTCTATCCTATCCTATCCTCTATCCTATCCTATCCTCTATCCAATCCTATCCTCTATCCTATCCTATCCCATCATCAATCCTATCCTTTCGTCTATCCTATCCTCTATCCTATCCTATCCTATCCTATCCTCTATCTTATGCTCTATCCTATCCTATCAACTATCCTATCCTATCCTCAATCCTATCCTATCCTCTATCATATCCTATCCTCTATCCTATCCTATCCTCTATCCTATCCTATCCTATCCTCTATCCTATCCTATCCTATCCTATCCTCTATCCTATCCTATGCTCTATCCTATCCTATCCTCTATCCTATCCTATCCTCTATCGTCTCCTATCCTCTATCCTATCCTCCATCCTATCCTATCCTCTATGCTATCCTATCCTCTATCCTATCCTATCCTCTATCATATCCTATCCTCTATTCTATCCTATAATCTATCCTATCGTATCCTCTATCGTATCCTATCCTCTATCCTGTCCTGTCCTCTATCCTATTCTATCCTCTATCCTATACTATCCCTTATCCAATCTTATCCTCTATCCTATCCTATCCTCTATCGTATCCTATCCTCTATCCTATTCAATCCTCTATCCTATCCTCCATCCTATCCTATCCTCTATCCTATCCTATTCTCTATCATATCCTATCCTCTATCCTCTCCCATCCTCAATCCTATCCTTTCCTCTATCCTATCCTCTATCCAATCCTATCCTCTATCCTATCCTATCCTCTATCCTATCCCATCATCAATCCTATCCTTTCGTCTATCCTATCCTCTATCCTATCCTATCCTCTTACTTATCCTATCCTCTATCCTATCCTATCCTCTATCCTATCCGATCGTCTATCCTATCCTATCCTCTATCCTAGGCAATCCCATATCCTATCCTCTATCATATCCTATCCTCTATCGTATCCTTTTTTCTATAATATCGTATGTTCTATCGTATCCTATCCTCTATCCTATCCTTTCCTCTATCCTATCCTCTATCCTATCCTATCCCCTATCCTATCCGATCCTCTATCCAATCCTATCCTCTATCCTATCCTGTCCTCTATCCTATCTTATCAAGTATCCTATCCTATCCTCTATCCTACCCTATCCTCTATCCTATCCTATCCTCTATCCTATCCTATCCTCTATCCTATCCTATCCTCTATCCTATCCTATCCTCTATCCTATCCTATCCTCTATCCTATCCTATCCTCTATCCTATCCTATCCTCTATCCTATCCTATCCTCTATCCTGTCCTATCCTCTATCCTATCCTATCCTCTATCCTATCCTATCCTCTATCCTATCCTATCCTCTATCCTATCCTATCCTCTATCCTATCCTATCCTCTATCCTATCCTACCCTCTATCCTATCCTATCCTCTATCCTATCCTATCCTCAATCCTATCCTATCCTCTATCCTATCCTATCCTCTATCCTATCCTATCCTCTATCCTATCCTATCCTCTATCCTATCCTATCCTCTATCCTATCCTATCCTCTATCCTATCCTATCCTCTATCCTATCCTATCCTCTATCCTATCCTATCCTCTATCCTATCCTATCCTCTATCCTATCCTATCCTCTATCCTATCCTATCCTCTATCCTATCCAATCCTCTATCCTATCCTGTCCTCTATCCTATCTTATCACCTATCCTATCCTATCCTCTATCCTACCCTATCCTCTATCCTATCCTATACTCTATCCTATCCTATCCTCTATCCTATCCTCTATCCTATCCTCTCTCCTATCCGATCCTCTATCCTATCCTATCCTCTATCCTATCCTATCCTCTATGCTATCCTATCCTCTATCCTATCCTATGCTTTTACTAATCCTATCCTCTATTATATCCTATCCTCTATCCTATCCTATCCTCTATCCTATCCTATCCTCTATCCTATCCTGTCCTCTATCCTATCTTATGACCTATCCTATCCTATCCTCTATCCTATCCTATACTCTATCATATCCTATCCTCTATCCTATCCAATCCTATATCGAATCTTATCCTCTGTCCTATCCTATCCTCTATCCTATCCTATCCTCTATGCTATCCTATCCTCTATCCTATCCTATGCTCTTACTAATCCTATCCTCTATTATATCCTATCCTCTATCTTATCCTCTATCCTATCCTATACTCTATCCTATCCTCTATCCTATCCTATCCTCTATCGTATCCTATTCTCTATCCTATCCTATTCTCTTTCCTATCCTCTATCCTATCCTCCATCCTATCCTATCCTCTATCCTATCCTATTCTCTATCATATCCTATCCTCTATCCTCTCCCATCCTCAATCCTATCCTTTCCTCTATCCTATCCTCTATCCAATCCTATCCTCTATCCTATCCTATCCTCTATCCTATCCCATCATCAATCCTATCCTTTCGTCTATCCTATCCTCTATCCTATCCTATCCTCTTACTTATCCTATCCTCTATCCTATCCTATCCTCTATCCTATCCGATCGTCTATCCTATCCTATCCTCTATCCTAGGCAATCCCATATCCTATCCTCTATCATATCCTATCCTCTATCGTATCCTTTTTTCTATAATATCGTATGTTCTATCGTATCCTATCCTCTATCCTATCCTTTCCTCTATCCTATCCTCTATCCTATCCTATCCCCTATCCTATCCGATCCTCTATCCAATCCTATCCTCTATCCTATCCTGTCCTCTATCCTATCTTATCAAGTATCCTATCCTATCCTCTATCCTACCCTATCCTCTATCCTATCCTATCCTCTATCCGATCCTATCCTCTATCCTATCCTATCCTCTATCCTATCCTATCCTCTATCCTATCCTATCCTCTATCCTATCCTATCCTCTCTCCTATCCGATCCTCTATCGTATCCTATCCTCTATCCTGTCCTATCATCTATTATATCCTATCCTCTATCCTATACTATCCTCTATCCAATCTTATCCTCTATCCTATCCTATCCTCTATCCTATCCTATCCTCTATCCTATCCTATCCTCTCTCCTATCCGATCATCTATCCTATTCTATCCTCTATCCTATCCTATCCTCTATGCTATCCTATCCTCTATCCTATCCTATGCTCTTACTAATCCTATCCTCTATTATATCCTATCCTCTATCCTATCCTATCCTCTATCCTATCCTATCCTCTATCCTATCCTATCCTCTATTATATCCTATCCTCTATCCTATCCTATCCTCTATCCTATCCTATCCTCTATCCTATAATACCATGTATCCTATCCTATCCTATCCTCTATCTTATGCTCTATCCTATCCTATCAACTATCCTATCCTATCCTCAATCCTATCCTATCCTGTATCATATCCTATCCTCTATCCTATCATATCCTATCCTCTATCCTATCCAATCCTCTATCCTATCCTCTATCCTATCCTATCCTCTATCCTATCCTATCCTCTATCCTATCCTATCCTCTATCCTATCCTATCCTCTATCCTATCCTATCCTCTATCCTATCCTATCCTCTATCCTATCCTATCCTCTATCCTATCCTATCCTCTATCCTATCCTATCCTCTATCCTATCCTATCCTCTATCCTATCCTATCCTCTATCCTATCCTATCCTCTATCCTATCCTATCCTCTATCCTATCCTATCCTCTATCCTATCCTATCCTCTATCCTATCCTATCCTCTATCCTATCCTATCCTCTATCCTATCCTATCCTCTATCCTATCCTATCCTCTATCCTATCCTATCCTCTATCCTATCCTATCCTCTATCCTATCCTATCCTCTATCCTATCCTATCCTCTATCCTATCCTATCCTCTATCCTATCCTATCCTCTATCCTATCCTATCCTCTATCCTATCCTATCCTCTATCCTATCCTATCCTCTATCCTATCCTATCCTCTATCCTATCCTATCCTCTATCCTATCCTATCCTCTATCCTATCCTATCCTCTATCCTATCCTATCCTCTATCCTATCCTATCCTCTATCCTATCCTATCCTCTATCCTATCCTATCCTCTATCCTATCCTATCCTCTATCCTATCCTATCCTCTATCCTGTCCTATCCTCTATCCTATCCTATCCTCTATCCTATCCTATCCTCTATCCTATCCTATCCTCTATCCTATCCTATCCTCTATCCTATCCTATCCTCTATCCTATCCTACCCTCTATCCTATCCTATCCTCTATCCTATCCTATCCTCTATCCTATCCTATCCTCTATCCTATCCTATCCTCTATCCTATCCTATCCTCTATCCTATCCTATCCTCTATCCTATCCTATCCTCTATCCTATCCTATCCTCTATCCTATCCTATCCTCTATCCTATCCTATCCTCTATCCTATCCTATCCTCTATCCTATCCTATCCTCTATCCTATCCTATCCTCTATCCTATCCTATCCTCTATCCTATCCTGTCCTCTATCCTATCTTATCACCTATCCTATCCTATCCTCTATCCTACCCTATCCTCTATCCTATCCTATCCTCTATCCTATCCTATCCTCTATCCTATCCTCTATCCTATCCTCTCTCCTATCCGATCCTCTATCCTATCCTATCCTCTATCCTATCCTATCCTCTATGCTATCCTATCCTCTATCCTATCCTATGCTTTTACTAATCCTATCCTCTATTATATCCTATCCTCTATCCTATCCTATCCTCTATCCTATCCTATCCTCTATCCTATCCTGTCCTCTATCCTATCTTATGACCTATCCTATCCTATCCTCTATCCTATCCTATACTCTATCCTATCCTATCCTCTATCCTATCCAATCCTCTATCCAATCTTATCCTCTGTCCTATCCTATCCTCTATCCTATCCTATCCTCTATGCTATCCTATCCTCTATCCTATCCTATGCTCTTACTAATCCTATCCTCTATTATATCCTATCCTCTATCCTATCCTATCCTCTATCCTATCCTATCCTCTATCCTATCCTATCCTCTATCCTATCCTATCCTCTATCCTATCCTATCCTCTATCCTATCCTATCCTCTATCCTATCCTATCCTCTATCCTATCCTATCCTCTATCCTATCCTATCCTCTATCCTATCCTATCCTCTATCCTATCCTATCCTCTATCCTCTCCGATCCTCTATCGTATCCTATCCTCTATCCTATCCTATCCTCTATCCTATCCTATCCTCTATCCTATCCTATCCTCTATCCTATCCTATCCTCTATCCTATCCTATCCTCTATCCTATCCTATCCTCTATCCTATCCTATCCTCTATCCTATCCTATCCTCTATCCTATCCTATCCTCTATCCTATCCTATCCTCTATCCTATCCTGTCCTCTATCCTATCTTATCACCTATCCTATCCTATCCTCTATCCTACCCTATCCTCTATCCTATCCTATCCTCTATCCTATCCTATCCTCTATCCTATCCTCTATCCTATCCTCTCTCCTATCCGATCCTCTATCCTATCCTATCCTCTATCCTATCCTATCCTCTATGCTATCCTATCCTCTATCCTATCCTATGCTTTTACTAATCCTATCCTCTATTATATCCTATCCTCTATCCTATCCTATCCTCTATCCTATCCTATCCTCTATCCTATCCTGTCCTCTATCCTATCTTATGACCTATCCTATCCTATCCTCTATCCTATCCTATACTCTATCCTATCCTATCCTCTATCCTATCCAATCCTCTATCCAATCTTATCCTCTGTCCTATCCTATCCTCTATCCTATCCTATCCTCTATGCTATCCTATCCTCTATCCTATCCTATGCTCTTACTAATCCTATCCTCTATTATATCCTATCCTCTATCCTATCCTATCCTCTATCTTATCCTCTATCCTATCCTATACTCTATCCTATCCTCTATCCTATCCTATCCTCTATCGTATCCTATTCTCTATCCTATCCTATTCTCTTTCCTATCCTATCCTCTACCCTATAATACCATGTATCCTATCCTATCCTATCCTCTATCTTATGCTCTATCCTATCCTATCAACTATCCTATCCTATCCTCAATCCTATCCTATCCTGTATCATATCCTATCCTCTATCCTATCATATCCTATCCTCTATCCTATCCAATCCTCTATCCTATCCTCCATCCTATCCTATCCTCTATCCTATCCTATTCTCTATCATATCCTATCATCTATCCTCTCCCATCCTCAATCCTATCCTTTCCTGTATCCTATCCTCTATCCTATCCTATCCTCTTACTTATCCTATCCTCTATCCTATCCTATCCTCTATCCTATCCTATCCTCTATCCTATCAAATCCTTTCCTCTATCCTATCCTATCCTCTATCCTATCCTATCCTCTATCCTATCATATCCTCTATGCTATCCTATCCTCTATCCTATCCTATGCTCTTACTAATCCTATCCTCTATCATATCCTATAATCTATCCTATCCTATAATCTATCCTATCGTATCCTCTATCGTATCCTATCCTCTATCCTGTCCTGTCCTCTATCCTATCCTATCCTCTATCCTATACTATCCTCTATCCAATCTTATCCTCTATCCTATCCTATCCTCTATCGTATCCTATCCTCTATCCTATCCAATCCTCTATCCTATCCTCCATCCTATCCTATCCTCTATCCTATCCTATTCTCTATCATATCCTATCCTCTATCCTCTCCCATCCTCAATCCTATCCTTTCCTCTATCCTATCCTCTATCCAATCCTATCCTCTATCCTATCCTATCCTCTATCCTATCCTATCCTCTTACTTATCCTATCCTCTATCCTATCCTCTATCCTATCCTATCAACTATCCTATCCCATCCTCAATCCTATCCTATCCTCTATACTATCCTATCCTCTATCCTATCCTATCCTCTATCGTATCGTATAATCTATCCAATCCTATCCTCTATCCTATCCTATAATCTATCCTATCGTATCCTCTATCCTATCCTATCCTCTATCCTATCCCATCATCAATCCTATCCTTTCGACTACCCTATCCTCTATCCTATCCTATCCTCTTACTTATCCTATCCTCTATCCTATCCTATCCTCTATCCTCTCCGATCCTCTATCCTATCCTATCCTCTATCCTATCCTATCCTCTATCCTATCCTATCCTCTATCCTATCCTATCCTCTATCCTATCCTATCCTCTATCCTATCCTATCCTCTATCCTATCCTATCCTCTATCCTATCCTATCCTCTATCCTATCCTATCCTATCCTCTATCCTATCCTATCCTCTATCCTATCCTATCCTCTATCCTATCCTATCCTCTATCCTATCCTATCCTCTATCCTATCCTATCCTCTATCCTATCCTATCCTCTATCCTATCCTATCCTCTATCCTATCCTATCCTCTATCCTATCCTATCCTCTATCCTATCCTATCCTCTATCCTATCCTATCCTCAATCCTATCCCATCCTCTATCCTATCCTATCCTCAATCCTATCCAATCCCCTATCCTACCCTCTATCCTATCCTATCCTCTATCCTATCATATCCTCTATCCTATCATATCCTCTATCCTATCCTATCCTCTATCCTATCCTATCCTCTATCCCATTCTATCTTCTTTCCTATCCCATCCTCTATCCCATCCAATCCTCAATCCTATCCTATCCACTATCCTATCCTATCCTCTATCCTATAGTATCCTCAATCCTATCCTATCCTCTATCCTATCTTATCCTCCATCCTATCCTATCCTCCATCCTATCCAATCCCCTATCCTATCCTCAATCCTATCCTATCCTCATTCCTATCCTATCCTCAATCCTATCGTATCCTCTATCCTATAGTATCCTCTATCCTATCCTATCCTCTATCCTATCCTATCCTCTATCCTATCCTATCCTCTATCCTATCCTCTATCCTATCCTATCCTCTATCCTATCCTATCCTCTATCCTATCCTATCCTCTATCATATCCTATCCTCTATCCTATCCTATCCTCTCTCCTATCCGATCCTCTATCCTATCCTATCCTCTATCGTATCCTATTCTCTATCCTATCCTATTCTCTTTCCTATCCTATCCTCTACCCTATAATACCATGTATCCTATCCTATCCTATCCTCTATCTTATGCTCTATCCTATCCTATCAACTATCCTATCCTATCCTCAATCCTATCCTATCCTGTATCATATCCTATCCTCTATCCTATCATATCCTATCCTCTATCCTATCCAATCCTCTATCCTATCCTCCATCCTATCCTATCCTCTATCCTATCCTATTCTCTATCATATCCTATCATCTATCCTCTCCCATCCTCAATCCTATCCTTTCCTGTATCCTATCCTCTATCCTATCCTATCCTCTTACTTATCCTATCCTCTATCCTATCCTATCCTCTATCCTATCCTATCCTCTATCCTATCAAATCCTTTCCTCTATCCTATCCTATCCTCTATCCTATCCTATCCTCTATCCTATCATATCCTCTATGCTATCCTATCCTCTATCCTATCCTATGCTCTTACTAATCCTATCCTCTATCATATCCTATAATCTATCCTATCCTATAATCTATCCTATCGTATCCTCTATCGTATCCTATCCTCTATCCTGTCCTGTCCTCTATCCTATCCTATCCTCTACCCTATACTATCCTCTATCCAATCTTATCCTCTATCCTATCCTATCCTCTATCGTATCCTATCCTCTATCCTATCCAATCCTCTATCCTATCCTCCATCCTATCCTATCCTCTATCCTATCCTATTCTCTATCATATCCTATCCTCTATCCTCTCCCATCCTCAATCCTATCCTTTCCTCTATCCTATCCTCTATCCAATCCTATCCTCTATCCTATCCTATCCTCTATCCTATCCTATCCTCTTACTTATCCTATCCTCTATCCTATCCTCTATCCTATCCTATCAACTATCCTATCCCATCCTCAATCCTATCCTATCCTCTATACTATCCTATCCTCTATCCTATCCTATCCTCTATCGTATCGTATAATCTATCCAATCCTATCCTCTATCCTATCCTATAATCTATCCTATCGTATCCTCTATCCTATCCTATCCTCTATCCTATCCCATCATCAATCCTATCCTTTCGACTACCCTATCCTCTATCCTATCCTATCCTCTTACTTATCCTATCCTCTATCCTATCCTATCCTCTATCCTCTCCGATCCTCTATCCTATCCTATCCTCTATCCTCTCCGATCCTCTATCCTATCCTATCCTCTATCCTATCCTATCCTCTATCCTATCCTATCCTCTATCCTATCCTATCCTCTATCCTATCCTATCCTCTATCCTATCCTATCCTCTATCCTATCCTATCCTCTATCCTATCCTATCCTCTATCCTATCCTATCCTCTATCCTATCCTATCCTCTATCCTATCCTATCCTCTATCCTATCCTATCCTCTATCCTATCCTATCCTCTATCCTATCCTATCCTCTATCCTATCCTATCCTCTATCCTATCCTATCCTCAATCCTATCCCATCCTCTATCCTATCCTATCCTCAATCCTATCCAATCCCCTATCCTACCCTCTATCCTATCCTATCCTCTATCCTATCATATCCTCTATCCTATCATATCCTCTATCCTATCCTATCCTCTATCCTATCCTATCCTCTATCCCATTCTATCTTCTTTCCTATCCCATCCTCTATCCCATCCAATCCTCAATCCTATCCTATCCACTATCCTATCCTATCCTCTATCCTATAGTATCCTCAATCCTATCCTATCCTCTATCCTATCTTATCCTCCATCCTATCCTATCCTCCATCCTATCCAATCCCCTATCCTATCCTCAATCCTATCCTATCCTCATTCCTATCCTATCCTCAATCCTATCGTATCCTCTATCCTATAGTATCCTCTATCCTATCCTATCCTCTATCCTATCCTATCCTCTATCCTATCCTATCCTCTATCCTATCCTCTATCCTATCCTATCCTCTATCCTATCCTATCCTCTATCCTATCCTATCCTCTATCATATCCTATCCTCTATCCTATCCTATCCTCTCTCCTATCCGATCCTCTATCCTATCCTATCCTCTATCCTATCCTATCCTCTATGCTATCCTATCCTCTATCCTATCCTGTGCTCTTATTAATCCTATCCTCTATTATATCCTATCCTCTATCCTATCCTATCCTGTATCCTATCCTATCCTCTATCCTATCCTGTCCTCTATCCTATCCTGTCCTCTATCCTATCTTATGACCTATCCTATCCTACCCTCTATCCTATCCTATCCTCTATCCTATCCTATCCTATCCTCTATCCTATCCTATCCTCTATCCAATCTTATCCTCTATCCTATCCTATACTCTATCCTATCCTCTATCCTATCCTATTCTCTATCCTATCCTATTCTCTTTCCTATCCTATCCTCTACCCTATAATACCATGTATCCTATCCTATCCTATCCTCTATCTTATGCTCTATCCTATCGTATCAACTATCCTATCCTATCCTCAATCCTATCCTATCCTGTATCATATCCTATCCTCCATCCTATCATATCCTATCCTCTATCCTATCCAATCCTCTATCCTATCCTCCATCCTATCCTATCCTCTATCCTATCCTATTCTCTATCATATTCTATCATCTATCCACTCCCATCCTCAATCCTATCCTTTCCCGTATCCTATCCTCTATCCTATCCAATCCTCTTACTTATCCTATCCTCTATCCTATCCAATCCTCTTACTTATCCTATCCTCTATCCTATCCTATCCTCTATCCTATCCTATCCTCTATCCAATCCTATCCTCTATCCTATCCTATCCCATCATCAATCCTATCCTTTCGTCTATCCTATCCTCTATCCTATCCTATCCTATCCTATCCTCTATCTTATGCTCTATCCTAACCTATCAACTATCCTATCCTATCCTCAATCCTATCCTATCCTCTATCATATCCTATCCTCTATCCTATCCTATCCTCTATCCTATCCTATCCTATCCTCTATCCTATCCTATCCTCTATCCTATCCTATCCTCTATCCTATCCTATCCTCTATCCTATCCTATCCTCTATCCTATCCTATCCTCTATCCTGTCCTCCATCCTATCCTATCCTCTATGCTACCCTATCCTCTATCCTATGCTCTTACTAATCCTATCCTCTATTATATCCTATCCTCTATCCTATCCTATCCTCTATCCTATCCTATCCTCTATCCTATCCTGTCCTCTATCCTATCTTGTGACCTATCCTATCCTATCCTCTATCCTATCCTATCCTCTATCCTATCCTATCCTCTATCCTATCCTGTCCTCTATCCTATCTTATGACCTATCCTATCCTATCCTCTATCCAATCTTATCCTCTGTCCTATCCTATCCTCTATCCTATCCTATCCTCTATGCTATCCTATCCTCTATCCTATCCTATGCTCTTACTAATCCTATCCTCTATTATATCCTATCCTCTATCCTATCCTATCCTCTATCCTATCCTCTATCCTATCCTATCCTCTATCCTATCCTATCCTCTATCCTATCCTATCCTCTATCCTATCCTCCATCCTATCCTATCCTCTATGCTATCCTATCCTCTATCCTATCCTATGCTCTTACTAATCCTATCCTCTATCATATCCTATACTCTATCCTATCCTATAATCTATCCTATCCTATCCTCTATCCAATCTTATCCTCTGTCCTATCCTATCCTCTATCCTATCCTATCCTCTATCCTATCCTATCCTCTATCCTATACTATCCTCTATCCAATCTTATCCTCTATCCTATCCTATCCTCTATCGTATCCTATCCTCTATCCTATCCAATCCTCTATCCTATCCTATCCTCTATCGTATCCTATCCTCTATCCTATCCAATCATTTATCCTATCCTCTATCCTATCCTATTCTCTATCATATCCTATCCTCTATCCTCTCCTATCTTCAATCCTATCCTTTCCTCTATCCTATCCTCTATCCAATCCTATCCTCTATCCTATTCCATCCTCTATCCTATCCCATCATCAATCCTATCCTTTCGTCTATCCTATCCTCTATCCTATCCTATCCTCTTACTTATCCTATCCTCTATCCTATCCTATCCTCTATCCTATCCGATCCTCTATTCTATCCTATCCTCTATCCTAGGCAATCCCATATCCTATCCTCTATCCTATCCTATCCTGTATCGCATCCTTTTTTTTTATAATATCGTATGTTCTATCGTATCCTATCCTCTATCCTATCCTTTCCTCTATCCTATCCTCTATCCAATCCTATCCTCTATCCTATCCTATCCTCTATCCTATCCCATCATCAATCCTATCCTTTCGTCTATCCTATCCTCTATCCTATCCTATCCTCTTACTTATCCTATCCTCTATCCTATCCTCTATCCTATCCTATCAACTATCCTATCCCATCCTCAATCCTATCCTATCCTCTATCCTATCCTATCCTCTATCTTATGCTCTATCCTATACTATCAACTATCCTATCCTATCCTCAATCCTATCCTATCCTCTATCATATCCTATCCTCTATCCTATCCTATCCTCTATCCTCTCCTATCCTATCCTCTATCTTATCCTCTATGCTATCCTATCCTCTATCCTATCCCATCCTCTATCCTATCCCATCATCAATCCTATCCTGTCGTCTATCCTATCCTCTATCCTATTATATCCTCTTACTTATCCTATCCTCTATCCTATCCTATCCTCTATCCTATCCGATCCTCTATTCTATCCTATCCTCTATCCTATCCAATCCTCTATCCTATCCTCTATCCTATCCTATCCCCTATCCTATCCTATCCTCTATCCTATCCTATCCTCTATCCAATCTTATCCTCTGTCCTATCCTATCCTCTATCCTATCCTATCCTCAATCCTATCCTATCCTCTATCCTATCCTATCTTCTTATCGTATCCTATTCTCTATCCTATCCTCCATCCTATCCTATTCTCTATCCTATCCTTTCCTCCAAAATATCGTCTCTTCTATCGTATCCTATCCTCTATCCCATCCTATCCTATCCTCTATCCTATTCAATCTCATATCCTATCCTATCCTCTATCATATCCTATCCTCTATCGTATCCTATCTTCTATTGTATCCTATCCTCTATCCTATCGAATCCTCTATCCTATCCTCTATCCTATCCTCTATCCTATCCTATCCTCTATCCTATCCTATCCTCTATCCTATCCTCTATCCTATCCTCTATCCTATCCTATCCTCTATCCTATCCTTTCCTCTATAATATCGTCTCTTCTATCCTCTATCCTATCCTATCCTATCCTCTATCCTATCCTCTATCCTATCCTATCCTCTATCCTATCCTATCCTCCATCCTATCCTCTCCTCAATCCTATCCTATTCTCTATCCTATTCTATCCTCTATCGTATCCTATCCTCTATCCTATGCAATCCTCTATCCTATCCTCTATCCTATCCTATACTATATCCTATCCTCTCCTGAATCGTATCCTATCCTCAATCCTATCCTATCCTCCATCCTATCTTATCCTCTATCCTATCCTATCCTCAATCCTATCCTATCCTCAATCCTATCCTATCCTCTTACCGTATCCTATCTTCTATCCTATCCTCCATCCTATCCTATTCTCTATCCTATCCTTTCCTCTATAATATCGTCTCTTCTATCCTCTATCCTATCCTATCCTATCCTCTATCGTATTCTCTATCCTATCCTCTATCCTATCCTATCCTCTATCCTATCCTCTCCTCAATCCTATCCTATTCTCTATCCTATCCTATCCTCTATCCTATCCTATCCTCTATCCTATCCTCTATCCTATCATATCCTCTATCCTAACCTATCCTCTATCCTATCCTATCCTCAATCCTATCCTATCCTCTATCCTATCCTCTCCTCAATCCTATCCTATTCTCTATCCTATTCTATCCTCTATCCTATCCTATCCTCAATCCAATCCTATACTCTATTGTATCCTATCCTCTATCGTATCCTATCCTCTATCCTATCCAATCCTCTATCCTATCCTCTATCTTATCCTATCCTCTATCCTATCCTATCGTCTATCCTATTCAATCTCATATCCTATCCTATCCTCTATCATATCCTATCCTCTATCGTATCCTATCTTCTATCGTATCCTATCCTCTATCCTATCCAATCCTCTATCCTATCCTCTATCCTATCCTATCCTCTATCCTATCCTATCCTCTATCCTATCCTATCCTCAATCCTATCCTATCCTATCCTCCATCCTGTCCGATCCTCCATCCTATCCAATCCCCTATCCTATCCTCAATCCTATCCTATCCTCATTCCTATCCTATCCTCAATCCTATCCTATCCTCATTCCTATCCTATCCTCAATCCTATCGTATCCTCTATCCTATAGTATCCTCTATCCTATCCTATCCTCTCTCCTATCCTATCCTCAATCCTATCCTATCCTCAATCCTATCCTATCCTATCCTCTATCCTATCCTATCATCTATCATACCCTGTCCTCTATCCTATCCTATCCTCTATCCTATCCAATCCTCTATCCTATCCTATCCTCTATCGTATCCTATCCTCTATCCTATCCAATCATTTATCCTATCCTCTATCCTATCCTATTCTCTATCATATCCTATCCTCTATCCTCTCCTATCCTCAATCCTATCCTTTCCTCTATCCTATCCTTTCCTCTATAATATCGTCTCTTCTATCCTCTATCCTATCCTATCCTATCCTCTATCCTATCCTCTATCCTATCCTATCCTCTATCCTATCCTATCCTCCATCCTATCCTCTCCTCAATCCTATCCTATTCTCTATCCTATTCTATCCTCTATCGTATCCTATCCTCTATCCTATGCAATCCTCTATCCTATCCTCTATCCTATCCTATACTATATCCTATCCTCTCCTGAATCGTATCCTATCCTCAATCCTATCCTATCCTCCATCCTATCTTATCCTCTATCCTATCCTATCCTCAATCCTATCCTATCCTCAATCCTATCCTATCCTCTTACCGTATCCTATCTTCTATCCTATCCTCCATCCTATCCTATTCTCTATCCTATCCTTTCCTCTATAATATCGTCTCTTCTATCCTCTATCCTATCCTATCCTATCCTCTATCGTATTCTCTATCCTATCCTCTATCCTATCCTATCCTCTATCCTATCCTCTCCTCAATCCTATCCTATTCTCTATCCTATCCTATCCTCTATCCTATCCTATCCTCTATCCTATCCTCTATCCTATCATATCCTCTATCCTAACCTATCCTCTATCCTATCCTATCCTCAATCCTATCCTATCCTCTATCCTATCCTCTCCTCAATCCTATCCTATTCTCTATCCTATTCTATCCTCTATCCTATCCTATCCTCAATCCAATCCTATACTCTATTGTATCCTATCCTCTATCGTATCCTATCCTCTATCCTATCCAATCCTCTATCCTATCCTCTATCTTATCCTATCCTCTATCCTATCCTATCGTCTATCCTATTCAATCTCATATCCTATCCTATCCTCTATCATATCCTATCCTCTATCGTATCCTATCTTCTATCGTATCCTATCCTCTATCCTATCCAATCCTCTATCCTATCCTCTATCCTATCCTATCCTCTATCCTATCCTATCCTCTATCCTATCCTATCCTCAATCCTATCCTATCCTATCCTCCATCCTGTCCGATCCTCCATCCTATCCAATCCCCTATCCTATCCTCAATCCTATCCTATCCTCATTCCTATCCTATCCTCAATCCTATCCTATCCTCATTCCTATCCTATCCTCAATCCTATCGTATCCTCTATCCTATAGTATCCTCTATCCTATCCTATCCTCTCTCCTATCCTATCCTCAATCCTATCCTATCCTCAATCCTATCCTATCCTATCCTCTATCCTATCCTATCATCTATCATACCCTGTCCTCTATCCTATCCTATCCTCTATCCTATCCAATCCTCTATCCTATCCTATCCTCTATCGTATCCTATCCTCTATCCTATCCAATCATTTATCCTATCCTCTATCCTATCCTATTCTCTATCATATCCTATCCTCTATCCTCTCCTATCCTCAATCCTATCCTTTCCTCTATCCTATCCTCTATCCAATCCTATCCTCTATCCTATCCCATCCTCTATCCTATCCCATCATCAATCCTATCCTTTCGTCTATCCTATCCTCTATCCTATCCTATCCTCTTACTTATCCTATCCTCTATCCTATCCTATCCTCTATCCTATCCGATCCTCTATTCTATCCTATCCTCTATCCTAGGCAATCCCATATCCTATCCTCTATCCTATCCTATCCTGTATCGCATCCTTTTTTTTTATAATATCGTATGTTCTATCGTATCCTATCCTCTATCCTATCCTTTCCTCTATCCTATCCTCTATCCAATCCTATCCTCTATCCTATCCTATCCTCTATCCTATCCCATCATCAATCCTATCCTTTCGTCTATCCTATCCTCTATCCTATCCTATCCTCTTACTTATCCTATCCTCTATCCTATCCTCTATCCTATCCTATCAACTATCCTATCCCATCCTCAATCCTATCCTATCCTCTATCCTATCCTATCCTCTATCTTATGCTCTATCCTATACTATCAACTATCCTATCCTATCCTCAATCCTATCCTATCCTCTATCATATCCTATCCTCTATCCTATCCTATCCTCTATCATATCCTATCCTCTATCGTATCCTATCTTCTATTGTATCCTATCCTCTATCCTATCCAATCCTCTATCCTATCCTCTATCCTATCCTATCCTCTATCCTATCCTATCCTCTATCCTATCCTCTATCCTATCCTATCCTCTATCCTATCCTTTCCTCTATAATATCGTCTCTTCTATCCTCTATCCTATCCTATCCTATCCTCTATCCTATCCTCTATCCTATCCTATCCTCTATCCTATCCTATCCTCCATCCTATCCTCTCCTCAATCCTATCCTATTCTCTATCCTATTCTATCCTCTATCGTATCCTATCCTCTATCCTATGCAATCCTCTATCCTATCCTCTATCCTATCCTATACTATATCCTATCCTCTCCTGAATCGTATCCTATCCTCAATCCTATCCTATCCTCCATCCTATCTTATCCTCTATCCTATCCTATCCTCAATCCTATCCTATCCTCAATCCTATCCTATCCTCTTATCGTATCCTATCTTCTATCCTCTCCTCAATCCTATCCTATTCTCTATCCTATTCTATCCTCTATCCTATCCTATCCTCAATCCAATCCTATACTCTATTGTATCCTATCCTCTATCGTATCCTATCCTCTATCCTATCCAATCCTCTATCCTATCCTCTATCTTATCCTATCCTCTATCCTATCCTATCGTCTATCCTATTCAATCTCATATCCTATCCTATCCTCTATCATATCCTATCCTCTATCGTATCCTATCTTCTATCGTATCCTATCCTCTATCCTATCCAATCCTCTATCCTATCCTCTATCCTATCCTATCCTCTATCCTATCCTATCCTCTATCCTATCCTATCCTCAATCCTATCCTATCCTATCCTCCATCCTGTCCGATCCTCCATCCTATCCAATCCCCTATCCTATCCTCAATCCTATCCTATCCTCATTCCTATCCTATCCTCAATCCTATCCTATCCTCATTCCTATCCTATCCTCAATCCTATCGTATCCTCTATCCTATAGTATCCTCTATCCTATCCTATCCTCTCTCCTATCCTATCCTCAATCCTATCCTATCCTCAATCCTATCCTATCCTATCCTCTATCCTATCCTCTATCCTATCCTCTCCTCCATCCTATCCTATCCTCTATCCTATCCTATCCTCTATCCTATTCAATCTCATATCCTATCCTATCCTCTATCATATCCTATCCTCTATCGTATCCTATCTACTATCCTATCCTATCCTCCATAATATGGTATCCTCTATCCTATCCTATCCTCTATCCTGTAATATCATCTATCCTATCCTATTCTCTATCCTATCCTATCCTATTCACTATCGTATCCTATCCTCTATCCTATCCAATCCTCTATCGTATCCTCTATCCTATCCTACCCTCTATCCTACCCTACCCTCTATCCTATCGTATCCTCTATCCTATCCTAGCCTCAATTCTATCCTATCCTCTATCCTAACCTATCCTCTATCCTATTCAATCTCATATCCTATCCTATCCTCTATCATATCCTATCCTCTATCGTATCCTATCTTCTATCGTATCCTATCCTCTATCCTATCCAATCCTCTATCCTATCCACTATCCTATCCTATCCTCTATCCTATCCTATCCTCAATCCTATCATATCCTATCCTCCATCCTATCCAATCCCCTATCCTATCCTCAATCCTATCCTATCCTCATTCCTATCCTATCCTCAATCCTATCGTATCCTCTATCCTATAGTATCCTCTATCCTTTCCTATCCTCTATCCTATCCTATCCTCAATCCTATCCTATCCTCTTCTCTATCCTATCCTATCATCTATCATATCCTATCCTCTATCCTATCCTATCGTCTATCCTATCCTATCGTCTATCCTATCCTATCCTCTATCCTATCCAATCCTCTATCCTATCCTATCCTCTATCCTATCCTATCCTCTATCCTATCCAATTCTCTATCCTATCCTATCCTCTATCCAATCCTATCCTCTATCCTATCCTATCCTCTATCCTATCCTATCCTCTATCCTATCCTATCCTCTATCCTATTCAATCTCATATCCTATCCTATCCTCTATCATATCCTATCCTCTATCGTATCCTATCTTCTATCGTATCCTATCCTCTATCCTATCCAATCCTCTATCCTATCCACCATCCTATCCTATCCTCTATCCTATCCTATCCTCAATCCTATCCTATCCTATCCTCCATCCTATCCTATCCTCCATCCTATCCAATCCCCTATCCTATCCTCAATCCTATCCTATCCTCATTCCTATCCTATCCTCAATCCTATCGTATCCTCTATCCTATAGTATCCTCTATCCTTTCCTATCCTCTATCCTGTCCTATCCTCAATCCTATCCTATCCTCAATCCTATCCTATCCTATTCTCTATCCTATCCTATCATCTATCACATCCTATCCTCTATCCTATCCTATCCTATCCTCTATCCTATCCTCTCCTCAATCCTATCCTATCCTCTATCCTATTCTATCCTCTATCCTATCCTATCCTCAATCCAATCCTATCCTCTATCCTATAATATCCTCTATGCTATCCTATCCTCAATTCTATCCTATCCTCTATCCTATCCTATCATTTATGAAATCCTATCCTATCCTCAATCCAATCCTATACTCTATCCTATCCTATCCTCTATCGTATGCTCCATCCTATCCTATCCTCTATCCTATCCTCAATCCTATCCTATCCACTATCCTATCCTATCCTCAATCCTATTCTATCCCCAACGATATCCTATCCTCTATCCTATCGTATCCTCTATTCTATCCTATCCTCTATCCTATCTTATCCTCTGTCCTATCCTGTCCTCTATTCTATCATATCCTCTATCTTATCCTATCCACTATCCTATCTTATCCTCTATCCTATCCTATCCTCTATCCTATCCTATCCTCTATCGTATTCTATCCTCTATCCTATCCAATCCCCTATCCTATCCTCTGTCCTATCCTATCCTCTATCCTATCCTATCCTATCCTCTATCCTATCCTATCCTTTATCCTATCCAATCTCATATCCTATCCTATCCTCTATCATATCCTACCCTCTATCCTATCCTATCCTCTATCCTATCCTATCCTCTATCCTACCTTATCCTCTATCCTATCCTGTCCTCTATCCTATCAAATCCACTATCCTATCTTATCCTCTATCCTATCCTGTCCTCTATTCTATCCTATCCTCTATCTTATCCTATCCACTATCCTATCTTATCCTCTGTCCTATCCTATCCTCTATCATATCCTATCCTCTATCCTATCCTATCCTCTATCCTATCCTATCCTCTATCCTATCTTATCCTCTGTCCTATCCTGTCCTCTATTCTATCATATCCTCTATCTTATCCTATCCACTATCCTATCTTATCCTCTATCCTATCCTATCCTCTATCCTATCCTATCCTCAATCGTATTCTATCCTCTATCCTATCCAATCCCCTATCCTATCCTCTGTCCTATCCTATCCTCTATCCTATCTTATCCTCTATCGTATTCTATCCTCTATCCTATCCAATCCCCTATCCTATCCTCTATTATATCCTATCCTCTATCTTATCCTATCCACTATCCTATCTTATCCTCTATCCTATCCTATCCTCTATCATATCCTATCCTCTATCCTATCCTATCCTCTATTCTATCCTATCCTCTATCCTATCTTATCCTCTATCCTATCCTATCCTCTATCCTATCCTATCCTCTATCGTATTCTATCCTCTATCCTATCCAATCCCCTATCCTATCCTCTGTCCTATCCTATCCTCTATCCTATCCTATCCTATCCTCTATCCTATCCTATCCTTTATCCTATCCAATCTCATATCCTATCCTATCCTCTATCATATCCTACCCTCTATCCTTTCCTATCCTCTATCCTATCCTATCCTCAATCCTATCCTATCCTCAATCCTATCCTATCATATTCTCTATCCTATCCTATCATCTATCATATCCTATCCTCTATCCTATCCTATCGTCTATCCTGTCCTATCCTCTATCCTATCCTATCCTCTATCCTATCCTATCCTATCCTCTATCCTATCCTCTCCTCAATCCTATCCTATCCTCTATCCTATTCTATCCTCTATCCTATCCTATCCTCAATCCAATCCTATCCTCTATCCTATAATATCCTCTATGCTATCCTATCCTCAATTCTATCATATCCTCAATTCTATCCTATCCTCTATCCTATCCTATCATTTATGAAATCCTATCCTATCCTCAATCCAATCCTATACTCTATCCTATCCTATCCTCTATCGTATGCTCCATCCTATCCTATCCTCTATCGTATGCTCCATCCTATCCTATCCTCTATCCTATCCTCAATCCTATCCTATCCACTATCCTATCCTATCCTCAATCCTATTCTATCCCCAACCATATCCTATCCTCTATCCTATCGTATCCTCTATCCTATCCTATCCTCTATCCTACCTTATCCTCTATCCTATCCTGTCCTCTATCCTATCCTATCCACTATCCTATCTTATCCTCTATCCTATCCTGTCCTCTATTCTATCCTATCCTCTATCTTATCCTATCCACTATCCTATCTTATCCTCTATCCTATCCTATCCTCTATTCTATCCTATCCTCTATCCTATCTTATCCTCTGTCCTATCCTGTCCTCTATTCTATCATATCCTCTATCTTATCCTATCCACTATCCTATCTTATCCTCTATCCTATCCTATCCTCTATCCTATCCTATCCTCTATCGTATTCTATCCTCTATCCTATCCAATCCCCTATCCTATCCTCTGTCCTATCCTATCCTCTATCCTATCCTATCCTATCCTCTATCCTATCCTATCCTTTATCCTATCCAATCTCATATCCTATCCTATCCTCTATCATATCCTACCCTCTATCCTATCCTATCCTCTATCCTATCCTATCCTCTATCCTACCTTATCCTCTATGCTATCCTATCCTCAATTCTATCATATCCTCAATTCTATCCTATCCTCTATCCTATCCTATCATTTATGAAATCCTATCCTATCCTCAATCCAATCCTATACTCTATCCTATCCTATCCTCTATCGTATGCTCCATCCTATCCTATCCTCTATCGTATGCTCCATCCTATCCTATCCTCTATCCTATCCTCAATCCTATCCTATCCACTATCCTATCCTATCCTCAATCCTATTCTATCCCCAACCATATCCTATCCTCTATCCTATCGTATCCTCTATCCTATCCTATCCTCTATCCTACCTTATCCTCTATCCTATCCTGTCCTCTATCCTATCCTATCCACTATCCTATCTTATCCTCTATCCTATCCTGTCCTCTATTCTATCCTATCCTCTATCTTATCCTATCCACTATCCTATCTTATCCTCTATCCTATCCTATCCTCTATCATATCCTATCCTCTATCCTATCCTATCCTCTATCCTATCCTATCCTCTATCCTATCTTATCCTCTGTCCTATCCTGTCCTCTATTCTATCATATCCTCTATCTTATCCTATCCACTATCCTATCTTATCCTCTATCCTATCCTATCCTCTATCCTATCCTATCCTCAATCGTATTCTATCCTCTATCCTATCCAATCCCCTATCCTATCCTCTGTCCTATCCTATCCTCTATCCTATCCTATCCTCTATCCTATCCTATCCTCTATCGTATTCTATCCTCTATCCTATCCAATCCCCTATCCTATCCTCTATTCTATCCTATCCTCTATCTTATCCTATCCACTATCCTATCTTATCCTCTATCCTATCCTATCCTCTATCCTATCCTATCCTCTATCGTATTCTATCCTCTATCCTATCTTATCCTCTGTCCTATCCTGTCCTCTATTCTATCATATCCTCTATCTTATCCTATCCACTATCCTATCTTATCCTCTATCCTATCCTATCCTCTATCCTATCCTATCCTCTATCGTATTCTATCCTCTATCCTATCCAATCCCCTATCCTATCCTCTGTCCTATCCTATCCTCTATCCTATCCTATCCTATCCTCCATCCTATCCTATCCTTTATCCTATCCAATCTCATATCCTATCCTATCCTCTATCATATCCTACCCTCTATACTTTCCTATCCTCTATCCTATCCTATCCTCAATCCTATCCTATCCTCAATCCTATCCTATCCTATTCTCTATCCTATCCTATCATCTATCATATCCTATCCTCTATCCTATCCTATCGTCTATCCTGTCCTATCCTCTATCCTATCCTATCCTCTATCCTATCCTATCCTATCCTCTCCTCAATCCTATCCTATCCTCTATCCTATTCTATCCTCTATCCTATCCTATCCTCAATCCAATCCTATCCTCTATCCTATAATATCCTCTATGCTATCCTATCCTCAATTCTATCATATCCTCAATTCTATCCTATCCTCTATCCTATCCTATCATTTATGAAATCCTATCCTATCCTCAATCCAATCCTATACTCTATCCTATCCTATCCTCTATCGTATGCTCCATCCTATCCTATCCTCTATCCTATCCTCAATCCTATCCTATCCACTATCCTATCCTATCCTCAATCCTATTCTATCCCCAACCATATCCTATCCTCTATCCTATCGTATCCTCTATCCTATCCTATCCTCTATCCTACCTTATCCTCTATCCTATCCTGTCCTCTATCCTATCCTATCCACTATCCTATCTTATCCTCTATCCTATCCTGTCCTCTATTCTATCCTATCCTCTATCTTATCCTATCCACTATCCTATCTTATCCTCTATCCTATCCTATCCTCTATTCTATCCTATCCTCTATCCTATCTTATCCTCTGTCCTATCCTGTCCTCTATTCTATCATATCCTCTATCTTATCCTATCCACTATCCTATCTTATCCTCTATCCTATCCTTCCTATCCTATCCTATCCTCTCCTCAATCCTATCCTATCCTCTATCCTATCCTCTCCTCCATCCTATCCTATCCTCTATCCTATAATATCCTCTATCCTATTCAATCTCATATCCTATCCTATCCTCTATCATATCCTATCCTCTATCGTCTCCTATCTTCTATCGTATCCTATCCTCTATCCTATCCAATCCTCTATCCTATCCACCATCCTATCCTATCCTCTATCCTATCCTATCCTCAATCCTATCCTATCCTATACTCCACCCTATCCTATCCTCTATCCTATCCTATCCTGTATCGTATCCTATCCTCTATACTATCCAATCCTCTATCCTATCCTCTATCCTATCCTATCCTCTATCCTATCCTATCTTCTATCCTAGCCTATCCTCTATCGTATGCTCTATCATGTCCTATTCTCTATCCTATCCTATCCTCTATCCTATCCAATCCCCTATCCAATCCTCTATCCTATCCTATCCTCTACCCTATAATACCATGTATCCTATCCTATTCTCCATCCTATCCTATCCTATCCTATCCTCTATCGTATGCTCTATCCTATCCTATCCACTATCCTATCCTATCCTCAATCCTATTCTATCCCCTACCATATCCTATCCTCTATCCTATCGTATCCTCTATCCTATCCTATCCTCTATCCTACCTTATCCTCTATCCTATCCTGTCCTCTATTCCATCCTATCCTCTATCTTATCCTATCCACTATCCTATCTTATCTTCTATCATATCCTATCCTCTCCTCTATCCTATCCTCTTCTCTATCCTATCCTCTCCTCTATCCTATCCTATCCTCTATCGTATTCTATCCTCTATCCTATCCAATCCCCTATCCTATCCTCTGTCCTATCCTATCCTCTATAATATCGTATCTTCTATCGTATCCTATTCTCTATCCTATCCTATCCTCAATCCTATCCTATCCTCCATCCTATCCTATCCTCTATGCTATCCTATCCTCTATCATATCCTATCCTCTATCCTATCCTGTCCTCTATCGTATGCTCTATCCTATCCTATCCTGTATCCTATCCAATCCCCTATCCAATCCTCTATCCTATCCGTTCCTCTACTCTATTATATCATGTATCCTATCCTATTCTCTATCCTATCCTATCCGCAATCCTACCCTATCCTCTATCATATCCTATCCTCTATCCTATCCTATCCTCTATCCTATCCTATCCTCTATCCTATCTTATCCTCTATCCTATCCTATCCTCTATCCTATCCAATCTCATATCCTATAGTATCCTCTATCATATCCTATCCTCTATCCTATCCTATCCTCTATCGTATGCTCTATCATGTCCTATCCTCTATCCTATCCAATCCCCTATCCAATCCTCTATCCTATTCGATCCTCTACCCTATTATACCATGTATCCTATCCTATACTCAATCCTATCCTATCCTCTATCCTATCCTATCCTCTATGCTATCCTATCCTCTATCCTATCCTATCCTCTATCCTATCCTATCCTCTATCCTATCCTATCCTCTATCCGATCCTATCCTCTATCCTATCCTATCATATCCTCTATCCTATCCTATCCTCTATCCTATCCAATTCTCTATCCTATCCTATACTCTATCCTACCCTATCCTCTATCCTATAATATCCTCTATCCCATCCTAACCTCTATCCTATCAATCCCCTATCCTATCGTCTATCCTATCCTATCCTCTATCCTATCCAATTCTCTATCCTATCCTATCCTCTATCATATCCTATCCTCTATCCTATCCTATCCTCTATCCTATCCTATCCTCTATCCTATCCTCTCCTCAATCCTATCCTATCCTCAATCCTAACCTAACCTCTATCCTATCCTATTCTCTATCCTATCCTATCCCCTATCCTATCCTCAATCCTATCCTATCCTCAATCCTAACCTAACCTCTATCCTATCCTATTCTCTATCCTATCCTATCCTCTATCCTATCCTATCCTCTATCCTATCCTATCCTCTATCCTATCCTATCATCTATCCTATCCTATTCTCTATCCTATCCTATCCTCTATCCTATCCTATCCACTATCGTATGCTATATCCTATCCAATCCCCTATCCTATCCTATTCTCTATCCTATCCTATCCTATCCTCTATCGTATGCTCTATCCTATCCTATCCTCTATCCTATCCTATCCTCTATCCTATCCTATCCTCTATCCTATCCTATCCTCTATCCTATAATATCCTCTATCCCATCCTAATCTCTATCCTATCAATCCCCTATCCTATCCTCTATCCTATCCTATCCTCTATCCTATCCTATTCTCTATCCTACCCTATCCTCTATCCTATAATATCCTCTATCCCATCCTAATCTCTATCCTATCAATCCCCTATCCTATCGTCTATCCTATCCTATCCTCTATCCTATCCAATTCTCTATCCTATCCTATCCTCTATCATATCCTATCCTCTATCCTATCCTATCCTCTATCCTATCCTATCCTCTATCCTATCCTCTCCTCAATCCTATCCTATCCTCAATCCTAACCTAACCTCTATCCTATCCTATTCTCTATCCTATCCTATCCTCTATCCTATCCTATCCTCTATCCTATCCTATCCTCTATCCTATCCTCTCCTCAATCCTATCCTATCCTGTATCCGATCCTCTATCCTATCCTCTCCTCAATCCTATCCTATCCTCTATCCTATCCTATCCTCTATCCTATTCAATCTCATATCCTATCCTATCCTCTATCATATCCTATCCTCTATCGTATCCTATCTTCTATCGTATCCTATCCTCTATCCTATCCTATCATCTATCATATCCTATCCTCTATCCTATCCTATCGTCTATCCTATCCTATCCTATCCTCTATCCTAACCTATCCTCTATCCTATAATATATTCTATCCCATCCAATCTCTATCCTATCAATCCCCTATCCTATCCTCTATCCTATCCTATCCTCTATCCTATCCAATTCTCTATCCTATCCTATCCTCTATCCTATCCTATCCTCTATCCTATCCTATCCTCTATCCTATCCTATCCTCTATCCTATCCTATCATCTATCCTATCCTATCCTCTATCCTATCCTCTCCTCAATCCTATCATATCCTCTATCCTATCCTCTATCCTATCCTATCCTCTACCCTATCCTATCTTCTATCCTATCCTATTCTCTATCCTATCCTATCCTATGCACTATCGTATGCTCTATCCTATCCTATCCTCTATCCTATCCAATCCCCTATCCTATCCTCTACCCTACAATACCATGTATCCTATCCTATTCTGTATCCTATCCTATCCTATCCTCTATCGTATGCTCTATCCTATCCTATCCACTATCCAATCCTATACTCTATCATATCCTATCCCCTATCCTATCCTCAATCCTATCCTATCCTCAATCCTATCCTATCCTCAATCCTAACCTAACCTCTATCCTATCCTATTCTCTATCCTATCCTATCCTCTATCCTATCCTATCCTCTATCCTATCCTATCCTCTATCCTATCCTATCATCTATCCTATCCTATTCTCTATCCTATCCTATCCTCTATCCTATCCTATCCACTATCGTATGCTCTATCCTATCCAATCCCCTATCCTATCCTATTCTCTATCCTATCCTATCCTATCCTCTATCGTATGCTCTATCCTATCCTATCCTCTATCCTATCCTATCCTCTATCCTATAATATCCTCTATCCCATCCTAATCTCTATCCTATCAATCCCCTATCCTATCCTCTATCCTATCCTATCCTCTATCCTATCCTATTCTCTATCCTACCCTATCCTCTATCCTATAATATCCTCTATCCCATCCTAATCTCTATCCTATCAATCCCCTATCCTATCGTCTATCCTATCCTATCCTCTATCCTATCCAATTCTCTATCCTATCCTATCCTCTATCATATCCTATCCTCTATCCTATCCTATCCTCTATCCTATCCTATCCTCTATCCTATCCTCTCCTCAATCCTATCCTATCCTCAATCCTAACCTAACCTCTATCCTATCCTATTCTATATCCTATCCTATCCTCTATCCTATCCTATCCTCTATCCTATCCTATCCTCTATCCTATCCTATCCTCTATCCTATCCTCTCCTCAATCCTATCCTATCCTCTATCCGATCCTCTATCCTATCCTCTCCTCAATCCTATCCTATCCTCTATCCTATCCTATCCTCTATCCTATTCAATCTCATATCCTATCCTATCCTCTATCATATCCTATCCTCTATCGTATCCTATCTTCTATCGTATCCTATCCTCTATCCTATCCTATCATCTATCATATCCTATCCTCTATCCTATCCTATCGTCTATCCTATCCTATCCTATCCTCTATCCTAACCTATCCTCTATCCTATAATATATTCTATCCCATCCAATCTCTATCCTATCAATCCCCTATCCTATCCTCTATCCTATCCTATCCTCTATCCTATCCAATTCTCTATCCTATCCTATCCTCTATCATATCCTATCCTCTATCCTATCCTATCCTCTATCCTATCCTATCCTCTATCCTATCCTCTATCCTATCCTCTCCTCAATCCTATCCTATCCTCAATCCTAACCTAACCTCTATCCTATCCTATTCTCTATCCTATCCTACCCTCTATCCTATCCTATCCTCTATCCTATCCTATCCTCTATCCTATCCTATTCTCTATCCTACCCTATCCTCTATCCTATAATATCCTGTATCCCATCCTAACCTCTATCCTATCAATCCTCTATCCTATCCTCTCCTCAATCCTATCCTATAATCTATCCTATCCTATCCTCTATCCTATCCTGTACTCTATTCTATCCTATCCTCTATCCTATTCTATCCTCTATCCTATCCTATCCTCAATCCAATCCTATACTCTATCCTATCCTATCCTCTATCGTATCCTATCCACTATCCTATCCTATCCTCAAACCTATCCTATCCTCTATCATATCCTATCCTCTATCCTATCCTATCCTCTATCCTATCCTATCCTCTATCCTATCCAATCCCCTATCCTATCCTCTACCCTAGAATACCATGTATCCTATCCTACTCTCTATCCTATCCTATCCTATCCTCTATCCTATCCTATCCTCTATCCTATCCAATCCCCTATCCTATCCTCTACCCTAGAATACCATGTATCCTATCCTACTCTCTATCCTATCCTATCCTATCCTCTATCTTATCCTATCCTCTATCCTATCCTATCCTCTATCCTATAATATCCTCTATCCCATCCTAATCTCTATCCTATCAATCCCCTATCCTATCCTCTATCCTATCCTATCCTCTATCATATCCTATCCTCTATCCTATCCTATCCTCAATCCTATCCTATCCTCTATCCTATCCTATCCTCTATCCTATCCTGTACTCTATTCTATCCTATGCTCTATCTTATCCTATCCACTATCCTATCCTATCCTCAATCCAATCCTATCCTCTATCCTATAATATCCTCTATCGTATCCTATCCACTATCCTATCCTATCCTCAATCCTATCCTATCCTCTATCATATCCTATCCTCTATCCTATCCTATCCTCTACCCTGTCCTATCCTCTATCGTATTCTATCCTCTATCCTATCCAATCCGCTATTATATCCTCTGTCCTATCCTATCCTCTATCCTATCCTTTCCTCTATAATATAGTATCTTCTTTCCCATCCTATCCTCAATCCTATCCTATCCACTATCCAATCCTATCCTCTAGCCTATAATATCCTCTATCCTATCCTATCCTATCCTCCATCCTATCCTATCCTCTATCCTATCCAATCCCCTATTCTATCCTCAATCCTATCCTATCCTCATTCCTATCCTACTCTCTATCCTATCCTATCCTATCCTCTATCTTATCCTATCCTCTATCCTATCCTATCCTCTACCCTATAATATCCTCTATCCCATCCTAATCTCTATCCTATCAATCCCCTATCCTATCATCTATCCTATCCTATCCTCTATCCTATCCAATTCTCTATCCTATCCTATCCTCTATCATATCCTATCCTCTATCCTATCCTATCCTCAATCCTATCCTATCCTCTATCCTATCCTATCCTCTATCCTATCCAATAATCTATCCAATCCTATCGTGTATTATATCCTATCCTTTTCCTATCCTCTATCATATCGTATCCTCTATCCTACCCTATCGTCTATCCTATTCTATCCTCTATCCTATTTAATGCCCTATCCTATCCTCAATCCTATCCCATCCTCTATCCCATCCTATCCTCAATCCTATCCTATCCACTATCCAATCCTATCCTCTATCCTATCCTATCCTCAATCCTATCCTATCCTCTATCCTATCCTATCCTCTATCCTATCCTGTACTCTTTTCTATCCCATCCTCTATCTTATCCTATCCACTATCCTATCCTATCCTCAATCCAATCCTATACTCTATCCTATCCTATCCTCTATCGTATCCTATCCACTACCCTATCCTATCCTCAATCCTATCCTATCCTCTATCATATCCTATCCTCTATCCTATCCTATCCTCTATCCTATCCTATCCTCTATCGTATTCTATCCTCTATCCTATCCAATCCCCTATTATATCCTCTATCCTATCCTATCCTCTATCCTATCCTTTCCTCTATAATATAGTATCTTCTATCCTATCCTATTCTCTATCCTATCCTATCCTCTATCCTATCCTATCCTCTATCCTACCCTATCCTCTATCCTATAATATCCTCTATCCTATCCTATCCTCTATCCTATCCAATAATCTATCCAATCCTATCGTGTATTATATCCTATCCTTTTCCTATCCTCTATCATATCGTATCATCTATCCTACCCTATCGTCTATCCTATTCTATCCTCTATCCTATTTAATGCCCTATCCTATCCTCAATCCTATCCCATCCTCTATCCCATCCTATCCTCAATACTATCCTATCCACTATCCAATCCTATCCTCTATCCTATAATATCCTCTATCCAATCCTATCCTATCCTCTATCCTATCCTATCCTCCATCCCATCCTATCCTCCATCCTATCCAATCCCCTATTCTTTCCTCAATCCTATCCTATCCTCATTCCTATCCTATCCTCTATCCTATCCTATCCTCTATCCTATCGTATCCTCAATCCTATCCTATCCTCTATCCTATCCAATCCTGTATCCTATACTCTATCCTATCCTATCCTCTATCGTATCCTATCCACTATCCTATCCTATCCTCAATCCTATCCTATCCTCTATCATATCCTATCCTCTATCCTATCCTATCCTCTATCCTATCCTATCCTCTATCCTATCCAATCCCCTATCCTATCCTCTACCCTAGAATACCATGTATCCTATCCTACTCTCTATCCTATCCTATCCTATCCTCTATCTTATCCTATCCTCTATCCTATCCTATCCTCTATCCTATAATATCCTCTATCCCATCCTAATCTCTATCCTATCAATCCCCTATCCTATCCTCTGTCCTATCCTATCCTCTATCCTATCCAATTCTCTATCCTATCCTATCCTCTATCATATCCTATCCTCTATCCTATCCTATCCTCAATCCTATCCTATCCTCTATCCTATCCTATCCTCTATCCTACCCTATCCTCTATCCTATAATATCCTCTATCGTATCCTATCCACTATCCTATCCTATCCTCAATCCTATCCTATCCTCTATCATATCCTATCCTCTATCCTATCCTATCCTCTACCCTGTCCTATCCTCTATCGTATTCTATCCTCTATCCTATCCAATCCGCTATTATATCCTCTGTCCTATCCTATCCTCTATCCTATCCTTTCCTCTATAATATAGTATCTTCTATCCCATCCTATCCTCAATCCTATCCTATCCACTATCCAATCCTATCCTCTAGCCTATAATATCCTCTATCCTATCCTATCCTCTATCCTATCCTATCCTCCATCCTATCCTATCCTCTATCCTATCCAATCCCCTATTCTATCCTCAATCCTATCCTATCCTCATTCCTATCCTACTCTCTATCCTATCCTATCCTATCCTCTATCTTATCCTATCCTCTATCCTATCCTATCCTCTACCCTATAATATCCTCTATCCCATCCTAATCTCTATCCTATCAATCCCCTATCCTATCCTCTATCCTATCCTATCCTCTATCCTATCCAATTCTCTATCCTATCCTATCCTCTATCATATCCTATCCTCTATCCTATCCTATCCTCAATCCTATCCTATCCTCTATCCTATCCTATCCTCTATCCTATCCAATAATCTATCCAATCCTATCGTGTATTATATCCTATCCTTTTCCTATCCTCTATCATATCGTATCCTCTATCCTACCCTATCGTCTATCCTATTCTATCCTCTATCCTATTTAATGCCCTATCCTATCCTCAATCCTATCCCATCCTCTATCCCATCCTATCCTCAATCCTATCCTATCCACTATCCAATCCTATCCTCTATCCTATAATATCCTCAATCCTATCCTATCCTCTATCCTATCCTATCCTCTATCCTATCCTGTACTCTTTTCTATCCCATCCTCTATCTTATCCTATCCACTATCCTATCCTATCCTCAATCCAATCCTATACTCTATCCTATCCTATCCTCTATCGTATTCTATCCTCTATCCTATCCAATCCCCTATTATATCCTCTATCCTATCCTATCCTCTATCCTATCCTTTCCTCTATAATATAGTATCTTCTATCCTATCCTATTCTCTATCCTATCCTATCCCCTATTCTATCCTCAATCCTATCCTATCCTCATTCCTATCCTAGTCTCTATCCTATCCTATCCTATCCTCTATCTTATCCTATCCTCTATCCTATCCTATCCTCTACCCTATAATATCCTCTATCCCATCCTAATCTCTATCCTATCAATCCCCTATCCTATCCTCTATCCTATCCTATCCTCTATCCTATCCAATTCTCTATCCTATCCTATCCTCTATCATATCCTATCCTCTATCCTATCCTATCCTCAATCCTATCCTATCCTCTATCCTATCCTATCCTCTATCCTATCCAATAATCTATCCAATCCTATCGTGTATTATATCCTATCCTTTTCCTATCCTCTATCATATCGTATCCTCTATCCTACCCTATCGTCTATCCTATTCTATCCTCTATCCTATTTAATGCCCTATCCTATCCTCAATCCTATCCCATCCTCTATCCTATCCTATCCTCCATCCTATCCTATCCTCTATCCTATCCAATCCCCTATTCTATCCTCAATCCTATCCTATCCTCATTCCTATCCTACTCTCTATCCTATCCTATCCTATCCTCTATCTTATCCTATCCTCTATCCTATCCTATCCTCTACCCTATAATATCCTCTATCCCATCCTAATCTCTATCCTATCAATCCCCTATCCTATCCTCTGTCCTATCCTATCCTCTATCCTATCCAATTCTCTATCCTATCCTATCCTCTATCATATCCTATCCTCTATCCTATCCTATCCTCAATCCTATCCTATCCTCTATCCTATCCTATCCTCTATCCTACCCTATCCTCTATCCTATAATATCCTCTATCGTATCCTATCCACTATCCTATCCTATCCTCAATCCTATCCTATCCTCTATCATATCCTATCCTCTATCCTATCCTATCCTCTACCCTGTCCTATCCTCTATCGTATTCTATCCTCTATCCTATCCAATCCGCTATTATATCCTCTGTCCTATCCTATCCTCTATCCTATCCTTTCCTCTATAATATAGTATCTTCTATCCCATCCTATCCTCAATCCTATCCTATCCACTATCCAATCCTATCCTCTAGCCTATAATATCCTCTATCCTATCCTATCCTCTATCCTATCCTATCCTCCATCCTATCCTATCCTCTATCCTATCCAATCCCCTATTCTATCCTCAATCCTATCCTATCCTCATTCCTATCCTAGTCTCTATCCTATCCTATCCTATCCTCTATCTTATCCTATGCTCTATCCTATCCTATCCTCTACCCTATAATATCCTCTATCCCATCCTAATCTCTATCCTATCAATCCCCTATCCTATCCTCTATCCTATCCTATCCTCTATCCTATCCAATTCTCTATCCTATCCTATCCTCTATCATATCCTATCCTCTATCCTATCCTATCCTCAATCCTATCCTATCCTCTATCCTATCCTATCCTCTATCCTATCCAATAATCTATCCAATCCTATCGTGTATTATATCCTATCCTTTTCCTATCCTCTATCATATCGTATCCTCTATCCTACCCTATCGTCTATCCTATTCTATCCTTTATCCTATTTAATGCCCTATCCTATCCTCAATCCTATCCCATCCTCTATCCCATCCTATCCTCAATCCTATCCTATCCACTATCCAATCCTATCCTCTATCCTATAATATCCTCTATCCAATCCTATCCTATCCTCTATCCTATCCTATCCTCCATCCCATCCTATCCTCCATCCTATCCAATCCCCTATTCTATCCTCAATCCTATCCTATCCTCATTCCTATCCTATCCTCAATCCTATCCTATCCTCTATCATATCCTATCCTCTATCCTATCCTATCCTCTATCCTATCCTATCCTCTATCGTATTCTATCCTCTATCCTATCCAATCCCCTATTATATCCTCTGTCCTATCCTATCCTCTATCCTATCCTTTCCTCTATAATATAGTATCTTCTATCCCATCCTATCCTCAATCCTATCCTATCCACTATCCAATCCTATCCTCTAGCCTATAATATCCTCTATCCTATCCTATCCTCTATCCTATCCTATCCTCCATCCTATCCTATCCTCTATCCTATCCAATCCCCTATTCTATCCTCAATCCTATCCTATCCTCATTCCTATCCTAGTCTCTATCCTATCCTATCCTATCCTCTATCTTATCCTATCCTCTATCCTATCCTATCCTCTACCCTATAATATCCTCTATCCCATCCTAATCTCTATCCTATCAATCCCCTATCCTATCCTCTATCCTATCCTATCCTCTATCCTATCCAATTCTCTATCCTATCCTATCCTCTATCATATCCTATCCTCTATCCTATCCTATCCTCAATCCTATCCTATCCTCTATCCTATCCTATCCTCTATCCTATCCAATAATCTATCCAATCCTATCGTGTATTATATCCTATCCTTTTCCTATCCTCTATCATATCGTATCCTCTATCCTACCCTATCGTCTATCCTATTCTATCCTCTATCCTATTTAATGCCCTATCCTATCCTCAATCCTATCCCATCCTCTATCCCATCCTATCCTCAATCCTATCCTATCCACTATCCAATCCTATCCTCTATCCTATAATATCCTCTATCCAATCCTATCCTATCCTCTATCCTATCCTATCCTCCATCCCATCCTATCCTCCATCCTATCCAATCCCCTATTCTATCCTCAATCCTATCCTATCCTCATTCCTATCCTATCCTCAATCCTATCCTATCCTCTATCATATCCTATCCTCTATCCTATCCTATCCTCTATCCTATCCTATCCTCTATCGTATTCTATCCTCTATCCTATCCAATCCCCTATTATATCCTCTATCCTATCCTATCCTCTATCCTATCCTTTCCTCTATAATATAGTATCTTCTATCCTATCCTATTCTCTATCCTATCCTATCCTCTATCCTATCCTATCCTCTATCCTACCCTATCCTCTATCCTATAATATCCTCTATCCTATCCTATCCTCTATCCTATCCAATAATCTATCCAATCCTATCGTGTATTATATCCTATCCTTTTCCTATCCTCTATCATATCGTATCATCTATCCTACCCTATCGTCTATCCTATTCTATCCTCTATCCTATTTAATGCCCTATCCTATCCTCAATCCTATCCCATCCTCTATCCCATCCTATCCTCAATACTATCCTATCCACTATCCAATCCTATCCTCTATCCTATAATATCCTCTATCCAATCCTATCCTATCCTCTATCCTATCCTATCCTCCATCCCATCCTATCCTCCATCCTATCCAATCCCCTATTCTATCCTCAATCCTATCCTATCCTCATTCCTATCCTATCCTCTATCCTATCCTATCCTCTATCCTATCGTATCCTCAATCCTATCCTATCCTCTATCCTATCCAATCCTGTATCCTATACTCTATCCTATCCTATCCTCTATCGTATCCTATCCACTATCCTATCCTATCCTCAATCCTATCCTATCCTCTATCATATCCTATCATCTACCCTATCCTATCCTCTATCCTATCCTATCCTCTATCCTATCCAATCCCCTATCCTATCCTCTACCCTAGAATACCATGTATCCTATCCTACTCTCTATCCTATCCTATCCTATCCTCTATCTTATCCTATCCTCTATCCTATCCTATCCTCTATCCTATCCTATCCTCTATCCTATCCAATCTCCTATCCTATCCTCTATCCTATCGTATGCTCTATCCTATCCTATCCTCTATCCTATCCAATCCCCTATCCTATCCTCTACCCTAGAATACCATGTATCCTATCCTATTCTCTATCCTATCCAATCCTACCCTCTATCCTATCCTATTCTCTATCCTACCCTATCCTCTATCCTATAATATCCTGTATCCCATCCTAACCTCTATCCTATCAATCCTCTATCCTATCCTCTCCTCAATCCTATCCTATAATCTATCCTATCCTATCCTCTATCCTATCTTATCCTCTATCCTATCCTGTACTCTATTCTATCCTATCCTCTATCCTATTCTATCCTCTATCCTATCCTATCCTCAATCCAATCCTATACTCTATCCTATCCTATCCTCTATCGTATCCTATCCACTATCCTATCCTATCCTCAATCCTATCCTATCCTCTATCATATCCTATCCTCTATCCTATCCTATCCTCTATCCTATCCTATCCTCTATCGTATCCAATCCCCTATCCTATCCTCTACCCTAGAATACCATGTATCCTATCCTACTCTCTATCCTATCCTATCCTATCCTCTATCTTATCCTATCCTCTATCCTATCCTATCCTCTATCCTATAATATCCTCTATCCCATCCTAATCTCTATCCTATCAATCCCCTATCCTATCCTCTATCCTATCCTATCCTCTATCCTATCCAATTCTCTATCCTATCCTATCCTCTATCATATCCTATCCTCTATCCTATCCTATCCTCAATCCTATCCTATCCTCTATCCTATCCTATCCTCTATCCTATCCTGTTCTCTATTCTATCCTATGCTCTATCTTATCCTATCCACTATCCTATCCTATCCTCAATCCAATCCTATCCTCTATCCTATAATATCCTCTATCGTATCCTATCCACTATCCTATCCTATCCTCAATCCTATCCTATCCTCTATCATATCCTATCCTCTATCCTATCCTATCCTCTACCCTGTCCTATCCTCTATCGTATTCTATCCTCTATCCTATCCAATCCGCTATTATATCCTCTGTCCTATCCTATCCTCTATCCTATCCTTTCCTCTATAATATAGTATCTTCTATCCCATCCTATCCTCAATCCTATCCTATCCACTATCCAATCCTATCCTCTAGCCTATAATATCCTCTATCCTATCCTATCCTATCCTCTATCCTATCCTATCCTCTATCCTATCCAATCTCCTATCCTATCCTCTATCCTATCGTATGCTCTATCCTATCCTATCCTCTATCCTATCCAATCCCCTATCCTATCCTCTACCCTAGAATACCATGTATCCTATCCTATTCTCTATCCTATCCAATCCCCTATCCTATCCTCTACCCTAGAATACCATGTATCCTATCCTATTCTCTATCCTATCCAATCCTACCCTCTATCCTATTCTATTCTCTATCCTACCCTATCCTCTATCCTATAATATCCTGTATCCCATCCTAACCTCTATCCTATCAATCCTCTATCCTATCCTCTCCTCAATCCTATCCTATAATCTATCCTATCCTATCCTCTATCCTATCTTATCCTCTATCCTATCCTGTACTCTATTCTATCCTATCCTCTATCCTATTCTATCCTCTATCCTATCCTATCCTCAATCCAATCCTATACTCTATCCTATCCTATCCTCTATCGTATCCTATCCACTATCCTATCCTATCCTCAATCCTATCCTATCCTCTATCATATCCTATCCTCTATCCTATCCTATCCTCTATCCTATCCTATCCTCTATCCTATCCAATCCCCTATCCTATCCTCTACCCTAGAATACCATGTATCCTATCCTACTCTCTATCCTATCCTATCCTATCCTCTATCTTATCCTATCCTCTATCCTATCCTATCCTCTATCCTATAATATCCTCTATCCCATCCTAATCTCTACCCTATCAATCCCCTATCCTATCCTCTGTCCTATCCTATCCTCTATCCTATCCAATTCTCTATCCTATCCTATCCTCTATCATATCCTATCCTCTATCCTATCCTATCCTCAATCCTATCCTATCCTCTATCCTATCCTATCCTCTATCCTATCCTATCCTCTATCCTATAATATCCTCTATCGTATCCTATCCACTATCCTATCCTATCCTCAATCCTATCCTATCCTCTATCATATCCTATCCTCTATCCTATCCTATCCTCTACCCTGTCCTATCCTCTATCGTATTCTATCCTCTATCCTATCCAATCCGCTATTATATCCTCTGTCCTATCCTATCCTCTATCCTATCCTTTCCTCTATAATATAGTATCTTCTATCCCATCCTATCCTCAATCCTATCCTATCCACTATCCAATCCTATCCTCTAGCCTATAATATCCTCTATCCTATCCTATCCTCTATCCTATCCTATCCTCCATCCTATCCTATCCTCTATCCTATCCAATCCCCTATTCTATCCTCAATCCTATCCTATCCTCATTCCTATCCTACTCTCTATCCTATCCTATCCTATCCTCTATCTTATCCTATCCTCTATCCTATCCTATCCTCTACCCTATAATATCCTCTATCCCATCCTAATCTCTATCCTATCAATCCCCTATCCTATCCTCTATCCTATCCTATCCTCTATCCTATCCAATTCTCTATCCTATCCTATCCTCTATCATATCCTATCCTCTATCCTATCCTATCCTCAATCCTATCCTATCCTCTATCCTATCCTATCCTCTATCCTATCCAATAATCTATCCAATCCTATCGTGTATTATATCCTATCCTTTTCCTATCCTCTATCATATCGTATCCTCTATCCTACCCTATCGTCTATCCTATTCTATCCTCTATCCTATTTAATGCCCTATCCTATCCTCAATCCTATCCCATCCTCTATCCCATCCTATCCTCAATCCTATCCTATCCACTATCCAATCCTATCCTCTATCCTATAATATCCTCTATCCAATCCTATCCTATCCTCTATCCTATCCTATCCTCCATCCCATCCTATCCTCCATCCTATCCAATCCCCTATTCTATCCTCAATCCTATCCTATCCTCATTCCTATCCTATCCTCTATCCTATCCTATCCTCTATCCTATCGTATCCTCAATCCTATCCTATCCTCTATCCTATCCAATCCTGTATCCTATTCTCTATCCTATCCTATCCTCTATCATATCCTCTCCTCAATCCTATCCTATTCTATCCTCTATCCTATCCTATCCTCAATCCAATCGTATACTCTATCCTATCCTATCCTCTATCGTATCCTATCCACTATCCTATCCTATCCTCTATCCTATCCAATCCCCTATCCTATCCTCTACCCTAGAATACCATGTATCCTATCCTACTCTCTATCCTATCCTATCCTATCCTCTATCTTATCCTATCCTCTATCCTATCCTATCCTCTATCCTATAATATCCTCTATCCCATCCTAATCTCTATCCTATCAATCCCCTATCCTATCCTCTATCCTATCCTATCCTCTTTCCTATCCAATTCTCTATCCTATCCTATCCTCTATCATATCCTATCCTCTAGCCTATCCTATCCTCAATCCTATCCTATCCACTATCCAACCCTATCCTCTATCCTATAATATCCTCTATCCTATCCTATCCTCTATCCTATCCTATCCTCCATCCTATCCTATCCTCCATCCTATCCAATCCCCTATTCTATCCTCAATCCTATCCTATCCTCATTCCTATCCTATCCTCTATCCTATCCTATCCTCTATCCTATCGTATCCTCAATCCTATCCTATCCTCTATCGTATCCCATCCTGTATCCTATTCTCTAGCCTATCCTATCCTCTATCCTATTCAATCTCATATCTTATCCTATCCTCTATCATATCCTATCCTCTATCGAATCCTATCTTCTATCGTATCCTATCCTCTATCCTATCCAATCCTCTATCCTATCCTCTATCCTATCCTATTATCTATCCTATCCTATCCTCTATCCTATCCTATCCTCTATCCTATCCTATCCTCTATCCTACCCTATCCTCTATCCTATAATATCCTCTATCCTATCCTATCCTCTATCCTATCCAATAATCTATCCTATCCTATCGTGTATTATATACTATCCTTTTCCTATCCTCTATCATATCGTATCCTCTATCCTATCCTATCCTCTATCCTACCCTATCCTCTATCCTATAATATCCTGTATCCTATCCTATCCTCTATCCTATCCAATAATCTATCCTATCCTATCGTGTATTATATACTATCCTTTTCCTATCCTCTATCATATCGTATCCTCTATCCTATCCTATCGTCTATCCTATTCTATCCTCTATCTTATTTAATGCCCTATCCTATCCTCAATCCTATCCCATCTTCTATCCCATCCTATCCTCAATCCTATCCTATCCACTATCCTATCCTATCCTCTATCCTATAATATCCTCTATCCTATCCTATCCTCTATCCTATCCTATCCTATCCTCCATCCTATCCAATCCCCTATTCTATCCTCAATCCTATCCTATCCTCATTCCTATCCTATCCTCAATCCTATCGTATCCTCTATCCTATAGTATCCTCTATCCTATCCTATCCTCTATCCTATCCTTTCCTCTATAATATCGTATCTTCTATCGTAGCCTATCCTCTTATCGTATGCTATCCACTATCCTATCCTATCCTCAATCCTATCCTATCCTCTATCATATCCTATCCTCTATCCTATCCTATCCTCTATCTTATCCTATCCTCTATCCTATCCAATCCCCTATCCTATCCTCTACCCTAGAATACCATGTATCCTATCCTATTCTCTATCCTATCCTAACCTACCCTCTATCCTATCCTATCCTCTATCCTATCCTATCCTCTATCCAATCCTATCCTCTATCCTATCCTATCCTCTACCCTATCCCATCATCAATCCTATCCTTTCGTCTATACTATCCTCTATCCAATCCTATCCTCTATCCTATCCTGGCCTCTATCCTATCTTATCACCTATCCTATCATATCCTCTATCCTATCCTATCCTCTATCCTATCCTATCCTCTATCCTATCCTATCCTCTATCCAATCTTATCCTCTGTCCTCTCCTATCCTCTATCCTATCCTATCCTCTATGCTATCCTATCCTCTATCCTATCCTATGCTCTTACTAATCCTATCCTCTATTATATCCTATCCTCTATCCTATCCTATCCTCTTACTTATCCTATCCTCTATCCTATCCTATCCTCTATCGTATCCTTTTTTCTATAATATCGTATGTTCTATCGTATCCTATCCTCTATCCTATCCTTTCCTCTATCCTATCATCTATCCTATCCTATCCTCTATCTTATCCTTTCCTCTATCCTATCCTCTATCCAATCCTATCCTCTATCCTATCCTGGCCTCTATCCTATCTTATCACCTATCCTATCATATCCTCTATCCTATCCTATCCTCTATCCTATCCTATCCTCTATCCTATCCTATCCTCTATCCAATCTTATCCTCTGTCCTATCCTATCCTCTATCCTATCCTATCCTCTATGCTATCCTATCCTCTATCCTATCCTATGCTCTTACTAATCCTATCCTCTATTATATCCTATCCTCTATCCTAACCTATCCTCTTACTTATCCTATCCTCTATCCTATCCTATCCTCTATCCTATCCTATCCTCTATCCTATCTTATCCTCTATCCTATTCTATCCTCAATCCTATCCTATCCTCTATCATATCCTATCCTCTATCCTATCCTATACTCTATCCTATCCTATCCTCTATCGTACCCTAACCTCTACCCTATCCAATCCTCTATCCTATCCTCTATCCTGTATCTTATCCTATCCTCTATCCTATCCTCTATCCTATCCTATTCTCTGTCATATCCTATCCTCTTATAGTATCCTATCCTCTATCCTATCCTCTATCCTATCCTATCCTCTATCCTATCCAATCTCATATCCTATCCTATCCTCTATCATATCCTATCCTCTATCGTATCCTATCCTCTATCCTATCCTCTATCCTATCCTATCCTCCATCCTATCCAATCTCATATCCTATCCTATCCTCTATCATATCCTATCCTCTATCGTATCCTATCTTCTATCCTATCCATTCCTCTATCCTATACTCAATCCTATCCTATCCTCTATACTATCCTATCATCTACCTTATCGTATCCTCTATCCTATCCTATCCTCTATCCTATCAATCCCCTATCCTATCCTCTATCATATCCTATCCTCTATCCTATCCAATTCTCTATCCTATCCTATCCTCTATCTAATCCTATCCACAATTCTATCCTATCCTCTATCCTATAATATCCTCTATCCTATCCTCTCCAATCCCCTATCATATCCTCTACCCTATCCTATCCTCTACCCTATCCTATCCTCTACCCTATAATACCATGTATCCTATCCTATTCTCTATCCTATCCTATCCTATCCTCTATCGTATGCTGTATCCTATCCTATCCACTATCCTATTCTATCCTCAATCATATCCTATCCTCTATCATATCCTATCCTCTATCCTATCCTATAATCTATCCTATCCTATCCACTATCCTATTCTATCCTCAATCCTATCCTATCCTCTATCATACCCTATCCTCTATCCTATCCTATAATCTATCCTATCCAATCCTCTATCCTATCCTATCCTCTACCCTATCCTATACTCTATCCTATCCTATCCTCAATCCTATCCTCTCCTCAATCCTATCCTATCCTCTATCCCATCCAATCCTCTACCCTATGCTATCCTCTATCCTATCCTATCCACTATCGTATGCTCTATCCTATCCTATCCTCTATCCTATCCTATCCTCTTTCCTATCCTCTCCTCTATATTATCATATCGTCTATCCTATCCTATCCTCTATCCTATCCTCCATCCTATCCTATTCTCTATCCTATCCATTCCTCTATAATATCGTATCTTCTATCGTATCCAATCCTCTATCCTATCCTATCCTCTATCCTATCCTATCATTTATCCAATTCAATCTCATATCCTATCCTATCCTCTATCATATCCTATCCTCTATAGTATCCTATCTTCTATCCTATCCTATCCTCTATCCTATCCTATCCTATCCTCTATCCTATCCTATCCTCTATCCTATCCAATCCTCTATCCTATAATATCCTCTATCCTATCAATCCCCTATCCTATCCTCTATCCTATCCTATCCTCAATCCTATCCCATCCTCTATCCTATCCTATCCTCTATAATATCCTATCCTCTATCCCATTCTATCCTCTTTCCTATCCCATCCTCTATCCCATCCAATCCTCAATCCTATCCTATCCACTATCCTATCCTATCCTCTATCCTATAGTATCCTCAATCCTATCCTATCCTCTATCCTATCCTATCCTCCATCCTATCCTATCCTCCATCCTATCCAATCCCCTATCCTATCCTCAATCCTATCCTATCCTCATTCCTATCCTATCCTCAATCCTATCGTATCCTCTATCCTATAGTATCCTCTATCCTATCCTATCCTCTATCCTATCCTATCCTCTATCCTATCCTATCCTCTATCCTATCCTATCCTCTATCCTATCCTATCCTCTATCCTATCCTATCCTCTATCCTATCCTATCCTCTATCCTATCCTATCCTCTATCCTATCCTATCCTCTATCCTATCCTATCCTCTATCCTATCCTATCCTCTTTCCTATCCTCTCCTCTATATTATCATATCGTCTATCCTATCCTATCCTCTATCCTATCCTCCATCCTATCCTATTCTCTATCCTATCCATTCCTCTATAATATCGTATCTTCTATCGTATCCAATCCTCTATCCTATCCTATCCTCTATCCTATCCTATCATTTATCCAATTCAATCTCATATCCTATCCTATCCTCTATCATATCCTATCCTCTATAGTATCCTATCTTCTATCCTATCCTATCCTCTATCCTATCCTATCCTATCCTCTATCCTATCCTATCCTCTATCCTATCCAATCCTCTATCCTATAATATCCTCTATCCTATCAATCCCCTATCCTATCCTCTATCCTATCCTATCCTCAATCCTATCCCATCCTCTATCCTATCCTATCCTCTATAATATCCTATCCTCTATCCCATTCTATCCTCTTTCCTATCCCATCCTCTATCCCATCCAATCCTCAATCCTATCCTATCCACTATCCTATCCTATCCTCTATCCTATAGTATCCTCAATCCTATCCTATCCTCTATCCTATCCTATCCTCCATCCTATCCTATCCTCCATCCTATCCAATCCCCTATCCTATCCTCAATCCTATCCTATCCTCATTCCTATCCTATCCTCAATCCTATCGTATCCTCTATCCTATAGTATCCTCTATCCTATCCTATCCTCTATCCTATCCTATCCTCTATCCTATCCTATCCTCTATCCTATCCTATCCTCTATCATATCCTATCCTCTATCGTATCCTATCTTCTATCCTATCCATTCCTCTATCCTATACTCAATCCTATCCTATCCTCTATACTATCCTATCATCTACCTTATCGTATCCTCTATCCTATCCTATCCTCTATCCTATCAATCCCCTATCCTATCCTCTATCATATCCTATCCTCTATCCTATCCAATTCTCTATCCTATCCTATCCTCTATCTAATCCTATCCACAATTCTATCCTATCCTCTATCCTATAATATCCTCTATCCTATCCTCTCCAATCCCCTATCATATCCTCTACCCTATCCTATCCTCTACCCTATCCTATCCTCTACCCTATAATACCATGTATCCTATCCTATTCTCTATCCTATCCTATCCTATCCTCTATCGTATGCTGTATCCTATCCTATCCACTATCCTATTCTATCCTCAATCATATCCTATCCTCTATCATATCCTATCCTCTATCCTATCCTATAATCTATCCTATCCTATCCACTATCCTATTCTATCCTCAATCCTATCCTATCCTCTATCATACCCTATCCTCTATCCTATCCTATAATCTATCCTATCCAATCCTCTATCCTATCCTATCCTCTACCCTATCCTATACTCTATCCTATCCTATCCTCAATCCTATCCTCTCCTCAATCCTATCCTATCCTCTATCCCATCCAATCCTCTACCCTATGCTATCCTCTATCCTATCCTATCCACTATCGTATGCTCTATCCTATCCTATCCTCTATCCTATCCTATCCTCTTTCCTATCCTCTCCTCTATATTATCATATCGTCTATCCTATCCTATCCTCTATCCTATCCTCCATCCTATCCTATTCTCTATCCTATCCATTCCTCTATAATATCGTATCTTCTATCGTATCCAATCCTCTATCCTATCCTATCCTCTATCCTATCCTATCATTTATCCAATTCAATCTCATATCCTATCCTATCCTCTATCATATCCTATCCTCTATAGTATCCTATCTTCTATCCTATCCTATCCTCTATCCTATCCTATCCTATCCTCTATCCTATCCTATCCTCTATCCTATCCAATCCTCTATCCTATAATATCCTCTATCCTATCAATCCCCTATCCTATCCTCTATCCTATCCTATCCTCAATCCTATCCCATCCTCTATCCTATCCTATCCTCTATAATATCCTATCCTCTATCCCATTCTATCCTCTTTCCTATCCCATCCTCTATCCCATCCAATCCTCAATCCTATCCTATCCACTATCCTATCCTATCCTCTATCCTATAGTATCCTCAATCCTATCCTATCCTCTATCCTATCCTATCCTCCATCCTATCCTATCCTCCATCCTATCCAATCCCCTATCCTATCCTCAATCCTATCCTATCCTCATTCCTATCCTATCCTCAATCCTATCGTATCCTCTATCCTATAGTATCCTCTATCCTATCCTATCCTCTATCCTATCCTATCCTCTATCCTATCCTATCCTCTATCCTATCCTATCCTCTATCCTATCCTATCCTCTATCCTATCCTATCCTCTATCCTATCCTATCCTCTATCCTATCCTATCCTCTATCCTATCCTATCCTCTATCCTATCCTATCCTCTATCCTATCCTATCCTCTTTCCTATCCTCTCCTCTATATTATCATATCGTCTATCCTATCCTATCCTCTATCCTATCCTCCATCCTATCCTATTCTCTATCCTATCCATTCCTCTATAATATCGTATCTTCTATCGTATCCAATCCTCTATCCTATCCTATCCTCTATCCTATCCTATCATTTATCCAATTCAATCTCATATCCTATCCTATCCTCTATCATATCCTATCCTCTATAGTATCCTATCTTCTATCCTATCCTATCCTCTATCCTATCCTATCCTATCCTCTATCCTATCCTATCCTCTATCCTATCCAATCCTCTATCCTATAATATCCTCTATCCTATCAATCCCCTATCCTATCCTCTATCCTATCCTATCCTCAATCCTATCCCATCCTCTATCCTATCCTATCCTCTATAATATCCTATCCTCTATCCCATTCTATCCTCTTTCCTATCCCATCCTCTATCCCATCCAATCCTCAATCCTATCCTATCCACTATCCTATCCTATCCTCTATCCTATAGTATCCTCAATCCTATCCTATCCTCTATCCTATCCTATCCTCCATCCTATCCTATCCTCCATCCTATCCAATCCCCTATCCTATCCTCAATCCTATCCTATCCTCATTCCTATCCTATCCTCAATCCTATCGTATCCTCTATCCTATAGTATCCTCTATCCTATCCTATCCTCTATCCTATCCTATCCTCTATCCTATCCTATCCTCTATCCTATCCTATCCTCTATCCTATCCTATCCTCTATCCTATCCTATCCTCTATCCTATCCTATCCTCTATCCTATCCTATCCTCTATCCTATCCTATCCTCTATCCTATCCTATCCTCTATCCTATCCTCTATCCTATCCTATCCTCTATCCTATCCTATACTCTATCCTATCCTATCCTCAATCCTAACCTCTCCTCAATCCTATCCTATCCTCTATCACATCCAATGCCCTACCCTATGCTATCCTCTATCCTATCCTATCCTCAAACCTATCCTATCCTCAATCCTATCCTATCCTCTATCCTATCCTATCCTCTATCCTATCCTATCCTCTATCCTATCCTATGCTCTATCCTATCCTATCCTCTATCCTATCCTATCCTCTATCCTATCCTATCCTCTATCCTATCCTATACTCCATCCTATCCTATCCTCTATCCTATCCTATCCTCTATCCTATCCTATCCTCTATCCTATCCTATCCTCTATCCTATCCTATCCTCTATCCTATCCTATCCTCTATCCTATCCTATCCTCTATCCTATCCTATCCTCTATCCTATCCTATCCTCAATCCTATCCCATCCTCTATCCTATCATATCCTCAATCCTATCCAATCCCCTATCCTACCCTCTATCCGATCCTATCCTCTATCCCATTCTATCCTCTTTCCTATCCCATCCTCTATCCCATCCAATCCTCAATCCTATCCTATCCACTACCCTATCCTATCCTCCATCCTATCCTATCCCCTATCCTATCCTCAATCCTATCCTATCCTCATTCCTATCCTATCCTCAATCCTATCCTATCCTCTATCCCATTCTATCCTCTTTCCTATCCCATCCTCTATCCCATGCAATCCTCAATCCTATCCTATCTACTATCCTATCCTATCCTCTATCCTATCCTATCCTCCATCCTATCCTATCCTCCATCCTATCCAATCCCCTATCCTATCCTCAATCCTATCCTATCCTCATCCCTATCCTATCCTCTATCCTATCCAATCCTCTATCCTATCCTATCCTCTATCCTATCCTATCCTCTATCCTATCCTATCCTCTATCCTATCCTATCCTCTATCCTATCCTATCCTCTATCCTATCCTATCCTCTATCCTATCCTATCCTCTATCCTATCCTATCCTCTATCCTATCCTATCCTCTATCCTATCCTATCCTCTATCTATCCTATCCTCTATCCTATCCTATCCTCTATATTATCATATCGTCTATCCTATCCTATCCTCTATCTTACCCTATCCTCTATCCTATCCTATCCTCTATCCTATCCTATCCTCTATCCTATCCTATCCTCTATCCTATCCTATCCTCTATCCTATCCTATCCTCTATCCTATTCTATCCTCTATCCTATCCTATCCTCTATCCTATCCTATCCTCTATCCTATCCTATCCTCTATCCTATCCTATCCTCTATCCTATCCTATCCTCTATCCTATCCTATCCTCTATCCTATCCTATCCTCTATCCTATCCTATCCTCTATCCTATCCTATCCTCTATCCTATCCTATCCTCAATCCTATCCCATCCTCTATCCTATCCTATCCTCAATCCTATCCAATCCCCTATCCTACCCTCTATCCGATCCTATCCTCTATTCCATCCTATCCTCGATCCTATCCTATCCTCTATCCTATCCTCTATCCTATCCTATCCTCTATCCTATCCTATCATCTATCCTATCATATCCTCTATCCTATCCTATCCTCTATCCTATCCTATCCTCTATCCTATCCTATCCTCTATCCTATCCTATCCTCTATCCTATCCTATCCTCTTTCCTATCCTCTCCTCTATCCTATCCTATCCTCTATATTATCATATCGTCTATCCTATCCTATCCTCTATCCTATCCTCCATCCTATCCTATTCTCTATCCTATCCTTTCCTCTATAATATCGTATCTTCTATCGTATCCAATCCTCTATCCAATCCTATCCTCTATCCTATCCTATCCTTTATCCAATTCAATCTCATATCCTATCCTATCCTCTATCATATCCTATCCTCTATAGTATCCTATCTTCTATCCTATCCTATCCTATCCTATCCTATCCTATCCTCTATCCTATCCTATCCTCTATCCTATCCAATCCTCTATCCTATAATATCCTCTATCCCATCCTAATCTCTATCCTATCAATCCCCTATCCTATCCTCTATCCTATCCTATCCTCAATCCTATCCCATCCTCTATCCTATCCTATCCTCAATCCTATCCAATCCCCTATCCTACCCTCTATCCGATCCTATCCTCTATTCCATCCTATCCTCGATCCTATCCTATCCTCTATCCTATCCTCTATCCTATCCTATCCTCTATCCTATCATATCCTCTATCCTATCATATCCTCTATCCTATCCTATCCTCTATCCTATCCTATCCTCTATCCCATTCTATCCTCTTTCCTATCCCATCCTCTATCCCATCCAATCCTCAATCCTATCCTATCCACTATCCTATCCTATCCTCTATCCTATAGTATCCTCAATCCTATCCTATCCTCTATCCTATCCTATCCTATCCTCTATCCTATCCTATCCTGTATCCTATCCTATCCTCTATCTTATCCTTTCCTCTATCCTATCCTCTCCTCAACCCTATCCTATCCTCTATCCCATCCAATGCTCTATCCTATCCTATCCTCTATCCAATCATATCCTCAATTCTAACCTATCTTCTATCCTATAATATCCTCTATCCTATCCTATCCTATCCTCTATCCTATCCTATCCTGTATCCTATCCTATCCTGTATCCTATCCTATCCTCTATCCTATCCTATCCTCTATCCTATCCTATCCTCTATAATATCGTATCCTCTATAATATCTTATATTGTATCCTATCCTATCCTCTATCCTATCCTATCCTCTATCCTATCCTATCCTCTATCCTATCCTATCCTCTATCCTATCCTATCCTCTATCCTATCCTATCCTCTATAATATCGTATCCTCTATAATATCTTATATTGTATCCTATCCTATCCTCTATCCTATCCTATCCTCTATCCCATCCTATAATCTATCCTATCCTATCCTCTATAATATCGTATCCTCTATAATATCGTATCCTCTATCCTACCCTATCCTCTTTCCTATCCTCTCCTCTATCCTATCCTATCCTTTATCCAATTCAATCTCATATCCTATCCTATCCTCTATCATATCCTATCCTCTATAGTATCCTATCTTCTATCCTATCCTATCCTCTATCCTATCATATCCTATCCTCTATCCTATCCTATCCTCTATCCTATCCAATCCTCTATCCTATAATTTCCTCTATCCCATCCTAATCACTATCCTATCAATCCCCTATCCTATCCTCTATCCTATCCTCCATCCTATCCTATTCTCTATCCTATCTTTTCCTCTATAATATCGTATCTTCTATCGTATCCAATCCTCTATCCTATCCTATCCTCTATCCTATCCTATCCTTTATCCAATTCAATCTCATATCCTATCCTATCCTCTATCCTATCCTATCCTCTATCCTATCCTATCCTCCATCCTATCCTATCCTCCATGCTATCCAATCCCCTACCCTATCCTCAATCCTATCCTATCCTCTATCCTATCCTATCCTCTATCCTATCCTATCCTCAATACTATCCTATCCTATCCTTTATCCTATCCAATCCTCTATCCTATCCTATCCTCAATCCTATCCTATCCTATAATCTTATCGTATCCTATCCTCTATCCTATCCTCCATCCTATTCTGTACTCTATCCTATCCTTTCCTCTATAATATCGTATCTTCTATCGTAACCTATCCTCTATCCTATCCTATCCTCGATACTATCCTATCCTATCCTTTATCCTATCCAATCCTCTATCCTTTCCTCAATCCTATCCTATCCTCTATCCTATCCTATCCTCAATATAATCCAATACTCTATCCTATCCTATCCTCTATCGTATCCTATCCTCAATCCTATCCTATCCTATCCTCTATCCTATCCTATCCTCTATCCTATCATATACTCTATCCTATCCTATCCTCTATCCTATCCTATCCTCTATCCTATCCTATCCTCTATCCTATCCTATCCTCTACCCTATCCTATCCTCTATATTATCATATCGTCTATCCTATCCTATCCACTATCTTACCCTATCCTCTATCCTATAATATCCTCTATCCTATCCTAATCTCTATCCTATCAATACCCTATCCAATCCTCTATCCTATCCTATCCTCTATCCTATCCAATTCTCTATCCTACCCTATCCTCTATCCAATCCTATCCTCAATTCTATCCTATCCTCTATCCTATAATATCCTCTATCCTATCCTATCCTATCATCTATCCTATCCTCTATCCTATCCTCAATCCTATCCTATCCTCAATCCTAACCTATCCTCTATCCTATCCTATCCTCTATCCTATCCTATCCTCTATCCTATCCTATCATCTATCCTATCCTATCCTCTATCCTATAATATCCTCTATCCTATCCTAATCTCTATCCTATCAATACCCTATCCAATCCTCTATCCTATCCTATCCTCTATCCTATCCAATTCTCTATCCTATCCTATCCTCTATCCAATCCTATCCTCAATTCTATCCTATCCTCTATCCTATAATATCCTCTATCCTATCCTATCCTATCCTCTATCCTATCCTCTATCCTATCCTCAATCCTATCCTATCCTCAATCCTAACCTATCCTCTATCCTATCATATCCTCTATCGTATCCTACCCTCTATCCTATCCAATCCCCTATATAATCCCCTATCCTATCCTCTATCCTATCCTATCCTCTACCCTATAATACCATGTATCCTATCCTATTCTCTATCCTATCCTATCCTATCCTCTATCGTATGCTCTATCCTATCCTATCCACTATCATATCCTATCCTCAATCCTATCCTATCCTCTATCATATCTTATCCTCTATCCTATCCTATCCTCTATCCTATCCTATCCTCTACCCTATAATACCATGTATCCTATCCTATTCTCTATCCTATCCTATCCTATCCTCTATCGTATGCTCTATCCTATCCTATCCTCTATCCTATCCTATCCTCTATCGTATCCTATCCTCTATCCTATCCTATCCTCTATCCTATCCTATCCTCTATCCTATCCTATCCTCTACCCTATCCTATCCTCTATATTATCATATCGTCTATCCTATCCTATCCACTATCTTACCCTATCCTCTATCCTATAATATCCTCTATCCTATCCTAATCTCTATCCTATCAATACCCTATCCAATCCTCTATCCTATCCTATCCTCTATCCTATCCAATCCTCTATCCTATCCTCTATCCTATCTTATCCTCTATCCTATCCTATTCTCTATCCTATCCTATCGTCTATCGTATGCCCTATCCTATCCCATCCTCCATCCTATCCAATCCCCTATCCAATCCTCTATCCTATCCTATCCACTATCATATCCTATCCTCAATCCCATCCTATCCTCTATCATATCTTATCCTCTATCGTATCCTATCCTAACCTGTATCCTATCCTATCCTCTATCCTATCCTATCCTCTATCCTATCCTATCATCTATCCTATCCTATCCTCTATCCTATCCTATCCTCTATCCTATAATATCCTCTATCCTATCCTAATCTCTATCCTACCAATACCCTATCCAATCCTCTATCCTATCCTATCCTCTATCCTATCCAATTCTCTATCCTATCCTATCCTCTATCCAATCCTATCCTCAATTCTATCGTATCCTCTATCCTATAATATCCTCTATCCTATCCTATCCTATCCTCTATCCTATCCTCTATCCTATCCTCAATCCTATCCTATCCTCAATCCTAACCTATCCTCTATCCTATCATATCCTCTATCGTATCCTACCCTCTATCCTATCCAATCCCCTATATAATCCCCTATCCTATCCTCTATCCTATCCTATCCTCTACCCTATAATACCATGTATCCTATCCTATTCTCTATCCTATCCTATCCTATCCTCTATCGTATGCTCTATCCTATCCTATCCACTATCCTATCCTATCCTCTATCCTATAATATTCTCTATCCTATCATTCCCATATCCTATCCTCTATCCTATCCTATCCTGTATCCTATCCTATACTCTATCTTATCCTTTCCTCTATCCTATCCTCTCCTCAACCCTATCCTATCCTCTATCCCATCCAATGCTCTATCCTATCCTATCCTCTATCCAATCATATCCTCAATTCTATCCTATCTTCTATCCTATAATATCCTCTATCCTATCCTATCCTCTATCCTATCCTATCCTATCCTCTATCCTATCCTATCCTCTATCCTATCCTATCCTGTATCCTATCCTATCCTCTATCCTATCCTATCCTCTATCCTATCCTATCCTCTATAATATCGTATCCTCTATAATATCTTATATAGTATCCTATCCTATCCTCTATCCTATCCTATCCTCTATCCCATCCTATCATCTATCCTATCCTATCCTCTATAATATCGTATCCTCTATAATATCGTATCCTCTATCCTATCCTATCCTCTTTCCTATCCTCTCCTCTATCCTATCCTATCCTCTATATTATCATATCCTCTATCCTATCCTATCCTCTATCCTATCCTGCATCCTATCCTTTCCTCTATAATATCGTATCTTCTATCGTATCCAATCCTCTATCCTATCCTATCCTCTATCCTATCCTATCCTTTATCCAATTCAATCTCATATCCTATCCTATCCTCTATCATATCCTATCCTCTATAGTATCCTATCTTCTATCCTATCCTATCCTCTATCCTATCCTATCCTCTATCCTATCCAATCCTCTATCCTATAATATCCTCTATCCCATCCTAATCTCTATCCTATCAATCCCCTATCCTATCCTCTATCCTATCCTATCCTCAATCCTATCCCATACTCTATCCTATCCTATCCTCAATCCTATCCAATCCCCTATCCTACCCTCTATCCGATCCTATCCTCTATCCCATTCTATCCTCTTTCCTATCCCATCCTCTATCCCATCCAATCCTCAATCCTATCCTATCCACTATCCTATCCTATCCTCCATCCTATCCTATCCCCTATCCTATCCTCAATCCTATCCTATCCTCATTCCTATCCTATCCTCAATCCTATCCTATCCTCTATCCCATTCTATCCTCTTTCCTATCCCATCCTCTATCCCATCCAATCCTCAATCCTATCCTATCCACTATCCTATCCTATCCTCTATCCTATAGTATCCTCAATCCTATCCTATCCTCTATCCTATCCTATCCTCCATCCTATCCTATCCTCCATCCTATCCAATCCCCTATCCTATCCTCAATCCTATCCTATCCTCATTCCTATCCTATCCTCAATCCTATCGTATCCTCTATCCTATAGTATCCTCTATCCTATCCTATAATCTTATAGTATCCTATCCTCTATCCTATCCTCCATCCTATTCTGTACTCTATCCTATCCTTTCCTCTATAATATTGTATCTTCTGTCGTAACCTATTCTCTATCCTATCCTATCCTCTATCCTATCCTATCCTCCATCCTATCCTATCCTCCATGCTATCCAATCCCCTACCCTATCCTCAATCCTATCCTATCCTCTATCCTATCCTATCCTCTATCCTATCCTATCCTCAATACTATCCTATCCTATCCTTTATCCTATCCAATCCTCTATCCTATCCTATCCTCAATCCTATCCTATCCTATAATCTTATCGTATCCTATCCTCTATCCTATCCTCCATCCTATTCTGTACTCTATCCTATCCTTTCCTCTATAATATCGTATCTTCTATCGTAACCTATCCTCTATCCTATCCTATCCTCAATACTATCCTATCCTATCCTTTATCCTATCCAATCCTCTATCCTTTCCTCAATCCTATCCTATCCTCTATCCTATCCTATCCTCAATATAATCCAATACTCTATCCTATCCTATCCTCTATCGTATCCTATCCTCAATCCTATCCTATCCTATCCTCTATCCTATCCTATCCTCTATCCTATCATATACTCTATCCTATCCTATCCTCTATCCTATCCTATCCTCTATCCTATCCTATCCTCTATCCTATCCTATCCTCTACCCTATCCTATCCTCTATATTATCATATCGTCTATCCTATCCTATCCACTATCTTACCCTATCCTCTATCCTATAATATCCTCTATCCTATCCTAATCTCTATCCTATCAATACCCTATCCAATCCTCTATCCTATCCTATCCTCTATCCTATCCAATTCTCTATCCTACCCTATCCTCTATCCAATCCTATCCTCAATTCTATACTATCCTCTATCCTATAATATCCTCTATCCTATCCTATCCTATCATCTATCCTATCCTCTATCCTATCCTCAATCCTATCCTATCCTCAATCCTAACCTATCCTCTATCCTATCCTATCCTCTATCCTATCCTATCCTCTATCCTATCCTATCCTCTATCCTATCCTATCCTCTATCCTATCCTATCCTCTATCCTATCCTATCCTCTATCCTATCCTATCCTCAATCCTATCCCATCCTCTATCCTATCCTATCCTCAATCCTATCCAATCCCCTATCCTACCCTCTATCCGATCCTATCCTCTATTCCATCCTATCCTCGATCCTATCCTATCCTCTATCCTATCCTCTATCCTATCCTATCCTCTATCCTATCCTATCCTCTATCCTATCATATCCTCTATCCTATCCTATCCTCTATCCTATCCTATCCTCTATCCTATCCTATCCTCTATCCTATCCTATCCTCTATCCTATCCTATCCTCTTTCCTATCCTCTCCTCTATCCTATCCTATCCTCTATATTATCATATCGTCTATCCTATCCTATCCTCTATCCTATCCTCCATCCTATCCTATTCTCTATCCTATCCTTTCCTCTATAATATCGTATCTTCTATCGTATCCAATCCTCTATCCTATCCTATCCTCTATCCTATCCTATCCTTTATCCAATTCAATCTCATATCCTATCCTATCCTCTATCATATCCTATCCTCTATAGTATCCTATCTTCTATCCTATCCTATCCTATCCTATCCTATCCTATCCTCTATCCTATCCTATCCTCTATCCTATCCAATCCTCTATCCTATAATATCCTCTATCCCATCCTAATCTCTATCCTATCAATCCCCTATCCTATCCTCTATCCTATCCTATCCTCAATCCTATCCCATCCTCTATCCTATCCTATCCTCAATCCTATCCAATCCCCTATCCTACCCTCTATCCGATCCTATCCTCTATTCCATCCTATCCTCGATCCTATCCTATCCTCTATCCTATCCTCTATCCTATCCTATCCTCTATCCTATCATATCCTCTATCCTATCATATCCTCTATCCTATCCTATCCTCTATCCTATCCTATCCTCTATCCCATTCTATCCTCTTTCCTATCCCATCCTCTATCCCATCCAATCCTCAATCCTATCCTATCCACTATCCTATCCTATCCTCTATCCTATAGTATCCTCAATCCTATCCTATCCTCTATCCTATCCTATCCTATCCTCTATCCTATCCTATCCTGTATCCTATCCTATCCTCTATCTTATCCTTTCCTCTATCCTATCCTCTCCTCAACCCTATCCTATCCTCTATCCCATCCAATGCTCTATCCTATCCTATCCTCTATCCAATCATATCCTCAATTCTAACCTATCTTCTATCCTATAATATCCTCTATCCTATCCTATCCTCTATCCTATCCTATCCTATCCTCTATCCTATCCTATCCTCTATCCTATCCTATCCTGTATCCTATCCTATCCTCTATCCTATCCTATCCTCTATCCTATCCTATCCTCTATAATATCGTATCCTCTATAATATCTTATATTGTATCCTATCCTATCCTCTATCCTATCCTATCCTCTATCCTATCCTATCCTCTATCCTATCCTATCCTCTATCCTATCCTATCCTCTATAATATCGTATCCTCTATAATATCTTATATTGTATCCTATCCTATCCTCTATCCTATCCTATCCTCTATCCCATCCTATAATCTATCCTATCCTATCCTCAATAATATCGTATCCTCTATAATATCCTATCCTCTATAGTATCCTATCTTCTATCCTATCCTATCCTCTATCCTATCATATCCTATCCTCTATCCTATCCTATCCTCTATCCTATCCAATCATCTATCCTATAATATCCTCTATCCCATCCTAATCACTATCCTATCAATCCCCTATCCTATCCTCTATCCTATCCTCCATCCTATCCTATTCTCTATCCTATCTTTTCCTCTATAATATCGTATCTTCTATCGTATCCAATCCTCTATCCTATCCTATCCTCTATCCTATCCTATTCTTTATCCAATTCAATCTCATATCCTATCCTATCCTCTATCATATCCTATCCTCTATAGTATCCTATCTTCTATCCTATCCTATCCTCTATCCTATCCTATCCTATCCTCTATCCTATCCTATCCTCTATCCTATCCAATCCTCTATCCTATAATATCCTCTATCCCATCCTAATCTCTATCCTATCAATCCTCTATCCTATCCTCTATCCTATCCTATCCTCAATCCTATCCCATCCTCTATCCTATTATATCCTCAATCCTATCCAATCCCCTATCGTACCCTCTATCCGATCCTATCCTCTATCCCATTCTATCCTCTTTCCTATCCCATCCTCTATCCCATCCAATCCTCAATCCTATCCTATCCACTATCCTATCCTATCCTCCATCCTATCCTATCCTCCATCCTATCCAATCCCCTATCCTATCCTCAATCCTATCCTATCCTCATTCCTATCCTATCCTCAATCCTATCGTATCCTCTATCCTATAGTATCCTCTATCCTATCCTATAATCTTATAGTATCCTATCCTCTATCCTATCCTCCATCCTATTCTGTACTCTATCCTATCCTTTCCTCTATAATATTGTATCTTCTGTCGTAACCTATCCTCTATCCTATCCTATCCTCTATCCTATCCTATCCTCCACCCTATCCTATCCTCCATGCTATCCAATCCCCTACCCTATCCTCAATCCTATCCTATCCTCTATCCTATCCTATCCTCTATCCTATCCTATCCTCAATACTATCCTATCCTATCCTTTATCCTATCCAATCCTCTATCCTATCCTATCCTCAATCCTATCCTATCCTATAATCTTATCGTATCCTATCCTCTATCCTATCCTCCATCCTATTCTGTACTCTATCCTATCCTTTCCTCTATAATATCGTATCTTCTATCGTAACCTATCCTCTATCCTATCCTATCCTCTATCCTATCCTATCCTCAATACTATCCTATCCTATCCTTTATCCTATCCAATCCTCTATCCTTTCCTCAATCCTATCCTATCCTCTATCCTATCCTATCCTCAATATAATCCAATACTCTATCCTATCCTATCCTCTATCGTATTCTATCCTCAATCCTATCCTATCCTATCCTCTATCCTATCCTATCCTCTATCCTATCCTATACTCTATCCTATCCTATCCTCTATCCTATCCTATCCTCTATCCTATCCTATCCTCTATCCTATCCTATCCTCTACCCTATCCTATCCTCTATATTATCATATCGTCTATCCTATCCTATCCACTATCTTACCCTATCCTCTATCCTATAATATCCTCTATCCTATAGTAATCTCTATCCTATCAATACCCTATCCAATCCTCTATCCTATCCTATCCTCTATCCTATCCAATTCTCTATCCTACCCTATCCTCTATCCAATCCTATCCTCAATTCTATCCTATCCTCTATCCTATAATATCCTCTATCCTATCCTATCCTATCATCTATCCTATCCTCTATCCTATCCTCAATCCTATCCTATCCTCAATCCTAACCTATCCTCTATCCTATCCTATCCTCTATCCTATCCTATCCTCTATCCTATCCTATCATCTATCCTATCCTATCCTCTATCCTATAATATCCTCTATCCTATCCTAATCTCTATCCTATCAATACCCTATCCAATCCTCTATCCTATCCTATCCTCTATCCTATCCAATTCTCTATCCTATCCTATCCTCTATCCAATCCTATCCTCAATTCTATCCTATCCTCTATCCTATAATATCCTCTATCCTATCCTATCCTATCCTCTATCCTATCCTCAATCCTATCCTATCCTCAATCCTAACCTATCCTCTATCCTATCATATCCTCTATCGTATCCTACCCTCTATCCTATCCAATCCCCTATATAATCCCCTATCCTATCCTCTATCCTATCCTATCCTCTACCCTATAATACCATGTATCCTATCCTATTCTCTATCCTATCCTATCCTATCCTCTATCGTATGCTCTATCCTATCCTATCCACTATCATATCCTATCCTCAATCCTATCCTATCCTCTATCATATCTTATCCTCTATCCTATCCTATCCTCTATCCTATCCTATCCTCTACCCTATAATACCATGTATCCTATCCTATTCTCTATCCTATCCTATCCTATCCTCTATCGTATGCTCTATCCTATCCTATCCTCTATCCTATCCTATCCTCTATCGTATCCTATCCTCTATCCTATCCTATCCTCTATCCTATCCTATCCTCTATCCTATCCTATCCTCTACCCTATCCTATCCTCTATATTATCATATCGTCTATCCTATCCTATCCACTATCTTACCCTATCCTCTATCCTATAATATCCTCTATCCTATCCTAATCTCTATCCTATCAATACCCTATCCAATCCTCTATCCTATCCTATCCTCTATCCTATCCAATTCTCTATCCTACCCTATCCTCTATCCAATCCTATCCTCAATTCTATCCTATCCTCTATCCTATAATATCCTCTATCCTATCCTATCCTATCATCTATCCTATCCTCTATCCTATCCTCTATCCTATCATCAATCCTATCCTATCCTCTATCGTCTCCTATCCTCTATCCTATCCAATCCCCTATGTTATCCTCTATCCTATCCTATCCTATCCTCTATCCTACTCTATACTCTATCCTATCCTATCCTCAATCCTATCCCATCCTCTATCCTATCCTATCCTCAATCCTATCCCATCCTCTATCCTATCCTATCCTCAATCCTATCCAATCCCCTATCCTATCCTATCCTCATTCCTATCCTATCCTCAATCCTATCATATCCTCTATCCTATAGTATCCTCTATCCTATCCTATCCTCTATCCTATCCTATCCTCAATCCTATCCTATCCTCAATCCTATCCTATCCTATCCTCTATCCTATCCTATCCTCTATTATATCCTATCCTCAATCCTATCCTATCCTCTATCCTTTCCTATCCTCTTATCGTATCCTATCCTCTATCCTATCCTCCATCCTATCCTATTCTCTATCCTATCCTTTCCTCTATAATATCGTATCTTCTATCGTATCCAATCCTCTATCCTATCCTATCCTCTATCCTATCCTATCCTTTATCCAATTCAATCTCATATCCTATCCTATCCTCTATCATATCCTATCCTCTATAGTATCCTATCTTCTATCCTATCCTATCCTATCCTCTATCCTATCCTATCCTCTATCCTATCCAATCCTCTATCCTATAATATCCTCTATCCCATCCTAATCTCTATCCTATCAATCCCCTATCCTATCCTCTATCTTATCCTATCCTCAATCCTATCCAATCCCCTATCCTATCCTATCCTCATTCCTATCCTATCCTCAATCCTATCGTATCCTCTATCCTATAGTATCCTCTATCCTATCCTATCCTCTATCCTATCCTATCCTCAATCCTATCCTATCCTCAATCCTATCCTATCCTATCCTCTATCCTATCCTATCCTCTATTATATCCTATCCTCAATCCTATCCTATCCTCTATCCTTTCCTATCCTCTTATCGTATCCTATCCTCTATCCTATCCTCCATCCTATCCTATTCTCTATCCTATCCTTTCCTCTATAATATCGTATCTTCTATCGTATCCAATCCTCTATCCTATCCTATCCTCTATCCTATCCTATCCTTTATCCAATTCAATCTCATATCCTAACCTATCCTCTATCATATCCTATCCTCTATAGTATCCTATCTTCTATCCTATCCTATCCTATCCTCTATCCTATCCTATCCTCTATCCTATCCAATCCTCTATCCTATAATATCCTCTATCCCATCCTAATCTCTATCCAATCAATCCCCTATCCTATCCTCTATCCTATCCTATCCTCAATCCTATCCCATCCTCTATCCTATCCTATCCTCAATCCTATCCAATCCCCTATCCTACCCTCTATCCTAACCTATCCTCTATTCCATCCTATCCTCGATCCTATCCTATCCTCTATCCTATCCTATCCTCTATCCTATCCTATCCTCTATCCTATCATATCCTCTATCCTATCATATCCTCTATCCTATCCTATCCTCTATCCTATTCTATCCTCTATCCTATTTAATATTGTATCCTGTATCCTATCCTATCATCAATCCTATCCTATCCTCTATCGTCTCCTATCCTCTATCCTATCCTATCCTCTATCCTATCCTATCCTCTATCCTATCCTATCCTCTATCCTATCCTATCCTCTATCCTATCCTATTCTCTATCCTATCCTATCCTCTATCCTATTCTATCCTCTATCCTATTTAATATTGTATCCTGTATCCTATCCTATCATCAATCCTATCCTATCCTCTATCGTCTCCTATCCTCTATCCTATCCTATCCTCTATCCTATCCTATCCTCTATCCTATCCTATCTTCTATCCTATCCTATCCTCTATCCTATCCTATCCTCTATCCTATCCTATCCTCTATCCTATCCTATCCTCTATCCTATCCTATCCTCTATCCTATCCTATCCTCTATCCTATCATATCCTCTATCCTATCCTATCCTCTATCGTATCCTATCCTCTATACTATAATATCCTCTATCCTATCCTATCCTCTATCCTATCCTATCGTCAATCCCATCCAATCCTCAATCCTATTGTATCCTCTATCCTATAGTATCCTCTATCCTATCGTATCCTCTATCCTATCCTATCCTCTATCCTATCCTATCCTCTATCCTATCCTATCCTCTATCCTATCCTATCCTCTATCCTATCCTATCCTCTATAATATCGTATCCTCTATAATATCTTATATTGTATCCTATCCTATCCTCTATCCTATCCTATCCTCTATCCCATCCTATCATCTATCCTATCCTATCCTCTATAATATCGTATCCTCTATCCTATCCTATCCTCTTTCCTATCCTCTCCTCTTTCCTATCCTATCCTCTATATTATCATATCGTCTATCCTATCCTATCCACTATCTTACCCTATCCTCTATCCTATAATATCCTCTATCCTATAGTAATCTCTATCCTATCAATACCCTATCCAATCCTCTATCCTATCCTATCCTCTATCCTATCCAATTCTCTATCCTACCCTATCCTCTATCCAATCCTATCCTCAATTCTATCCTATCCTCTATCCTATAATATCCTCTATCCTATCCTATCCTATCATCTATCCTATCCTCTATCCTATCCTCAATCCTATCCTATCCTCAATCCTAACCTATCCTCTATCCTATCCTATCCTCTATCCTATCCTATCCTCTATCCTATCCTATCATCTATCCTATCCTATCCTCTATCCTATAATATCCTCTATCCTATCCTAATCTCTATCCTATCAATACCCTATCCAATCCTCTATCCTATCCTATCCTCTATCCTATCCAATTCTCTATCCTATCCTATCCTCTATCCAATCCTATCCTCAATTCTATCCTATCCTCTATCCTATAATATCCTCTATCCTATCCTATCCTATCCTCTATCCTATCCTCAATCCTATCCTATCCTCAATCCTAACCTATCCTCTATCCTATCATATCCTCTATCGTATCCTACCCTCTATCCTATCCAATCCCCTATATAATCCCCTATCCTATCCTCTATCCTATCCTATCCTCTACCCTATAATACCATGTATCCTATCCTATTCTCTATCCTATCCTATCCTATCCTCTATCGTATGCTCTATCCTATCCTATCCACTATCATATCCTATCCTCAATCCTATCCTATCCTCTATCATATCTTATCCTCTATCCTATCCTATCCTCTATCCTATCCTATCCTCTACCCTATAATACCATGTATCCTATCCTATTCTCTATCCTATCCTATCCTATCCTCTATCGTATGCTCTATCCTATCCTATCCTCTATCCTATCCTATCCTCTATCGTATCCTATCCTCTATCCTATCCTATCCTCTATCCTATCCTATCCTCTATCCTATCCTATCCTCTACCCTATCCTATCCTCTATATTATCATATCGTCTATCCTATCCTATCCACTATCTTACCCTATCCTCTATCCTATAATATCCTCTATCCTATCCTAATCTCTATCCTATCAATACCCTATCCAATCCTCTATCCTATCCTATCCTCTATCCTATCCAATTCTCTATCCTACCCTATCCTCTATCCAATCCTATCCTCAATTCTATCCTATCCTCTATCCTATAATATCCTCTATCCTATCCTATCCTATCATCTATCCTATCCTCTATCCTATCATCAATCCTATCCTATCCTCTATCGTCTCCTATCCTCTATCCTATCCAATCCCCTATGTTATCCTCTATCCTATCCTATCCTCGATCCTATCCTATCCTCTATCCTACTCTATACTCTATCCTATCCTATCCTCAATCCTATCCCATCCTCTATCCTATCCTATCCTCAATCCTATCCCATCCTCTATCCTATCCTATCCTCAATCCTATCCAATCCCCTATCCTATCCTATCCTCATTCCTATCCTATCCTCAATCCTATCATATCCTCTATCCTATAGTATCCTCTATCCTATCCTATCCTCTATCCTATCCTATCCTCAATCCTATCCTATCCTCAATCCTATCCTATCCTATCCTCTATCCTATCCTATCCTCTATTATATCCTATCCTCAATCCTATCCTATCCTCTATCCTTTCCTATCCTCTTATCGTATCCTATCCTCTATCCTATCCTCCATCCTATCCTATTCTCTATCCTATCCTTTCCTCTATAATATCGTATCTTCTATCGTATCCAATCCTCTATCCTATCCTATCCTCTATCCTATCCTATCCTTTATCCAATTCAATCTCATATCCTATCCTATCCTCTATCATATCCTATCCTCTATAGTATCCTATCTTCTATCCTATCCTATCCTATCCTCTATCCTATCCTATCCTCTATCCTATCCAATCCTCTATCCTATAATATCCTCTATCCCATCCTAATCTCTATCCTATCAATCCCCTATCCTATCCTCTATCTTATCCTATCCTCAATCCTATCCAATCCCCTATCCTATCCTATCCTCATTCCTATCCTATCCTCAATCCTATCGTATCCTCTATCCTATAGTATCCTCTATCCTATCCTATCCTCTATCCTATCCTATCCTCAATCCTATCCTATCCTCAATCCTATCCTATCCTATCCTCTATCCTATCCTATCCTCTATTATATCCTATCCTCAATCCTATCCTATCCTCTATCCTTTCCTATCCTCTTATCGTATCCTATCCTCTATCCTATCCTCCATCCTATCCTATTCTCTATCCTATCCTTTCCTCTATAATATCGTATCTTCTATCGTATCCAATCCTCTATCCTATCCTATCCTCTATCCTATCCTATCCTTTATCCAATTCAATCTCATATCCTAACCTATCCTCTATCATATCCTATCCTCTATAGTATCCTATCTTCTATCCTATCCTATCCTATCCTCTATCCTATCCTATCCTCTATCCTATCCAATCCTCTATCCTATAATATCCTCTATCCCATCCTAATCTCTATCCAATCAATCCCCTATCCTATCCTCTATCCTATCCTATCCTCAATCCTATCCCATCCTCTATCCTATCCTATCCTCAATCCTATCCAATCCCCTATCCTACCCTCTATCCTAACCTATCCTCTATTCCATCCTATCCTCGATCCTATCCTATCCTCTATCCTATCCTATCCTCTATCCTATCCTATCCTCTATCCTATCATATCCTCTATCCTATCATATCCTCTATCCTATCCTATCCTCTATCCTATTCTATCCTCTATCCTATTTAATATTGTATCCTGTATCCTATCCTATCATCAATCCTATCCTATCCTCTATCGTCTCCTATCCTCTATCCTATCCTATCCTCTATCCTATCCTATCCTCTATCCTATCCTATCCTCTATCCTATCCTATCCTCTATCCTATCCTATTCTCTATCCTATCCTATCCTCTATCCTATTCTATCCTCTATCCTATTTAATATTGTATCCTGTATCCTATCCTATCATCAATCCTATCCTATCCTCTATCGTCTCCTATCCTCTATCCTATCCTATCCTCTATCCTATCCTATCCTCTATCCTATCCTATCTTCTATCCTATCCTATCCTCTATCCTATCCTATCCTCTATCCTATCCTATCCTCTATCCTATCCTATCCTCTATCCTATCCTATCCTCTATCCTATCCTATCCTCTATCCTATCATATCCTCTATCCTATCCTATCCTCTATCGTATCCTATCCTCTATACTATAATATCCTCTATCCTATCCTATCCTCTATCCTATCCTATCGTCAATCCCATCCAATCCTCAATCCTATTGTATCCTCTATCCTATCCTATCCTCTATCCTATCCTATCCTCTATCCTATCCTATCCTCTATCCTATCCTATCCTCTATAATATCGTATCCTCTATAATATCTTATATTGTATCCTATCCTATCCTCTATCCTATCCTATCCTCTATCCCATCCTATCATCTATCCTATCCTATCCTCTATAATATCGTATCCTCTATCCTATCCTATCCTCTTTCCTATCCTCTCCTCTTTCCTATCCTATCCTCTATATTATCATATCCTCTATCCTATCCTATCCTCTATCCTATCCTCCATCCTATCCTATTCTCTCTCCTATCCTTTCCTCTATAATATCCTATCCTCTATCGTCTCCTATCCTCTATCCTATCCTATCCTCTATCCTATCCTATCCTCTATCCTATCCTATCCTCTATCCTATCCTATCCTCTATCCTATCCTATCCTCTATCCTATCCTATCCTCTATCCTATTCTATCCTCTATCCTATTTAATATTGTATCCTGTATCCTATCCTATCATCAATCCTATCCTATCCTCTATCGTCTCCTATCCTCTATCCTATCCTATCCTCTATCCTATCCTATCCTCTATCCTATCCTATCTTCTATCCTATCCTATCCTCTATCCTATCCTATCCTCTATCCTATCCTATCCTCTATCCTATCCTATCCTCTATCCTATCCTATCCTCTATCCTATCCTATCCTCTATCCTATCATATCCTCTATCCTATCCTATCCTCTATCGTATCCTATCCTCTATACTATAATATCCTCTATCCTATCCTATCCTCTATCCTATCCTATCGTCAATCCCATCCAATCCTCAATCCTATTGTATCCTCTATCCTATAGTATCCTCTATCCTATCCTATCCTCTATCCTATCCTATCCTCTATCCTATCCTATCCTCTATCCTATCCTATCCTCTATCCTATCCTATCCTCTATCCTATCCTATCCTCTATCCTATCCTATCCTCTATCGTCTCCTATCCTCTATCCTATCCTATCCTCTATCCTATCCTATCCTCTATCCTATCCTATCCTCTATCCTATCCTATCCTCTATCCTATCCTATCCTCTATCCTATCCTATCCTCTATACTATCCTATCCTCTATCCTATCCTATCCTCTATCCTATCGTATCCTCTATCCTATCCTATCCTCTATCCTATCCTATCCTCTATCCTATCCTATCCTCTATCCTATCCTATCCTCTATCCTATCCTATCCTCTATAATATCGTATCCTCTATAATATCTTATATTGTATCCTATCCTATCCTCTATCCTATCCTATCCTCTATCCCATCCTATCATCTATCCTATCCTATCCTCTATAATATCGTATCCTCTATCCTATCCTATCCTCTATCCTATCCTAACCTCTATCCTATCCTATCCTCTATCCTATCCTATCCTCTATCCTATCCTATCCTATCCTCTATCATATCCTATCCTCTATCCTATGCTATCCTCTATCCTATCCTATCCTCTATCCTATCCTATCTTCTATCCTATCCTATCCTCTATCCTATCCTATCCTCTATCCTATCCTATCCTCTATCCTATCCTATCCTCTATCCTATCCTATCCTCTATCCTATCCTATCCTCTATCCTATCATATCCTCTATCCTATCCTATCCTCTATCGTATCCTATCCTCTATACTATAATATCCTCTATCCTATCCTATCCTCTATCCTATCCTATCGTCAATCCCATCCAATCCTCAATCCTATTGTATCCTCTATCCTATAGTATCCTCTATCCTATCCTATCCTCTATCCTATCCTATCCTCTATCCTATCCTATCCTCTATCCTATCCTATCCTCTATCCTATCCTATCCTCTATCCTATCCTATCCTCTATCCTATCCTATCCTCTATCCTATCCTATCCTCTATCCTATCATATCCTCTATCCTATCATATCCTCTATCCTATCCTATCCTCTATCCTATTCTATCCTCTATCCTATTTAATATTGTATCCTGTATCCTATCCTATCATCAATCCTATCCTATCCTCTATCGTCTCCTATCCTCTATCCTATCCTATCCTCTATCCTATCCTATCCTCTATCCTATCCTATCCTCTATCCTATCCTATCCTCTATCCTATCCTATTCTCTATCCTATCCTATCCTCTATCCTATTCTATCCTCTATCCTATTTAATATTGTATCCTGTATCCTATCCTATCATCAATCCTATCCTATCCTCTATCGTCTCCTATCCTCTATCCTATCCTATCCTCTATCCTATCCTATCCTCTATCCTATCCTATCTTCTATCCTATCCTATCCTCTATCCTATCCTATCCTCTATCCTATCCTATCCTCTATCCTATCCTATCCTCTATCCTATCCTATCCTCTATCCTATCCTATCCTCTATCCTATCATATCCTCTATCCTATCCTATCCTCTATCGTATCCTATCCTCTATACTATAATATCCTCTATCCTATCCTATCCTCTATCCTATCCTATCGTCAATCCCATCCAATCCTCAATCCTATTGTATCCTCTATCCTATCCTATCCTCTATCCTATCCTATCCTCTATCCTATCCTATCCTCTATCCTATCCTATCCTCTATAATATCGTATCCTCTATAATATCTTATATTGTATCCTATCCTATCCTCTATCCTATCCTATCCTCTATCCCATCCTATCATCTATCCTATCCTATCCTCTATAATATCGTATCCTCTATCCTATCCTATCCTCTTTCCTATCCTCTCCTCTTTCCTATCCTATCCTCTATATTATCATATCCTCTATCCTATCCTATCCTCTATCCTATCCTCCATCCTATCCTATTCTCTCTCCTATCCTTTCCTCTATAATATCCTATCCTCTATCGTCTCCTATCCTCTATCCTATCCTATCCTCTATCCTATCCTATCCTCTATCCTATCCTATCCTCTATCCTATCCTATCCTCTATCCTATCCTATCCTCTATCCTATCCTATCCTCTATCCTATTCTATCCTCTATCCTATTTAATATTGTATCCTGTATCCTATCCTATCATCAATCCTATCCTATCCTCTATCGTCTCCTATCCTCTATCCTATCCTATCCTCTATCCTATCCTATCCTCTATCCTATCCTATCTTCTATCCTATCCTATCCTCTATCCTATCCTATCCTCTATCCTATCCTATCCTCTATCCTATCCTATCCTCTATCCTATCCTATCCTCTATCCTATCCTATCCTCTATCCTATCATATCCTCTATCCTATCCTATCCTCTATCGTATCCTATCCTCTATACTATAATATCCTCTATCCTATCCTATCCTCTATCCTATCCTATCGTCAATCCCATCCAATCCTCAATCCTATTGTATCCTCTATCCTATAGTATCCTCTATCCTATCCTATCCTCTATCCTATCCTATCCTCTATCCTATCCTATCCTCTATCCTATCCTATCCTCTATCCTATCCTATCCTCTATCCTATCCTATCCTCTATCCTATCCTATCCTCTATCCTATCCTATCCTCTATCCTATCCTATCCTCTATCCTATCCTATCCTCTATCCTATCCTATCCTCTATCCTATCCTATCCTCTATCCTATCCTATCCTCTATCCTATCCTATCCTCTATACTATCCTATCCTCTATCCTATCCTATCCTCTATCCTATCGTATCCTCTATCCTATCCTATCCTCTATCCTATCCTATCCTCTATCCTATCCTATCCTCTATCCTATCCTATCCTCTATCCTATCCTATCCTCTATAATATCGTATCCTCTATAATATCTTATATTGTATCCTATCCTATCCTCTATCCTATCCTATCCTCTATCCCATCCTATCATCTATCCTATCCTATCCTCTATAATATCGTATCCTCTATCCTATCCTATCCTCTATCCTATCCTAACCTCTATCCTATCCTATCCTCTATCCTATCCTATCCTCTATCCTATCCTATCCTCTATCATATCCTATCCTCTATCCTATGCTATCCTCTATCCTATCCTATCCTCTATCCTATCCTATCTTCTATCCTATCCTATCCTCTATCCTATCCTATCCTCTATCCTATCCTATCCTCTATCCTATCCTATCCTCTATCCTATCCTATCCTCTATCCTATCCTATCCTCTATCCTATCATATCCTCTATCCTATCCTATCCTCTATCGTATCCTATCCTCTATACTATAATATCCTCTATCCTATCCTATCCTCTATCCTATCCTATCGTCAATCCCATCCAATCCTCAATCCTATTGTATCCTCTATCCTATAGTATCCTCTATCCTATCCTATCCTCTATCCTATCCTATCCTCTATCCTATCCTATCCTCTATCCTATCCTATCCTCTATCCTATCCTATCCTCTATCCTATCCTATCCTCTATCCTATCCTATCCTCTATCCTATCCTATCCTCTATCCTATCCTATCCTCTATCCTATCCTATCCTCTATCCTATCCTATCCTCTATCCTATCCTATCCTCTATCCTATCCTATCCTCTATACTATCCTATCCTCTATCCTATCCTATCCTCTATCCTATCGTATCCTCTATCCTATCCTATCCTCTATCCTATCCTATCCTCTATCCTATCCTATCCTCTATCCTATCCTATCCTCTATCCTATCCTATCCTCTATAATATCGTATCCTCTATAATATCTTATATTGTATCCTATCCTATCCTCTATCCTATCCTATCCTCTATCCCATCCTATCATCTATCCTATCCTATCCTCTATAATATCGTATCCTCTATAATATCGTATCCTCTATCCTATCCTATCCTCTATCCTATCCTAACCTCTATCCTATCCTATCCTCTATCCTATCCTATCCTCTATCCTATCCTATCCTCTATCATATCCTATCCTCTATCCTATCCTATCCTCTATCCTATCCTATCCTCTATCCTATCCTATCCTCTATCCTATCCTATCCTCTATCCTATCCTATCCTCTATCCTATCCTATCCTCTATCCCATCCTATCCCCTATCCGATCCTATTCTCTATCCTATCCTATCCTCTATCCTATCCTATCCTCTATCCTATCCTATCCTCTATCCTATCCTATCCTCTATCCTATCCTATCCTCTATCCTATCCTATCCTCTATTATATCCTATCCTCTATCCTATCCTATCCTCTATCCTATCCTATCCTCTATCCTATCCTATCCTCTATCCTATCCTATCCTCTATCCTATCCTATCCTCTATCCTATCCTATCCTCTATCCTATCCTATCCTCTATCGTATCCTATCCTATCCCCTATCCTATCCTATCCTCTTTCCTATCCTCTCCTCTATCCTATCCTATCCTCTATATTATCATATCCTCTATCCTATCCTATCCTCTATCCTATCCTCCATCCTATCCTATTCTCTATCCTATCCTTTCCTCTATAATATTGTATCTTCTATCGTATCCAATCCTCTATCCTATCCTATCCTCTATCCTATCCTATCCTTTATCCAATTCAATCTCATATCCTATCCTATCCTCTATCATATCCTATCCTCTATAGTATCCTATCTTCTATCCTATCCTATCCTCTATCTTATCCTATCCTATCCTCTATCCTATCCTATCCTCTATCCTATCCAATCCTCTATCCTATAATATCCTCTATCCCATCCTAATCTCTATCCTATCAATCCCCTATCCTATCCTCTATCCTATCCTATCTTCAATCCTATCCCATCCTCTATCCTATCCTATCCTCAATCCTATCCAATCCCCTATCCTACCCTCTAGCCGATCCTATCCTCTATTCCATCCTATCCTCGATCCTATCCTATCCTCTATCCTATCCTATCCTCTATCCTATCCTATCCTCTATCCTATCATATCCTCTATCCTATCATATCCTCTATCCTATCCTATCCTCTATCCAATCCTATCCTCTATCCCATTCTATCCTCTTTCCTATCCCATCCTCTATCCCATCCAATCCTCAATCCTATCCTATCCACTATCCTATCCTATCCTCTATCCTATAGTATCCTCAATCCTATCCTATCCTCTATCCTATCCTATCCTCCATCCTATCCTATCCTCCATCCTATCCAATCCCCTATCCTATCCTCAATCCTATCCTATCCTCATTCCTATCCTATCCTCAATCCTATTGTATCCTCTATCCTATAGTATCCTCTATCCTATCCTATCCTCTATCCTATCCTATCCTCTATCCTATCCTATCCTCTATCCTATCCTATCCTCTATCCTATCCTATCCTCTATCCTATCCTATCCTCTATCCTATCCTATCCTCTATCCTATCCTATCCTCTATCCTATCCTATCCTCTATCCTATCCTATCCTCTATCCTATCCTATCCTCTATCCTATCCTATCCTCTATCCTATCCTATCCTCTATCCTATCCTATCCTCTATACTATCCTATCCTCTATCCTATCCTATCCTCTATCCTATCGTATCCTCTATCCTATCCTATCCTCTATCCTATCCTATCCTCTATCCTATCCTATCCTCTATCCTATCCTATCCTCTATCCTATCCTATCCTCTATAATATCGTATCCTCTATAATATCTTATATTGTATCCTATCCTATCCTCTATCCTATCCTATCCTCTATCCCATCCTATCATCTATCCTATCCTATCCTCTATAATATCGTATCCTCTATAATATCGTATCCTCTATCCTATCCTATCCTCTTTCCTATCCTCTCCTCTTTCCTATCCTATCCTCTATATTATCATATCCTCTATCCTATCCTATCCTCTATCCTATCCTCCATCCTATCCTATTCTCTCTCCTATCCTTTCCTCTATAATATCGTATCTTCTATCGTATCCAATCCTCTATCCTATCCTATCCTCTATCCTATCCTATCCTTTATCCAATTCAATCTCATATCCTATCCTATCCTCTATCATATCCTATCCTCTATAGTATCCTATCTTCTATCGTATCCTATCCTCTATCCTATCCTATCCTATCCTATCCTCTATCCTATCCTATCCTCTATCCTATCCAATCCTCTATCCTATAATATCCTCTATCCCATCCTAATCTCTATCCAATCAATCCCCTATCCTATCCTCTATCCTATCCTATCCTCAATCCTATCCCATCCTCTATCCTATCCTATCCTCAATCCTATCCAATCCCCTATCCTACCCTCTATCCGAACCTATCCTCTATTCCATCCTATCCTCGATCCTATCCTATCCTCTATCCTATCCTATCCTCTATCCTATCCTATCCTCTATCCTATCATATCCTCTATCCTATCATATCCTCTATCCTATCCTATCCTCTATCCTATTCTATCCTCTATCCTATTTAATATTGTATCCTGTATCCTATCCTATCATCAATCCTATCCTATCCTCTATCGTCTCCTATCCTCTATCCTATCCTATCCTCTATCCTATCCTATCCTCTATCCTATCCTATCCTCTATCCTATCCAATCCTCTATCCTATAATATCCTCTATCCCATCCTAATCTCTATCCAATCAATCCCCTATCCTATCCTCTATCCTATCCTATCCTCAATCCTATCCCATCCTCTATCCTATCCTATCCTCAATCCTATCCAATCCCCTATCCTACCCTCTATCCGAACCTATCCTCTATTCCATCCTATCCTCTATCCTATCCTATTCTCTATCCTATCCTATCCTCTATCCTATTCTATCCTCTATCCTATTTAATATTGTATCCTGTATCCTATCCTATCATCAATCCTATCCTATCCTCTATCGTCTCCTATCCTCTATCCTATCCTATCCTCTATCCTATCCTATCCTCTATCCTATCCTATCTTCTATCCTATCCTATCCTCTATCCTATCCTATCCTCTATCCTATCCTATCCTCTATCCTATCCTATCCTCTATCCTATCCTATCCTCTATCCTATCCTATCCTCTATCCTATCATATCCTCTATCCTATCCTATCCTCTATCGTATCCTATCCTCTATACTATAATATCCTCTATCCTATCCTATCCTCTATCCTATCCTATCGTCAATCCCATCCAATCCTCAATCCTATTGTATCCTCTATCCTATAGTATCCTCTATCCTATCGTATCCTCTATCCTATCCTATCCTCTATCCTATCCTATCCTCTATCCTATCCTATCCTCTATCCTATCCTATCCTCTATCCTATCCTATCCTCTATAATATCGTATCCTCTATAATATCTTATATTGTATCCTATCCTATCCTCTATCCTATCCTATCCTCTATCCCATCCTATCATCTATCCTATCCTATCCTCTATAATATCGTATCCTCTATAATATCGTATCCTCTATCCTATCCTATCCTCTTTCCTATCCTCTCCTCTTTCCTATCCTATCCTCTATATTATCATATCCTCTATCCTATCCTATCCTCTATCCTATCCTCCATCCTATCCTATTCTCTCTCCTATCCTTTCCTCTATAATATCCTATCCTCTATCGTCTCCTATCCTCTATCCTATCCTATCCTCTATCCTATCCTATCCTCTATCCTATCCTATCCTCTATCCTATCCTATCCTCTATCCTATCCTATCCTCTATCCTATCCTATCCTCTATCCTATTCTATCCTCTATCCTATTTAATATTGTATCCTGTATCCTATCCTATCATCAATCCTATCCTATCCTCTATCGTCTCCTATCCTCTATCCTATCCTATCCTCTATCCTATCCTATCCTCTATCCTATCCTATCTTCTATCCTATCCTATCCTCTATCCTATCCTATCCTCTATCCTATCCTATCCTCTATCCTATCCTATCCTCTATCCTATCCTATCCTCTATCCTATCCTATCCTCTATCCTATCATATCCTCTATCCTATCCTATCCTCTATCGTATCCTATCCTCTATACTATAATATCCTCTATCCTATCCTATCCTCTATCCTATCCTATCGTCAATCCCATCCAATCCTCAATCCTATTGTATCCTCTATCCTATAGTATCCTCTATCCTATCCTATCCTCTATCCTATCCTATCCTCTATCCTATCCTATCCTCTATCCTATCCTATCCTCTATCCTATCCTATCCTCTATCCTATCCTATCCTCTATCCTATCCTATCCTCTATCCTATCCTATCCTCTATCCTATCCTATCCTCTATCCTATCCTATCCTCTATCCTATCCTATCCTCTATCCTATCCTATCCTCTATCCTATCCTATCCTCTATACTATCCTATCCTCTATCCTATCCTATCCTCTATCCTATCGTATCCTCTATCCTATCCTATCCTCTATCCTATCCTATCCTCTATCCTATCCTATCCTCTATCCTATCCTATCCTCTATCCTATCCTATCCTCTATAATATCGTATCCTCTATAATATCTTATATTGTATCCTATCCTATCCTCTATCCTATCCTATCCTCTATCCCATCCTATCATCTATCCTATCCTATCCTCTATAATATCGTATCCTCTATAATATCGTATCCTCTATCCTATCCTATCCTCTTTCCTATCCTCTCCTCTTTCCTATCCTATCCTCTATATTATCATATCCTCTATCCTATCCTATCCTCTATCCTATCCTCCATCCTATCCTATTCTCTCTCCTATCCTTTCCTCTATAATATCGTATCTTCTATCGTATCCAATCCTCTATCCTATCCTATCCTCTATCCTATCCTATCCTTTATCCAATTCAATCTCATATCCTATCCTATCCTCTATCATATCCTATCCTCTATAGTATCCTATCTTCTATCGTATCCTATCCTCTATCCTATCCTATCCTATCCTCTATCCTATCCTATCCTCTATCCTATCCAATCCTCTATCCTATAATATCCTCTATCCCATCCTAATCTCTATCCTATCAATCCCCTATCCTATCCTCTATCCTATCCTATCCTCAATCCTATCCCATCCTCTATCCTATCCTATCCTCAATCCTATCCAATCCCCTATCCTACCCTCTATCCGAACCTATCCTCTATTCCATCCTATCCTCGATCCTATCCTATCCTCTATCCTATCCTATCCTCTATCCTATCCTATCCTCTATCCTATCATATCCTCTATCCTATCATATCCTCTATCCTATCCTATCCTCTATCCTATTCTATCCTCTATCCTATTTAATATTGTATCCTGTATCCTATCCTATCATCAATCCTATCCTATCCTCTATCGTCTCCTATCCTCTATCCTATCCTATCCTCTATCCTATCCTATCCTCTATCCTATCCTATCCTCTATCCTATCCTATCCTCTATCCTATCCTATCCTCTATCCTATCCTATCCTCTATCCTATTCTATCCTCTATCCTATTTAATATTGTATCCTGTATCCTATCCTATCATCAATCCTATCCTATCCTCTATCGTCTCCTATCCTCTATCCTATCCTATCCTCTATCCTATCCTATCCTCTATCCTATCCTATCCTCTATCCTATCCTATCCTCTATCCTATCCTATCCTCTATCCTATCCTATCCTCTATCCTTTTCTATCCTCTATCCTATTTAATATTGTATCCTGTATCCTATCCTATCATCAATCCTATCCTATCCTCTATCGTCTCCTATCCTCTATCCTATCCTATCCTCTATCCTATCCTATCCTCTATCCTATCCTATCTTCTATCCTATCCTATCCTCTATCCTATCCTATCCTCTATCCTATCCTATCCTCTATCCTATCCTATCCTCTATCCTATCCTATCCTCTATCCTATCCTATCCTCTAACCTATCATATACTCTATCCTATCCTATCCTCTATCGTATCCTATCCTCTATACTATAATATCCTCTATCCTATCCTATCCTCTATCCTATCCTATCGTCAATCCCATCCAATCCTCAATCCTATTGTATCCTCTATCCTATAGTATCCTCTATCCTATCCTATCCTCTATCCTATCCTATCCTCTATCCTATCCTATCCTCTATCCTATCCTATCCTCTATCCTATCCTATCCTCTATCCTATCCTATCCTCTATCCTATCCTATCCTCTATCCTATCCTATCCTCTATCCTATCCTATCCTCTATCCTATCCTATCCTCTATCCTATCCTATCCTCTATCCTATCCTATCCTCTATCCTATCCTATCCTCTATCCTATCCTATCCTCTATCCTATCCTATCCTCTATACTATCCTATCCTCTATCCTATCCTATCCTCTATCCTATCCTATCCTCTATCCTATCCTATCCTCTATCCTATCCTATCCTCTATAATATCGTATCCTCTATAATATCTTATATTGTATCCTATCCTATCCTCTATCCTATCCTATCCTCTATCCCATCCTATCATCTATCCTATCCTATCCTCTATAATATCGTATCCTCTATAATATCGTATCCTCTATCCTATCCTATCCTCTTTCCTATCCTCTCCTCTTTCCTATCCTATCCTCTATATTATCATATCCTCTATCCTATCCTATCCTCTATCCTATCCTCCATCCTATCCTATTCTCTCTCCTATCCTTTCCTCTATAATATCGTATCTTCTATCGTATCCAATCCTCTATCCTATCCTATCCTCTATCCTATCCTATCCTTTATCCAATTCAATCTCATATCCTATCCTATCCTCTATCATATCCTATCCTCTATAGTATCCTATCTTCTATCGTATCCTATCCTCTATCCTATCCTATCCTATCCTCTATCCTATCCTATCCTCTATCCAATCCAATCCTCTATCCTATAATATCCTCTATCCCATCCTAATCTCTATCCTATCAATCCCCTATCCTATCCTCTATCCTATCCTATCCTCAATCCTATCCCATCCTCTATCCTATCCTATCCTCAATCCTATCCAATCCCCTATCCTACCCTCTATCCGAACCTATCCTCTATTCCATCCTATCCTCGATCCTATCCTATCCTCTATCCTATCCTATCCTCTATCCTATCCTATCCTCTATCCTATCATATCCTCTATCCTATCATATCCTCTATCCTATCCTATCCTCTATCCTATTCTATCCTCTATCCTATTTAATATTGTATCCTGTATCCTATCCTATCATCAATCCTATCCTATCCTCTATCGTCTCCTATCCTCTATCCTATCCTATCCTCTATCCTATCCTATCCTCTATCCTATCCTATCCTCTATCCTATCCTATCCTCTATCCTATCCAATCCTCTATCCTATAATATCCTCTATCCCATCCTAATCTCTATCCTATCAATCCCCTATCCTATCCTCTATCCTATCCTATCCTCAATCCTATCCCATCCTCTATCCTATCCTATCCTCACTCCTATCCAATCCCCTATCCTACCCTCTATCCGAACCTATCCTCTATTCCATCCTATCCTCGATCCTATCCTATCCTCTATCCTATCCTATCCTCTATCCTATCCTATCCTCTATCCTATCATATCCTCTATCCTATCATATCCTCTATCCTATCCTATCCTCTATCCTATTCTATCCTCTATCCTATTTAATATTGTATCCTGTATCCTATCCTATCATCAATCCTATCCTATCCTCTATCGTCTCCTATCCTCTATCCTATCCTATCCTCTATCCTATCCTATCCTCTATCCTATCCTATCCTCTATCCTATCCTATCCTCTATCCTATCCTATCCTCTATCCTATCCTATCCTCTATCCTATCCTATCCTCTATCCTATCATATCCTCTATCCTATCCTATCCTCTATCGTATCCTATCCTCTATACTATAATATCCTCTATCCTATCCTATCCTCTATCCTATCCTATCGTCAATCCCATCCAATCCTCAATACAATCCTATCCTCTATCCTATCCTATCCTCTATCCTATCCTATCCTCTATCCTATTCTATCCTCTATCCTATTTAATATTGTATCCTGTATCCTATCCTATCATCAATCCTATCCTATCCTCTATCGTCTCCTATCCTCTATCCTATCCAATCCCCTATGTTATCCTCTATCCTATCCTATCCTCTATCCTATCCTATCCTCTATCCTATTCTATACTCTATCCTATCCTATCCTCAATCCTATCCCATCCTCTATCCTATCCTATCCTCAATCCTATCCCATCCTCTATCCTATCCTATCCTCAATCCTATCCAATCTCCTATCCTATCCTCAATCCTATCCTATCCTCATTCCTATCCTATCCTCAATCCTATCGTATCCTCTATCCTATAGTATCCTCTATCCTATCCTATCCTCTATCCTATACTATCCTCAATCCTATCCTATCCTCAATCCTATCCTATCCTATCCTCTATCCTATCCTATCCTCTATTATATCCTATCCTCAATCCTATCCTATCCTCTATCCTTTCCTATCCTCTTATCGTATCCTATCCTCTATCCTATCCTATCCTCTATCCTATCCTATCCTCTATCCTATCCTATCCTCTATCCTATCCTATCCTCTATCCTATCCTATCCTCTATCCTATCCTATCCTCTATCCTATCCTATCCTCTATCCTATCCTATCCTCTATCCTATCCTATCCTCTATCCTATCCTATCCTCTATCCTATCCTATCCTCTATCCTATCCTATCCTCTATCCTATCCTATCCTCTATCCTATCCTATCCTCTATCCTATCCTATCCTCTATCCTATCCTATCCTCTATCCTATCCTATCCTCTATTCTATCCTATCCTCTATCCTATCCTATCGTCTATCCTATCCTATCCTCTATAATATCGTATCCTCTATAATATCGTATATTGTATCCTATCCTATCCTCTATCCTATCCTATCCTCTATCCCATCCTATCATCTATCCTATCCTATCCTCTATAATATCGTATCCTCTATAATATCGTATCCTCTATCCTATCCTATCCTCTTTCCTATCCTCTCCTCTATCCTATCCTATCCTCTATATTATCATATCCTCTATCCTATCCTATCCTCTATCCTATCCTATCATCTATCCTATCCTATCCTCCATCCTATCCTATCCTCTATCGTCTCCTATCCTCTGTCCTATCCAATCCCCTATGTCATCCTCTATCCTATCCTATCCTCTATCCTATCCTATCCTCTATCCTATCCTATCCTCTATCATATCCTATCCTCTATCCTATCCTATCCTCTATCCTATCCTATCCTCTATCCTATCATATCCTATCCTCTATCCTATCCTATCCTCTATATTATCATATCGTCTATCCTATCCTATCCTCTATCTTACCCTATCCTCTATCCTATCCTATCCTCTATCCCATCATATCCTCTATCCTATCCTATCCTCTATCCTATCCTATCCTCTATCCTATCCTATCCTCTATCCTATCCTATCCTCTATCCTATCCTATCCTCTATCCTATCCTATCCTCTATCCTATCCTATCCTCTATCCTATCCTATCCTCTATCCTATCCTATCCTCTATAATATCGTATCCTCTATAATATCTTATATTGTATCCTATCCTATCCTCTATCCTATCCTATCCTCTATCCCATCCTATAATCTATCCTATCCTATCCTCTATAATATCGTATCCTCTATAATATCGTATCCTCTATCCTATCCTATCCTCTTTCCTATCCTCTCCTCTATCCTATCCTATCCTCTATATTATCATATCCTCTATCCTATCCTATCCTCTATCCTATCCTCCATCCTATCCTATTCTCTATCCTATCCTTTCCTCTATAATATCGTATCTTCTATCGTATCCAATCCTCTATCCTATCCTATCCTCTATCTTATCCTATCCTTTATCCAATTCAATCTCATATCCTATCCTATCCTCTATCGTATCCTATCCTCTATAGTATCCTATCTTCTATCCTATCCTATCCTCTATCCTATCCTATCCTCTATCCTATCCTATCCTCTATCCTATCCTATCCTCTATCCTATCCTATCCTCTATCCTATCCTATCCTCTATCCTATCCTATCCTCTATCCTATCCTATCCTCTATCCTATCCTATCCTCTATCCTATCCTATCCTCTATCCTATCCTATCCTCTATACTATCCTATCCTCTATCCTATCCTATCCTCTATCCTATCGTATCCTCTATCCTATCCTATCCTCTATCCTATCCTATCCTCTATCCTATCCTATCCTCTATCCTATCCTATCCTCTATCCTATCCTATCCTCTATAATATCGTATCCTCTATAATATCTTATATTGTATCCTATCCTATCCTCTATCCTATCCTATCCTCTATAATATCGTATCCTCTATAATATCTTATATTGTATCCTATCCTATCCTCTATCCTATCCTATCCTCTATCCCATCCTATCATCTATCCTATCCTATCCTCTATAATATCGTATCCTCTATAATATCGTATCCTCTATCCTATCCTATCCTCTTTCCTATCCTCTCCTCTTTCCTATCCTATCCTCTATATTATCATATCCTCTATCCTATCCAATCCTCTATCCTATAATATCCTCTATCCCATCCTAATCTCTATCCTATCAATCCCCTATCCTATCCTCTATCCTATCCGATCCTCAATCCTATCCCATCCTCTATCCTATCCTATCCTCAATCCTATCCAACCCCCTATCCTACCCTCTATCCGAACCTATCCTCTATTCCATCCTATCCTCGATCCTATCCTATCCTCTATCCTATCCTATCCTCTATCCTATCCTATCCTCTATCCTATCATATCCTCTATCCTATCATATCCTCTATCCTATCCTATCCTCTATCCTATTTAATATTGTATCCTGTATCCTATCCTATCATCAATCCTATCCTATCCTCTATCGTCTCCTATCCTCTATCCTATCCTATCCTCTATCCTATCCTATACTCTATCCTATCCTATCCTCTATCCTATCCTATCCTCTATCCTATCCTATCCTCTATCCTATCCTATCCTCTATCCTATCCTATCCTCTATCATATCCTATCCTCTATCCTATCCTATCCTCTATCCTATCATATCCTCTATCCTATCCTATCCTCTATCGTATCCTATCCTCTATACTATAATATCCTCTATCCTATCCTATCCTCTATCCTATCCTATCGTCAATCCCATCCAATCCTCAATACAATCCTATCCTCTATCCTATCCCATCCTCTATCCTATCCTATCCTCTAACCTATTCTGTTCTCTATCCTATTTAATATTGTATCCTGTATCCTATCCTATCATCAATCCTATCCTATCCTCTATCGTCTCCTATCCTCTATCCTATCCAATCCCCTATGTTATCCTCTATCCTATCCTATCCTCTATCCTATCCTATCCTCTATCCTACTCTATACTCTATCCTATCCTATCCTCAATCCTATCCCATCCTCTATCCTATCCTATCCTCAATCCTATCCCATCCTCTATCCTATCCTATCCTCAATCCTATCCAATCTCCTATCCTATCCTCAATCCTATCCTATCCTCATTCCTATCCTATCCTCAATCCTATCGTATCCTCTATCCTATAGTATCCTCTATCCTATCCTATCCTCTATCCTATACTATCCTCAATCCTATATTATCCTCAATCCTATCCTATCCTATCCTCTATCCTATCCTATCCTCTATTATATCCTATCCTCAATCCTATCCTATCCTCTATCCTTTCCTATCCTCTTATCGTATCCTATCCTCTATCCTATCCTATCCTCTATCCTATCCTATCCTCTATCCTATCCTATCCTCTATCCTATCCTATCCTCTATCCTATCCTATCCTCTATCCTATCCTATCCTCTATCCTATCCTATCCTCTATCCTATCCTAACCTCTATCCTATCCTATCCTCTATCCTATCCTATCCTCTATCCTATCCTATCCTCTATCCTATCCTATCCTCTATCCTATCCTATCCTCTATCCTATCCCACCCTCTATCCTATCCTATCGTCTATCCTATCCTATCCTATATAATATCGTATCCTCTATAATATCGTATATTGTATCCTATCCTATCCTCTGTCCTATCCTATCCTCTATCCCATCCTATCATCTATCCTATCCTATCCTCTATAATATCGTATCCTCTATAATATCGTATCCTCTATCCTATCCTATCCTCTTTCCTATCCTCTCCTCTATCCTATCCTATCCTCTATATTATCATATCCTCTATCCTATCCTATCCTCTATCCTATCCTATCATCTATCCTATCCTATCCTCCATCCTATCCTATCCTCTATCGTCTCCTATCCTCTGTCCTATCCAATCCCCTATGTTATCCTCTATCCTATCCTATCCTCTATCCTATCCTATCCTCTATCCTATCCTATCCTCTATCATATCCTATCCTCTATCCTATCCTATCCTCTATCCCATCCTATCCTCTATAATATCGTATCCTCTATAATATCTTATATTGTATCCTATCCTATCCTCTATCCTATCCTATCCTCTATCCCATCGTATAATCTATCCTATCCTATCCTCTATAATATCGTATCCTCTATAATATCGTATCCTCTATCCTATCCTATCCTCTTTCCTATCCTCTCCTCTATCCTATCCTATCCTCTATATTATCATATCCTCTATCCTATCATATCCTCTATCCTATCCTCCATCCTATCCTATTCTCTATCCTATCCTTTCCTCTATAATATCGTATCTTCTATCGTATCCAATCCTCTATCCTATCCTATCCTCTATCCTATCCTATCCTTTATCCAATTCAATCTCATATCCTATCCTATCCTCTATCATATCCTATCCTCTATAGTATCCTATCTTCTATCCTATCCTATCCTCTATCCTATCCTATCCTATCCTCTATCCTATCCTATCCTCTATCCTATCCAATCCTCTATCCTATAATATCCTCTATCCCATCCTAATCTCTATCCTATCAATCCCCTATCCTATCCTCTATCCTATCCTATCCTCAATCCTATCCCATCCTCTATCCTATCCTATCCTCAATCCTATCCAATCCCCTATCCTACACTCTATCCGAACCTATCCTCTATTCCATCCTATCCTCGATCCTATCCTATCCTCTATCCTATCCTATCCTCTATCCTATCCTATCCTCTATCCTATCATATCCTCTATCCTATCATATCCTCTATCCTATCCTATCCTCTATCCAATCCTATCCTCGATCCCATTCTATCCTCTTTCCTATCCCATCCTCTATTCCATCCAATCCTCAATCCTATCCTATCCACTATCCTATCCTATCCTCTATCGTATAGTATCCTCAATCCTATCCTATCCTCTATCCTATCCTATCCTCCATCCTATCCTATCCTCCATCCTATCCAATCCCCTATCCTATCCTCAATCCTATCCTATCCTCATTCCTATCCTATCCTCAATCCTATTGTATCCTCTATCCTATAGTATCCTCTATCCTATCCTATCCTCTATCCTATCCTATCCTCTATCCTATCCTATCCTCTATCCTATCCTATCCTCTATCCTATCCTATCCTCTACCCTATCCTATCCTCTATCCTATCCTATCTTCTATCGTATCCTATCCTCTATCCTATCCTATCCTCAATCCTATCCCCTCCTCTATCCTATCCTATCCTCACTCCTATCCAATCCCCTATCCTACCCTCTATCCGAACCTATCCTCTATTCCATCCTATCCTCGATCCTATCCTATCCTCTATCCTATCCTATCCTCTATCCTATCCTATCCTCTATCCTATCATATCCTCTATCCTATCATATCCTCTATCCTATCCTATCCTCTATCCTATTCTATCCTCTATCCTATTTAATATTGTATCCTGTATCCTATCCTTTCATCAATCCTATCCTATCCTCTATCGTCTCCTATCCTCTATCCTATCCTATCCTCTATCCTATCCTATCCTCTATCCTATCCTATCCTCTATCCTATCATATCCTCTATCCTATCCTATCCTCTATCGTATCCTATCCTCTATACTATAATATCCTCTATCCTATCCTATCCTCTATCCTATCCTATCGTCAATCCCATCCAATCCTCAATACAATCCTATCCTCTATCCTATCCTATCCTCTATCCTATCCTATCCTCTATCCTATTCTGTCCTCTATCCTATTTAATATTGTATCCTGTATCCTATCCTATCATCAATCCTATCCTATCCTCTATCGTCTCCTATCCTCTATCCTATCCAATCCCCTATGTTATCCTCTATCCTATCCTATCCTCTATCCTATCCTATCCTCTATCCTACTCTATACTCTATCCTATCCTATCCTCAATCCTATCCCATCCTCTATCCTATCCTATCCTCAATCCTATCCCATCCTCTATCCTATCCTATCCCCAATCCTATCCAATCTCCTATGCTATCCTCCATCCTATCCTATCCTCATTCCTATCCTATCCTCAATCCTATCGTATCCTCTATCCTATAGTATCCTCTATCCTATCCTTTCCTCTATCCTATACTATCCTCATTCCTATCCTATCCTCAATCCTATCCTATCCTATCCTCTATCCTATCCTATCCTCTATTATATCCTATCCTCAATCCTATCCTATCCTCTATCCTTTCCTATCCTCTTATCGTATGCTATCCTCTATCCTATCCTATCCTCTATCCTATCCTATCCTCTATCCTATCCTATCCTCTATCATACCCTATCATCTATCCTATCCTATCCTCTATCCCATCCTATCCTCTATCCTATCCTACCCTCTATCCTATCCTATCCTCTATCCTATCCTATCCTCTATCCTATCCTATCCTCTATCCTATCCTATCCTCTATCCTATCCTATCCTCTATCCTATCCTACCCTCTATCCTATCCTATCCTCTATCCTATCCTATCCTCTATAATATCGTATCCTCTATAATATCTTATATTGTATCCTATCCTGTCCTCTATCCTATCCTATCCTCTATCCCATCGTATAATCTATCCTATCCTATCCTCTATAATATCGTATCCTCTATAGTATCCTATCTTCTATCCTATCCTATCCTCTATCCTATCCTATCCTATCCTCTATCCTATCCTATCCTCTATCCTATCCAATCCTCTATCCTATAATATCCTCTATCCCATCCTAATCTCTATCCTATCAATCCCCTATCCTATCCTCTATCCTATCCTATCCTCAATCCTATCCCATCCTCTATCCTATCCTATCCTCAATCCTATCCAATCCCCTATCCTACCCTCTATCCGAACCTATCCTCTATTCCATCCTATCCTCGATCCTATCCTATCCTCTATCCTATCCTATCCTCTATCCTATCCTATCCTCTATCCTATCATATCCTCTATCCTATCATATCCTCTATCCTATCCTATCCTCTATCCAATCCTATCCTCGATCCCATTCTATCCTCTTTCCTATCCCATCCTCTATCCCATCCAATCCTCAATCCTATCCTATCCACTATCCTATCCTATCCTCTATCCTATAGTATCCTCAATCCTATCCTATCCTCTATCCTATCCTATCCTCCATCCTATCCTATCCTCCATCCTATCCAATCCCCTATCCTATCCTCAATCCTATCCTATCCTCATTCCTATCCTATCCTCAATTCTATTGTATCCTCTATCCTATAGTATCCTCTATCCTATCCTATCCTCTATCCTATCCTATCCTCTATCCTATCCTATCCTCTATCCTATCCTATCCTCTATCCTATCCTATCCTCTATCCTATCCTATCCTCTATCCTATCCTATCTTCTATCGTATCCTATCCTCTATCCTATCCTATCCTATCCTCTATCCTATCCAATCCTCTATCCTATAATATCCTCTATCCCATCCTAATCTCTATCCTATCAATCCCCTATCCTATCCTCTATCCTATCCTATCCTCAATCCTATCCCATCCTCTATCCTATCCTATCCTCACTCCTATCCAATCCCCTATCCTACCCTCTATCCGAACCTATCCTCTATTCCATCCTATCCTCGATCCTATCCTATCCTCTATCCTATCCTATCCTCTATCCTATCCTATCCTCTATCCTATCATATCCTCTATCCTATCATATCCTCTATCCTATCCTATCCTCTATCCTATTCTATCCTCTATCCTATTTAATATTGTATCCTGTATCCTATCCTATCATCAATCCTATCCTATCCTCTATCGTCTCCTATCCTCTATCCTATCCTATCCTCTATCCTATCCTATCCTCTATCCTATCCTATCCTCTATCCTATCCTATCCTCTATCCTATCCTATCCTCTATCCTATCCTATCCTCTATCCTATCATATCCTCTATCCTATCCTATCCTCTATCGTATCCTATCCTCTATACTATAATATCCTCTATCCTATCCTATCCTCTATCCTATCCTATCGTCAATCCCATCCAATCCTCAATACAATCCTATCCTCTATCCTATCCTATCCTCTATCCTATCCTATCCTCTATCCTATTCTGTCCTCTATCCTATTTAATATTGTATCCTGTATCCTATCCTATCATCAATCCTATCCTATCCTCTATCGTCTCCTATCCTCTATCCTATCCAATCCCCTATGTTATCCTCTATCCTATCCTATCCTCTATCCTATCCTATCCTCTATCCTACTCTATACTCTATCCTATCCTATCCTCAATCCTATCCCATCCTCTATCCTATCCTATCCTCAATCCTATCCCATCCTCTATCCTATCCTATCCTCAATCCTATCCAATCTCCTATCCTATCCTCCATCCTATCCTATCCTCATTCCTATCCTATCCTCAATCCTATCGTATCCTCTATCCTATCCTATCCTCTATCCTATCCTATCCTCTATCCTATCCTACCCTCTATCCTATCCTATCCTCTATCCTATCCTATCCTCTATAATATCGTATCCTCTATAATATCTTATATTGTATCCTATCCTGTCCTCTATCCTATCCTATCCTCTATCCCATCGTATAATCTATCCTATCCTATCCTCTATAATATCGTATCCTCTATAGTATCCTATCTTCTATCCTATCCTATCCTCTATCCTATCCTATCCTCTATCCTATCCTATCCTATCCTCTATCCTATCCTATCCTCAATCCTATCCAATCCCCTATCCTACCCTCTATCCGAACCTATCCTCTATTCCATCCTATCCTCGATCCTATCCTATCCTCTATCCTATCCTATCCTCTATCCTATCCTATCCTCTATCCTATCATATCCTCTATCCTATCATATCCTCTATCCTATCCTATCCTCTATCCAATCCTATCCTCGATCCCATTCTATCCTCTTTCCTATCCCATCCTCTATCCCATCCAATCCTCAATCCTATCCTATCCACTATCCTATCCTATCCTCTATCCTATAGTATCCTCAATCCTATCCTATCCTCTATCCTATCCTATCCTCCATCCTATCCTATCCTCCATCCTATCCAATCCCCTATCCTATCCTCAATCCTATCCTATCCTCATTCCTATCCTATCCTCAATCCTATTGTATCCTCTATCCTATAGTATCCTCTATCCTATCCTATCCTCTATCCTATCCTATCCTCTATCCTATCCTATCCTCTATCCTATCCTATCCTCTATCCTATCCTATCCTCTATCCTATCCTATCCTCTATCCTATCCTATCTTCTATCGTATCCTATCCTCTATCCTATCCTATCCTATCCTCTATCCTATCCTATCCTCTATCCTATCCAATCCCCTATGTTATCCTCTATCCTATCCTATCCTCTATCCTATCCTATCCTCTATCCTACTCTATACTCTATCCTATCCTATCCTCAATCCTATCCCATCCTCTATCCTATCCTATCCTCAATCCTATCCCATCCTCTATCCTATCCTATCCTCAATCCTATCCAATCTCCTATCCTATCCTCCATCCTATCCTATCCTCATTCCTATCCTATCCTCAATCCTATCGTATCCTCTATCCTATAGTATCCTCTATCCTATCCTATCCTCTATCCTATACTATCCTCATTCCTATCCTATCCTCAATCCTATCCTATCCTCTATCCTTTCCTATCCTCTTATCGTATCCTATCCTCTATCCTATCCTATCCTCTATCCTATCCTATCCTCTATCCTATCCTATCCTCTATCCTATCCTATCCTCTATCCTATCCTATCCTCTATCCTATCCTATCCTCTATCCTATCCTATCCTCTATCCTATCCTATCCTCTATCCTATCCTATCCTCTATCCTATCCTATCCTCTATCCTATCCTATCCTCTATCCTATCCTATCCTCTATCCTATCCTATCCTCTATCCTATCCTATCGTCTATCCTATCCTATCCTCTATAATATCGTATCCTTTATAATATCGTATATTGTATCCTATCCTATCCTCTGTCCTATCCTATCCTCTATCCCATCCTATCATCTATCCTATCCTATCCTCTATAATATCGTATCCTCTATAATATCGTATCCTCTATCCTATCCTATCCTCTTTCCTATCCTCTCCTCTATCCTATCCTATCCTCTATATTATCATATCCTCTATCCTATCCTATCCTCTATCCTATCCTATCATCTATCCTATCCTATCCTCCATCCTATCCTATCCTCTATCGTCTCCTATCCTCTGTCCTATCCAATCCCCTATGTTATCCTCTATCCTATCCTATCCTCTATCCTATCCTATCCTCTATCCTATCCTATCCTCTATCATATCCTATCCTCTATCCTATCCTATCCTCTATCCTATCCTATCCTCTATCCTATCATATCCTATCCTCTATCCTATCCTATCCTCTATATTATCATATCGTCTATCCTATCCTATCCTCTATCTTACCCTATCATCTATCCTATCCTATCCTCTATCCCATCCTATCCTCTATCCTATCCTACCCTCTATCCTATCCTATCCTCTATCCTATCCTATCCTCTATCCTATCCTATCCTCTATCCTATCCTATCCTCTATCCTATCCTATCCTCTATCCTATCCTATCCTCTATCCTATCCAATCCTCTATCCTATAATATCCTCTATCCCATCCTAATCTCTATCCTATCAATCCCCTATCCTATCCTCTTTCCTATCCTATCCTCAATCCTATCCCATCCTCTATCCTATCCTATCCTCAATCCTATCCAATCCCCTATCCTACCCTCTATTCGAACCTATCCTCTATTCCATCCTATCCTCGATCCTATCCTATCCTCTATCCTATCCTATCCTCCATCCTATCCTATCCTCCATCCTATCCAATCCCCGATCCTATCCTCTATCCTATCCTATCCTCAATCCTATCCTATCCTCAATCCTATCCTAGCCTATCCTCTATCCTATCCTATCCTCTATCCTATCCAATCCTCTATCCGATCCTATCCTCTATCCCATCCTATCCTCTATCCTATCCTATCCTCTATCCTATCCTATCCTCTATCCTATCCTATCCTGTATCCTATCATATCCTCTATCCTATCATATCCTCTATCCTATCCTATCCTCTATCCTATCCTATCGTCTATCCCATTCTATCCTCTTTCCTAACCCATCCTCTATCCCATCCAATCCTCAATCCTATCCTATCCACTATCCTATCCTATCCTCTATCCTATAGTATCCTCTATCCTATCCTATCCTCTATCCTATCCTATCATCCATCCTATCCTATCCTCCATCCTATCCAATCCCCTATCCTATCCTCAATCCTATCCTATCCTCATTCCTATCCTATCCTCAATCCTATCGTATCCTCTATCCTATAGTATCCTCTATCCTATCCTATCATCTATCCTATCCTAAATCCTATCCTATCCTCAATCCCATCCTATCCTATCCTCTATCCTATCCTATCCTCTATCCTATCCTATCCTCTATCCTATCCTATCCTCAATCCTATCCTATCCTCTATCCTTTCCTATCCTCTTATCCTATCCTATCCTCTATCCTATCCTATCCTCTATCATATCCTATCCTCTATCCTATCCTATCCTCTATCCTATCCTATCCTCTATCCTATCATATCCTATCCTCTACCCTATCCTATCCTCTATATTATCATATCGTCTATCCTATCCTATCCTCTATCTTACCCTATCCTCTATCCTATCCTATCCTCTATCCTATCCTCTATCCTATCATATCCTCTATCCTATCATATCCTCTATCCTATCCTATCCTCTATCCTATTCTATCCTCTATCCTATTTAATATTGTATCCTGTATCCTATCCTATCATCAATCCTATCCTATCCTCTATCGTCTCCTATCCTCTATCCTATCCTATCCTCTATCCTATCCTATCCTCTATCCTATCCTATCCTCTATAATATCGTATCCTCTATAATATCTTATATTGTATCCTATCCTATCCTCTATCCCATCCTATAATCTATCCTATCCTATCCTCTAAAATATCGTATCCTCTATAATATCGTATCCTCTATCCTATCCTATCCTCTTCCCTATCCTCTCCTCTATCCTATCATATCCTCTATATTATCATATCCTTTATCCTATCCTATCCTCTATCCTATCCTCCATCCTATCCTATTCTCTATCCTATCCTTTCCTCTATAATATCGTATCTTCTATCGTATCCAATCCTCTATCCTATCCTATCCTCTATCCTATCCTATCCTTTATCCTATCCTATCCTCAATCCTATCCCATCCTCTATCCTATCCTATCCTCAATCCTATCCAATCCCCTATCCTACCCTCTATCCGAACCTATTCTCTATTCCATCCTATCCTCGATCCTATCCTATCCTCTATCCTATCCTATCCTCCATCCTATCCTATCCTCCATCCTATCCAATCCCCGATCCTATCCTCTATCCTATCCTATCCTCAATCCTATCCTATCCTCAAGCCTATCCTAGCCTATCCTCTATCCTATCCTATCCTCTATCCTATCCAATCCTCTATCCGATCCTATCCTCTATCCCATCCTATCCTCTATCCTATCCTATCCTCTATCCTATCCTATCCTCTATCCTATCCTATCCTCTATCCTATCCTATCCTCTATCCTATCCTATCCTGTATCCTATCATATCCTCTATCCTATCATATCCTCTATCCTATCCTATCCTCTATCCTATGCTATCGTCTATCCCATTCTATCCTCTTTCCTAACCCATCCTCTATCCCATCCAATCCTCAATCCTATCCTATCCACTATCCTATCCTATCCTCTATCCTATAGTATCCTCTATCCTATCCTATCCTCTATCCTATCCTATCATCCATCCTATCCTATCCTCCATCCTATCCAATCCCCTATCCTATCCTCAATCCTATCCTATCCTCATTCCTATCCTATCCTCAATCCTATCGTATCCTCTATCCTATAGTATCCTCTATCCTATCCTATCATCTATCCTATCCTAAATCCTATCCTATCCTCAATCCCATCCTATCCTATCCTCTATCCTATCCTATCCTCTATCCTATCCTATCCTCAATCCTATCCTATCCTCTATCCTTTCCTATCCTCTTATCGTATCCTATCCTCTATCCTATCCTATCCTCTATCCTATCCTATCCTCTATCCTATGCTATCCTCTATCCTATCCTATCATCTATCCTATCCTATCCTCTATCCTATCCTATCCTCTATCCTATCATATCCTCTATCCTATCCTATCCTCTATCGTATCCTATCCTCTATACTATAATATCCTCTATCCTATCCTATCCTCTATCCTATCCTATCGTCAATCCCATCCTATCCTCAATACAATCCTATCCTCTATAATATCGTATCCTCTATAATATCGTATATTGTATCCTATCCTATCCTCTATCCTATCCTATCATCTATCCTATCCTATCCTCCATCCTATCCTATCCTCTATCGACTCCTATCCTCTGTCCTATCCAATCCCCTATGTTATCCTCTATCCTATCCTATCCTCTATCCTATCCTATCCTCTATCCTATCCTATCCTCTATCATATCCTATCCTCTATCCTATCCTATCCTCTATCCTATCCTATCCTCTATCCTATCATATCCTATCCTCTACCCTATCCTATCCTCTATATTATCATATCGTCTATCCTATCCTATCCTCTATCTTACCCTATCCTCTATCCTATCCTATCCTCTATCCTATCCTCTATCCTATCATATCCTCTATCCTATCCTATCCTCTATCCTATTCTATCCTCTATCCTATTTAATATTGTATCCTGTATCCTATCCTATCATCAATCCTATCCTATCCTCTATCGTCTCCTATCCTCTATCCTATCCTATCCTCTATCCTATCCTATCCTCTATCCTATCCTATCCTCTATAATATCGTATCCTCTATAATATCATATATTGTATCCTATCCTATCCTCTATCCCATCCTATAATCTATCCTATCCTATCCTCTAAAATATCGTATCCTCTATAATATCGTATCCTCTATCCTATCCTATCCTCTTCCCTATCCTCTCCTCTATCCTATCATATCCTCTATATTATCATATCCTTTATCCTATCCTATCCTCTATCCTATCCTCCATCCTATCCTATTCTCTATCCTATCCTTTCCTCTATAATATCGTATCTTCTATCGTATCCAATCCTCTATCCTATCCTATCCTCTATCCTATCCTATCCTTTATCCTATCCTATCCTCAATCCTATCCCATCCTCTATCCTATCCTATCCTCAATCCTATCCAATCCCCTATCCTACCCTCTATCCGAACCTATTCTCTATTCCATCCTATCCTCGATCCTATCCTATCCTCTATCCTATCCTATCCTCCATCCTATCCTATCCTCCATCCTATCCAATCCCCGATCCTATCCTCTATCCTATCCTATCCTCAATCCTATCCTATCCTCAAGCCTATCCTAGCCTATCCTCTATCCTATCCTATCCTCTATCCGATCCTATCCTCTATCCCATCCTATCCTCTATCCTATCATATCCTCTATCCTATCATATCCTCTATCCTATCCTATCCTCTATCCTATTCTATCCTCTATCCTATTTAATATTGTATCCTGTATCCTATCCTATCATCAATCCTATCCTATCCTCTATCGTCTCCTATCCTCTATCCTATCCTATCCTCTATCCTATCCTATCCTCTATCCTATCCTATCCTCTATAATATCGTATCCTCTATAATATCTTATATTGTATCCTATCCTATCCTCTATCCCATCCTATAATCTATCCTATCCTATCCTCTAAAATATCGTATCCTCTATAATATCGTATCCTCTATCCTATCCTATCCTCTTCCCTATCCTCTCCTCTATCCTATCATATCCTCTATATTATCATATCCTTCATCCTATCCTATCCTCTATCCTATCCTCCATCCTATCCTATTCTCTATCCTATCCTTTCCTCTATAATATCGTATCTTCTATCGTATCCAATCCTCTATCCTATCCTATCCTCTATCCTATCCTATCCTTTATCCTATCCTATCCTCAATCCTATCCCATCCTCTATCCTATCCTATCCTCAATCCTATCCAATCCCCTATCCTACCCTCTATCCGAACCTATTCTCTATTCCATCCTATCCTCGATCCTATCCTATCCTCTATCCTATCCTATCCTCCATCCTATCCTATCCTCCATCCTATCCAATCCCCGATCCTATCCTCTATCCTATCCTATCCTCAATCCTATCCTATCCTCAAGCCTATCCTAGCCTATCCTCTATCCTATCCTATCCTCTATCCTATCCAATCCTCTATCCGATCCTATCCTCTATCCCATCCTATCCTCTATCCTATCCTATCCTCTATCCTATCCTATCCTCTATCCTATCCTATCCTCTATCCTATCCTATCCTCTATCCTATCCTATCCTGTATCCTATCATATCCTCTATCCTATCATATCCTCTATCCTATCCTATCCTCTATCCTATGCTATCGTCTATCCCATTCTATCCTCTTTCCTAACCCATCCTCTATCCCATCCAATCCTCAATCCTATCCTATCCACTATCCTATCCTATCCTCTATCCTATAGTATCCTCTATCCTATCCTATCCTCTATCCTATCCTATCATCCATCCTATCCTATCCTCCATCCTATCCAATCCCCTATCCTATCCTCAATCCTATCCTATCCTCATTCCTATCCTATCCTCAATCCTGTCGTATCCTCTATCCTATAGTATCCTCTATCCTATCCTATCATCTATCCTATCCTAAATCCTATCCTATCCTCAATCCCATCCTATCCTATCCTCTATCCTATCCTATCCTCTATCCTATCCTATCCTCAATCCTATCCTATCCTCTATCCTTTCCTATCCTCTTATCGTATCCTATCCTCTATCCTATCCTATCCTCTATCCTATCCTATCCTCTATCCTATGCTATCCTCTATCCTATCCTATCATCTATCCTATCCTATCCTCTATCCTATCCTATCCTCTATCCTATCATATCCTCTATCCTATCCTATCCTCTATCGTATCCTATCCTCTATACTATAATATCCTCTATCCTATCCTATCCTCTATCCTATCCTATCGTCAATCCCATCCTATCCTCAATACAATCCTATCCTCTATAATATCGTATCCTCTATAATATCGTATATTGTATCCTATCCTATCCTCTATCCTATCCTATCATCTATCCTATCCTATCCTCCATCCTATCCTATCCTCTATCGACTCCTATCCTCTGTCCTATCCAATCCCCTATGTTATCCTCTATCCTATCCTATCCTCTATCCTATCCTATCCTCTATCCTATCCTATCCTCTATCATATCCTATCCTCTATCCTATCCTATCCTCTATCCTACCCTATCCTCTATCCTATCATATCCTATCCTCTACCCTATCCTATCCTCTATATTATCATATCGTCTATCCTATCCTATCCTCTATCTTACCCTATCCTCTATCCTATCCTATCCTCTATCCTATCCTCTATCCTATCATATCCTCTATCCTATCCTATCCTCTATCCTATTCTATCCTCTATCCTATTTAATATTGTATCCTGTATCCTATCCTATCATCAATCCTATCCTATCCTCTATCGTCTCCTATCCTCTATCCTATCCTATCCTCTATCCTATCCTATCCTCTATCCTATCCTATCCTCTATAATATCGTATCCTCTATAATATCATATATTGTATCCTATCCTATCCTCTATCCCATCCTATAATCTATCCTATCCTATCCTCTAAAATATCGTATCCTCTATAATATCGTATCCTCTATCCTATCCTATCCTCTTCCCTATCCTCTCCTCTATCCTATCATATCCTCTATATTATCATATCCTTTATCCTATCCTATCCTCTATCCTATCCTCCATCCTATCCTATTCTCTATCCTATCCTTTCCTCTATAATATCGTATCTTCTATCGTATCCAATCCTCTATCCTATCCTATCCTCTATCCTATCCTATCCTTTATCCTATCCTATCCTCAATCCTATCCCATCCTCTATCCTATCCTATCCTCAATCCTATCCAATCCCCTATCCTACCCTCTATCCGAACCTATTCTCTATTCCATCCTATCCTCGATCCTATCCTATCCTCTATCCTATCCTATCCTCCATCCTATCCTATCCTCCATCCTATCCAATCCCCGATCCTATCCTCTATCCTATCCTATCCTCAATCCTATCCTATCCTCAAGCCTATCCTAGCCTATCCTCTATCCTATCCTATCCTCTATCCGATCCTATCCTCTATCCCATCCTATCCTCTATCCTATCCTATCCTCTATCCTATCCTATCCTCTATCCTATCCTATCCTCTATCCTATCATATCCTCTATCCTATCATATCCTCTATCCTATCCTATCCTCTGTCCTATCCTATCGTCTATCCCATTCTATCCTCTTTCCTAACCCATCCTCTATCCCATCCAATCCTCAATCCTATCCTATCCACTATCCTATCCTATCCTCTATCCTATAGTATCCTCTATCCTATCCTATCCTCTATCCTATCCTATCCTCCATCCTATCCTATCCTCCATCCTATCCAATCCCCTATCCTATCCTCAATCCTATCCTATCCTCATTCCTATCCTATCCTCAATCCTATCGTATCCTCTATCCTATAGTATCCTCTATCCTATCCTATCATCTATCCTATCCTAAATCCTATCCTATCCTCAATCCTATCCTATCCTATCCTCTATCCTATCCTATCCTCTAGCCTCTATCCTATCCTATCCTCTATCCTATCCTATCCTCAATCCTATCCTATCCTCTATCCTATCCTATAATCTTATCGTATCCTATCCTCTATCCTATCCTCCATCCTATACTGTACTCTATCCTATCCTTTCCTCTATAATATCGTATCTTCTATCGTAACCTATCCTCTTTCCTATCCTATCCTCTATCCTATCCTATCCTCTATCGTATCCTATCCTCTATCCTATCCAATCCTCTATCCTATCCTCTATCCTATCCTATCCTCTATCTTATCCTATCCTCTATCCTATCCAATCTTCTATCCTATCCTCTATCCTATCCTATCCTCTATCCTATCCTATTCTCTATCCTACCCTATCCTCTATCCTATCCTATAGTCTATCCTATCCTATCCTCTATCCTATCCAATAACATATCTTATCCTCTATCCTATCCTATCCTATTCTCTATCATATCCTATCCTCTATCGTATCCTATATTCTATCCTATCCAATCCTCTATCCTATCTTCTATCCTATCCAATCCTCTATCCTCTCCTCTATCCTATCCTATCCTCTACCCTATAATACCATGTATCCTATCCTATTCTCTATCCTATCCTATCCTATCCTCTATCTTATGCTCTACCCTATCCTATCAACTATCCTATCCTATCCTCAATCCTATCCTATCCTCTATCCTATCTTATCCTCTATCCTATAGTATCCTACATCCTATCCTATCCTCTATCGTCTCCTATCCTCTATCCTATCCAATCCCCTATGTTATCCTCTATCCTATCCTAGCCTCTATAATATCCTATCCTCTTTCCTATAATATCATCTATCCTATCCTATCCTCTTTCCTATCCTATCCTCTATCCTATCCTCTCCTCTATCCTATCCTATCCTCTATCCTATCCTATCCTCTATCCTATCCTATCCTATATCCTATCCTATCCTCAATCCTATCCTATCCTCTATCCTATCCTATAATCTTATCGTATCCTATCCTCTATCCTATCCTCCATCCTATCCTGTACTCTATCCTATCCTTTCCTCTATAATATCGTATCTTCCATCGTAACCTATCCTCTATCCTATCCTATCCTCTATCCTATCCTATCCTCCATCCTATCCTATCCTCCATGCTATCCAATCCCCTACCCTATCCTCAATCCTATCCTATCCTCTATCCTATCCTATCCTCTATCCTATCCTATCCTCTATCCTATCCTATCCTCTATCCTATCCTATCCTCCATCCTATCCTATCCACCATGCTATCCAATCCCCTACCCTATCCTCTATCCTATCCTATCGTCTATCCTATCGTATCCTCTATAATATCGTATCCTCTATAATATCGTATCCTCTATCCTATCCTATCCTCTATATTATCATATCCTCTATCCTATCCTATCCTCTATCCTATCCTATCCTCTATCCTACCTATCCTCCATCCTATCCTATCCTCTATCGTCTCCTATCCTCTGTCCTATCCAATCCCCTATGTTATCCTCTATCATATCCTAGCCTCTGTAATATCCTATCCTCTTTCCTATAATATCATCTATCCTATCCTATCCTCTTTCCTATCCTATCCTCTATCCTATCCTATCCTCTATCGTATCCTATCCTCTATCCTATCCAATCCTCTATCCTATCCTCTATCCTATCCTATCCTCTATCTTATCCTATCCTCTATCCTATCCAATCTTCTATCCTATCCTCTATCCTATCCTATCCTCTATCCTATCCTATTCTCTATCCTACCCTATCCTCTATCCTATCCTATAGTCTATCCTATCCTATCCTCTATCCTATCCAATAACATATCTTATCCTCTATCCTATCCTATCCTATTCTCTATCATATCCTATCCTCTATCGTATCCTATATTCTATCCTATCCAATCCTCTATCCTATCTTCTATCCTATCCAATCCTCCATCCTCTCCTCTATCCTATCCTATCCTCTACCCTATAATACCATGTATCCTATCCTATTCTCTATCCTATCCTATCCTATCCTCTATCTTATGCTCTACCCTATCCTATCAACTATCCTATCCTATCCTCATTCCTATCCTATCCTCTATCCTATCCTATTCTCTATTCTATCCTTTCCTCTATGCTATCCTATCCTCTATTCTATTCTATCCTCTATCCTATCTATATTCTATCCAATCCTATTCTCTATCCTATCCTATCCTCTATCGTATCATATCCTCTATCCTATCCAATCCTCTATCCTATCCTATCCTCAATCCTATCCTATCCTCTATCCTATCCTATTCTCTATCCTATCCTTTCCTCTATAATATCGTATCTTCTCTCGTATCCTATCCTCTATCCTATCTTATTCTCTATCCTATCCTATCCTCTATCATATCCTATCCTCTATCCTATCCTATCCTCTATCCTATCCTACCTTCTATCCTATCCTATCCTCAATCCTATTCTATCCTCTATCCTGTCCTATTCTCTATCCTATCCTTTCCTCTATAATATCGTATATTCTATCGTATCCTATCCTCTATCCTATCCTATTCTCTGTCCTATCCTATTCTCTATCATATCCTATCCTCTGTCCTATCCTATTCTCTATCCTATCCTTTCCACTATAATATCGTATCTTCTATTGTATCCTATCCTCTATCCTATCCTATCCTCTATCCTATCCTATCCTCTATCCTATCCTATCCTCTATCCTATCATATCCTCTATCCTATCCCATCCTCTATCCTATCCTATCCTCTATCATATCCTATCCTCTATCCTATCCTATCCTCTATCCTATCCTATCCTCTATCCTATCCTATCCTCTATCCTATCCTATCCTCTGTCCTATCCTATCCTATCCTCTATCCTATCCTATCCTCTATCCTATCCTATCCTCAATCCTATCCTATCCTCTATCCTATCCTATAATCTTATCGTATCCTATCCTCTATCCTATCCTCCATCCTATCCTGTACTCTATCCTATCCTTTCCTCTATAATATCGTATCTTCCATCGTAACCTATCCTCTATCCTATCCTATCCTCTATCCTATCCTATCCTCCATCCTATCCTATCCTCCATGCTATCCAATCCCCTACCCTATCCTCTATCCTATCCTATCGTCTATCCTATCCTATCCTCTATAATATCGTATCCTCTATAATATCGTATATTGTATCCTATCCTATCCTCTATCCTATCCTATCCTCTATCCCATCCTATCATCTATCCTATCCTATCCTCTATAATATCGTATCCTCTATAATATCGTATCCTCTATCCTATCCTATCCTCTATATTATCATATCCTCTATCCTATCCTATCCTCTATCCTATCCTATCCTCTATCCTACCTATCCTCCATCCTATCCTATCCTCTATCGTCTCCTATCCTCTGTCCTATCCAATCCCCTATGTTATCCTCTATCATATCCTAGCCTCTGTAATATCCTATCCTCTTTCCTATAATATCATCTATCCTATCCTACCCTCTTTCCTATCCTATCCTCTATCCTATCCTATCCTCTATCGTATCCTATCCTCTATCCTATCCAATCCTCTATCCTATCCTCTATCCTATCCTATCCTCTATCTTATCCTATCCTCTATCCTATCCAATCTTCTATCCTATCCTCTATCCTATCCTATCCTCTATCCTATCCTATTCTCTATCCTACCCTATCCTCTATCCTATCCTATAGTCTATCCTATCCTATCCTCTATCCTATCCAATAACATATCTTATCCTCTATCCTATCCTATCCTATTCTCTATCATATCCTATCCTCTATCGTATCCTATATTCTATCCTATCCAATCCTCTATCCTATCTTCTATCCTATCCAATCCTCTATCCTCTCCTCTATCCTATCCTATCCTCTACCCTATAATACCATGTATCCTATCCTATTCTCTATTCTATCCTTTCCTCTATGCTATCCTATCCTCTATCCTATTCTATCCTCTATCCTATCTATATTCTATCCAATCCTATTCTCTATCCTATCCTATCCTCTATCGTATCATATCCTCTATCCTATCGAATCCTCTATCGTATCCTATCCTCAATCCTATCCTATCCTCTATCCTATCCTATTCTCTATCCTATCCTTTCCTCTATAATATCGTATCTTCTCTCGTATCCTATCCTCTATCCTATCCTATTCTCTATCCTATCCTATCCTCTATCATATCCTATCCTCTATCCTATCCTATCCTCTATCCTATCCTATCCTCTATCCTATCCTATCCTCAATCCTATTCTATCCTCTATCCTGTCCTATTCTCTATCCTATCCTTTCCTCTATAATATCGTATATTCTATCGTATCCTATCCTCTATCCTATCCTATTCTCTATCATATCCTAGCCTCTATCCTATCCTCAATCCTATCCTATCCTCTATCCTATCCTATCCTCTACCCCATAATACCATGTACCCTATCCTATTCTCCTATGCTATATCTATCGTATGCTCTGTCCTATCCTATCAACTATCCTATCCTATCCTCAATCCTATCCTATTCTCTATCATATCCCATCCTCTATCCTATCCTATCCTATCCTATCCTCTATAGTATTCTCTATCCTATCCTATCAACTATCCTATCCTATAGTCAATCCTATCCTATCCTCTATCCTATCCTATCCTCTATCGTATCCTACCCTCTATCCTATCCTATCCTCTAACCTATCCTATTCTCTACCCTATCCTATCCTCTATCATATCCTATCCTCTATCCTAGCCAACCCCCTATCCTATCCTCTATCCTATCCTATCCTCTATCCTATCCTATCCTCTATCGTATCCTATCCTCTATCCTATCCAATCCTCCATCCTATCCTCTATCCTATCCTCTATCCTATCCTGTCCTCTATCCTATCCTATCCGCTATCCTATCCTATCCTCTATCCAATCCTATCCTCTATCCTATCCTATCCTCTATCGTATCCTATCCTCTATCCTATCCAATCCTCTATCCTATCCTCTACCCTATCCTTTCCTCTATCCTATCCAATTCTCTATCCTATCCTCTATCCTATCCTATCCTCTATCCTATCCTATACTCTATTCTCTCCTATCCTCTATCCTATCCCATCCTCAATCCTATCCTTTCCTCTATCCTATAATCTATCCTATCCTATCCTCTTACTTATCCTATCCTCTATCCTATCCTATCCTGTATCCTATCCGATCCTCTATCCTATACTATCCTCTATCCTATCCTATCCTCAATCCAATCCTATCCTCTATCATATCCCACCCTCTATCCTATCCTATCCTATCTTATCCTCTATAGTATTCTCTATCCTATCCTATCAACTATCCTATCCTATCCTCAATCCTATCCTATCCTCTATCATATCCTATCCTCTATCCTATCCAACCCCCTATCCTATCCTCTATCCTATCCTATTCTCTATCCTATCCTTTCCTCTATAATATCGTATCTTCTATCGCATCCTATCCTCTATCAAATCCTATCCTCTATCCTATCCAATCTCATATATTATCCTATCCTCTATCATATCCTAATCCTCTATCGTATCCTATCTTCAATCCTATGCAATCCTCTATCCTATCCTCAATCCTATCCTATCCTCTATCGTATCCTATCCTCTATCCTATCCAATCCCCTATCCTATCCTCTATCCTCTATTATCCTCTACCCCACAATACCATGTATCCTATCCTCTATCGTATGCTCTATCCTATCCTATCAACTATCCTATCCTATCCTCAATCCTATCCTATCCTCTATCATATCCCACCCTCTATCCTATCCTATCCTATCTTATCCTCTATAGTATTCTCTATCCTATCCTATCAACTATCCTATCCTATCCTCAATCCTATCCTATCCTCTATCATATCCTATCCTCTATCCTATCCAACCCCCTATCCTATCCTCTATCGTATGCTATATCGTATCCTATCCTCTATCGTATGCCATCCTCAATCCTATCCTTTCCTCTATCCTATAATCTATCCTATCCTATCCTCTTACTTATCCTATCCTATCCTCTACCCTATCCAATCCTCTATCCTACCCTCTATCCTATCCTATCCTCTATCCTATCCTATTCTCTACCGTATCCTATCCTCTATCGTATCCTATCCTCTATCGTATGCTCTATCCTACCCTATCCTCTATCCTATCCAATCCCCAATCCTATCCTCTATCCTATCCTATCCTCTATCGTATCCTATCCTCTATCCTATCCAATCCTCTATCCCATTCTATCCTCTATCCTATCCTATCCTCAATCCGATCCTATCCTCTATCCTATCCTATTCTCTATCCTATCCTATCCTCAATCCAATCCTATACTCTATCCTATCCTATCCTCTATCCTATCCTATCCTCAATCCAATTCTATTCTCTATCCTATCCTATCCTCTTTCCTATCCAACCCTCTATCCTATCCTATACTCTATCCTATCCTATCCTCTATCGTATCCTATCCTCTATCCTATTCTATCCTATCCTATCCTCTATAGTATTCTCTATCCTATCCTATCCTCTATCCTATCCTATACTCTATCCTATCCTATCCTCTATCGTATCCTATCCTCTATCCTATCCTGTCCTCTATCCTATCCTATCCTCTATCGTATCCTATCCTCTATCTTATCCCATCCTAAATCCTATCCTTTCCTCTATCGTATCCTATCCTCTATCCTATCCAATCCTCTATCCTATCCTATCCTCTATCCTATCCTACCCTCTATCCTATCCTATACTCTATCCTATCCTATCCTCTATCGTATCCTATCCTCTATCCTATCCTATCCTATCCTATCCTCTATAGTATTCTCTATCCTATCCTATCAACTATCCTATCCTATCCTGAATCCTATCCTATCCTCTATCATATCCTAGCCTCTATCCTATCCTCAATCCTATCCTATCCTCTATCCTATCCTATCCTCTACCCCATAATACCATGTACCCTATCCTATTCTCCTATGCTATATCTATCGTATGCTCTGTCCTATCCTATCAACTATCCTATCCTATCCTCAATCCTATCCTATTCTCTATCATATCCCATCCTCTATCCTATCCTATCCTATCCTATCCTCTATAGTATTCTCTATCCTATCCTATCAACTATCCTATCCTATAGTCAATCCTATCCTATCCTCTATCCTATCCTATCCTCTATCGTATCCTATCCTCTATCCTATCCAATCCTCTATCCTATCCTCTACCCTATCCTTTCCTCTATCCTATCCAATTCTCTATCCTATCCTCTATCCTATCCTATCCTCTATCCTATCCTATACTCTATTCTCTCCTATCCTCTATCCTATCCCATCCTCAATCCTATCCTTTCCTCTATCCTATAATCTATCCTATCCTATCCTCTTACTTATCCTATCCTCTATCCTATCCTATCCTGTATCCTATCCGATCCTCTATCCTATACTATCCTCTATCCTATCCTATCCTCAATCCAATCCTATCCTCTATCCTATCCTATCCTCTATCCTATCCTATCCTCTATCCTATCCTATCCTCTATCCTATCCAATCCCCTATCCTATCCTCTATCCTATCCTATTCTCTATCCTATCCTTTCCTCTATAATATCGTATCTTCTATCGCATCCTATCCTCTATCAAATCCTATCCTCTATCCTATCCAATCTCATATATTATCCTATCCTCTATCATATCCTAATCCTCTATCGTATCCTATCTTCAATCCTATGCAATCCTCTATCCTATCCTCAATCCTATCCTATCCTCTATCCTATCCTATCCTCTATCCTATCCAATCCCCTATCCTATCCTCTATCCTCTATTATCCTCTACCCCACAATACCATGTATCCTATCCTCTATCGTATGCTCTATCCTATCCTATCAACTATCCTATCCTATCCTCAATCCTATCCTATCCTCTATCATATCCCACCCTCTATCCTATCCTATCCTATCTTATCCTCTATAGTATTCTCTATCCTATCCTATCAACTATCCTATCCTATCCTCAATCCTATCCTATCCTCTATCATATCCTATCCTCTATCCTATCCAACCCCCTATCCTATCCTCTATCGTATGCTATATCGTATCCTATCCTCTATCGTATGCCATCCTCAATCCTATCCTTTCCTCTATCCTATAATCTATCCTATCCTATCCTCTTACTTATCCTATCGTATCCTCTACCCTATCCAATCCTCTATCCTACCCTCTATCCTATCCTATCCTCTATCCTATCCTATTCTCTACCGTATCCTATCCTCTATCGTATCCTATCCTCTATCGTATGCTCTATCCTACCCTATCCTCTATCCTATCCAATCCCCAATCCTATCCTCTATCCTATCCTATCCTCTATCGTATCCTATCCTCTATCCTATCCAATCCTCTATCCAATCCTATCCTCTATCCTATCCTATCCTCTATCCTATCCTATCCTCTATCCTATCCTATCCTCTATCCTATCCAATCCCCTATCCTATCCTCTATCCTATCCTATTCTCTATCCTATCCTTTCCTCTATAATATCGTATCTTCTATCGCATCCTATCCTCTATCAAATCCTATCCTCTATCCTATCCAATCTCATATATTATCCTATCCTCTATCATATCCTAATCCTCTATCGTATCCTATCTTCAATCCTATGCAATCCTCTATCCTATCCTCAATCCTATCCTATCCTCTATCCTATCCTATCCTCTATCCTATCCAATCCCCTATCCTATCCTCTATCCTCTATTATCCTCTACCCCACAATACCATGTATCCTATCCTCTATCGTATGCTCTATCCTATCCTATCAACTATCCTATCCTATCCTCAATCCTATCCTATCCTCTATCATATCCCACCCTCTATCCTATCCTATCCTATCTTATCCTCTATAGTATTCTCTATCCTATCCTATCAACTATCCTATCCTATCCTCAATCCTATCCTATCCTCTATCATATCCTATCCTCTATCCTATCCAACCCCCTATCCTATCCTCTATCGTATGCTATATCGTATCCTATCCTCTATCGTATGCCATCCTCAATCCTATCCTTTCCTCTATCCTATAATCTATCCTATCCTATCCTCTTACTTATCCTATCGTATCCTCTACCCTATCCAATCCTCTATCCTACCCTCTATCCTATCCTATGCTCTATCCTATCCTATTCTCTACCGTATCCTATCCTCTATCGTATCCTATCCTCTATCGTATGCTCTATCCTACCCTATCCTCTATCCTATCCAATCCCCAATCCTATCCTCTATCCTATCCTATCCTCTATCGTATCCTATCCTCTATCCTATCCAATCCTCTATCCCATTCTATCCTCTATCCTATCCTATCCTCAATCCGATCCTATCCTCTATCCTATCCTATTCTCTATCCTATCCTGTCCTCTATCCTATCCTATCCGCTATCCTATCCTATCCTCTATCCTATCCTACCCTCAATGCTATCCTATCCTCTATCCTATCGTATCCTCTATCCAATCCTATGCTCTATCCTATCCTCTATCCTATCCTTTCCTGTATAATATCGTATCTTCTATCGTATCCTATCCTCTATCCTATCTTATCCTCTATCCTATCCTATCCAATCTCATATCCTATCCAATCTCATATCCTATAATATCCTCTATCATATCCTATCCTCTATCGTATCCTATCATCTATCCTATCCAATCCTCTATCCTATCCTCAATCTTATCCTATCCTCCATCCTATCCTATCCTCTATGCTATAATATCCTCTATGCTATCCTATCCTCTATCCTATTCTATCCTCTATCCTATCCTATCCTCAATCCAATCCTATCCTCTATCCTATCCTATCCTCTATCGTATCCTATCCTCTATCCTATCCTATCCTCTATCCTATCTTATCCTCTCTCCTATCCTGTCCTCTATTCTATCCTATCCTCTATCTTATCCTATCCACTATCCTATCTTATCCTCTATCCTATCCTCTCCTCTATCCTATCCTATCCTCTATCCTATCCTATCCTCTATCCTATCTTATTCTCTATCGTATCCTGCCCTCTATTCTATCCTATCCTCTATCTTATCCAATCCACTATCCTATCCTATCCTCAATCGTATCCTATCCTATATCCTATCCTATCCTCTATGCTATCCTATCCTCTATCCTATTCTATCCCGTATCCTATCCTATCCCCAATCCTATTATATCCTCTATACTATCCTATCCTCTATCCTATCCTATTCTCTATCCTATCCTTTCCTCTATAATATCGTATCATCTATCGTATCCTATCCTCTATCCTATCCTATCCTCTATCGCATTCTATCCTCTATCCTATCCAATCCCCTATCCTATCCTCTGTCCTATCCTGCCCTCTATTCTATCCTATCCTCTATCTTATCCTATCCACTATCCTATCCTATCCTATCCTCTATCATATCCTATCCTCTATCCTATCCAACCCCCTATCCTATCCTCTATCCTATCCTATCCTCTATCCTATCCTATCCTCTATCGTATCCTATCCTCTATCCTATCCAATCCTCCATCCTATCCTCTATCCTATCCTCTATCCAATCCTATCCTCTATCCTATCCTATCCTCTATCGTATCCTATCCTCTATCCTATCCAATCCTCTATCCTATCCTTTACCCTATCCTATCCTCTATCCTATCCAATCCTCTATCCTATCCTCTATCCTATCCTATCCTCTATCCTATCCTATACTCTATTCTCTCCTATCCTCTATCCTATCCCATCCTCAATCCTATCCTTTCCTCTATCCTATAATCTATCTTATCCTATCCTCTTACTTATCCTATCCTCTATCCTATCCTATCCTCTATCCTATCCGATCCTCTATCCTATACTATCCTCTATCCTATCCTATCCTCAATCCAATCCTATCCTCTATCCTATCCTATCCTCTATCCTATCCTATCCTCTATCCTATCCTATCCTCTATCCTATCCTATCCTCTATCCTATCCTATCCTCTATCCTATCCAATCCCCTATCCTATCCTCTATCCTATCCTATTCTCTATCCTATCCTGTCCTCTATCCTATCCTATATTCTATCGTATCCTATCATCTATCCTATCCAATCCTCTATCCTATCCTCAATCTTATCCTATCCTCCATCCTATCCTATCCTCTATGCTATCCTATCCTCTATGCTATCCTATCCTCTATCCTATTCTATCCTCTATCCTATCCTATCCTCAATCCAATCCTATCCTCTATCCTATCCTATCCTCTATCGTATCCTATCCTCTATCCTATCCTATCCTCTATCCTATCCTATCCTCAATCCAATCCTATCCTCTATCCTATCCTATCCTCTATCGTATCCTATCCTCTATCCTATCCTATCCTCTATCCTGTCCTATCCTCTATAGTATTCTATCCTGTATCCTATTCAATCCCCTATCCTATCCTCTGTCCTATCCTATCCACTATCATATCCTTTCCTCTATAATATCGTATCTTCTATCCTATCCTATACTCTATCCTATCCTATCCTCTATCATATCCTATCCTCTACCGTATCCTATCCTCTATCCTATCCTATCCTCTATCCTATCCTATCCTCTATCCTATCTTATCCTCTATCCTATCCTGTCCTCTATCCTATCCTATCCTCTATCCTATCCAATCTCATATCCTATCCAATCTCATATCCTATCCTCTATCATGTCCTATCCTCTATCGTATCCTATCCTCAATCGTATGCTCTATCCTATATTATTCTCTATCCTATCCAATCCCCTATCCAATCCTCTATCCTATCCGATCGTCTACCCTATTATACCATGTATCCTATCCTATTCTCTATCCTATCCTATCCTCAATCCTATCCTATCCTCTATCCTATCCTATCCTCTATCGTATCCTATCCTCTATCCTATCCAATCCTCTATGCTATCCTATCCTCTATCCTATTCTATCTTCTATCCTATCTATCCTCAACGCAATCCTATCATCTAGCATATCCTATCCTCTATCGTATCCTATCCTCTATCCTATCCTATCCTCTATCCTATCTTATCCTCTATCCTATCCTATCCTCTATCCTATCCTATCCTCTATCCTATCCTGCCCTCTATTCTATCCTATCCTCTATCTTATCCTATCCACTATCCTATCCTATCCTATCCTCTGTCATATCCTATCCTCTATCCTATCCAACCCCCTATCCTATCCTCTATCCTATCCTATCCTCTATCCTATCCTATCCTCTATCGTATCCTATCCTCTATCCTATCCAATACTCCATCCTATCCTCTATCCTATCCTCTATCCTATCCTATCCTCTATCCTATCCTGTCCTCTATCCTATCCTATCCGCTATCCTATCCTATCCTCTATCCAATCCTATCCTCTATCCTATCCTATCCTCTATCGTATCCTATCCTCTATCCTATCCAATCCTCTATCCTATCCAATCCCCTATCCTATCCTCTATCCTATCCTATTCTCTATCCTATCCTTTCCTCTATAATATCGTATCTTCTATCGCATCCTATCCTCTATCAAATCCTATCCTCTATCCTATCCTTTCCTCTATCCTATAATCTATCCTATCCTATCCTCTTACTTATCCTATCCTCTATCCGATCCTATCCTCTATCCTATCCAATCCTCTATACTATTCTATCCTCTATCCTATCCTATCCTCAATCCGATCCTATCATCTATCCTATCCTATCCTTTATCTTATCCTATCCTCTACCCTATCCTCTATCCTATCCTATCCTCTATCCTATCCTATACTCTATCCTATCCTATCCTCTATCCTATCCCATCCTCAATCCTATCCTTTCCTCTATCCTATAATCTATCCGATCCTATCCTCTTACTTATCCTATCCTCTATCCGATCCTATCCTCTATCCTATCCGATCCTCTATCCTATACTATCCTCTATCCTATCCTATCCTCAATCCAATCCTATCCTCTATCGTATCCTATCCACTATCGTATCCAATCTCCTATCCTATCCTCTATCCTCTCCTATCCTCAATCCAATCCTATCCTCTATCCTATCCTATCCTCTATCGTATCCTATCCTCTGTCCTATCCAATCCTCTATCCTATTCTATTCTCTATCCTATCCTATCCTCAATCCAATCCTATCCTCTATCCTATCCTATACTCTATCCTATCCTATCCTCTATCGTATCCTATCCTTTATCCTATCCTGTCCTCTATCCTATCCTATCCTCTATCCTATCCTATCCTCTATCCTATCCCATCCTCAATCCTATCCTTTCCTCTATCCTATAATCTATCCTATCCTATCCTCTTACTTATCCTATCCTCTATCCTATCCTATCCTCTACCCTATCCAATCCTCTATCCTACCCTCTATCCTATCCTATCAACTATCCTATCCTATCCTCAATCCTATCCTATCCTCTATCATATCCTATCCTCTATCCTATCCAACCCCCTATCCTATCCTCTATCCTATCCTATCCTCTATCGTGTGCTATTTCGTATCCTATCCTCTATCGTATGCTATATCGTATCCTATCCTCTATCGTATCCAATCTCCTATCCTATCCTCTATCCTCTCATATCCTCAATCAAATCCTATCCTCTATCCTATCCTATCCTCTATCGTATCCTATCCTCTATCCTATCCTGTCCTCTATCCTATCCTATCCTCTATCCTATCCTATCCTCTATCCTATCCCATCCTCAATCCTATCCTTTCCTCTATCCTATAATCTATCCTATCCTATCCTCTTACTTATCCTATTCTCTATCCTATCCTCTCCTCTATCCTATCCTATCCTCTTATCGTATCCTATCCTCTATCCTATCCTCAATCCTATCCTATCCTCTAACCTATCCTATCCTCTATCCTATCCTATCCTCTATCCTATCTTATCCTCTATCCTATCCTGCCCTCTATTCTATCCTATCCTCTATCTTATCCTATCCACTATCCTATCTTATCCTCTATCCTATCCTATCCTCTATCGTATGCTCTATCCTATCCTATCCTCTATCCTATCCAATCCCCTATCCAATCCTCTATCCTATCCTATCCTCTACCCTATAATACCATGTATCCTATCCTATTCTCTATCCTATCCTATCCTATCCTATCCTCTATCGTATGCTCTATCCTATCCTATCCTCTATGTTATCCTTTCCTCTATAATATCGTAACTTCTATCGTATCCTATCCTCTATCCTATCCTGTCCTCTATTCTATCCTATCCTCTATCCTATCCTATCCTCTATCCTATCCCATCCTCAATCCTATCCTTTCCTCTATCCTATAATCTATCCTATCCTATCCTCTATCCTATCCTCTATCGTATCCTATTCTCTATCCTATCCTTTCCTCTATAATGTCGTATCTTCTATCGTATCCTATCCTCTATCCTATCCTATCCTCCATCCTATCCTATCCTCTATGCCATCCTATCCTCTATCCTATTCTATCCTCTATCCTATCTATCCTCATTCCAATCCTATCATCTATCATATCCTATCCTCTACCGTATCCTATCCTCTATCCTATCCTTTCCTCTATCCTATCCTCTATCCTATCTTATCGTCTATCCTATCCTGTCCTCTATCCTATCCTATCCTCTATCCTATCCAATCTCATATCCTATCCAATCTCATATCCTATCCAATCTCATATCCTATCCTATCCTCTATCATAACCAATCCCCTATCCAATCCTCTGTCCTATCCGATCCTCTACCCTATTATACCATGTATCCTATCCTATTCTCTATCCTATCCTATCCTCAACCCTATCCTATTCTCTATCCTATCCTATCCTCTATCGTATCCTATCCTCTATCCTATCCTATCCACTAGCCTATCTTATCCTTTATCCTATCCTATCCTCTATCCTATTTATCCTCAACCCAATCCTATCATCTATCATATCCTATCCTCTATCGTATCCTATCCTCTATCCAATTCTCTATCCTATCCTATCCTCTACCCTATAATACCATGTATCCTATCATATTCTCTATCCTATCCTATCCTATCCTATCCTCTATCGTATGCTCTATCCTATCCTATCCTCTATCCTATCCTATCCTCTATCGTATCCTATCCTCTATCCTATCCAATCCTCTATCCTATCCTCAATCCTATCCTATCCTCCACTCTATCCTATCCTCAATCCTATCCTATCCTCAATCCTATCCTATCCTATATCCTATCCAATCCTCTATGCTATCCTATCCTCTATACTATTCTATCCTCTATCTTATCCTATCCTCAATCCAATCCTATCCTCTATCCTATCCTATCCTCTATCGTATCCTATCCTCTATCCTATCCAATCCTCTATCCTATCCTCAATCCTATCCTATCCTCCACTCTATCCTATCCTCTATCCTATCCTATACTCTATCGTATCCTATCCTCTATCCTATCCAATCGTCTATCCTATCCTCTATCCTATCCTATCCTCTATCCTATCCTATTCTCTATCCTATCCTATCCTCTATCCTATCCTATCCTCTATCGTATGCTCTATCCTATCCTATCCTCTATCCTATCCAATCCCCTATCCAATCCTCTATCCTATCCTATCCTCTACCCTATAATACCATGTATCCTATCCTATTCTCTATCCTATCCTATCCTATCCTATCCTCTATCCTACCCTCTATCCTATCCTATCCTCTATCCTATCCTATTCTCTACCCTATCCTATCCTCTATCGTATCCTATCCTCTATCGTATGCTCTATCCTACCCTATCCTCTATCCTATCCAATCCCCTATCCTATCCTCTATCCTATCCTCTATCCTATCCTATCCTCAAACCTATCCTATCCTCTATCCTATCCTATCCTCTTATCGTATCCTATCATCTATCCTATCCTCAATCCTATCCTATCCTCTATAATGTCGTATCTTCTATCGTATCCTATCCTCTATATTATCCTATCCTCCATCCTATCCTATCCTCTATGCCATCCTATCCTCTATGCTATTCTATCCTCTATCCTATCTATCCTCAATCCAATCCTATCATCTATCATATCCTATCCTCTTCCGTATCCTATCCTCTATCCTATCCTCAATCCTATCCTATACTCTATCCTATCCTATCCTCTATCATATCCTATCCTCTACCGTATCCTATCCTCTATCCTATCCTATCCTCTATCCTATCCTATCCTCTATCCTATCTTATCCTCTATCCTATCCTGTCCTCTATCCTATCCTATCCTCTATCCTATCGAATCTCATTTCCTATCCAATCTCATATCCTATCCTATCCTCTATCATGTCCTATCCTCTATCGTATCCTATCTTCTATCCTATCCAATCCTCTATAATATCCTATCCTCTATCCTATCCTATCCTCTATCGTATCCTATCCTCTATCCTATCCAATCCTCTATGCTATCCTATCCTCTATCCTATTCTATCTTCTATCCTATCTATCCTCAACCCAATCCTATCATCTATCATATCCTATCCTCTATCGTATCCTATCCTCTATCCTATCCTATCCTCTATCCTATCTTATCATCTATCCTATCCTATCCTCTATCCTATCCTCTATCCTATCCTGCCCTCTATTCTATCCTATCCTCTATCTTATCCTATCCACTATCCTATCTTATCCTCTATCCTATCCTATCCTCTATCCTGTCCTATCCTCTATAGTATTCTATCCTCTATCCTATTCAATCCCCTATCCTATCCTCTTGTCCTATCCTATCCACTATCATATCCTTTCCTCTATAATATCGTATCTTCTATCCTATCCTATACTCTATCCTATCCTATCCTCTATCATATCCTATCCTCTATCCTATCCTATCCTCTATCCTATTCTCTCAACTATCCTATCCTATCCTCAATCCTATCCTATCCTCTATCCTATCCTATCCTCTATCGTATGCTATATCGTATCCTATCCACTATCGTATGCTATATCGTATCCTATCCTCTATCGTATCCAATCCCCTATCCTATCCTCTATCCTCTCCTATACTCAATCCAATCCTATCCTCTATCCTATCCTATCCTCTATCGTATCCTATCCTCTATCCTATCCAATCCTCTATCCTATCCTATCCTCAATCCGATAATATCCTCTATCCTATCCTATCCTTTATCTTATCCTATCCTCTACCCTATCCAATCCTCTATCCTATCCTCTATCCTATCCTATCCTCTATCCTATCCTGTCCTCTATCCTATCCTATCCTCCACCCTATCCTATCCTCTATCCTATCCTATACTCTATCGTATCCTATCCTCCACCCTATCCTATCCTCTATCCTATCCTATACTCTATCGTATCCTATCCTCTATCCTATCCAATCCTCTATCCTATCCTCTATCCTATCCTATCCTCTATCCTATCCAATCCCCTATCCAATCCTATATCCTATCCTATCCTCTACCCTATAATACCATGTATCCTATCCTATTCTCTATCCTATCCTATCCTATCCTATCCTCTATCGTTTGCTCTATCCTACCCTATCCTCTATCCTATCCAATCCCCTATCCTATCCTCTATCCTATCCTATCCTCTATCCTATCCTCTATCCTATCCTCTATCCTATCCTATCCTCTATCCTATCCTATCCTCTATCCTATCTTACCCTCTATCCTATCCTGTTCTCTATTCCATCCTCTCCTCTATCTTATCCTATCCACTATCCTATCTTATCTTCTATCTTACCCTATCCTCTCCTCTATCCTATCCTCTCCTCTATCCTATCCTATCCTCTATCCTATCCTATCCTCAAACCTATCCTATCCTCTATCCTATCCTATCCTCTTATCGTATCCTATCATCTATCCTATCCTCAATCCTATCCTACCCTCTAACCTATCCTATCCTCTATCCTATCCAATCCTCTATCCTACCCTCAATCCTATCCTATCGTCCACACTATCCTATCCTCTATCCTATCCTATACTCTATCGTATCCTATCCTCTATCCTATCCTATTCTCTATCCTATCCTGTCCTCTATTCTATCCTATCCTCTATCTTATCCAATCCACTATCCTATCCTATCCTCAATCCTATCCTATCCTATATCCTATCCTATCCTCTATGCTCTCCTATCCTCTTTCCTATTCTATCCTGTATCCTATCCTATCCCCAATCCTATTATATCCTCTATACTATCCTATACTCTATCCTATCCTATTCTCTATCCTATCCTTTCCTCTATAATATCGTATCATCTATCGTATCCTATCCTCTATCCTATCCTATCCTCTATCGCATTCTATCCTCTATCCTATCCAATCCCCTATCCTATCCTCTGTCCTATCCTATCCTCTATAATATCGTATCTTCTATCGTATCCTATCCTCTATCCTACCCTATCCAATCTCATATCCTATCCAATCTCATATCCTATCCTATCCTCTATCATGTCCTATCCTCTATCGTATCCTATCTTCTATCCTATCCAATCCTCTATAATATCCTATCCTCTATCCTATCCTATACTCTATCGTATCCTATCCTCTATCCTATCCAATCCTCTATGCTATCCTATCCTCTATCCTATTCTATCCTCTATCCTATTCAATCCCCTATCCTATCCTCTGTCCTATCCTATCCACTATCATATCCTTTCCTCTATAATATCGTATCTTCTATCCTATCCTATACTCTATCCTATCCTATCCTCTATCATATCCTATCCTCTATCCTATCCTATCCTCTATCCTATTCTATCAACTATCCTATCCTATCCTCAATCCTATCCTATCCTCTATCCTATCCTATCCTCTATCGTATGCTATATCGTATCCTATCCACTATCGTATGCTATATCGTATCCTATCCTCTATCGTATCCAATCCCCTATCCTATCCTCTATCCTCTCCTATACTTAATCCAATCCTATCCTCTATCCTGTCCTATCCTCTATAGTATTCTATCCTCTATCCTATTCAATCCCCTATCCTATCCTCTGTCCTATCCTATCCACTATCATATCCTTTCCTCTATAATATCGTATCTTCTATCCTATCCTATCCTCTATCCTATCCTATCCTCTATCGTATCCTATCCTCTATCCTATCCAATCCTCTATCCTATCCTCTATCCTATCCTATCCTCTATCCTATCCAATCCTCTATCCTATCCTCTATCCTATCCTATCCTCTATCCTATCCTATCCTCTATCCTATCCTATCCTCTATCCTATCCAATCCTCTATCCTATCCTCTATCCTATCCTATCCTCTATCCTATCCAATCCCCTATCCTATCCTCTATCCTATCCTATTCTCTATCCTATCCTTTCCTCTATAATATCGTATCTTCTATCGCATCCTATCCTCTATCAAATCCTATCCTCTATCCTATCCAATCTCATATATTATCCTATCCTCTATCATATCCTAATCCTCTATCGTATCCTATCTTCTATCCTATCCAATCCTCTATCCTATCCTCAATCCTATCCTATCCTCTATCCTATCCTATCCTCTATCGTATCCTATCCTCTATCCTATCCTATCCTCTATCCTATCCCATCCTCAATCCTATCCTTTCCTCTATCCTATAATCTATCCTATCCTATCCTCTTACTTATCCTATCCTCTATCCTATCCTATCCTCTATCCTATCCGATCCTCTATCCTATACTATCCTCTATCCTATCCTATCCTCAATCCAATCCTATCCTCTATCGTATCCTATCCTCTATCCTATCCTATCCTCTATCCTATCCTATCCTCTATCCTATCCAATCCCCTTTCCTATCCTCTATCCTATCCTATTCTCTATCCTATCCTTTCCTCTATAATATCGTATCTTCTATCGCATTTTATCCTCTATCCTATCCTATCCTATCCTATCCTCTATAGTATTCTCTATCCTATCCTATCAACTATCCTATCCAATCCTCTATCCTATTCTATTCTCTATCCTATCCTATCCTCAATCCAATCCTATCCTCTATCCTATCCTATACTCTATCCTATCCTATCCTCTATCGTATCCAATCTCCTATCCTATCCTCTATCCTCTCCTATCCTCAATCCAATCCTATCCTCTATCCTATCCTATCCTCTATCGTATCCTATCCTCTGTCCTATCCAATCCTCTATCCTATTCTATCCTCTATCCTATCCTATCCTCTACCCTATCCAATCCTCTATCCTACCCTCTATCCTATCCTATCAACTATCCTATCCTATCCTCAATCCTATGCTATCCTCAATCTTATCTTATCCTATCCTCTAACCTATCCTATCCTCTATCCTATCCTATCCTCTATCCTATCTTATCCTCTATCCTATCCTATCCTCTATCCTATTCTATCCTCTATCCTATCCTATCCTCTACCCTATCCAATCCTCTATCCTACCCTCTATCCTATCCTATCAACTATCCTATCCTATCCTCAATCCTATGCTATCCTCAATCTTATCTTATCCTATCTTGTCTTATCCTATCGTATCGTATGCTCTACCGTATGCTCTATCCTATCCTATCCTCTATCCTATCCAATCCCCTATCCAATCCTCTATCCTATCCTATCCTCTACCCTATAATACCATGTATCCTATCCTATTCTCTATCCTATCCTCTCCTATCCTATCCTCTATCGTATGCTCTATCCTATCCTATCCTCTATGTTATCCTTTCCTCTATAATATCGTAACTTCTAAGGTATCCTATCCTCTATTTTATCCTATCCTCTATCCTATCCCCTCTTCTATCCTATCCTATCATCTATCCTATCCTCTCTTCTATTATCTCCTATCCTCTATCCTATCATATCCTCAATCCTATCCTATCCTCTTTCCTATCCTATCCTATATCCTATCCTCTTCTCTATCCTATCCTTTCCTCTATAATATCGTATCATCTATCGTATCCTATCCTCTATCCTATCCTATGCTCTATCCTATTCTATTCTCTATCCTATCCTATCCTCAATCCAATCCTATCATCTATCCTATCCTATACTCTATCCTATCCTATCCTCTATCGTATCCTATCCTTTATCCTATCCTGTCCTCTATCCTATCCTATCCTCTATCCTATCCTATCCTCTATCCTATCCCATCCTCAATCCTATCCTTTCCTCTATCCTATAATCTATCCTATCCTATCCTCTTACTTATCCTATCCTCTATCCTATACTATCCTCTACCCTATCCAATCCTCTATCCTACCCTCTATCCTATCCTATCAACTATCCTATCCTATCCTCAATCCTATGCTATCCTCTATCATATCCTATCCTCTATCCTATCCAACCCCCTATCCTATCCTCTATCCTATCCTATCCTCTATCGTGTGCTATATCGTATCCTATCCTCTATCGTATGCTATATCGTATCCTATCCTCTATCGTATCCAATCTACTATCCTATCCTCTATCCTCTCCTATCCTCAATCAAATCCTATCCTCTATCCTATCATATCCTCTATCGTATCCTATCCTCTATCCTATCCTGTCCTCTATCCTATCCTATCCTCTATCCTATCCTATCCTCTATTCTATCCCATCCTCAATCCTATCCTTTCCTCTATCCTATAATCTATCCTATCCTATCCTCTTACTTATCCTATTCTCTATCCTATCCTATCCTCTATCCTATCCTATCCTCAAACCTATCCTATCCTCTATCCTATCCTATCCTCTTATCGTATCCTATCCTCTATCCTATCCTCAACCTTATCCTATCCTCTAACCTATCCTATCCTCTATCCTATCCCATCCTCAATCCTATCCTTTCCTCTATCCTATAATCTATCCTATCCTATCCTCTATCCTATCCTCTTTAGTATCCTATTCTCTATCCTATCCTTTCCTCTATAATATCGTATCTTCTATCGCATTTTATCCTCTATCCTATCCTATCCTATCCTATCCTCTATAGTATTCTCTATCCTATCCTATCAACTATCCTATCCTATCCTCAATCCTATCCTATCCTCTATCATATCCTATGCTCTATCCTATCCAACCACCTATCCTATCCTCTATCATATCCTATGCTCTATCCTATCCAACCACCTATCCTATCCTCTATCCTATCCTATCCTCTATCGTATGCTATATCGTATCCTATCCTCTATTGTATGCTATATCGTATCCTATCCTCTATCGTATCCAATCTCCTATCCTATCCTCTATCCTCTCCTATCCTCAATCCAATCCTATCCTCTATCCTATCCTATCCTCTATCGTATCCTATCCTCTGTCCTATCCAATCCTCTATCCTATTCTATTCTCTATCCTATCCTATCCTCAATCCAATCCTATCCTCTATCCTATCCTATACTCTATCCTATCCTATCCTCTATCGTATCCTATCCTTTATCCTATCCTGTCCTCTATCCTATCCTATCCTCTATCCTATCCTATCCTCTATCCTATCCCATCCTCAATCCTATCCTTTCCTCTATCCTATAATCTATCCTATCCTATCCTCTTACTTATCCTATCCTCTATCCTATCCTATCCTCTACCCTATCCAATCCTCTATCCTACCCTCTATCCTATCCTATCAACTATCCTGTCCTATCCTCAATCCTATGCTATCCTCTATCATATCCTATCCTCTATCCTATCCAACCCCCTATCCTATCCTCTATCCTATCCTATCCTCTATCGTGTGCTATATCGTATCCTATCCTCTATCGTATGCTATATCGTATCCTATCCTCTATCGTATCCAATCTCCTATCCTATCCTCTATCCTCTCCTATCCTCAATCAAATCCTATCCTCTATCCTATCATATCCTCTATCGTATCCTATCCTCTATCCTATCCTATCCTCAATCAAATCCTATCCTCTATCCTATCATATCCTCTATCCTATCCTATCCTCTATTCTATCCCATCCTCAATCCTATCCTTTCCTCTATCCTATAATCTATCCTATCCTATCCTCTTACTTATCCTATTCTCTATCCTATCCTATCCTCTATCCTATCCTATCCTCAAACCTATCCTATCCTCTTATCGTATCCTATCCTCTATACTATCCTCTATCCTATCCTATCCTCAAACCTATCCTATCCTCTTATCGTATCCTATCCTCTATACTATCCTCAATCTTATCCTATCCTCTAACCTATCCTATCCTCTATCCTATCCTATCCTCTATCCTATTCTATTCTCTATCCTATCCTATCCTCAATCCAATCCTATCCTCTATCCTATCCTATACTCTATCCTATCCTATCCTCTATCGTATCCTATCCTCTATCCTATCCTGTCCTCTATCCTATCCTATCCTCTATCCTATCCTATCCTCTATCCTATCCCATCCTCAATCCTATCCTTTCCTCTATCCTATAATCTATCCTATCCTATCCTCTATCCTATCCTCTATCGTATCCTATTCTCTATCCTATCCTTTCCTCTATAATGTCGTATCTTCTATCGTATCCTATCCTCTATCCTATCCTATCCTCCATCCTATCCTATCCTCTATGCCATCCTATCCTCTATCATATCCTATCATCTATCCTATCCAATCCGATATCCTATCCTCAATCCTATCCTATCCTCTAACCTATCCTATCCTCTATCCTATCCTCTATCCTATCTTATCCTCTATCCTAACCTGTCCTCTATTCTATCCTATCCTCTATCTTATCCTATCCACTATCCTATCTTATCCTCTATCCTATCCTATCCTCTATCCTATCCTCTATCGTATCCTATTCTCTATCCTATCCTTTCCTCTATAATGTCGTATCTTCTATCGTATCCTATACTCTATCCTATCCTATCCTCCATCCTATCCTATCCTCTATGCCATCCTATCCTCTATCATATCCTATCATCTATCCTATCCAATCCGATATCCTATCCTCAATCCTATCCTATCCTCCACCCTATCCTATCCTCTATCCTATCCTATCCTCTATCTTATCCTATCCACTATCCTATCTTATCCTCTATCCTATCCTATCCTCTATCCTGTCCTATCCTCTATAGTATTCTATCCTCTATCCTATTCAATCCCCTATCCTATTCTCTGTCCTATCCTATCCACTATCATATCCTTTCCTCTATCATATCCTATCCTCAATCCTATCCTATCCTCCACCCTATCCTATCCTCTATCCTATCCTATACTCTATCGTATCCTATCCTCTATCCTATCCAATCCTCTATCCTATCCTCTATCCTATCCTATCCTCTATCGTATCCTATCCTCTATCCTATCCTGTCCTCTATCCTATCCTATCCTCTATCCTATCCTATCCTCTATCCTATCCCATCCTCAATCCTATCCTTTCCTCTATCCTATAATCTATCCTATCCTATCCTCTATCCTATCCTCTATCGTATCCTATTCTCTATCCTATCCTTTCCTCTATAATGTCGTATCTTCTATCGTATCCTATCCTCTATCCTATCCTATCCTCCATCCTATCCTATCCTCTATGCCATCCTATCCTCTATCATATCCTATCATCTATCCTATCCAATCCGATATCCTATCCTCAATCCTATCCTATCCTCTAACCTATCCTATCCTCTATCCTATCCTCTATCCTATCTTATCCTCTATCCTAACCTGTCCTCTATTCTATCCTATCCTCTATCTTATCCTATCCACTATCCTATCTTATCCTCTATCCTATCCTATCCTCTATCCTATCCTCTATCGTATCCTATTCTCTATCCTATCCTTTCCTCTATAATGTCGTATCTTCTATCGTATCCTATCCTCTATCCTATCCTATCCTCCATCCTATCCTATCCTCTATGCCATCCTATCCTCTATCATATCCTATCATCTATCCTATCCAATCCGATATCCTATCCTCAATCCTATCCTATCCTCCACCCTATCCTATCCTCTATCCTATCCTATACTCTATCGTATCCTATCCTCTATCCTTTCCAATCCTCTATCCTATCCTCAATCCTATCCTATCCTCCACCCTATCCTATCCTCTATCCTATCCTATACTCTATCGTATCCTATCCTCTATCCTATCCAATCCTCTATCCTATCCTCTATCCTATCCTATCCTCTATCCTATCCTATCCTCTATCGTATCCTATATTCTATCCTATCCAATCCTCTACCATATCCTCAATCCTATCCTATCCTATATCCTATCCAATCCTCTATGCTATCCTATCCTCTATACTATTCTATCCTCTATCTTATCCTATGCTCAATCCAATCCTATCCTCTATCCTATCCAATCCTCTATCCTATCCTCAATCCTATCCTATCCTCTATCCTATCCTATCCTCTATCCTATCCTATCCTCTATCCTATCCTATCCTCTATCCTATCCTATCCTCTATCCTATCCTATCCTCTATCCTAATCTATCCTCTATCCTATCCTATCCTCTATCCTATCCTATCCTCTATCCTATCCTATCCTCTATCCTATCCTATCCTCTATCCTATCCTACCCTGTATCCTGTCCTCTATCCTATCCTATCCTGTATCCTATCCAATCCCCTATCCAATCCTCTATCCTATCCGATCCTCTACCCTATTATACCATGTATCCTATCTTATTCTCTATCCTATCCTATCCTCTATCCTATCCTATCCTCTATCCTATCCAATCCACTACTCAATCCTATATCCTATCCTATACTCTACCCTATAATACCATGTATCCTATCCTATTCTCTATCCTATCCTATCCTATCCTATCGTCTATCGTATGCTCTATCCTATTCTATCCACTATCCTATCCTATCCTCAATCCTATCCTATCCTCTATCCTATCCTATCCTCTATCCAATCCTATACTCTATCCTATCCTATCCTCTATCGTATCCTATCCTCTATCCTATCCTCTATCCTATCCCATCCTCTATCGTATCCTATTCTCTATCCTATCCTATCCTCTATCCTATCCTATCCTCCATCGTATGCTCTATCCTATCCTATCCTCTATCCTATCCTATCCTCAATTCCAATCCTATCCTCTATCCTATCCTATACTCTATCCTATCCTATCCTCTATCGTATCCTATCCTCTATCCTATCCTGTCCTCTATCCTATCCTATCCTCTATCCTATCCTATCCTCTACCCTATCCCATCGTCAATCCTATCCTTTCCTCTATCCTATAATCTATCCTATCCTATCCTCTTACTTATCCTATCCTCTATCCTATCCTATCCTCTAACCTATCCAATCCTCTATCCTACCCTCTATCCTATCCTATCCTCTATCCTATCCTATTCTCTACCCTCTCCTATCCTCTATCGTATCCTATCCTCTATCGTATGCTCTATCCTTCCCTATCCTCTATCCTATCCAATCCCCTATCCTATCCTCTATCCTATCCTATCCTCTATCCTATCCTCTATCCTATCCTATCCTCTATCCTATCCTATCCTCTATCCTATCTTACCCTCTATCCTATCCTGTTCTCTATTCCATCCTCTCCTCTATCTTATCCTATCCACTATCCTATCTTATCTTCTATCTTATCCTATCCTCTCCTCTATCCTATCCTCTCCTCTATCCTATCCTATCCTCTATCCTATCCTATCCTCAAACCTATCCTATCCTCTATCCTATCCTATCCTCTTATCGTATCCTATCATCTATCCTATCCTCAATCCTATCCTATCCTCTAACCTATCCTATCCTCTATCCTATCCTATCCTCTATCCTATCTTATCCTCTACCCTATCCTGTCCTCTATTCTATCCTATCCTCTATCTTATCCTATCCACTATCCTATCTTATCCTCTATCCTATCCTATCCTCTATCCTATCCTCTATCGTATCCTATCCTCTATACTATCCTCAATCTTATCCTATCCTCTAACCTATCCTATCCTCTATCCTATCCTATCCTCTATCCTATTCTATTCTCTATCCTATCCTATCCTCAATCCAATCCTATCCTCTATCCTATCCTATACTCTATCCTATCCTATCCTCTATCGTATCCTATCCTCTATCCTATCCTGTCCTCTATCCTATCCTATCCTCTATCCTATCCTATCCTCTATCCTATCCCATCCTCAATCCTATCCTTTCCTCTATCCTATAATCTATCCTATCCTATCCTCTATCCTATCCTCTATCGTATCCTATTCTCTATCCTATCCTTTCCTCTATAATGTCGTATCTTCTATCGTATCCTATCCTCTATCCTATCCTATCCTCCATCCTATCCTATCCTCTATGCCATCCTATCCTCTATCATATCCTATCATCTATCCTATCCAATCCGATATCCTATCCTCAATCCTATCCTATCCTCTAACCTATCCTATCCTCTATCCTATCCTCTATCCTATCTTATCCTCTATCCTAACCTGTCCTCTATTCTATCCTATCCTCTATCTTATCCTATCCACTATCCTATCTTATCCTCTATCCTATCCTATCCTCTATCCTATCCTCTATCGTATCCTATTCTCTATCCTATCCTTTCCTCTATAATGTCGTATCTTCTATCGTATCCTATACTCTATCCTATCCTATCCTCCATCCTATCCTATCCTCTATGCCATCCTATCCTCTATCATATCCTATCATCTATCCTATCCAATCCGATATCCTATCCTCAATCCTATCCTATCCTCCACCCTATCCTATCCTCTATCCTATCCTATCCTCTATCTTATCCTATCCACTATCCTATCTTATCCTCTATCCTATCCTATCCTCTATCCTGTCCTATCCTCTATAGTATTCTATCCTCTATCCTATTCAATCCCCTATCCTATTCTCTGTCCTATCCTATCCACTATCATATCCTTTCCTCTATAATATCGTATCTTCTATCCTATCCTATACTCTAACCTATCCTATCCTCTATCATATCCTATCCTCAATCCTATCCTATCCTCCACCCTATCCTATCCTCTATCCTATCCTATACTCTATCGTATCCTATCCTCTATCCTATCCAATCCTCTATCCTATCCTCTATCCTATCCTATCCTCTATCCTATCCTATCCTGTATCCTATCCAATCCCCTATCCAATCCTCTATCCTATCCGATCCTCTACCCTATTATACCATGTATCCTATCTTATTCTCTATCCTATCATATCCTCTATCCTATCCTATCCTCTATCCTATCCAATCCACTACTCAATCCTATATCCTATCCTATACTCTAGCCTATAATACCATGTATCCTATCCTATTCTCTATCCTATCCTATCCTATCCTATCGTCTATCGTATGCTCTATCCTATTCTATCCACTATCCTATCCCATCCTCAATCCTATCCTATCCTCTATCCTATCCTATCCTCAATCCAATCCTATATTCTATCCTATCCTATCATCTATCGTATGCTCCATCCTATCCTATCCTCTATCCTATCCTCAATCCTATCCTATCCTCAATCCTATCCTATCCTCTATCCAATCCTATACTCTATCCTATCCTATCCTCTATCGTATCCTATCCTCTATCCTATCCTCTATCCTATCCTATCCTCTTATCGTATCCTATCATCTATCCTATCCTCAATCCTATCCTATCCTCTAACCTATCCTATCCTCTATCCTATCCTATCCTCTATCCTATCTTATCCTCTATCCTATCCTGTCCTCTATTCTATCCTATCCTCTATCTTATCATATCCACTATCCTATCTTATCCTCTATCCTATCCTATCCTCTATCCTATCCTCTATCGTATCCTATTCTCTATCCTATCCTTTCCTCTATAATGTCGTATCTTCTATCGTATCCTATCCTCTATCCTATCCTATCCTCCATCCTATCCTATCCTCTATGCCATCCTATCCTCTATCATATCCTATCATCTATCCTATCCAATCCGATATCCTACCCTCAATCCTATCCTATCCTCCACCCTATCCTATCCTCTATCCTATCCTATACTCTATCGTATCCTATCCTCTATCCTTTCCAATCCTCTATCCTATCCTCAATCCTATCCTATCCTCCACCCTATCCTATCCTCTATCCTATCCTATACTCTATCGTATCCTATCCTCTATCCTATCCAATCCTCTATCCTATCCTCTATCCTATCCTATCCTCTATCCTATCCTATCCTCTATCGTATCCTATATTCTATCCTATCCAATCCTCTACCATATCCTCAATCCTATCCTATCCTATATCCTATCCAATCCTCTATGCTATCCTATCCTCTATACTATTCTATCCTCTATCTTATCCTATGCTCAATCCAATCCTATCCTCTATCCTATCCAATCCTCTATCCTATCCTCAATCCTATCCTATCCTCTATCCTATCCTATCCTCTATCCTATCCTATCCTCTATCCTATCCTATCCTCTATCCTATCCTATCCTCTATCCTATCCTATCCTCTATCCTAATCTATCCTCTATCCTATCCTATCCTCTATCCTATCCTATCCTCTATCCTATCCTATCCTCTATCCTATCCTACCCTGTATCCTGTCCTCTATCCTATCCTATCCTGTATCCTATCCAATCCCCTATCCAATCCTCTATCCTATCCGATCCTCTACCCTATTATACCATGTATCCTATCTTATTCTCTATCCTATCCTATCCTCTATCCTATCCTATCCTCTATCCTATCCAATCCACTACTCAATCCTATATCCTATCCTATACTCTACCCTATAATACCATGTATCCTATCCTATTCTCTATCCTATCCTATCCTATCCTATCGTCTATCGTATGCTCTATCCTATTCTATCCACTATCCTATCCTATCCTCAATCCTATCCTATCCTCTATCCTATCCTATCCTCTATCCAATCCTATACTCTATCCTATCCTATCCTCTATCGTATCCTATCCTCTATCCTATCCTCTATCCTATCCCATCCTCTATCGTATCCTATTCTCTATCCTATCCTATCCTCTATCCTATCCTATCCTCCATCGTATGCTCTATCCTATCCTATCCTCTATCCTATCCTATCCTCAATCCAATCCTATCCTCTATCCTATCCTATACTCTATCCTATCCTATCCTCTATCGTATCCTATCCTCTATCCTATCCTGTCCTCTATCCTATCCTATCCTCTATCCTATCCTATCCTCTACCCTATCCCATCGTCAATCCTATCCTTTCCTCTATCCTATAATCTATCCTATCCTATCCTCTTACTTATCCTATCCTCTATCCTATCCTATCCTCTAACCTATCCAATCCTCTATCCTACCCTCTATCCTATCCTATCCTCTATCCTATCCTATTCTCTACCCTCTCCTATCCTCTATCGTATCCTATCCTCTATCGTATGCTCTATCCTTCCCTATCCTCTATCCTATCCAATCCCCTATCCTATCCTCTATCCTATCCTATCCTCTATCCTATCCTCTATCCTATCCTATCCTCTATCCTATCCTATCCTCTATCCTATCTTACCCTCTATCCTATCCTGTTCTCTATTCCATCCTCTCCTCTATCTTATCCTATCCACTATCCTATCTTATCTTCTATCTTATCCTATCCTCTCCTCTATCCTATCCTCTCCTCTATCCTATCCTATCCTCTATCCTATCCTATCCTCAAACCTATCCTATCCTCTATCCTATCCTATCCTCTTATCGTATCCTATCATCTATCCTATCCTCAATCCTATCCTATCCTCTAACCTATCCTATCCTCTATCCTATCCTATCCTCTATCCTATCTTATCCTCTACCCTATCCTGTCCTCTATTCTATCCTATCCTCTATCTTATCCTATCCACTATCCTATCTTATCCTCTATCCTATCCTATCCTCTATCCTATCCTCTATCGTATCCTATTCTCTATCCTATCCTTTCCTCTATAATGTCGTATCTTCTATCGTATCCTATACTCTATCCTATCCTATCCTCCATCCTATCCTATCCTCTATGCCATCCTATCCTCTATGCTATTCTATCCTCTATCCTATCTATCCTCAATCCAATCCTATCATCTATCATATCCTATCCTCTTCCGTATCCTATCCTCTTCCGTATCCTATCCTCTATCCTATCCTATCCTCTATCCTATCCTATCCTCTATCCTATCCTATCCTCTATCCTATCCGATACTCCACCCTATTATACCATGTATCCTATCCTATTCTCTAACCTATCCTATCCTCAATCCTATCCTATTCTCTATCCTATCCTATCCTCTATCATATCCTATCCTCTACCGTATCCTATCCTCTATCCTATCCTATCCTCTATCCTATCCTATCCTCTATCCTATCCTATCCTCTATCCTATCCGATACTCCACCCTATTATACCATGTATCCTATCCTATTCTCTAACCTATCCTATCCTCAATCCTATCCTATTCTCTATCCTATCCTATCCTCTATCGTATCCTATCCTCTATCCTATCCTATCCACTATCCTATCTTATCCTCTATCCTATCCTATCCTCTATCCTATCTATCCTCAACCCAATCCTATCATCTATCATATCCTATCCTCTATCGTATCCTATCCTCTATCCTATCCTATCCTCTATCCTATCTTATCCTTTATCCTATCCTATCCTCTATCCTATCCTATCCTCTATCCTATCCTATCCTGTATCCTATCCAATCCCCTATCCAATCCTCTATCCTATCCGATCCTCTAGCCTATTATACCATGTATCCTATCTTATTCCCTATCCTATCCTATCCTCTATCCTATCCTATCCTCTATCCTATCTTATCCTCTATCCTATCCTATCCTCTATCCTATCCTGTCCTCTATTCTATCCTATCCTCTATCTTATCCTATCCACAATCCTATCTTATCCTCTACCCTATCCTATCCTCCATCCTATCCTATCCTCTATCCTATCCTATCCTCTATCCTATCCAATCCACTACTCAATCCTATATCCTATCCTATACTCTACCCTATAATACCATGTATCCTATCCTATTCTCTATCCTATCCTATCCTATCCTATCGTCTATCGTATGCTCTATCCTATTCTATCCACTATCCTATCCTATCCTCAATCCTATCCTATCCTCTATCCTATCCTATCCTCAATCCAATCCAATATTCTATCCTATCCTATCATCTATCGTATGCTCCATCCTATCCTATCCTCTATCCTATCCTCAATCCTATCCTATCCTCAATCCTATCCTATCCTCTATCCAATCCTATACTCTATCTTATCCTATCCTCTATCGTATCCTATCCTCTATCCTATCCTCTATCCTATCCTATCCTCTATCGTATCCTATTCTCTATCCTATCCTATCCTCTATCCTATCCTATCCTCCATCGTATGCTCTATCCTATCCTATCCTCTATCCTATCCTATCCTCAATCCAATCCTATCCTCTATCCTATCCTATACTCTATCCTATCCTATCCTCTATCGTATCCTATCCTCTATCCTATCCTGTCCTCTATCCTATCCTATCCTCTATCCTATCCTATCCTCTACCCTATCCCATCGTCAATCCTATCCTTTCCTCTATCCTATAATCTATCCTATCCTATCCTCTTACTTATCCTATCCTCTATCCTATCCTATCCTCTAACCTATCCAATCCTCTATCCTACCCTCTATCCTATCCTATCCTCTATCCTATCCTATTCTCTACCCTCTCCTATCCTCTATCGTATCCTATCCTCTATCGTATGCTCTATCCTTCCCTATCCTCTATCCTATCCAATCCCCTATCCTATCCTCTATCCTATCCTATCCTCTATCCTATCCTCTATCCTATCCTATCCTCTATCCTATCCTATCCTCTATCCTATCTTACCCTCTATCCTATCCTGTTCTCTATTCCATCCTCTCCTCTATCTTATACTATCCACTATCCTATCTTATCTTCTATCTTATCCTATCCTCTCCTCTATCCTATCCTCTCCTCTATCCTATCCTATCCTCTATCCTATCCTATCCTCAAACCTATCCTATCCTCTATCCTATCCTATCCTCTTATCGTATCCTATCATCTATCCTATCCTCAATCCTATCCTATCCTCTAACCTATCCTATCCTCTATCCTATCCTATCCTCTATCCTATCTTATCCTCTATCCTATCCTGTCCTCTATTCTATCCTATCCTCTATCTTATCCTATCCACTATCCTATCTTATCCTCTATCCTATCCTATCCTCTATCCTATCCTCTATCGTATCCTATTCTCTATCCTATCCTTTCCTCTATAATGTCGTATCTTCTATCGTATCCTATCCTCTATCCTATCCTATCCTCCATCCTATCCTATCCTCTATGCCATCCTATCCTCTATGCTATTCTATCCTCTATCCTATCTATCCTCAATCCAATCCTATCATCTATCATATCCTATCCTCTTCCGTATCCTATCCTCTTCCGTATCCTATCCTCTATCCTATCCTATCCTCTATCCTATCCTATCCTCTATCCTATCCTATCCTCTATCCTATCCGATACTCCACCCTATTATACCATGTATCCTATCCTATTCTCTAACCTATCCTATCCTCAATCCTATCCTATTCTCTATCCTATCCTATCCTCTATCATATCCTATCCTCTACCGTATCCTATCCTCTATCCTATCCTATCCTCTATCCTATCCTATCCTCTATCCTATCCTATCCTCTATCCTATCCGATACTCCACCCTATTATACCATGTATCCTATCCTATTCTCTAACCTATCCTATCCTCAATCCTATCCTATTCTCTATCCTATCCTATCCTCTATCGTATCCTATCCTCTATCCTATCCTATCCACTATCCTATCTTATCCTCTATCCTATCCTATCCTCTATCCTATCTATCCTCAACCCAATCCTATCATCTATCATATCCTATCCTCTATCGTATCCTATCCTCTATCCTATCCTATCCTCTATCCTATCTTATCCTTTATCCTATCCAATCTCATATCCTATCCTATCCTCTATCCTATCCTGCCCTCTATTCTATCCTATCCTCTATCTTATCCTATCCACTATCCTATCTTATCCTCTATCCTATCCTATCCTCTATCCTGTCATATCCTCTATAGTATTCTATCCTCTATCCTATTCAATCCCCTATCCTATTCTCTGTCCTATCCTATCCACTATCATATCCTTTCCTCTATAATATCGTATCTTCTATCCTATCCTATACTCTAACCTATCCTATCCTCTATCCTATCCTATCCGCTATCCTATCCTATCCTCTATCCTATCCTACCCTCAATGATATCCTATCCTCTATCCTATCGTATCCTCTATCCAATCCTATGCTCTATCCTATCCTCTATCCTATCCTTTCCTCTATAATATCGTATCTTCTATCGTATCCTATCCTCTATCCTATCCTATTCTCTATCCTATCCTATCCTCTATCATATCCTATCCTCTATCCTATCCTATCCTCTATCCTATCCTATCCTCTATCCTATCCTATCCTGTATCCTATCCTATCCTCTATCCTATCCTATCCTCTATTCTATCCAATCTCATATCCTATCCAATCTCATATCCTACCCTATCCTCTATCATGTCCTATCCTCTATCGTATCCTATCTTCTATCCTATCCAATCCTCTATCCTATCCTCAATCCTATCCTATCCTCTATCCTATCCTATCCTCAATCCTATCCTATCCTCTATCCTATCCTATCCTCTATCCTATCCTATCCTCTATCCTATCCTATCCTGTATCCTATCCTATCCTCTATCCTATCCTATCCTCTATTCTATCCAATCTCATATCCTATCCAATCTCATATCCTACCCTATCCTCTATCATGTCCTATCCTCTATCGTATCCTATCTTCTATCCTATCCAATCCTCTATCCTATCCTCAATCCTATCCTATCCTCTATCCTATCCTATCCTCAATCCTATCCTATCCTCTATCCTATCCTATCCTCTATCCTATCCTATCCTCTATCCTATCCTATCCTCTATCCTATCCTATCCTCTATCCTATCCTATCCTCTATCCTATCCTATCCTCTATCCTATCCTATCCTCTATCCTATCCTATCCTCTATCCTATCCTATCCTCTATCCTATCCTATCCTCTATCCTATCCTATCCTCTATCCTATCCTATCCTGTATCCTATCCTCTATCCTATCCTATCCTGTATCCTATCCAATCCCCTATCCAATCCTCTATCCTATCCGATCCTCTAGCCTATTATACCATGTATCCTATCTTATTCCCTATCCTATCCTATCCTCTATCCTATCCTATCCTCTATCCTATCTTATCCTCTATCCTATCCTATCCTCTATCCTATCCTGTCCTCTATTCTATCCTATCCTCCATCTTATCCTATCCACAATCCTATCTTATCCTCTACCCTATCCTATCCTCCATCCTATCCTATCCTCTATCGTATTCTATCCTCTATCCTATCCAATCCCCTATCCTATCCTCTGTCCTATCCTATCCTCTATAATATCGTATCTTCTGTCGTATCCTATCCTCTATCCTATTTTATCCTCTATCCTGTCCTATCCAATCTCATATCCTATCCAATCTCATATCCTATCCAATCTCATATCCTATCCTATCCTCTATCTTATCCTATCCACTATCCTATCTTATCCTCTATCCTATCCTATCCTCTATCCTGTCCTATCCTCTATAGTATTCTATCCTCTATCCTATTCAATCCCCATTCCTATTCTCTGTCCTATCCTATCCACTATCATATCCTTTCCTCTATAATATCGTATCTTCTATCCTATCCTATACTCTAACCTATCCTATCCTCTATCATATCCTATCCTCTATCCTATCCTATCCTCTATCCTATCCTATCCTCTATCCTATCTTACCCTCCATCCTATCCTGTCCTCTATTCCATCCTATCCTCTATCTTAACCTATCCACTAACCTATCTTATCTTCTATCTTATCCTATCTTCTCCTCTATCCTATCCTCTCCTCTATCCTATCCTATCCTCTATCCTATCCTATCCTCCATCCTATGTTATCCTCTATCTTATCCTATCCACAATCCTATCTTATCCTCTACCCTATCCTATCCTCCATCCTATCCTATCCTCTATCGTATTCTATCCTCTATCCTATCCAATCCTCTATCCTATCCTCTGTCCTATCCTATCCTCTATAATATCGTATCTTCTATCGTATCCTATCCTCTATCCTATTTTATCCTCTATCCTGTCCTATCCAATCTCATATCCTATCCAATCTCATATCCTATCCTATCCTCTATCTTATCCTATCCACTATCCTATCTTATCCTCTATCCTATCCTATCCTCTATCCTGTCCTATCCTCTATAGTATTCTATCCTCTATCCTATTCAATCCCCTATCCTATTCTCTGTCCTATCCTATCCACTATCATATCCTTTCCTCTATAATATCGTATCTTCTATCCTATCCTATACTCTAACCTATCCTATCCTCTATCATATCCTATCCTCTATCCTATCCTATCCTCTATCCTATCCTATCCTCTATCCTATCTTACCCTCCATCCTATCCTGTCCTCTATTCCATCCTATCCTCTATCTTAACCTATCCACTAACCTATCTTATCTTCTATCTTATCCTATCTTCTCCTCTATCCTATCCTCTCCTCTATCCTATCCTATCCTCTATCCTATCCTATCCTCCATCCTATGTTATCCTCTATCCTATTCTATCCTCTATCCTATCATATCCTCTATCCTATCCTTTCCTCTATCCTATAATCTATCCTATCCTATTCTCTTACTTATCCTATCCTCTATCCTATCCTATCCTCTATCCTATCCGATCCTCTATCCTATACTATCCTCTATCCTATCCTATCCTCAATCCAATCCTATCCCCTATCCTATCCTATCCTCTATCCTATCCTATCCTCTATCGTATCCTATCCTCTATCCTATCCAATCCCCTATCCTATCCTCTATCCTATCCTATTCTCTATCCTATCCTTTCCTCTATAATATCGTATCTTCTATCGCATCCTATCCTCTATCAAATCCTATCCTCTATCCTATCCAATCTCATATATTATCCTATCCTCTATCATATCCTAATCCTCTATCGTATCCTATCTTCAATCCTATGCAATCCTCTATCCTATCCTCAATCCTATCCTATCCTCTATCCTATCCTATCCTCTATCCTATCCAATCCTCTATCCTATCCTCTATCCTCTATTATCCTCTACCCCATAATACCATGTATCCTATCCTCTATCGTATGCTCTATCCTATCCTATCAACTATCCTATCCTATCCTCAATCCTATCCTATCCTCTATCATATCCCACCCTCTATCCTATCCTATCCTATCCTATCCTCTATAGTATTCTCTATCCTATCCTATCAACTATCCTATCCTATCCTCAATCCTATCCTATCCTCTATCATATCCTATCCTCTATCCAATCCAACCCCCTATCCTATCCTCTATCGTATGCTATATCGTATCCTATCCTCTATCGTATGCCATCCTCAATCCTATCCTTTCCTCTATCCTATAATCTATCCTATCCTATCCTCTTACTTATCCTATCCTATCCTCTACCCTATCCAATCCTCTATCCTACCCTCTATCCTATCCTATCCTCTATCCTATCCTATTCTCTACCGTATCCTATCCTCTATCGTATCCTATCCTCTATCGTATGCACTATCCTACCCTATCCTCTATCCTATCCAATCCCCAATCCTATCCTCTATCCTATCCTATCCTCTATCGTATCCTATCCTCTATCCTATCCAATCCTCTATCCCATTCTATCCTCTATCCTATCCTATCCTCAATCCGATCCTATCCTCTATCCTATCCTATTCTCTATCCTATCCTGTCCTCTATCCTATCCTATCCGCTATCCTATCCTATCCTCTATCCTATCCTACCCTCAATGATATCCTATCCTCTATCCTATCGTATCCTCTATCCAATCCTATGCTCTATCCTATCCTCTATCCTATCCTTTCCTCTATAATATCGTATCTTCTATCGTATCCTATCCTCTATCCTATCCTATTCTCTATCCTATCCTATCCTCTATCGTATCCTATCCTCTATCCTATCCTATCCACTATCCTATCTTATACTCTATCCTATCCTATCCTCTATCCTATCTATCCTCAACCCAATCCTATCATCTATCATATCCTATCCTCTATCGTATCCTATCCTCTATCCTATCCTATCCTCTATCCTATCTTATCCTTTATCCTATCCAATCTCATATCCTATCCTATCCTCTATCCTATCCTGCCCTCTATTCTATCCTATCCTCTATCTTATCCTATCCACTATCCTATCTTATCCTCTATCCTATCCTATCCTCTATCCTGTCCTATCCTCTATAGTATTCTATCCTCTATCCTATTCAATCCCCTATCCTATTCTCTGTCCTATCCTATCCACTATCATATCCTTTCCTCTATAATATCGTATCTTCTATCCTATCCTATACTCTAACCTATCCTATCCTCTATCCTATCCTATCCGCTATCCTATCCTATCCTCTATCCTATCCTACCCTCAATGATATCCTATCCTCTATCCTATAGTATCCTCTATCCAATCCTATGCTCTATCCTATCCTCTATCCTATCCTTTCCTCTATAATATCGTATCTTCTATCGTATCCTATCCTCTATCCTATCCTATTCTCTATCCTATCCTATCCTCTATCATATCCTATCCTCTATCCTATCCTATCCTCTATCCTATCCTATCCTCTATCCTATCCTATCCTGTATCCTATCCTATCCTCTATCCTATCCTATCCTCTATTCTATCCAATCTCATATCCTATCCAATCTCATATCCTACCCTATCCTCTATCATGTCCTATCCTCTATCGTATCCTATCTTCTATCCTATCCAATCCTCTATCCTATCCTCAATCCTATCCTATCCTCTATCCTATCCTATCCTCTATCCTATCCTATCCTCTATCCTATCCTATCCTCTATCCTATCCTATCCTCTATCATATCCTATCCTCTATCCTATCCTATCCTCTATCCTATCCTATCCTCTATCCTATCTTACCCTCCATCCTATCCTGTCCTCTATTCCATCCTATCCTCTATCTTAACCTATCCACTAACCTATCTTATCTTCTATCTTATCCTATCTTCTCCTCTATCCTATCCTCTCCTCTATCCTATCCTATCCTCTATCCTATCCTATCCTCCATCCTATGTTATCCTCTATCCTATCCTATCCTCTATCCTATCATATCCTCTATCCTATCCTATCCTCTATCCTATCCAATCCTCCATCCTATCCTCTATCCTATCCTCTATCCTATCCTATCCTCTATCCTATCCTATCCTCCATCCTATGTTATCCTCTATCCTATTCTATCCTCTACCCTATCATATCCTCTATCCTATCCTTTCCTCTATCCTATAATCTATCCTATCCTATTCTCTTACTTATCCTATCCTCTATCCTATCCTATCCTCTATCCTATCCGATCCTCTATCCTATACTATCCTCTATCCTATCCTATCCTCAATCCAATCCTATCCTCTATCCTATCCTATCCTCTATCCTATCCTATCCTCTATCGTATCCTATCCTCTATCCTATCCAATCCCCTATCCTATCCTCTATCCTATCCTATTCTCTATCCTATCCTTTCCTCTATAATATCGTATCTTCTATCGCATCCTATCCTCTATCAAATCCTATCCTCTATCCTATCCAATCTCATATATTATCCTATCCTCTATCATATCCTAATCCTCTATCGTATCCTATCTTCAATCCTATGCAATCCTCTATCCTATCCTCAATCCTATCCTATCCTCTATCCTATCCTATCCTCTATCCTATCCAATCCTCTATCCTATCCTCTATCCTCTATTATCCTCTACCCCATAATACCATGTATCCTATCCTCTATCGTATGCTCTATCCTATCCTATCAACTATCCTATCCTATCCTCAATCCAATCCTATCCTCTATCATATCCCACCCTCTATCCTATCCTATCCTATCCTATCCTCTATAGTATTCTCTATCCTATCCTATCAACTATCCTATCCTATCCTCAATCCTATCCTATCCTCTATCATATCCTATCCTCTATCCAATCCAACCCCCTATCCTATCCTCTATCGTATGCTATATCGTATCCTATCCTCTATCGTATGCCATCCTCAATCCTATCCTTTCCTCTATCCTATAATCTATCCTATCCTATCCTCTTACTTATCCTATCCTATCCTCTACCCTATCCTACCCTCTATCCTATCCTATCCTCTATCCTATCCTATTCTCTACCGTATCCTATCCTCTATCGTATCCTATCCTCTATCGTATGCACTATCCTACCCTATCCTCTATCCTATCCAATCCCCAATCCTATCCTCTATCCTATCCTATCCTCTATCGTATCCTATCCTCTATCCTATCCAATCCTCTATCCCATTCTATCCTCTATCCTATCCTATCCTCAATCCGATCCTATCCTCTATCCTATCCTATTCTCTATCCTATCCTGTCCTCTATCCTATCCTATCCGCTATCCTATCCTATCCTCTATCCTATCCTACCCTCAATGATATCCTATCCTCTATCCTATCGTATCCTCTATCCAATCCTATGCTCTATCCTATCCTCTATCCTATCCTTTCCTCTATAATATCGTATCTTCTATCGTATCCTATCCTCTATCCTATCCTATTCTCTATCCTATCCTATCCTCTATCATATCCTATCCTCTATCCTATCCTATCCTCTATCCTATCCTATCCTCTATCCTATCCTATCCTGTATCCTATCCTATCCTCTATCCTATCCTATCCTCTATTCTATCCAATCTCATATCCTATCCAATCTCATATCCTAATCTATCCTCTATCATGTCCTATCCTCTATCGTATCCTATCTTCTATCCTATCCAATCCTCTATCCTATCCTCAATCCTATCCTATCCTCTATCCTATCCTATCCTCTATCCTATCCTATCCTCTATCCTATCCTATCCTCTATCCTATCCTATCCTCTATCCTATCCTATCCTCTATCCTATCCTATCCTCTATCCTATCCTATCCTCTATCCTATCCTATCCTCTATCCTATCCTATCCTCTATCCTATCCTATCCTGTATCCTATCCTCTATCCTATCCTATCCTGTATCCTATCCTCTATCCTATCCTATCCTGTATCCTATCCAATCCCCTATCCAATCCTCTATCCTATCCGATCCTCTAGCCTATTATACCATGTATCCTATCTTATTCCCTATCCTATCCTATCCTCTATCCTATCCTATCCTCTATCCTATCTTATCCTCTATCCTATCCTATCCTCTATCCTATCCTGTCCTCTATTCTATCCTATCCTCTATCTTATCCTATCCACAATCCTATCTTATCCTCTACCCTATCCTATCCTCCATCCTATCCTATCCTCTATCGTATTCTATCCTCTATCCTATCCAATCCCCTATCCTATCCTCTGTCCTATCCTATCCTCTATAATATCGTATCTTCTATCGTATCCTATCCTCTATCCTATCTTATCCTCTATCCTATCCTATCCAATCTCATATCCTATCCAATCTCATATCCTATCCTATCCTCTATCATATCCTATCCTCTATCGTATCCTATCATCTATCCTATCCAATCCTCTATCCTATCCTCTATCTTATCCTATCCACTATCCTATCTTATCCTCTATCCTATCCGATCCTCTATCCTATCTTATCCTCTATCCTATCCTGTCCTCTATCCTATCCTATCCTCTATCCTATCCTGCCCTCTATTCTATCCTATCCTCTATCTTATCCAATCCACTATCCTATCTTGTCCTCTATCCTATCCTATCCTCTATCCTATCCTGCCCTCTATTCTATCCTATCCTCTATCTTATCCTATCCACTATCCGAATCTTGTCCTCTATCCTATCCTATCCTCTATCGTATCCTATCCTCTATCTTATCCAATCCTCTATCCTATCCTCTATCCTATCCTATCCTCTATCCTATCCTATCCTCTATCCTATTCTATCCTCTATCCTATCTATCCTCAACCCAATCCTATCATCTATCATATCCTATCCTCTATCGTATCCTATCCTCTATCCTATCCGATCCTCTATCCTATCTTATCCTCTATCCTATCCTGTCCTCTATCCTATCCTATCCTCTATCCTATCCTGCCCTCTATTCTATCCTATCCTCTATCTTATCCTATCCACTATCCTATCTTGTCCTCTATCCTATCCTATCCTCTATCCTATCCTGCCCTCTATTCTATCCTATCCTCTATCTTATCCTATCCACTATCCTATCTTGTCCTCTATCCTATCCTATCCTCTATCGTATCCTATCCTCTATCTTATCCAATCCTCTATCCTATCCTCTATCCTATCCTATCCTCTATCCTATCCTATCCTGTATCCTATCCTATCCTCTATCCTATCCTATCCTCTATTCTATCCAATCTCATATCCTATCCAATCTCATATCCTACCCTATCCTCTATCATGTCCTATCCTCTATCGTATCCTATCTTCTATCCTATCCAATCCTCTATCCTATCCTCAATCCTATCCTATCCTCTATCCTATCCTATCCTCAATCCTATCCTATCCTCTATCCTATCCTATCCTCTATCCTATCCTATCCTCTATCCTATCCTATCCTCTATCCTATCCTATCCTCTATCCTATCCTATCCTCTATCCTATCCTATCCTCTATCCTATCCTATCCTCTATCCTATCCTATCCTCTATCCTATCCTATCCTCTATCCTATCCTATCCTCTATCCTATCCTATCCTCTATCCTAACCTATCCTCTATCCTATCCTATCCTGTATCCTATCCTCTATCCTATCCTATCCTGTATCCTATCCAATCCCCTATCCAATCCTCTATCCTATCCGATCCTCTAGCCTATTATACCATGTATCCTATCTTATTCCCTATCCTATCCTATCCTCTATCCTATCCTATCCTCTATCCTATCTTATCCTCTATCCTATCCTATCCTCTATCCTATCCTGTCCTCTATTCTATCCTATCCTCTATCTTATCCTATCCACAATCCTATCTTATCCTCTACCCTATCCTATCCTCCATCCTATCCTATCCTCTATCGTATTCTATCCTCTATCCTATCCAATCCCCTATCCTATCCTCTGTCCTATCCTATCCTCTATAATATCGTATCTTCTATCGTATCCTATCCTCTATCCTATTTTATCCTCTATCCTGTCCTATCCAATCTCATATCCTATCCAATCTCATATCCTATCCTATCCTCTATCTTATCCTATCCACTATCCTATCTTATCCTCTATCCTATCCTATCCTCTATCCTGTCCTATCCTCTATAGTATTCTATCCTCTATCCTATTCAATCCCCATTCCTATTCTCTGTCCTATCCTATCCACTATCATATCCTTTCCTCTATAATATCGTATCTTCTATCCTATCCTATACTCTAACCTATCCTATCCTCTATCATATCCTATCCTCTATCCTATCCTATCCTCTATCCTATCCTATCCTCTATCCTATCTTACCCTCCATCCTATCCTGTCCTCTATTCCATCCTATCCTCTATCTTAACCTATCCACTAACCTATCTTATCTTCTATCTTATCCTATCTTCTCCTCTATCCTATCCTCTCCTCTATCCTATCCTATCCTCTATCCTATCCTATCCTCCATCCTATGTTATCCTCTATCTTATCCTATCCACAATCCTATCTTATCCTCTACCCTATCCTATCCTCCATCCTATCCTATCCTCTATCGTATTCTATCCTCTATCCTATCCAATCCCCTATCCTATCCTCTGTCCTATCCTATCCTCTATAATATCGTATCTTCTATCGTATCCTATCCTCTATCCTATTTTATCCTCTATCCTGTCCTATCCAATCTCATATCCTATCCAATCTCATATCCTATCCTATCCTCTATCTTATCCTATCCACTATCCTATCTTATCCTCTATCCTATCCTATCCTCTATCCTGTCCTATCCTCTATAGTATTCTATCCTCTATCCTATTCAATCCCCTATCCTATTCTCTGTCCTATCCTATCCACTATCATATCCTTTCCTCTATAATATCGTATCTTCTATCCTATCCTATACTCTAACCTATCCTATCCTCTATCATATCCTATCCTCTATCCTATCCTATCCTCTATCCTATCCTATCCTCTATCCTATCTTACCCTCCATCCTATCCTGTCCTCTATTCCATCCTATCCTCTATCTTAACCTATCCACTAACCTATCTTATCTTCTATCTTATCCTATCTTCTCCTCTATCCTATCCTCTCCTCTATCCTATCCTATCCTCTATCCTATCCTATCCTCCATCCTATGTTATCCTCTATCCTATCCTATCCTCTATCCTATCATATCCTCTATCCTATCCTATCCTCTATCCTATCCAATCCTCCATCCTATCCTCTATCCTATCCTCTATCCTATCCTATCCTCTATCCTATCCTATCCTCCATCCTATGTTATCCTCTATCCTATTCTATCCTCTATCCTATCATATCCTCTATCCTATCCTTTCCTCTATCCTATAATCTATCCTATCCTATTCTCTTACTTATCCTATCCTCTATCCTATCCTATCCTCTATCCTATCCGATCCTCTATCCTATACTATCCTCTATCCTATCCTATCCTCAATCCAATCCTATCCCCTATCCTATCCTATCCTCTATCCTATCCTATCCTCTATCGTATCCTATCCTCTATCCTATCCAATCCCCTATCCTATCCTCTATCCTATCCTATTCTCTATCCTATCCTTTCCTCTATAATATCGTATCTTCTATCGCATCCTATCCTCTATCAAATCCTATCCTCTATCCTATCCAATCTCATATATTATCCTATCCTCTATCATATCCTAATCCTCTATCGTATCCTATCTTCAATCCTATGCAATCCTCTATCCTATCCTCAATCCTATCCTATCCTCTATCCTATCCTATCCTCTATCCTATCCAATCCTCTATCCTATCCTCTATCCTCTATTATCCTCTACCCCATAATACCATGTATCCTATCCTCTATCGTATGCTCTATCCTATCCTATCAACTATCCTATCCTATCCTCAATCCTATCCTATCCTCTATCATATCCCACCCTCTATCCTATCCTATCCTATCCTATCCTCTATAGTATTCTCTATCCTATCCTATCAACTATCCTATCCTATCCTCAATCCTATCCTATCCTCTATCATATCCTATCCTCTATCCAATCCAACCCCCTATCCTATCCTCTATCGTATGCTATATCGTATCCTATCCTCTATCGTATGCCATCCTCAATCCTATCCTTTCCTCTATCCTATAATCTATCCTATCCTATCCTCTTACTTATCCTATCCTATCCTCTACCCTATCCAATCCTCTATCCTACCCTCTATCCTATCCTATCCTCTATCCTATCCTATTCTCTACCGTATCCTATCCTCTATCGTATCCTATCCTCTATCGTATGCACTATCCTACCCTATCCTCTATCCTATCCAATCCCCAATCCTATCCTCTATCCTATCCTATCCTCTATCGTATCCTATCCTCTATCCTATCCAATCCTCTATCCCATTCTATCCTCTATCCTATCCTATCCTCAATCCGATCCTATCCTCTATCCTATCCTATTCTCTATCCTATCCTGTCCTCTATCCTATCCTATCCGCTATCCTATCCTATCCTCTATCCTATCCTACCCTCAATGATATCCTATCCTCTATCCTATCGTATCCTCTATCCAATCCTATGCTCTATCCTATCCTCTATCCTATCCTTTCCTCTATAATATCGTATCTTCTATCGTATCCTATCCTCTATCCTATCCTATTCTCTATCCTATCCTATCCTCTATCGTATCCTATCCTCTATCCTATCCTATCCACTATCCTATCTTATACTCTATCCTATCCTATCCTCTATCCTATCTATCCTCAACCCAATCCTATCATCTATCATATCCTATCCTCTATCGTATCCTATCCTCTATCCTATCCTATCCTCTATCCTATCTTATCCTTTATCCTATCCAATCTCATATCCTATCCTATCCTCTATCCTATCCTGCCCTCTATTCTATCCTATCCTCTATCTTATCCTATCCACTATCCTATCTTATCCTCTATCCTATCCTATCCTCTATCCTGTCCTATCCTCTATAGTATTCTATCCTCTATCCTATTCAATCCCCTATCCTATTCTCTGTCCTATCCTATCCACTATCATATCCTTTCCTCTATAATATCGTATCTTCTATCCTATCCCATACTCTAACCTATCCTATCCTCTATCCTATCCTATCCGCTATCCTATCCTATCCTCTATCCTATCCTACCCTCAATGATATCCTATCCTCTATCCTATAGTATCCTCTATCCAATCCTATGCTCTATCCTATCCTCTATCCTATCCTTTCCTCTATAATATCGTATCTTCTATCGTATCCTATCCTCTACCCTATCCTATTCTCTATCCTATCCTATCCTCTATCATATCCTATCCTCTATCCTATCCTATCCTCTATCCTATCCTATCCTCTATCCTATCCTATCCTGTATCCTATCCTATCCTCTATCCTATCCTATCCTCTATTCTATCCAATCTCATATCCTATCCAATCTCATATCCTACCCTATCCTCTATCATGTCCTATCCTCTATCGTATCCTATCTTCTATCCTATCCAATCCTCTATCCTATCCTCAATCCTATCCTATCCTCTATCCTATCCTATCCTCTATCCTATCCTATCCTCTATCCTATCCTATCCTCTATCCTATCCTATCCTCTATCCTATCCTATCCTCTATCCTATCCTATCCTCTATCCTATCCTATCCTCTATCTTATCCTATCCACTATCCTATCTTATCCTCTATCCTATCCTATCCTCTATCCTGTCCTATCCTCTATAGTATTCTATCCTCTATCCTATTCAATCCCCTATCCTATTCTCTGTCCTATCCTATCCACTATCATATCCTTTCCTCTATAATATCGTATCTTCTATCCTATCCTATACTCTAACCTATCCTATCCTCTATCATATCCTATCCTCTATCCTATCCTATCCTCTATCCTATCCTATCCTCTATCCTATCTTACCCTCCATCCTATCCTGTCCTCTATTCCATCCTATCCTCTATCTTAACCTATCCACTAACCTATCTTATCTTCTATCTTATCCTATCTTCTCCTCTATCCTATCCTCTCCTCTATCCTATCCTATCCTCTATCCTATCCTATCCTCCATCCTATGTTATCCTCTATCCTATCCTATCCTCTATCCTATCATATCCTCTATCCTATCCTATCCTCTATCCTATCCAATCCTCCATCCTATCCTCTATCCTATCCTCTATCCTATCCTATCCTCTATCCTATCCTATCCTCCATCCTATGTTATCCTCTATCCTATTCTATCCTCTATCCTATCATATCCTCTATCCTATCCTTTCCTCTATCCTATAATCTATCCTATCCTATTCTCTTACTTATCCTATCCTCTATCCTATCCTATCCTCTATCCTATCCGATCCTCTATCCTATACTATCCTCTATCCTATCCTATCCTCAATCCAATCCTATCCCCTATCCTATCCTATCCTCTATCCTATCCTATCCTCTATCGTATCCTATCCTCTATCCTATCCAATCCCCTATCCTATCCTCTATCCTATCCTATTCTCTATCCTATCCTTTCCTCTATAATATCGTATCTTCTATCGCATCCTATCCTCTATCAAATCCTATCCTCTATCCTATCCAATCTCATATATTATCCTATCCTCTATCATATCCTAATCCTCTATCGTATCCTATCTTCAATCCTATGCAATCCTCTATCCTATCCTCAATCCTATCCTATCCTCTATCCTATCCTATCCTCTATCCTATCCAATCCTCTATCCTATCCTCTATCCTCTATTATCCTCTACCCCATAATACCATGTATCCTATCCTCTATCGTATGCTCTATCCTATCCTATCAACTATCCTATCCTATCCTCAATCCTATCCTATCCTCTATCATATCCCACCCTCTATCCTATCCTATCCTATCCTATCCTCTATAGTATTCTCTATCCTATCCTATCAACTATCCTATCCTATCCTCAATCCTATCCTATCCTCTATCATATCCTATCCTCTATCCAATCCAACCCCCTATCCTATCCTCTATCGTATGCTATATCGTATCCTATCCTCTATCGTATGCCATCCTCAATCCTATCCTTTCCTCTATCCTATAATCTATCCTATCCTATCCTCTTACTTATCCTATCCTATCCTCTACCCTATCCAATCCTCTATCCTACCCTCTATCCTATCCTATCCTCTATCCTATCCTATTCTCTACCGTATCCTATCCTCTATCGTATCCTATCCTCTATCGTATGCACTATCCTACCCTATCCTCTATCCTATCCAATCCCCAATCCTATCCTCTATCCTATCCTATCCTCTATCGTATCCTATCCTCTATCCTATCCAATCCTCTATCCCATTCTATCCTCTATCCTATCCTATCCTCAATCCGATCCTATCCTCTATCCTATCCTATTCTCTATCCTATCCTGTCCTCTATCCTATCCTATCCGCTATCCTATCCTATCCTCTATCCTATCCTACCCTCAATGATATCCTATCCTCTATCCTATCGTATCCTCTATCCAATCCTATGCTCTATCCTATCCTCTATCCTATCCTTTCCTCTATAATATCGTATCTTCTATCGTATCCTATCCTCTATCCTATCCTATTCTCTATCCTATCCTATCCTCTATCGTATCCTATCCTCTATCCTATCCTATCCACTATCCTATCTTATACTCTATCCTATCCTATCCTCTATCCTATCTATCCTCAACCCAATCCTATCATCTATCATATCCTATCCTCTATCGTATCCTATCCTCTATCCTATCCTATCCTCTATCCTATCTTATCCTTTATCCTATCCAATCTCATATCCTATCCTATCCTCTATCCTATCCTGCCCTCTATTCTATCCTATCCTCTATCTTATCCTATCCACTATCCTATCTTATCCTCTATCCTATCCTATCCTCTATCCTGTCCTATCCTCTATAGTATTCTATCCTCTATCCTATTCAATCCCCTATCCTATTCTCTGTCCTATCCTATCCACTATCATATCCTTTCCTCTATAATATCGTATCTTCTATCCTATCCCATACTCTAACCTATCCTATCCTCTATCCTATCCTATCCGCTATCCTATCCTATCCTCTATCCTATCCTACCCTCAATGATATCCTATCCTCTATCCTATAGTATCCTCTATCCAATCCTATGCTCTATCCTATCCTCTATCCTATCCTTTCCTCTATAATATCGTATCTTCTATCGTATCCTATCCTCTACCCTATCCTATTCTCTATCCTATCCTATCCTCTATCATATCCTATCCTCTATCCTATCCTATCCTCTATCCTATCCTATCCTCTATCCTATCCTATCCTGTATCCTATCCTATCCTCTATCCTATCCTATCCTCTATTCTATCCAATCTCATATCCTATCCAATCTCATATCCTACCCTATCCTCTATCATGTCCTATCCTCTATCGTATCCTATCTTCTATCCTATCCAATCCTCTATCCTATCCTCAATCCTATCCTATCCTCTATCCTATCCTATCCTCTATCCTATCCTATCCTCTATCCTATCCTATCCTCTATCCTATCCTATCCTCTATCCTATCCTATCCTCTATCCTATCCTATCCTCTATCCTATCCTATCCTCTATCTTATCCTATCCACTATCCTATCTTATCCTCTATCCTATCCTATCCTCTATCCTGTCCTATCCTCTATAGTATTCTATCCTCTATCCTATTCAATCCCCTATCCTATTCTCTGTCCTATCCTATCCACTATCATATCCTTTCCTCTATAATATCGTATCTTCTATCCTATCCTATACTCTAACCTATCCTATCCTCTATCATATCCTATCCTCTATCCTATCCTATCCTCTATCCTATCCTATCCTCTATCCTATCTTACCCTCCATCCTATCCTGTCCTCTATTCCATCCTATCCTCTATCTTAACCTATCCACTAACCTATCTTATCTTCTATCTTATCCTATCTTCTCCTCTATCCTATCCTCTCCTCTATCCTATCCTATCCTCTATCCTATCCTATCCTCCATCCTATGTTATCCTCTATCCTATCCTATCCTCTATCCTATCATATCCTCTATCCTATCCTATCCTCTATCCTATCCAATCCTCCATCCTATCCTCTATCCTATCCTCTATCCTATCCTATCCTCTATCCTATCCTATCCTCCATCCTATGTTATCCTCTATCCTATTCTATCCTCTACCCTATCATATCCTCTATCCTATCCTTTCCTCTATCCTATAATCTATCCTATCCTATTCTCTTACTTATCCTATCCTCTATCCTATCCTATCCTCTATCCTATCCGATCCTCTATCCTATACTATCCTCTATCCTATCCTATCCTCAATCCAATCCTATCCTCTATCCTATCCTATCCTCTATCCTATCCTATCCTCTATCGTATCCTATCCTCTATCCTATCCAATCCCCTATCCTATCCTCTATCCTATCCTATTCTCTATCCTATCCTTTCCTCTATAATATCGTATCTTCTATCGCATCCTATCCTCTATCAAATCCTATCCTCTATCCTATCCAATCTCATATATTATCCTATCCTCTATCATATCCTAATCCTCTATCGTATCCTATCTTCAATCCTATGCAATCCTCTATCCTATCCTCAATCCTATCCTATCCTCTATCCTATCCTATCCTCTATCCTATCCAATCCTCTATCCTATCCTCTATCCTCTATTATCCTCTACCCCATAATACCATGTATCCTATCCTCTATCGTATGCTCTATCCTATCCTATCAACTATCCTATCCTATCCTCAATCCAATCCTATCCTCTATCATATCCCACCCTCTATCCTATCCTATCCTATCCTATCCTCTATAGTATTCTCTATCCTATCCTATCAACTATCCTATCCTATCCTCAATCCTATCCTATCCTCTATCATATCCTATCCTCTATCCAATCCAACCCACTATCCTATCCTCTATCGTATGCTATATCGTATCCTATCCTCTATCGTATGCCATCCTCAATCCTATCCTTTCCTCTATCCTATAATCTATCCTATCCTATCCTCTTACTTATCCTATCCTATCCTCTACCCTATCCTACCCTCTATCCTATCCTATCCTCTATCCTATCCTATTCTCTACCGTATCCTATCCTCTATCGTATCCTATCCTCTATCGTATGCACTATCCTACCCTATCCTCTATCCTATCCAATCCCCAATCCTATCCTCTATCCTATCCTATCCTCTATCGTATCCTATCTTCTATCCTATCCAATCCTCTATCCCATTCTATCCTCTATCCTATCCTATCCTCAATCCGATCCTATCCTCTATCCTATCCTATTCTCTATCCTATCCTGTCCTCTATCCTATCCTATCCGCTATCCTATCCTATCCTCTATCCTATCCTACCCTCAATGATATCCTATCCTCTATCCTATCGTATCCTCTATCCAATCCTATGCTCTATCCTATCCTCTATCCTATCCTTTCCTCTATAATATCGTATCTTCTATCGTATCCTATCCTCTATCCTATCCTATTCTCTATCCTATCCTATCCTCTATCATATCCTATCCTCTATCCTATCCTATCCTCTATCCTATCCTATCCTCTATCCTATCCTATCCTGTATCCTATCCTATCCTCTATCCTATCCTATCCTCTATTCTATCCAATCTCATATCCTATCCAATCTCATATCCTAATCTATCCTCTATCATGTCCTATCCTCTATCGTATCCTATCTTCTATCCTATCCAATCCTCTATCCTATCCTCAATCCTATCCTATCCTCTATCCTATCCTATCCTCTATCCTATCCTATCCTCTATCCTATCCTATCCTCTATCCTATCCTATCCTCTATCCTATCCTATCCTCTATCCTATCCTATCCTCTATCCTATCCTATCCTCTATCCTATCCTATCCTCTATCCTATCCTATCCTCTATCCTATCCTATCCTGTATCCTATCCTCTATCCTATCCTATCCTGTATCCTATCCTCTATCCTATCCTATCCTGTATCCTATCCAATCCCCTATCTAATCCTCTATCCTATCCGATCCTCTAGCCTATTATACCATGTATCCTATCTTATTCCCTATCCTATCCTATCCTCTATCCTATCCTATCCTCTATCCTATCTTATCCTCTATCCTATCCTATCCTCTATCCTATCCTGTCCTCTATTCTATCCTATCCTCTATCTTATCCTATCCACAATCCTATCTTATCCTCTACCCTATCCTATCCTCCATCCTATCCTATCCTCTATCGTATTCTATCCTCTATCCTATCCAATCCCCTATCCTATCCTCTGTCCTATCCTATCCTCTATAATATCGTATCTTCTATCGTATCCTATCCTCTATCCTATCTTATCCTCTATCCTATCCTATCCAATCTCATATCCTATCCAATCTCATATCCTATCCTATCCTCTATCATATCCTATCCTCTATCGTATCCTATCATCTATCCTATCCAATCCTCTATCCTATCCTCTATCTTATCCTATCCACTATCCTATCTTATCCTCTATCCTATCCGATCCTCTATCCTATCTTATCCTCTATCCTATCCTGTCCTCTATCCTATCCTATCCTCTATCCTATCCTGCCCTCTATTCTATCCTATCCTCTATCTTATCCAATCCACTATCCTATCTTGTCCTCTATCCTATCCTATCCTCTATCCTATCCTGCCCTCTATTCTATCCTATCCTCTATCTTATCCTATCCACTATCCGAATCTTGTCCTCTATCCTATCCTATCCTCTATCGTATCCTATCCTCTATCTTATCCAATCCTCTATCCTATCCTCTATCCTATCCTATCCTCTATCCTATCCTATCCTCTATCTTATTCTATCCTCTATCCTATCTATCCTCAACCCAATCCTATCATCTATCATATCCTATCCTCTATCGTATCCTATCCTCTATCCTATCCGATCCTCTATCCTATCTTATCCTCTATCCTATCCTGTCCTCTATCCTATCCTATCCTCTATCCTATCCTGCCCTCTATTCTATCCTATCCTCTATCTTATCCTATCCACTATCCTATCTTGTCCTCTATCCTATCCTATCCTCTATCCTATCCTGCCCTCTATTCTATCCTATCCTCTATCTTATCCTATCCACTATCCTATCTTGTCCTCTATCCTATCCTATCCTCTATCGTATCCTATCCTCTATCTTATCCAATCCTCTATCCTATCCTCTATCCTATCCTATCCTCTATCCTATTCTATCCTCTATCCTATCTATCCTCAACCCAATCCTATCATCTATCATATCCTATCCTCTATCGTATCCTATCCTCTATCCTATCCGATCCTCTATCCTATCTTATCCTCTATCCTATCCTGTCCTCTATCCTATCCTATCCTCTATCCTATCCTGCCCTCTATTCTATCCTATCCTCTATCTTATCCTATCCACTATCCTATCTTATCCTCTATCCTATCCTATCCTCTATCCTGTCCTATCCTCTATAGTATTCTATCCTCTATCCTATTCAATCCCCTATCCTCTCCTCTGTCCTATCCTATCCACTATCATATCCTTTCCTCTATAATATCGTATCTTCTATCCTATCCTATACTCTATCCTATCCTATCCTCTATCATATCCTATCCTCTACCGTATCCTATCCTCCATCCTATCCTATCCTCTATCCTATCCTATCCTCTATCCTATCTTATCCTCTATCCTATCCGTGTCCTCTATCCTATCCTATCCTCTATCCTATCCAATCTCATATCCTATCCAATCTCATATCCTATCCAATCTCATATCCTATCCTATCCTCTATCATGTCCTATCCTCTATCGTATCCAATCCCCTATCCTATCCTCTATCCTCTCCTATACTCAATCCAATCCTATCCTCTATCCTATCCTATCCTCTATCGTATCCTATCCTCTATCCTATCCAATCCTCTATCCTATCCTCAATCCTATCCTATCCTCTATCCTATCCTATCCTCTATCCTATCCTATCCTCTATCCTATCCTATCCTCTATCCTATCCTATCCTCTATCCTATCCTATCCTCTATCCTATCCTATCCTCTATCCTATCCTATCCTCTATCCTATCCTATCCTCTATCCTATCCTATCCTGTATCCTATCCTATCCTCTATCCTATCCTATCCTCTATTCTATCCAATCTCATATCCTATCCAATCTCATATCCTACCCTATCCTCTATCATGTCCTATCCTCTATCGTATCCTATCTTCTATCCTATCCAATCCTCTATCCTATCCTCAATCCTATCCTATCCTCTATCCTATCCTATCCTCTATCCTATCCTATCCTGTATCCTATCCTATCCTCTATCCTATCCTATCCTCTATCCTATCCTATCCTCTATCCTATCCTATCCTCTATCCTATCCTATCCTGTATCCTATCCTCTATCCTATCCTATCCTGTATCCTATCCAATCCCCTATCCAATCCTCTATCCTATCCGATCCTCTAGCCTATTATACCATGTATCCTATCTTATTCCCTATCCTATCCTATCCTCTATCCTATCCTATCCTCTATCCTATCTTATCCTCTATCCTATCCTATCCTCTATCCTATCCTGTCCTCTATTCTATCCTATCCTCTATCTTATCCTATCCACAATCCTATCTTATCCTCTACCCTATCCTATCCTCCATCCTATCCTATCCTCTATCGTATTCTATCCTCTATCCTATCCAATCCCCTATCCTATCCTCTGTCCTATCCTATCCTCTATAATATCGTATCTTCTATCGTATCCTATCCTCTATCCTATCTTATCCTCTATCCTATCCTATCCAATCTCATATCCTATCCAATCTCATATCCTATCCTATCCTCTATTTTATCCTATCCACTATCCTATCTTATCCTCTATCCTATCCGATCCTCTATCCTATCTTATCCTCTATCCTATCCTGTCCTCTATCCTATCCTATCCTCTATCCTATCCTGCCCTCTATTCTATCCTATCCTCTATCTTATCCAATCCACTATCCTATCTTGTCCTCTATCCTATCCTATCCTCTATCCTATCCTGCCCTCTATTCTATCCTATCCTCTATCTTATCCTATCCACTATCCTATCTTGTCCTCTATCATATCCTATCCTCTACCGTATCCTATCCTCCATCCTATCCTATCCTCTATCCTATCCTATCCTCTATCCTATCTTATCCTCTATCCTATCCGTGTCCTCTATCCTATCCTATCCTCTATCCTATCCAATCTCATATCCTATCCAATCTCATATCCTATCCAATCTCATATCCTATCCAATCTCATATCCTATCCTATCCTCTATCATGTCCTATCCTCTATCGTATCCTATCTTCTATACTATCCAATCCTCTATAATATCCTATCCTCTATCCTATCCTATCCTCTATCGTATCCTATCCTCTATCCTATCCAATCCTCTATGCTATCCTATCCTCTATCCTATTCTATCTTCTATCCTATCTATCCTCAACCCAATCCTATCATCTATCATATCCTATCCTCTATCGTATCCTATCCTCTATCCTATCCTATCCTCTATCCTATCTTATCATCTATCCTATCCTATCCTCTATCCTATCCTATCCTCTATCCTATCCTGCCTCTATTCTATCCTATCCTCTATCTTATCCTATCCACTATCCTATCTTATCCTCTATCCTATCCTATCCTCTATCCTGTCCTATCCTCTATAGTATTGTATCCTCTATCCTATTCAATCCCCTATCCTATCCTCTGTCCTATCCTATCCACTATCATATCCTTTCCTCTATAATATCGTATCTTCTATCCTATCCTATACTCTATCCTATCCTATCCACTATCATATCCTATCCTCTATCCTATCCTATCCTCTATCCTATTCTATCAACTATCCTATCCTATCCTCAATCCTATCCTATCCTCTATCCTATCCTATCCTCTATCGTATGCTATATCGTATCCTATCCACTATCGTATGCTATATCGTATCCTATCCTCTATCGTATCCAATCCCCTATCCTATCCTCTATCCTCTCCTATACTCAATCCAATCCTATCCTCTATCCTATCCTATCCTCAATCGTATCCTTTCCTCTATCCTATAATCTATCCTATCCTATCCTCTTACTTATCCTATCCTCTATCCTATCCTATCCTCTACCCTATCCAATCCTCTATCCTACCCTCTATCCTATCCTATCAACTATCCTATCCTATCCTCAATCCTATCCTATCCTCTATCATATCCTATCCTCTATCCTATCCAACCCCCTATCCTATCCTCTATCCTATCCTATCCTCTATCGTGTGCTATATCGTATCCTATCCTCTATCGTATGCTATATCGTATCCTATCCTCTATCGTATCCAATCTCCTATCCTATCCTCTATCCTCTCCTATCCTCAATCAAATCCTATCCTCTATCCTATCCTATCCTCTATCGTATCCTATCCTCTATCCTGTCCTGTCCTCTATCCTATCCTATCCTCTATCCTATCCTATCCTCTATTCTATCCCATCCTCAATCCTATCCTTTCCTCTATCCTATAATCTATCCTATCCTATCCTCTTACTTATCCTATTCTCTATCCTATCCTATCCTCAAACCTATCCTATCCTCTATCCTATCCTATCCTCTTATCGTGTCCTATCCTCTATCCTATCCTCAATCCTATCCTATCCTCTAACCTATCCTATCCTCTATCCTATCCTATCCTCTATCCTATCTTATCCTCTATCCTATCCTGTCCTCTATTCTATCCTATCCTCTATCTTATCCTATCCACTATCCTATCTTATCCTCTATCCTATCCTATCCTCTATCGAATGCTCTATCCTATCCTATCCTCTATCCTATCCAATCCCCTATCCAATCCTCTATCCTATCCTATCCTCTACCCTATAATACCATGTATCCTATCCTATTCTCTATCCTATACTATCCTCTATCGTATGCTCTATCCTATCCTATCCTCTATGTTATCCTTTCCTCTATAATATCGTAACTTCTATCGTATCCTATCCTCTATCCTATCCTGTCCTCTATTCTATCCTATCTTCTATTTTAACCTATCCTCTATCCTATCCCCTCTTCTATCCTATCCTATCCTCTATCCTATCCTCTCTTCTATTATCTCCTATCCTCTATCCTATCATATCCTCAATCCTATCCTATCCTCTTTCCTATCCTATCCTATATCCTATCCTCTTCTCTATCCTATCCTTTCCTCTATAATATCGTATCATCTATCGTATCCTATCCTCTATCCTATCCTATCCTCTATCCTATTCTATTCTCTATCCTATCCTATCCTCAATCCAATCCTATCCTCTATCCTATCCTATACTCTATCCTATCCTATCCTCTATCGTATCCTATCCTCTATCCTATCCTGTCCTCTATCCTATCCTATCCTCTATCCTATCCTATCCTCTATCCTATCCCATCCTCAATCCTATCCTTTCCTCTATCCTATAATCTATCGTATCCTATCCTCTATCCTATCCTCTATCGTATCCTATTCTCTATCCTATCCTTTCCTCTATAATGTCGTATCTTCTATCGTATCCTATCCTCTATCCTATCCTATCCTCCATCCTATCCTATCCTCTATGCCATCCTATCCTCTATCCTATTCTATCCTCTATCCTATCTATCCTCATTCCAATCCTATCATCTATCATATCCTATCCTCTACCGTATCCTATCCTCTATCCTATCCTTTCCTCTATCCTATCCTATCCTCTATCCTATCTTATCCTCTATCCTATCCTGTGCTCTATCCTATCCTATCCACTATCCTATCCAATCTCATATCCTATTCTCTATCGTATCCTATCCTCTATCCTACCCTATCCTCTATCCTATCCTCTATCCTATCCTATCCTCCATCCTATCTTATCCTCTGTCCTATCCTGTCCTGTATTCTATCCTATCCTCTATCTTATCCTATCCACTATCCTATCTTATCCTCTATCCTTTCCTATCCTCTATCCTTTCCTATCCTTTATCCTATCCTGTCCTCTATTCTATCCTATCCTCTATCTTATCCTATCCACTATCCTATCTTATCCTCTATCCTATCCTATCCTCTATTATATCCTATCCTCTATCGTATCCTATCTTCTATCCTATCCAATCCTCTATGCTATCCTCAATCCTATCCTTTCCTCTATCCTATCCTATCCTCTATGCTATTCTATCTTCTATCCTATCCTATCCTCTATCCTATCCTATCCGCTATCCCATCTTACCCTCTATCCTATCCTGTCCTCTATTCCATCCTATCCTCTATCTTATCCTATCCACTATCCTATCTTATCCTCTACCTTATCCTATCCTCTCCTCTATCATATCCTCTCCTCTATCCTATCCTATTCCCTATACTATTCTATCCTCTATCTTATCCTATCCTCAATCCAATCCTATCCTCTATCCTATCCTATCCTCTATCGTATCCTATCCTCTATCCTATCCAATCCTCTATCCTATCCTCTATCCTATCCTATTCCTTATCCTAACGTATCCTCTATCCTATCCTATCCTCTATAGTATGCTCTATCGTATCCTATCCTCTATCGTATGCTCTATCCTATCCTATACTCCATCCTATCCAATCCACTATTCAATCCTCTATCCTATCCTATCCTCTACCCTATAATACCATGTATCCTATCCTATTCTCTATCCTATCCTATCCTATCCTATCCTATCCTCTATCGTATGCTCTATCCTATTCTATCCACTATCCTATCCTATCCTCAATCCTATCCTATCCTCTATCCTATCCTATCCTCAATCCAATCCTATATTCTATCCTATCCTATCCTCTATCGTATGCTCCATCCTATCCACTATCCTATCTTATCCTCTATCCTATCCTATCCTCTATCGTATGCTCTATCCTATCCTATCCTCTATCCTATCCAATCCCCTATCCAATCCTCTATCCTATCCTATCCTCTACCCTATAATACCATGTATCCTATCCTATTCTCTATCCTATACTATCCTCTATCGTATGCTCTATCCTATCCTATCCTCTATGTTATCCTTTCCTCTATAATATCGTAACTTCTATCGTATCCTATCCTCTATCCTATCCTGTCCTCTATTCTATCCTATCTTCTATTTTAACCTATCCTCTATCCTATCCCCTCTTCTATCCTATCCTATCCTCTATCCTATCCTCTCTTCTATTATCTCCTATCCTCTATCCTATCATATCCTCAATCCTATCCTATCCTCTTTCCTATCCTATCCTATATCCTATCCTCTTCTCTATCCTATCCTTTCCTCTATAATATCGTATCATCTATCGTATCCTATCCTCTATCCTATCCTATCCTCTATCCTATTCTATTCTCTATCCTATCCTATCCTCAATCCAATCCTATCCTCTATCCTATCCTATACTCTATCCTATCCTATCCTCTATCGTATCCTATCCTCTATCCTATCCTGTCCTCTATCCTATCCTATCCTCTATCCTATCCTATCCTCTATCCTATCCCATCCTCAATCCTATCCTTTCCTCTATCCTATAATCTATCGTATCCTATCCTCTATCCTATCCTCTATCGTATCCTATTCTCTATCCTATCCTATCCTCCATCCTATCCTATCCTCTATGCCATCCTATCCTCTATCCTATTCTATCCTCTATCCTATCTATCCTCATTCCAATCCTATCATCTATCATATCCTATCCTCTACCGTATCCTATCCTCTATCCTATCCTTTCCTCTATCCTATCCTATCCTCTATCCTATCTTATCCTCTATCCTATCCTGTGCTCTATCCTATCCTATCCACTATCCTATCCAATCTCATATCCTATTCTCTATCGTATCCTATCCTCTATCCTACCCTATCCTCTATCCTATCCTCTATCCTATCCTATCCTCCATCCTATCTTATCCTCTGTCCTATCCTGTCCTGTATTCTATCCTATCCTCTATCTTATCCTATCCACTATCCTATCTTATCCTCTATCCTTTCCTATCCTCTATCCTATCCTATCCTCTATCGTATTCTATCCTCTATCCTATCCAATCCGCTATCCTATCCTCTGTCCTATCCTATCCTCTATCCTATCCTATCCTCTATCCTTTCCTATCCTTTATCCTATCCTGTCCTCTATTCTATCCTATCCTCTATCTTATCCTATCCACTATCCTATCTTATCCTCTATCCTATCCTATCCTCTATTATATCCTATCCTCTATCGTATCCTATCTTCTATCCTATCCAATCCTCTATGCTATCCTCAATCCTATCCTTTCCTCTATCCTATCCTATCCTCTATGCTATTCTATCTTCTATCCTATCCTATCCTCTATCCTATCCTATCCGCTATCCCATCTTACCCTCTATCCTATCCTGTCCTCTATTCCATCCTATCCTCTATCTTATCCTATCCACTATCCTATCTTATCCTCTACCTTATCCTATCCTCTCCTCTATCCTATCCTCTCCTCTATCCTATCCTATTCCCTATACTATTCTATCCTCTATCTTATCCTATCCTCAATCCAATCCTATCCTCTATCCTATCCTATCCTCTATCGTATCCTATCCTCTATCCTATCCAATCCTCTATCCTATCCTCTATCCTATCCTATTCCTTACCCTAACGTATCCTCTATCCTATCCTATCCTCTATAGTATGCTCTATCGTATCCTATCCTCTATCGTATGCTCTATCCTATCCTATACTCCATCCTATCCAATCCACTATTCAATCCTCTATCCTATCCTATCCTCTACCCTATAATACCATGTATCCTATCCTATTCTCTATCCTATCCTATCCTATCCTATCCTATCCTCTATCGTATGCTCTATCCTATTCTATCCACTATCCTATCCTATCCTCAATCCTATCCTATCCTCTATCCTATCCTATCCTCAATCCAATCCTATATTCTATCCTATCCTATCCTCTATCGTATGCTCCATCCTATCCTATCCTCTATCGTATGCTCCATCCTATCCTATCCTCTATCCTATCCTCAATCCTATCCTATCCTCAATCCTATCCTATCCTCAATCCTATCCTATCCTCAATCCTATCCTATCCTCAATCCTATCCTATCCTCAATCCTATCCTATCCCCTATGCTATCCTATCCTCTATCCTATTCTATCCTCTATCCTATCCTATCCTCAATCCAATCCTATACTCTATCCTATCCTATCCTTTATCCTATCCTCTAGCCTATCCTGTCCTCTATTCCATCCTATCCTCTATCTTATCCTATCCACTATCCTATCTTATCCTCTACGTTATCCTATCCTCTCCTCTACCCTATCCTCTCCTCTATCCTATCCTATCCTCTATCGTATTCTATCCTCTATCCTATCCAATCCCCTATCCTATCCTCTGTCCTATCCTATTATCTATAATATCGTATCTTCTATCGTATCCTATTCTCTATCCTATCCTATCCTCAATCCTATCCTATCCTCCATCCTATCCTATCCTCTATGCTATCCTATCCTCTATGCTATCCTATCCTCTATCCTATTCTATCCTCTATCCTATCCTATCCTCAATCCAATCCTATCCTCTATCCTATCCAATCCCCTATCCTATCCTCTATCCTATCCTATCCTCTATCCTATAATACCATGTATCCTATCTTATTCTCCATCCTATCCTATCCTACCTTATCCTCTATCCTATCCTGTCCTCTATCCTATCCTATCCACTATCCTATCTTATCCTCTATCCTATCCTGTCCTCTATTCTATCCTATCCTCTATCTTATCCTATCCACTATCCTATCCTATCCTCTATCCTATCCTATCCTCTATCATATCCTATCCTCTATCGTATCCTATCTTCTATCCTATCCAATCCTCTATGCTATCCTCAATCAAATCCTTTCCTCTATCCTATCCTATACTCTATGCTATTCTATCTTCTATCCTATCCTATCCTCTATCCTATCCTATCCTCTATCCTATCTTACCCTCTATCCTATCCTGTCCTCTATTCCATCCTATCCTCTATCTTATCCTATCCACTATCCTATCTTATCCTCTACCTTATCCTATCCTCTCCTCTATCCTATCCTCTCCTCTATCCTATCCTCTCCTCTATCCTATCCTCTCCTCTATCCTATCCTATCCTCTATCGTATTCTATCCTCTATCCTATCCAATCCCCTATCCAATCCCCTATCCTATCCCCTGTCCTATCCTATCCTCTATAATATTGTATCTTCTATCGTATCCTATTCTCTATCCTATCCTATCCTCAATCCTATCCTATCCTCCATCCTATCCTATCCTCTATGGTATCCTATCCTCTATGCTATCCTATCCTCTATCCTATTCTATCCTCTATCCTATCGTATCCTCAATCCAATCCTATCCTCTATCCTATCCAATCCCCTATCCTATCCTCTATCCTATCCTATCCTCTATCGTATCCTATCCTTTGTCCTATCCAATCCTCTATCCTATTCCATTCTCTATCCTATCCTATCCTCAATCCAATCCTATCCTCTATCCTATCCTATACTCTATCCTATCCTATCCTCTATCGTATCCAATCCTTTATCCTATCCTGTCCTCTATCCTATCCTATCCTCTATCCTATCCTATCCTCTATCCTATCCCATCCTCAATCGTATCCTTTCCTCTATCCTATAATCTATCCTATCCTATCCTCTTACTTATCCTATCCTCTATCCTATCCTATCCTCTACCCTATCCAATCCTCTATCCTACCCTCTATCCTATCCTATCAACTATCCTATCCTATCCTCAATCCTATCCTATCCTCTATCATATCCTATCCTCTATCCTATCCAACCCCCTATCCTATCCTCTATCCTATCCTATCCTCTATCGTGTGCTATATCGTATCCTATCCTCTATCGTATGCTATATCGTATCCTATCCTCTATCGTATCCAATCTCCTATCCTATCCTGTATCCTCTCATATCCTCAATCAAATCCTATCCTCTATCCTATCCTATCCTCTATCGTATCCTATCCTCTATCCTATCCTGTCCTCTATCCTATCCTATCTTCTATCCTATCCTATCCTCTATTCTATCCCATCCTCAATCCTATCCTTTCCTCTATCCTATAATCTATCCTATCCTATCCTCTTACTTATCCTATTCTCTATCCTATCCTATCCTCAAACCTATCCTATCCTCTATCCTATCCTATCCTCTTATCGTATCCTATCCTCTATCCTATCCTCAATCCTATCCTATCCTCTAACCTATCCTATCCTCTATCCTATCCTATCCTCTATCCTATCTTATCCTCTATCCTATCCTGTCCTCTATTCTATCCTATCCTCTATCTTATCCTATCCACTATCCTATCTTATCCTCTATCCTATCCTATCCTCTATCGTATGCTCTATCCTATCCTATCCTCTATCCTATCCAATCCCCTATCCAATCCTCTATCCTATCCTATCCTCTACCCTATAATACCATGTATCCTATCCTATTCTCCATCCTATACTATCCTCTATCGTATGCTCTATCCTATCCTATCCTCTATGTTATCCTTTCCTCTATAATATCGTAACTTCTATCGTATCCTATCTTCTATCCTATCCTGTCCTCTATTCTATACTATCTTCTATTTTAACCTATCCTCTATCCTATCCCCTCTTCTATCCTATCCTATCCTCTATCCTATCCTCTCTTCTATTATCTCCTATCCTCTATCCTATCATATCCTCAATCCTATCCTATTCTCTTTCCTATCCTATCCTATATCCTATCCTCTTCTCTATCCTATCCTTTCCTCTATAATATCGTATCATCTATCGTATCCTATCCTCTATCCTATCCTATCCTCTATCCTATTCTATTCTCTATCCTATCCTATCCTCAATCCAATCCTATCCTCTATCCTATCCTATACTCTATCCTATCCTATCCTCTATCCTATCCTATCCTCCATCCTATCTTATCCTCTGTCCTATCCTGTCCTGTATTCTATCCTATCCTCTATCTTATCCTATCTACTATCCTATCTTATCCTCTATCCTATCCTATCCTCTATCCTATCCTATCCTCTATCCTATAATATCCTCTATCCTATCCAATCCCCTATCCTTTCCTATCCTTTATCCTATCCTGTCCTCTATTCTATCCTATCCTATATCTTATCCTATCCACTATCCTATCTTATCCTCTATCCTATCCTACCCTCTATTATATCCTATCCTCTATCGTATCCTATCTTCTATCCTATCCAACCCTCTATGCTATCCTCAATCCTATCCTTTCCTCTATCCTATCCTATCCTCTATGCTATTCTATCTTCTATCCTATCCTATCCTCTATCCTATCCTATCCGCTATCCTATCTTACCCTCTATCCTATCCTGTCCTCTATTCCATCCTATCCTCTATCTTATCCTATCCACTATCCTATCTTATCCTCTACCTTATCCTATCCTCTCCTCTATCCTATCCTCTCCTCTATCCTATCCTATCCTCTATCCTATCCTGTCCTCTATTCTATCCTATCCTCTATCTTATCCTATCCACTATCCTATCCTATCCTCTATCCTATCCTATCCTCTATCATATCCTATCCTCTATCGTATCCTATCTTCTATCCTATCCAATCCTCTATGCTATCCTCAATCCTATCCTTTCCTCTATCCTATCCTATCCTCTATGCTATTCTATCTTCTATCCTATCCTATCCCCTATCCTATCGTATCATCTATCCTATCTTACCCTCTATCCTATCCTGTACTCTATTCCATCCTATCCTCTATCTTATCCTATCCTCAATCCTATCCTATCCTCTATCCTATCCAATCCCCTATCCAATCCTCTATCCTATCCTATCCTCTACCCTATAATACCATGTATCCTATTCTATTCTCTATCCGATCCTATCCTATCCTATCCTCTATCGTATGCTCTATCCTATCCTATCCTCTATGTTATCCTTTCCTCTATAATATCGTAACTTCTATTGTATCCTATCCTCTATCCTATCCTGTCCTCTATTCTATCCTATCTTCTATTTTATCCTATCCTCTATCCCATCCTAATCTCTATCCTATCAATCCCCTATCCTATCCTCTATCCTATCCTATGCTCTATCCTATCCTATCCTCTATCCTATAATATCCTCTATCCCATCCTAATCTCTATCCTATCAATCCCCTATCCTATCCTCTATCCTATCCTATCCTCTATTCCATCCTATCCTCTATCTTATCCTATCCACTATCCTATCTTATCCTCTACCTTATCCTATCCTCTCCTCTATCCTATCCTCTCCTCTATCCTATCCTATCCTCTATACTATTCTATCCTCTATCTTATCCTATCCTCAATCCAATCCTATCCTCTATCCTATCCTATCCTCTATCGTATCCTATCCTCTATCCTATCCAATCCTCTATCCTATCCTCTATCCTATCCTATTCCTTATCCTAACGTATCCTCTATCCTATCCTATCCTCTATAGTATGCTCTATCGTATCCTATCCTCTATCGTATGCTCTATCCTATCCTATACTCTATCCTATCCAATCCACTATTCAATCCTCTATCCTATCCTATCCTCTACCCTATAATACCATGTATCCTATCCTATTCTCTATCCTATCCTATCCTATCCTATCCTATCCTCTATCGTATGCTCTATCCTATTCTATCCACTATCCTATCCTATCCTCAATCCTATCCTATACTCTATCCTATCCTATCCTCAATCCAATCCTATATTCTATCCTATCCTATCCTCTATCGTATGCTCCATCCTATCCTATCCTCTATCGTATGCTCCATCCTATCCTATCCTCTATCCTATCCTCAATCCTATCCTATCCTCAATCCTATCCTATCCTCAATCCTATCCTATCCTCAATCCTATCCTATCCTCAATCCTATCCTATCCTCCATCCTATCCTATCCTCTATGCTATCCTATCCTCTATGCTATCCTATCCTCTATCCTATTCTATCCTCTATCCTATCCTATCCTCAATCCAATCCTATCCTCTATCCTATCCAATCCCCTATCCTATCCTTTATCCTATCCTATCCTCTATCCTATAATACCATGTATCCTATCTTATTCTCCATCCTATCCTATCCTATCCTATCCTCTATCGTATGCTCTATCCTATCGTATCCTCTATCCTATCCTATCCTCTATCCTACCTTATCCTCTATCCTATCCTGTCCTCTATCCTATCCTATCCACTATCCTATCTTATCCTCTATCCTATCCTGTCCTCTATTCTATCATATCCTCTATCTTATCCTATCCACTATCCTATCCTATCCTCTATCCTATCCTATCCTCTATCATATCCTATCCTCTATCGTATCCTATCTTCTATCCTATCCAATCCTCTATGCTATCCTCAATCCTATCCTTTCCTCTATCCTATCCTATACTCTATGCTATTCTATCTTCTATCCTATCCTATCCTCTATCCTATCCTATCCTCTATCCTATCTTACCCTCTATCCTATCCTGTCCTCTATTCCATCCTATCCTCTATCTTATCCTATCCACTATCCTATCTTATCCTCTACCTTATCCTATCCTCTCCTCTATCCTATCCTCTCCTCTATCCTATCCTCTCCTCTATCCTATCCTCTCCTCTATCCTATCCTCTCCTCTATCCTATCCTATCCTCTATCGTATTCTATCCTCTATCCTATCCAATCCCCTATCCAATCCCCTATCCTATCCCCTGTCCTATCCTATCCTCTATAATATTGTATCTTCTATCGTATCCTATTCTCTATCCTATCCTATCCTCAATCCTATCCTATCCTCCATCCTATCCTATCCTCTATGCTATCCTATCCTCTATGCTATCCTATCCTCTATCCTATTCTATCCTCTATCCTATCGTATCCTCAATCCAATCCTATCCTCTATCCTATCCAATCCCCTATCCTAACCTCTGTCCTATCCTATCCTCTATCGTATCCTATCCTTTGTCCTATCCAATCCTCTATCCTATTCCATTCTCTATCCTATCCTATCCTCAATCCAATCCTATCCTCTATCCTATCCTATACTCTATCCTATCCTATCCTCTATCGTATCCTATCCTCTATCCTATCCTGTCCTCTATCCTATCCTATCCTCTATCCTATCCTATCCTCTATCCTATCCCATCCTCAATCCTATCCTTTCCTCTATCCTATAATCTATCGTATCCTATCCTCTATCCTATCCTCTATCGTATCCTATTCTCTATCCTATCCTTTCCTCTATAATGTCGTATCTTCTATCGTATCCTATCCTCTATCCTATCCTATCCTCCATCCTATCCTATCCTCTATCCTATTCTATCCTCTATCCTATCTATCCTCATTCCAATCCTATCATCTATCATATCCTATCCTCTACCGTATCCTATCTTCTATCCGATCCAATCCTCTATCCTATCCTCAATCCTATCCTATCCTCTATCCTATCCTCAATCCTATCCTATCCTCAATCCTATCCTATCCTCAATCCTATCCTATCCTCAATCCTATCCTATCCTCAATCCTATCCTATCCTCCATCCTATCCTATCCTCTATGCTATCCTATCCTCTATGCTATCCTATCCTCTATCCTATTCTATCCTCTATCCTATCCTATCCTCAATCCAATCCTATCCTCTATCCTATCCAATCCCCTATCCTATCCTTTATCCTATCCTATCCTCTATCCTATAATACCATGTATCCTATCTTATTCTCCATCCTATCCTATCCTATCCTATCCTCTATCGTATGCTCTATCCTATCGTATCCTCTATCCTATCCTATCCTCTATCCTACCTTATCCTCTATCCTATCCTGTCCTCTATCCTATCCTATCCACTATCCTATCTTATCCTCTATCCTATCCTGTCCTCTATTCTATCATATCCTCTATCTTATCCTATCCACTATCCTATCCTATCCTCTATCCTATCCTATCCTCTATCATATCCTATCCTCTATCGTATCCTATCTTCTATCCTATCCAATCCTCTATGCTATCCTCAATCCTATCCTTTCCTCTATCCTATCCTATACTCTATGCTATTCTATCTTCTATCCTATCCTATCCTCTATCCTATCCTATCCTCTATCCTATCTTACCCTCTATCCTATCCTGTCCTCTATTCCATCCTATCCTCTATCTTATCCTATCCACTATCCTATCTTATCCTCTACCTTATCCTATCCTCTCCTCTATCCTATCCTCTCCTCTATCCTATCCTCTCCTCTATCCTATCCTCTCCTCTATCCTATCCTCTCCTCTATCCTATCCTATCCTCTATCGTATTCTATCCTCTATCCTATCCAATCCCCTATCCAATCCCCTATCCTATCCCCTGTCCTATCCTATCCTCTATAATATTGTATCTTCTATCGTATCCTATTCTCTATCCTATCCTATCCTCAATCCTATCCTATCCTCTATGCCATCCTATCCTCTATCCTATTCTATCCTCTATCCTATCTATCCTCATTCCAATCCTATCATCTATCATATCCTATCCTCTACCGTATCCTATCTTCTATCCGATCCAATCCTCTATCCTATCCTCAATCCTATCCTATACTCTATCCTATCCTATCCTCTATCATATCCTATCCTCTACCGTATCCTATCCTCTATCCTATCCTTTCCTCTATCCTATCCTATCCTCTATCCTATCTTATCCTCTATCCTATCCTGTGCTCTATCCTATCCTATCCACTATCCTATCCAATCTCATATCCTATTCTCTATCGTATCCTATCCTCTATCCTACCCTATCCTCTATCCTATCCTCTATCCTATCCCATCCTCCATCCTATCTTATCCTCTGTCCTATCCTGTCCTGTATTCTATCCTATCCTCTATCTTATCCTATCCACTATCCTATCTTATCCTCTATGCTATTCTATCTTCTATCCTATCCTATCCTCTATCCTATCCTATCCGCTATCCTATCTTACCCTCTATCCTATCCTGTCCTCTATTCCATCCTATCCTCTATCTTATCCTATCCACTATCCTATCTTATCCTCTACCTTATCCTATCCTCTCCTCTATCCTATCCTCTCCTCTATCCTATCCTATCCTCTATCGTATCCTATCCTCAATCCTATCCTATCCTCCATCCTATCCTATCCTCTATGCTATCCTATCCTCTATGCTATCCTATCCTCTATCCTATTCTATCCTCTATCCTATCGTATCCTCAATCCAATCCTATCCTCTATCCTATCCAATCCCCTATCCTATCCTCTATCCTATCCTATCCTCTATCGTATCCTATCCTTTGTCCTATCCAATCCTCTATCCTATTCCATTCTCTATCCTATCCTATCCTCAATCCAATCCTATCCTCTATCCTATCCTATACTCTATCCTATCCTATCCTCTATCGTATCCAATCCTTTATCCTATCCTGTCCTCTATCCTATCCTATCCTCTATCCTATCCTATCCTCTATCCTATCCCATCCTCAATCGTATCCTTTCCTCTATCCTATAATCTATCCTATCCTATCCTCTTACTTATCCTATCCTCTATCCTATCCTATCCTCTACCCTATCCAATCCTCTATCCTACCCTCTATCCTATCCTATCAACTATCCTATCCTATCCTCAATCCTATCCTATCCTCTATCATATCCTATCCTCTATCCTATCCAACCCCCTATCCTATCCTCTATCCTATCCTATCCTCTATCGTGTGCTATATCGTATCCTATCCTCTATCGTATGCTATATCGTATCCTATCCTCTATCGTATCCAATCTCCTATCCTATCCTGTATCCTCTCCTATCCTCAATCAAATCCTATCCTCTATCCTATCCTATCCTCTATCGTATCCTATCCTCTATCCTATCCTGTCCTCTATCCTATCCTATCCTCTATCCTATCCTATCCTCTATTCTATCCCATCCTCAATCCTATCCTTTCCTCTATCCTATAATCTATCCTATCCTATCCTCTTACTTATCCTATTCTCTATCCTATCCTATCCTCAAACCTATCCTATCCTCTATCCTATCCTATCCTCTTATCGTATCCTATCCTCTATCCTATCCTCAATCCTATCCTATCCTCTAACCTATCCTATCCTCTATCCTATCCTATCCTCTATCCTATCTTATCCTCTATCCTATCCTGTCCTCTATTCTATCCTATCCTCTATCTTATCCTATCCACTATCCTATCTTATCCTCTATCCTATCCTATCCTCTATCGTATGCTCTATCCTATCCTATCCTCTATCCTATCCAATCCCCTATCCAATCCTCTATCCTATCCTATCCTCTACCCTATAATACCATGTATCCTATCCTATTCTCCATCCTATACTATCCTCTATCGTATGCTCTATCCTATCCTATCCTCTATGTTCTCCTTTCCTCTATAATATCGTAACTTCTATCGTATCCTATCCTCTATCCTATCCTGTCCTCTATTCTATACTATCTTCTATTTTAACCTATCCTCTATCCTATCCCCTCTTCTATCCTATCCTATCCTCTATCCTATCCTCTCTTCTATTATCTCCTATCCTCTATCCTATCATATCCTCAATCCTATCCTATTCTCTTTCCTATCCTATCCTATATCCTATCCTCTTCTCTATCCTATCCTTTCCTCTATAATATCGTATCATCTATCGTATCCTATCCTCTATCCTATCCTATCCTCTATCCTATTCTATTCTCTATCCTATCCTATCCTCAATCCAATCCTATCCTCTATCCTATCCTATACTCTATCCTATCCTATCCTCTATCGTATCCTATCCTCTATCCTATCCTGTCCTCTATCCTATCCTATCCTCTATCATATCCTATCCTCTACCGTATCCTATCCTCTATCCTATCCTTTCCTCTATCCTATCCTATCCTCTATCCTATCTTATCCTCTATCCTATCCTGTGCTCTATCCTATCCTATCCACTATCCTATCCAATCTCATATCCTATTCTCTATCGTATCCTATCCTCTATCCTACCCTATCCTCTATCCTATCCTCTATCCTATCCTATCCTCCATCCTATCTTATCCTCTGTCCTATCCTGTCCTGTATTCTATCCTATCCTCTATCTTATCCTATCTACTATCCTATCATATCCTCTATCCTATCCTATCCTCTATCCTATCCTATCCTCTATCCTATAATATCCTCTATCCTATCCAATCCCCTATCCTTTCCTATCCTTTATCCTATCCTGTCCTCTATTCTATCCTATCCTCTATCTTATCCTATCCACTATCCTATCTTATCCTCTATCCTATCCTATCCTCTATTATATCCTATCCTCTATCGTATCCTATCTTCTATCCTATCCAACCCTCTATGCTATCCTCAATCCTATCCTTTCCTCTATCCTATCCTATCCTCTATGCTATTCTATCTTCTATCCTATCCTATCCTCTATCCTATCCTATCCGCTATCCTATCTTACCCTCTATCCTATCCTGTCCTCTATTCCATCCTATCCTCTATCTTATCCTATCCACTATCCTATCTTATCCTCTACCTTATCCTATCCTCTCCTCTATCCTATCCTCTCCTCTATCCTATCCTATCCTCTATCCTATCCTGTCCTCTATTCTATCCTATCCTCTATCTTATCCTATCCACTATCCTATCCTATCCTCTATCCTATCCTATCCTCTATCATATCCTATCCTCTATCGTATCCTATCTTCTATCCTATCCAATCCTCTATGCTATCCTCAATCCTATCCTTTCCTCTATTCCATCCTATCCTCTATCTTATCCTATCCTCAATCCTATCCTATCCTCTATCCTATCCAATCCCCTATCCAATCCTCTATCCTATCCTATCCTCTACCCTATAATACCATGTATCCTATTCTATTCTCTATCCGATCCTATCCTATCCTATCCTCTATCGTATGCTCTATCCTATCCTATCCTCTATGTTATCCTTTCCTCTATAATATCGTAACTTCTATTGTATCCTATCCTCTATCCTATCCTGTCCTCTATTCTATCCTATCTTCTATTTTATCCTATCCTCTATCCCATCCTAATCTCTATCCTATCAATCCCCTATCCTATCCTCTATCCTATCCTATGCTCTATCCTATCCTATCCTCTATCCTATAATATCCTCTATCCCATCCTAATCTCTATCCTATCAATCCCCTATCCTATCCTCTATCCTATCCTATCCTCTATTCCATCCTATCCTCTATCTTATCCTATCCACTATCCTATCTTATCCTCTACCTTATCCTATCCTCTCCTCTATCCTATCCTCTCCTCTATCCTATCCTCTCCTCTATCCTATCCTATCCTCTATCCTATCCTATCCTCAATCCTATCCTATCCTCCATCCTATCCTATCCTCTATGCTATCCTATCCTCTATGCTATCCTATCCTCTATCCTAATCTATCCTCTATCCTATCGTATCCTCAATCCAATCCTATCCTCTATCCTATCCAATCCCCTATCCTATCCTCTATCCTATCCTATCCTCTATCGTATCCTATCCTTTGTCCTATCCAATCCTCTATCCTATTCCATTCTCTATCCTATCCTATCCTCAATCCAATCCTATCCTCTATCCTATCCTATACTCTATCCTATCCTATCCTCTATCGTATCCAATCCTTTATCCTATCCTGTCCGCTATCCTATCCTATCCTCTATCCTATCCTATCCTCTATCCTATCCCATCCTCAATCGTATCCTTTCCTCTATCCTATAATCTATCCTATCCTATCCTCTTACTTATCCTATCCTCTATCCTATCCTATCCTCTACCCTATCCAATCCTCTATCCTACCCTCTATCCTATCCTATCAACTATCCTATCCTATCCTCAATCCTATCCTATCCTCTATCATATCCTATCCTCTATCCTATCCAACCCCCTATCCTATCCTCTATCCTATCCTATCCTCTATCGTGTGCTATATCGTATCCTATCCTCTATCGTATGCTATATCGTATCCTATCCTCTATCGTATCCAATCTCCTATCCTATCCTGTATCCTCTCCTATCCTCAATCAAATCCTATCCTCTATCCTATCCTATCCTCTATCGTATCCTATCCTCTATCCTATCCTGTCCTCTATCCTATCCTATCCTCTATCCTATCCTATCCTCTATTCTATCCCATCCTCAATCCTATCCTTTCCTCTATCCTATAATCTATCCTATCCTATCCTCTTACTTATCCTATTCTCTATCCTATCCTATCCTCAAACCTATCCTATCCTCTATCCTATCCTATCCTCTTATCGTATCCTATCCTCTATCCTATCCTCAATCCTATCCTATCCTCTAACCTATCCTATCCTCTATCCTATCCTATCCTCTATCCTATCTTATCCTCTATCCTATCCTGTCCTCTATTCTATCCTATCCTCTATCTTATCCTATCCACTATCCTATCTTATCCTCTATCCTATCCTATCCTCTATCGTATGCTCTATCCTATCCTATCCTCTATCCTATCCAATCCCCTATCCAATCCTCTATCCTATCCTATCCTCTACCCTATAATACCATGTATCCTATCCTATTCTCCATCCTATACTATCCTCTATCGTATGCTCTATCCTATCCTATCCTCTATGTTCTCCTTTCCTCTATAATATCGTAACTTCTATCGTATCCTATCCTCTATCCTATCCTGTCCTCTATTCTATACTATCTTCTATTTTAACCTATCCTCTATCCTATCCCCTCTTCTATCCTATCCTATCCTCTATCCTATCCTCTCTTCTATTATCTCCTATCCTCTATCCTATCATATCCTCAATCCTATCCTATTCTCTTTCCTATCCTATCCTATATCCTATCCTCTTCTCTATCCTATCCTTTCCTCTATAATATCGTATCATCTATCGTATCCTATCCTCTATCCTATCCTATCCTCTATCCTATTCTATTCTCTATCCTATCCTATCCTCAATCCAATCCTATCCTCTATCCTATCCTATACTCTATCCTATCCTATCCTCTATCGTATCCTATCCTCTATCCTATCCTGTCCTCTATCCTATCCTATCCTCTATCATATCCTATCCTCTACCGTATCCTATCCTCTATCCTATCCTTTCCTCTATCCTATCCTATCCTCTATCCTATCTTATCCTCTATCCTATCCTGTGCTCTATCCTATCCTATCCACTATCCTATCCAATCTCATATCCTATTCTCTATCGTATCCTATCCTCTATCCTACCCTATCCTCTATCCTATCCTCTATCCTATCCTATCCTCCATCCTATCTTATCCTCTGTCCTATCCTGTCCTGTATTCTATCCTATCCTCTATCTTATCCTATCTACTATCCTATCTTATCCTCTATCCTATCCTATCCTCTATCCTATCCTATCCTCTATCCTATAATATCCTCTATCCTATCCAATCCCCTATCCTTTCCTATCCTTTATCCTATCCTGTCCTCTATTCTATCGTATCCTCTATCTTATCCTATCCACTATCCTATCTTATCCTCTATCCTATCCTATCCTCTATTATATCCTATCCTCTATCGTATCCTATCTTCTATCCTATCCAACCCTCTATGCTATCCTCAATCCTATCCTTTCCTCTATCCTATCCTATCCTCTATGCTATTCTATCTTCTATCCTATCCTATCCTCTATCCTATCCTATCCGCTATCCTATCTTACCCTCTATCCTATCCTGTCCTCTATTCCATCCTATCCTCTATCTTATCCTATCCACTATCCTATCTTATCCTCTACCTTATCCTATCCTCTCCTCTATCCTATCCTCTCCTCTATCCTATCCTATCCTCTATCCTATCCTGTCCTCTATTCTATCCTATCCTCTATCTTATCCTATCCACTATCCTATCCTATCCTCTATCCTATCCTATCCTCTATCATATCCTATCCTCTATCGTATCCTATCTTCTATCCTATCCAATCCTCTATGCTATCCTCAATCCTATCCTTTCCTCTATCCTATCCTATCCTCTATGCTATTCTATCTTCTATCCTATCCTATCCCCTATCCTATCGTATCATCTATCCTATCTTACCCTCTATCCTATCCTGTACTCTATTCCATCCTATCCTCTATCTTATCCTATCCTCAATCCTATCCTATCCTCTATCCTATCCAATCCCCTATCCAATCCTCTATCCTATCCTATCCTCTACCCTATAATACCATGTATCCTATTCTATTCTCTATCCGATCCTATCCTATCCTATCCTCTATCGTATGCTCTATCCTATCCTATCCTCTATGTTATCCTTTCCTCTATAATATCGTAACTTCTATTGTATCCTATCCTCTATCCTATCCTGTCCTCTATTCTATCCTATCTTCTATTTTATCCTATCCTCTATCCCATCCTAATCTCTATCCTATCAATCCCCTATCCTATCCTCTATCCTATCCTATGCTCTATCCTATCCTATCCTCTATCCTATAATATCCTCTATCCCATCCTAATCTCTATCCTATCAATCCCCTATCCTATCCTCTATCCTATCCTATCCTCTATTCCATCCTATCCTCTATCTTATCCTATCCACTATCCTATCTTATCCTCTACCTTATCCTATCCTCTCCTCTATCCTATCCTCTCCTCTATCCTATCCTATCCTCTATACTATTCTATCCTCTATCTTATCCTATCCTCAATCCAATCCTATCCTCTATCCTATCCTATCCTCTATCGTATCCTATCCTCTATCCTATCCAATCCTCTATCCTATCCTCTATCCTATCCTATTCCTTATCCTAACGTATCCTCTATCCTATCCTATCCTCTATAGTATGCTCTATCGTATCCTATCCTCTATCGTATGCTCTATCCTATCCTATACTCTATCCTATCCAATCCACTATTCAATCCTCTATCCTATCCTATCCTCTACCCTATAATACCATGTATCCTATCCTATTCTCTATCCTATCCTATCCTATCCTATCCTATCCTCTATCGTATGCTCTATCCTATTCTATCCACTATCCTATCCTATCCTCAATCCTATCCTATACTCTATCCTATCCTATCCTCAATCCAATCCTATATTCTATCCTATCCTATCCTCTATCGTATGCTCCATCCTATCCTATCCTCTATCGTATGCTCCATCCTATCCTATCCTCTATCCTATCCTCAATCCTATCCTATCCTCAATCCTATCCTATCCTCAATCCTATCCTATCCTCAATCCTATCCTATCCTCAATCCTATCCTATCCTCCATCCTATCCTATCCTCTATGCTATCCTATCCTCTATGCTATCCTATCCTCTATCCTATTCTATCCTCTATCCTATCCTATCCTCAATCCAATCCTATCCTCTATCCTATCCAATCCCCTATCCTATCCTTTATCCTATCCTATCCTCTATCCTATAATACCATGTATCCTATCTTATTCTCCATCCTATCCTATCCTATCCTATCCTCTATCGTATGCTCTATCCTATCCTATCCACTATCATATCCTATCCTCAATCCTATTCTATCCCCTACCATATGCTATCCTCTATCCTATCGTATCCTCTATCCTATCCTATCCTCTATCCTACCTTATCCTCTATCCTATCCTGTCCTCTATCCTATCCTATCCACTATCCTATCTTATCCTCTATCCTATCCTGTCCTCTATTCTATCATATCCTCTATCTTATCCTATCCACTATCCTATCCTATCCTCTATCCTATCCTATCCTCTATCATATCCTATCCTCTATCGTATCCTATCTTCTATCCTATCCAATCCTCTATGCTATCCTCAATCCTATCCTTTCCTCTATCCTATCCTATACTCTATGCTATTCTATCTTCTATCCTATCCTATCCTCTATCCTATCCTATCCTCTATCCTATCTTACCCTCTATCCTATCCTGTCCTCTATTCCATCCTATCCTCTATCTTATCCTATCCACTATCCTATCTTATCCTCTACCTTATCCTATCCTCTCCTCTATCCTATCCTCTCCTCTATCCTATCCTCTCCTCTATCCTATCCTCTCCTCTATCCTATCCTCTCCTCTATCCTATCCTATCCTCTATCGTATTCTATCCTCTATCCTATCCAATCCCCTATCCAATCCCCTATCCTATCCCCTGTCCTATCCTATCCTCTATAATATTGTATCTTCTATCGTATCCTATTCTCTATCCTATCCTATCCTCAATCCTATCCTATCCTCCATCCTATCCTATCCTCTATGCTATCCTATCCTCTATGCTATCCTATCCTCTATCCTATTCTATCCTCTATCCTATCGTATCCTCAATCCAATCCTATCCTCTATCCTATCCAATCCCCTATCCTAACCTCTATCCTATCCTATCCTCTATCGTATCCTATCCTTTGTCCTATCCAATCCTCTATCCTATTCCATTCTCTATCCTATCCTATCCTCAATCCAATCCTATCCTCTATCCTATCCTATACTCTATCCTATCCTATCCTCTATCGTATCCTATCCTCTATCCTATCCTGTCCTCTATCCTATCCTATCCTCTATCCTATCCTATCCTCTATCCTATCCCATCCTCAATCCTATCCTTTCCTCTATCCTATAATCTATCGTATCCTATCCTCTATCCTATCCTCTATCGTATCCTATTCTCTATCCTATCCTTTCCTCTATAATGTCGTATCTTCTATCGTATCCTATCCTCTATCCTATCCTATCCTCCATCCTATCCTCTATGCCATCCTATCCTCTATCCTATTCTATCCTCTATCCTATCTATCCTCATTCCAATCCTATCATCTATCATATCCTATCCTCTACCGTATCCTATCTTCTATCCGATCCAATCCTCTATCCTATCCTCAATCCTATCCTATACTCTATCCTATCCTATCCTCTATCATATCCTATCCTCTACCGTATCCTATCCTCTATCCTATCCTTTCCTCTATCCTATCCTATCCTCTATCCTATCTTATCCTCTATCCTATCCTGTGCTCTATCTTATCCTATCCACTATCCTATCTTATCCTCTATGCTATTCTATCTTCTATCCTATCCTATCCTCTATCCTATCCTATCCGCTATCCTATCTTACCCTCTATCCTATCCTGTCCTCTATTCCATCCTATCCTCTATCTTATCCTATCCACTATCCTATCTTATCCTCTACCTTATCCTATCCTCTCCTCTATCCTATCCTCTCCTCTATCCTATCCTATCCTCTATCCTATCCTATCCTCAATCCTATCCTATCCTCCATCCTATCCTATCCTCTATGCTATCCTATCCTCTATGCTATCCTATCCTCTATCCTATTCTATCCTCTATCCTATCGTATCCTCAATCCAATCCTATCCTCTATCCTATCCAATCCCCTATCCTATCCTCTATCCTATCCTATCCTCTATCGTATCCTATCCTTTGTCCTATCCAATCCTCTATCCTATTCCATTCTCTATCCTATCCTATCCTCAATCCAATCCTATCCTCTATCCTATCCTATACTCTATCCTATCCTATCCTCTATCGTATCCAATCCTTTATCCTATCCTGTCCTCTATCCTATCCTATCCTCTATCCTATCCTATCCTCTATCCTATCCCATCCTCAATCGTATCCTTTCCTCTATCCTATAATCTATCCTATCCTATCCTCTTACTTATCCTATCCTCTATCCTATCCTATCCTCTACCCTATCCAATCCTCTATCCTACCCTCTATCCTATCCTATCAACTATCCTATCCTATCCTCAATCCTATCCTATCCTCTATCATATCCTATCCTCTATCCTATCCAACCCCCTATCCTATCCTCTATCCTATCCTATCCTCTATCGTGTGCTATATCGTATCCTATCCTCTATCGTATGCTATATCGTATCCTATCCTCTATCGTATCCAATCTCCTATCCTATCCTGTATCCTCTCCTATCCTCAATCAAATCCTATCCTCTATCCTATCCTATCCTCTATCGTATCCTATCCTCTATCCTATCCTGTCCTCTATCCTATCCTATCCTCTATCCTATCCTATCCTCTATTCTATCCCATCCTCAATCCTATCCTTTCCTCTATCCTATAATCTATCCTATCCTATCCTCTTACTTATCCTATTCTCTATCCTATCCTATCCTCAAACCTATCCTATCCTCTATCCTATCCTATCCTCTTATCGTATCCTATCCTCTATCCTATCCTCAATCCTATCCTATCCTCTAACCTATCCTATCCTCTATCCTATCCTATCCTCTATCCTATCTTATCCTCTATCCTATCCTGTCCTCTATTCTATCCTATCCTCTATCTTATCCTATCCACTATCCTATCTTATCCTCTATCCTATCCTATCCTCTATCGTATGCTCTATCCTATCCTATCCTCTATCCTATCCAATCCCCTATCCAATCCTCTATCCTATCCTATCCTCTACCCTATAATACCATGTATCCTATCCTATTCTCCATCCTATACTATCCTCTATCGTATGCTCTATCCTATCCTATCCTCTATGTTCTCCTTTCCTCTATAATATCGTAACTTCTATCGTATCCTATCCTCTATCCTATCCTGTCCTCTATTCTATACTATCTTCTATTTTAACCTATCCTCTATCCTATCCCCTCTTCTATCCTATCCTATCCTCTATCCTATCCTCTCTTCTATTATCTCCTATCCTCTATCCTATCATATCCTCAATCCTATCCTATTCTCTTTCCTATCCTATCCTATATCCTATCCTCTTCTCTATCCTATCCTTTCCTCTATAATATCGTATCATCTATCGTATCCTATCCTCTATCCTATCCTATCCTCTATCCTATTCTATTCTCTATCCTATCCTATCCTCAATCCAATCCTATCCTCTATCCTATCCTATACTCTATCCTATCCTATCCTCTATCGTATCCTATCCTCTATCCTATCCTGTCCTCTATCCTATCCTATCCTCTATCATATCCTATCCTCTACCGTATCCTATCCTCTATCCTATCCTTTCCTCTATCCTATCCTATCCTCTATCCTATCTTATCCTCTATCCTATCCTGTGCTCTATCCTATCCTATCCACTATCCTATCCAATCTCATATCCTATTCTCTATCGTATCCTATCCTCTATCCTACCCTATCCTCTATCCTATCCTCTATCCTATCCTATCCTCCATCCTATCTTATCCTCTGTCCTATCCTGTCCTGTATTCTATCCTATCCTCTATCTTATCCTATCTACTATCCTATCTTATCCTCTATCCTATCCTATCCTCTATCCTATCCTATCCTCTATCCTATAATATCCTCTATCCTATCCAATCCCCTATCCTTTCCTATCCTTTATCCTATCCTGTCCTCTATTCTATCCTATCCTCTATCTTATCCTATCCACTATCCTATCTTATCCTCTATCCTATCCTATCCTCTATTATATCCTATCCTCTATCGTATCCTATCTTCTATCCTATCCAACCCTCTATGCTATCCTCAATCCTATCCTTTCCTCTATCCTATCCTATCCTCTATGCTATTCTATCTTCTATCCTATCCTATCCTCTATCCTATCCTATCCGCTATCCTATCTTACCCTCTATCCTATCCTGTCCTCTATTCCATCCTATCCTCTATCTTATCCTATCCACTATCCTATCTTATCCTCTACCTTATCCTATCCTCTCCTCTATCCTATCCTCTCCTCTATCCTATCCTATCCTCTATCCTATCCTGTCCTCTATTCTATCCTATCCTCTATCTTATCCTATCCACTATCCTATCCTATCCTCTATCCTATCCTATCCTCTATCATATCCTATCCTCTATCGTATCCTATCTTCTATCCTATCCAATCCTCTATGCTATCCTCAATCCTATCCTTTCCTCTATCCTATCCTATCCTCTATGCTATTCTATCTTCTATCCTATCCTATCCCCTATCCTATCGTATCATCTATCCTATCTTACCCTCTATCCTATCCTGTACTCTATTCCATCCTATCCTCTATCTTATCCTATCCTCAATCCTATCCTATCCTCTATCCTATCCAATCCCCTATCCAATCCTCTATCCTATCCTATCCTCTACCCTATAATACCATGTATCCTATTCTATTCTCTATCCGATCCTATCCTATCCTATCCTCTATCGTATGCTCTATCCTATCCTATCCTCTATGTTATCCTTTCCTCTATAATATCGTAACTTCTATTGTATCCTATCCTCTATCCTATCCTGTCCTCTATTCTATCCTATCTTCTATTTTATCCTATCCTCTATCCCATCCTAATCTCTATCCTATCAATCCCCTATCCTATCCTCTATCCTATCCTATGCTCTATCCTATCCTATCCTCTATCCTATAATATCCTCTATCCCATCCTAATCTCTATCCTATCAATCCCCTATCCTATCCTCTATCCTATCCTATCCTCTATTCCATCCTATCCTCTATCTTATCCTATCCACTATCCTATCTTATCCTCTACCTTATCCTATCCTCTCCTCTATCCTATCCTCTCCTCTATCCTATCCTCTCCTCTATCCTATCCTATCCTCTATCCTATCCTATCCTCAATCCTATCCTATCCTCCATCCTATCCTATCCTCTATGCTATCCTATCCTCTATGCTATCCTATCCTCTATCCTATTCTATCCTCTATCCTATCGTATCCTCAATCCAATCCTATCCTCTATCCTATCCAATCCCCTATCCTATCCTCTATCCTATCCTATCCTCTATCGTATCCTATCCTTTGTCCTATCCAATCCTCTATCCTCTTCCATTCTCTATCCTATCCTATCCTCAATCCAATCCTATCCTCTATCCTATCCTATACTCTATCCTATCCTATCCTCTATCGTATCCAATCCTTTATCCTATCCTGTCCTCTATCCTATCCTATCCTCTATCCTATCCTATCCTCTATCCTATCCCATCCTCAATCGTATCCTTTCCTCTATCCTATAATCTATCCTATCCTATCCTCTTACTTATCCTATCCTCTATCCTATCCTATCCTCTACCCTATCCAATCCTCTATCCTACCCTCTATCCTATCCTATCAACTATCCTATCCTATCCTCAATCCTATCCTATCCTCTATCATATCCTATCCTCTATCCTATCCAACCCCCTATCCTATCCTCTATCCTATCCTATCCTCTATCGTGTGCTATATCGTATCCTATCCTCTATCGTATGCTATATCGTATCCTATCCTCTATCGTATCCAATCTCCTATCCTATCCTGTATCCTCTCCTATCCTCAATCAAATCCTATCCTCTATCCTATCCTATCCTCTATCGTATCCTATCCTCTATCCTATCCTGTCCTCTATCCTATCCTATCCTCTATCCTATCCTATCCTCTATTCTATCCCATCCTCAATCCTATCCTTTCCTCTATCCTATAATCTATCCTATCCTATCCTCTTACTTATCCTATTCTCTATCCTATCCTATCCTCAAACCTATCCTATCCTCTATCCTATCCTATCCTCTTATCGTATCCTATCCTCTATCCTATCCTCAATCCTATCCTATCCTCTAACCTATCCTATCCTCTATCCTATCCTATCCTCTATCCTATCTTATCCTCTATCCTATCCTGTCCTCTATTCTATCCTATCCTCTATCTTATCCTATCCACTATCCTATCTTATCCTCTATCCTATCCTATCCTCTATCGTATGCTCTATCCTATCCTATCCTCTATCCTATCCAATCCCCTATCCAATCCTCTATCCTATCCTATCCTCTACCCTATAATACCATGTATCCTATCCTATTCTCCATCCTATACTATCCTCTATCGTATGCTCTATCCTATCCTATCCTCTATGTTCTCCTTTCCTCTATAATATCGTAACTTCTATCGTATCCTATCCTCTATCCTATCCTGTCCTCTATTCTATACTATCTTCTATTTTAACCTATCCTCTATCCTATCCCCTCTTCTATCCTATCCTATCCTCTATCCTATCCTCTGTTCTATTATCTCCTATCCTCTATCCTATCATATCCTCAATCCTATCCTATTCTCTTTCCTATCCTATCCTATATCCTATCCTCTTCTCTATCCTATCCTTTCCTCTATAATATCGTATCATCTATCGTATCCTATCCTCTATCCTATCCTATCCTCTATCCTATTCTATTCTCTATCCTATCCTATCCTCAATCCAATCCTATCCTCTATCCTATCCTATACTCTATCCTATCCTATCCTCTATCGTATCCTATCCTCTATCCTATCCTGTCCTCTATCCTATCCTATCCTCTATCATATCCTATCCTCTACCGTATCCTATCCTCTATCCTATCCTTTCCTCTATCCTATCCTATCCTCTATCCTATCTTATCCTCTATCCTATCCTGTGCTCTATCCTATCCTATCCACTATCCTATCCAATCTCATATCCTATTCTCTATCGTATCCTATCCTCTATCCTACCCTATCCTCTATCCTATCCTCTATCCTATCCTATCCTCCATCCTATCTTATCCTCTGTCCTATCCTGTCCTGTATTCTATCCTATCCTCTATCTTATCCTATCTACTATCCTATCTTATCCTCTATCCTATCCTATCCTCTATCCTATCCTATCCTCTATCCTATAATATCCTCTATCCTATCCAATCCCCTATCCTTTCCTATCCTTTATCCTATCCTGTCCTCTATTCTATCCTATCCTCTATCTTATCCTATCCACTATCCTATCTTATCCTCATTCCAATCCTATCATCTATCATATCCTATCCTCTACCGTATCCTATCTTCTATCCGATCCAATCCTCTATCCTATCCTCAATCCTATCCTATACTCTATCCAATCCTATCCTCTATCATATCCTATCCTCTACCGTATCCTATCCTCTATCCTATCCTTTCCTCTATCCTATCCTATCCTCTATCCTATCTTATCCTCTATCCTATCCTGTGCTCTATCCTATCCTATCCACTATCCTATCCAATCTCATATCCTATTCTCTATCGTATCCTATCCTCTATCCTACCCTATCCTCTATCCTATCATCTATCCTATCCTATCCTCCATCCTATCTTATCCTCTGTCCTATCCTGTCCTGTATTCTATCCTATCCTCTATCTTATCCTATCCACTATCCTATCTTATCCTCTATCCTATCCTATCCTCTATCCTATCCTATCCTCTATCCTATAATATCCTCTATCCTATCCAATCCCCTATCCTATCCTGTGTCCTATCCTATCCTCTATCCTATCCTATCCTCTATCATTTCCTATCCTTTATCCTATCCTGTCCTCTATTCTATCCTATCCTCTATCTTATCCTACCCACTATCCTATCTTATCCTCTATCCTATCCTATCCTCTATTATATCCTATCCTCTATCGTATCCTATCTTCTATCCTATCCAATCCTCTATGCTATCCTCAATCCTATCCTTTCCTCTATCCTATCCTATCCTCTATGCTATTCTATCTTCTATCCTATCCTATCCTCTATCCTATCCTATCCGCTATCCTATCTTACCCTCTATCCTATCCTGTCCTCTATTCCATCCTATCCTCTATCTTATCCTATCCACTATCCTATCTTATCCTCTACCTTATCCTATCCTCTCCTCTATCCTATCCTCTCCTCTATCCTATCCTATCCTCTATACTATTCTATCCTCTATCTTATCCTATCCTCAATCCTATCCTATCCTATCCTCTATCCTATCCTAGCATCTATCATATCCTATCCTCTATCCTATGCTATCGTCTATCCTATCCTATCCTCTATCCTATCCTGTCCTCTATTCTATCCTATCCTCTATCTTATCCTATCCACTATCCTATCCTATCCACTATCCTATACTATCCTCTATCCTATCCTATCCTCTATCCTATCCTATCCTCTATCCTATCCTATCCTCTATCCTATCCTATCCTCTATCCTATCCAATCTCATATCCTATCCAATCTCATATCCTATCCTATCCTCTATCATGTCCTATCCTCTATCGTATCCTATCTTCTATCCTATCCAATCCTCTATCCTATCCTCAATCCTATCCTATCCTCTATCTTATCCTATCCACTATCCTATCTTATCCTCTATCCTATCATATCCTCCATCCTATCCTATCCTCTATCGTATGCTCTATCCTGTCCTATCCTCTATCCTATCCAATCCCCTATCCAATCCTCTATCCTATTCGATCCTCTACCCCATTATACCATGTATCCTATCCTATTCTCTATCCTATCCTATCCTCAATCCTATCCTATCCTCTATCATATCCTATCCTCTATCCTATCCTATCCTCTATCCTATCCTATCCTCTATCCTATCCTATCCTCTATCCTATCTTATCCTGTCATCTATTCTATCCTATCCTCTATCTTATCCTATCCACTATCCTATCTTATCCTCTATCCTATCCTATCCTCCATCCTATCCTCTGTCCTATCCTATCCTCTATAATATCGTATCTTCTATCGTATCCTATCCTCTATCCTATCCTATCCTCTATCCAAGCTATCCTCTATCCTATCCTCTATCCTATCCTATCCTCTATCCAATCCTAACCTCAACCCTATCCTACGCTCTATCCTATAGTATCCTCTATCCTATACTATCCTCTATCCTATCCTGTCCTCTATTCTATCCTATCCTCTATCTTATCCTATCCACTATCCTACCTTATCCTCTATCCTATCCTATCCTCTATCCTATCCTTTCCTCTATAATATCGTATCTTCTATCGTATCCTATCCTCTATCCTATCCTCTATCGTATCCTATCCTCTATCCTATCCAATCCTCTATCCTAACCTCTATCGTATTATATCCTCTATCCTATCCAATCCTCTATCCTATCCTCTATCATATCCTATCCTCTATCCTATCCTATACTCTATCCTATCCTATCCTCTATCCTATATTATACTCTATCCTATCCTGTCCTCTATTCTATGCTACCCTCTATCATATCCTATCCTCTATCCTATCCTATCCTCTATCCTATCCTATCCTCTATCCTATCTTATCCTCTATCCTATCCTGTCCTCTATTCTATCCTATCCTCTATCTTATCCTATCCACTATCCTATCTTATCCTCTATCCTATCCTATCCTCCATCATATCCTATCCTCTATCGTATGCTATCTTCTATCCTGTCCAATCCTCTATCCTATCCAATCCTCTATCCTATACTCAATCCTATCCTATCCTATCCTCTATCCTATCCTATCCTCTATGCTATCCTATCCTCTATCCTATTATATCCTCTATCCTGTCTATCCTCAATCCAATCCAATCCTCTATCCTATCCAATCCTCTATCGTATCCTATCGTCTGTCCTATCCTATCCTCTATCCTATCCTATCCTCTATCCTATCCTATCCTCTATCGTATGCCCTATCTTATCCTATCCTCTAACCTATCCAATCCCCTATCCAATCCTCTATCCTATCCAATCCCCTATCCAATCCTCTATCCTATCCTATCCTCTATCATATCCTATCCTCTATCGTGTTCAATCTTCTATCCTATCCAATCCTCTATCCTATCCCCAATCCTGTCCTATCCTCTATCCTATCCTATCCTCTATGCTATCCTACCCTCTTTCCTATTCTATCCTTTATCCTATCCTATCCTCTATCCTATCCTATCCTCTATCCTATCTTATCCTCTATCCTATCCTGTCCTCTATTCTATCCTATCCTCTATCTTATCCTATCCACTATCCTATCCTAACCTCAATCCCATCCTATCCTCTATCATACCCTATAATCTATCCTATCCTATCCTCTATCATATCCTATCCTCTATCGTGTTCAATCTTCTATCCTATCCAATCCTCTATCCTATCCCCAATCCTGTCCTATCCTCTATCCTATCCTATCCTCTATGCTATCCTATCCTCTTTCCTATTCTATCCTTTATCCTATCCTATCGTCTGTCCTATCCTATCCTCTATCCTATCCTATCCTCTATCCTATCCTATCCTCTATCGTATGCCCTATCTTATCCTATCCTCTAACCTATCCAATCCCCTATCCAATCCTCTATCCTATCCAATCCCCTATCCAATCCTCTATCCTATCCTATCCTCTATCATATCCTATCCTCTATCGTGTTCAATCTTCTATCCTATCCAATCCTCTATCCTATCCCCAATCCTGTCCTATCCTCTATCCTATCCTATCCTCTATGCTATCCTATCCTCTTTCCTATTCTATCCTTTATCCTATCCTATCCTCTATCCTATCCTATCCTCTATCCTATCTTATCCTCTATCCTATCCTGTCCTCTATTCTATCCTATCCTCTATCTTATCCTATCCACTATCCTATCCTAACCTCAATCCCATCCTATCCTCTATCATACCCTATAATCTATCCTATCCTATCCACTATCCTATCCTCTCCTCTATCCTATCTTATCCACTATCCTATCCTATCCTCTATCCTATCCTATCATCTATCGTATGCTATCTTCTATCCTGTATAATCCTCTATCCTATCCAATCCTCTATCCTATACTCAATCCTATCCTATCCTCTATCCTATCCTATCCTCTATGCTATCCTATCCTCTATCCTATTATATCCTCTATCCTGTCTATCCTCAATCCAATCCTATCCTCTATCCTATCCTATCCTCTATCGTATCCTATCCTCTATCCTATCCTATCCTCTATCCTATCCTATCCTCTATCGTATGCCCTATCTTATCCTATCCTCTACCCTATCCAATCCCCTATCCAATCCTCTATCCTATCCAATCCCCTATCCAATCCTCTATCCTATCCTATCTTCTATCGTATCCTATCCTCTATCCTATCCAATCCTCTATCCTATCCTCTATCCTATCCTCTATCCTATCCTATCCTCTATCCTATCCTATCCTCTATCCTATCCTTTCCTCTATAATATCGTCTCTTCTATCCTCCATCCTATCCTATCCTATCCTCTATCCTATCCTCTATCCTATCCTCTATCCTATCCTATCCTCTATCCTACCCTATCCTCTATCCTATCCTCTCCTCAATCCTATCCTATTCTCTATCCTATTCTATCCTCTATCGTATCCTATCCTCTATCCTATCCAATTCTCTATCCTATCCTATCCTCTGTCCAATCCTATCCTCAATTCAATCCTATCTTCTATCCTATAATATCCTCTATCCTATCCTATCCTATCCTCTATCCTATCCTATCCTATCCTATCCTCTATCCTATCCTCTATCCTATCCTATCCTCTATCCTATCCTATCCTCTATGCTATCCTATCCTCTATCCTATCCTATCCTCTATCCTATCCTATCCTCAATCCTATCCTATCCTCTATCATATCCTATCCTCTATGCTATCCAATCCGCAATTCTTTCCTCTATCCTATCCTATCGTCTATCCTATCCTATCCTCCATAATATGGTATCCTCTATCCTATCCTATCCTCTATCCTGTAATATCATCTATCCAATCCTATTCTCTATCCTATCCTATCCTATTCACTATCGTATCCTATCCTCTATCCTATCCTCTATCCTGTCCTACCCTCTATCCTATCGTATCCTCTATCCTATCCTAGCCTCAATTCTATCCTATCCTCTATCCTATCCTATCCTCAATCCTATCCTATCCTCTGTCATATCCTATCCTCTATCCTATCCTATCCTCTATCCTATCCTATCCTCTATCGTATTCTATCCACTATCCTATAATATATTCTATCCCATCCTAATCTCTATCCTATCAATCCCCTATCCTATTCTCTATCCTATCCTCTATCCTATCCTCTATCCTATCCTATCCTCTATCCTATCCTATCCTCAATCCTATCCTATCCTCTATCATATCCTATCCTCTATGCTATCCAATCCGCAATTCTTTCCTCTATCCTATCCTATCGTCTATCCTATCCTATCCTCCATAATATGGTATCCTCTATCCTATCCTATCCTCTATCCTGTAATATCATCTATCCTAACCTATTCTCTATCCTATCCTATCCTATTCACTATCGTATCCTATCCTCTATCCTATCCAATCCTCTATCGTATCCTCTATCCTATCCTACCCTCTATCCTACCCTACCCTCTATCCTATCGTATCCTCTATCCTATCCTAGCCTCAATTCTATCCTATCCTCTATCCTATCCTATCCTCTATCCTATCCTATTCTCTATCCTATCCTATCCTCTATCCTATCCTATCCACTATCGTATGCTCTATCCTATCCTATCCTCTATCCTATCCTATCCACTATCGTATGCTCTATCCTATGCTATCCTCTATCCTATCCAATCCCCTATCCTATCCTCTACCCTATCCTATCCTCAACCCTATAATACCATGTATCCTATCCTATTCTCTATCCTATCCTATCCTATCCTCTATCGTATGCTCTATCCTATCCTATCCACTATCCTGTCCTATCCTCTATCCTATCCTATCATCTATCCTATCCTATCCTCAATCCAATCCTATACTCTATCCTATAGTATCCTCTATCGTATCCTATCCTCTATCCTATCCAATCCTGTATCCTATCCTCTATCCTATCCTATCCTCTCTCCTATCCTATACTCTATCATATCCTATCCTCTATCCTATCCTATCGTCTATCCTATCCTATCCTCTATCCTATCCTATCCTCTATCCTATCCTATCCTCTATCCTATCCTATCCTCTATCCTATCCTATCCTCTATCCTATAATATCCTCTATCCCATCCTAATCTCTATCCTATCAATCCCCTATCCTATCCTCTATCCTATCCTATCCTCTATCCTATCCAATTCTCTATCCTATCCTATCCTCTATCCAATCCTATCCTCAATTCAATCCTATCCTCTATCCTGTAATATCCTCTATCCTATCCTATCCTATCCCCTATCCTATCCTATCCTATGCTCTATCCTATCCTATCCTATCCTCTATCCTATCCTATCCTCTATCCTATCCTATCCTCTATCCTATCCTATCCTCTATCCTATTCAATCTCATATCCTATCCTATCCTCTATCATATCCTATCCTCTATCGTATCCTATCTTCTATCGTATCCTATCCTCTATCCTATCCAATCCTCTATCCTATCCACTATCCTATCCTATCCTCTATCCTATCCTATCCTCAATCCTATCCTATCCTATCCTCCATCCTATCCTATCCTCCATCCTATCCAATCCCCTATCCTATCCTCAATCCTATCCTATCCTCATTCCTATCCTATCCTCAATCCTATCGTATCCTCTATCCTATAGTATCCTCTATCCTTTCCTATCCTCTATCCTATCCTATCCTCAATCCTATCCTATCCTCAATCCTATCCTGTCCTCTTCTCTATCGTATCCTATCATCTATCATATCCTATCCTCTATCCTATCCTATCGTCTATCCTATCCTATCCACTATCCTATCCTATCCTCTATCCTATAATATATTCTATCCCATCCTAATCTCTATCCTATCAATCCCCTATCCTATCCTCTATCCTATCCTATCCTCTATCCTATCCAATTCTCTATCCTATCCTATCCTCTATCCAATCCTATCCTCTATCCTATCCTATCCTCTATCCTATCCAATTCTCTATCCTATCCTATCCTCTATCCAATCCTATCCTCTATCCTATAATATCCTCTATCCTATCCTATCCTATCCTCTATCCTATCCTCTCCTCCATCCTATCCTATCCTCTATCCTATCCTATCCTCTATCCCATTCAATCTCATATCCTACCCTATCCTCTATCATATCCTATCCTCTATCCTATCCTATCCTCTATCCTATCCTATCCTCTATCCTATCCTATCCTCTATCCTATCCTATCCTCTATCCTATCCTATCCTCTATCCTATCCTATCCTATCCTCTATCCTATCCTATCCTCTATCCTATCCTATCCTCTATCCTATCCTATCCTCTATCCTATCCTATCCTCTATCCTATCCTATCCTCTATCCTATCCTATCCTCTATCCTATCCTATCCTGTATCCTATCCTCTATCGTATCCTATCCTCTATCCTATTCTATCCTCTATCCTATCTATCCTCAATCCAATCCTATCATCTATCATATCCTATCCTCTATCGTATCCTATCCTCTATCCTATCCAATCCTCTATCGTATCCTCTATCCTATCCTACCCTCTATCCTACCCTACCCTCTATCCTATCGTATCCTCTATCCTATCCTAGCCTCAATTCTATCCTATCCTCTATCCTATCCTATCCTCTATCCTATCCTATTCTCTATCCTATTCTATCCTCTATCCTATCCTATCCACAATCGTATGCTCTATCCTATCCTATCCTCTATCCTATCCTATCCACTATCGTATGCTCTATCCTATGCTATCCTCTATCCTATCCAATCCCCTATCCTATCCTCTACCCTATCCTATCCTCAACCCTATAATACCATGTATCCTATCCTATTCTCTATCCTATCCTATCCTATCCTCTATCGTATGCTCTATCCTATCCTATCCACTATCCTGTCCTATCCTCTATCCTATCCTATCATCTATCCTATCCTATCCTCAATCCAATCCTATACTCTATCCTATAGTATCCTCTATCGTATCCTATCCTCTATCCTATCCAATCCTGTATCCTATCCTCTATCCTATCCTATCCTCTCTCCTATCCTATACTCTATCATATCCTATCCTCTATCCTATCCTATCGTCTATCCTATCCTATCCTCTATCCTATCCTATCCTCTATCCTATCCTATCCTCTATCCTATCCTATCCTCTATCCTATCCTATCCTCTATCCTATAATATCCTCTATCCCATCCTAATCTCTATCCTATCAATCCCCTATCCTATCCTCTATCCTATCCTATCCTCTATCCTATCCAATTCTCTATCCTATCCTATCCTCTATCCAATCCTATCCTCAATTCAATCCTATCCTCTATCCTGTAATATCCTCTATCCTATCCTATCCTATCCCCTATCCTATCCTATCCTATGCTCTATCCTATCCTATCCTATCCTCTATCCTATCCTATCCTCTATCCTATCCTATCCTCTATCCTATCCTATCCTCTATCCTATTCAATCTCATATCCTATCCTATCCTCTATCATATCCTATCCTCTATCGTATCCTATCTTCTATCGTATCCTATCCTCTATCCTATCCAATCCTCTATCCTATCCACTATCCTATCCTATCCTCTATCCTATCCTATCCTCAATCCTATCCTATCCTATCCTCCATCCTATCCTATCCTCCATCCTATCCAATCCCCTATCCTATCCTCAATCCTATCCTATCCTCATTCCTATCCTATCCTCAATCCTATCGTATCCTCTATCCTATAGTATCCTCTATCCTTTCCTATCCTCTATCCTATCCTATCCTCAATCCTATCCTATCCTCAATCCTATCCTGTCCTCTTCTCTATCGTATCCTATCATCTATCATATCCTATCCTCTATCCTATCCTATCGTCTATCCTATCCTATCCACTATCCTATCCTATCCTCTATCCTATAATATATTCTATCCCATCCTAATCTCTATCCTATCAATCCCCTATCCTATCCTCTATCCTATCCTATCCTCTATCCTATCCAATTCTCAATCCTATCCTATCCTCTATCCAATCCTATCCTCTATCCTATCCTATCCTCTATCCTATCCAATTCTCTATCCTATCCTATCCTCTATCCAATCCTATCCTCTATCCTATAATATCCTCTATCCTATCCTATCCTATCCTCTATCCTATCCTCTCCTCCATCCTATCCTATCCTCTATCCTATCCTATCCTCTATCCCATTCAATCTCATATCCTACCCTATCCTCTATCATATCCTATCCTCTATCCTATCCTATCCTCTATCCTATCCTATCCTCTATCCTATCCTATCCTCTATCCTATCCTATCCTCTATCCTATCCTATCCTCTATCCTATCCTATCCTATCCTCTATCCTATCCTATCCTCTATCCTATCCTATCCTCTATCCTATCCTATCCTCTATCCTATCCTATCCTCTATCCTATCCTATCCTCTATCCTATCCTATCCTGTATCCTATCCTCTATCGTATCCTATCCTCTATCCTATTCTATCCTCTATCCTATCTATCCTCAATCCAATCCTATCATCTATCATATCCTATCCTCTATCGTATCCTATCTTCTATCCTATCCAATCCTCTATCCTATCCTCAATTATATCCTATCCTCTATCCTATCCTATCCTCTATGCTATCCTATCCTCTATCCTATCCTATCCTCTATGCTATCCTATCCTCTATCCTATTCTATCCTCTATCCTATCTATCCTCAACCCAATCCTATCATCTATCATATCCTATCCTCTATCGTATCCTATCCTCTATCCTATCCGATCCTCTATCCTATCTTATCCTCTATCCTATCCTGTCCTCTATCCTATCCTATCCTCTATCCTATCCTGCCCTCTATTCTATCCTATCCTCTATCTTATCCTATCCACTATCCTATCTTATCCTCTATCCTATCCTATCCTCTATCCTGTCCTATCCTCTATAGTATTCTATCCTCTATCCTATCCAATCTCATATCCTATCCAATCTCATATCCTACCCTATCCTCTATCGTGTCCTATCCTCTGTCGTATCCTATCTTCTATCCTATCCAATCCTCTATCCTATCCTCAATCCTATCCTATCCTCTATCCTATCCTATCCTCTATCCTATCCTATCCTCTATCCTATCCTATCCTCTATCCTATCCTATCCTCTATCCTATCCTATCCTCTATCCTATCCTATCCTCTATCCTATCCTATCCTCTATCCTATCCTATCCTCTATCCTATCCTATCCTCTATCCTATCCTATCCTCTATCCTATCCTATCCTCTATCCTATCCTATCCTCTATCCTATCCTATCGTCTATCCTATCCTATCCTCTATCCTATCCTATCCTCTATCCTATCCTATCCTCTATCCTATCCTATCCTGTATCCTATCCTCTATCCTATCCTATCCTGTATCCTATCCAATCGCCTATCCAATCCTCTATCCTATCCGATCCTCTACCCTATTATACCATGTATCCTATCTTATTCTCTATCCTATCCTATCCTCTATCCTATCCTATCCTCTATCCTATCTTATCCTCTATCCTATCCTATCCTCTATCCTATCCTGTCCTCTATTCTATCCTGTCCTCTATCTTATCCTATCCACAATCCTATCTTATCCTCTACCCTATCCTATCCTCCATCCTATCCTATCCTCTATCGTATTCTATCCTCTATCCTATCCAATCCCCTATCCTATCCTCTGTCCTATCCTATCCTCTATAATATCGTATCTTCTATCGTATCCTATCCTCTATCCTATTCTATCCTCTATCCTATCTATCCTCAATCCAATCCTATCATCTATCATATCCTATCCTCTATCGTATCCTATCTTCTATCCTATCCAATCCTCTATCCTATCCTATCCTCTATGCTATCCTATCCTCTATCCTATCCTATCCTCTATGCTATCCTATCCTCTATCCTATTCTATCCTCTATCCTATCTATCCTCAACCCAATCCTATCATCTATCATATCCTATCCTCTATCGTATCCTATCCTCTATCCTATCCGATCCTCTATCCTATCTTATCCTCTATCCTATCCTATCCTATCCTCTATCCTATCCTGCCCTCTATTCTATCCTATCCTCTATCTTATCCTATCCACAATCCTATCTTATCCTCTATCCTATCCTATCCTCTATCCTATCCTATCCTGTATCCTATCCTATCCTCTATCCTATCCAATCCTCTATCCTATCCTCTATCCTCTCCTATCCTCTATCCTATCCAATCCCCTATCCTATCCTTTATCCTATCCTATTCTCTATCCTATCCTTTCCTCTATAATATCGTATCTTCTATCGCATCCTATCCTCTATCCTATCCAATCTAATATATTATCCTATCCTCTATCATATCCTAATCCTCTATCGTATCCTATCTTCTATCCTATACAATCCTCTATCCTATCCTCAATCCTATCCTATCCTCTATCCTATCCTATCCTCTATCGTATCCTATCCTCTATCCTATCCAATCCTCTATACTATTCTATCCTCTATCCTATCCTATCCTCAATCCGATCCTATCATCTATCCTATCCTATCCTTTATCTTATCCTATCCTCTACCCTATCCTCTATCCTATCCTATCCTCTATCCTATCCTATACTCTATCCTATCCTATCCTCTATCCTATCCCATCCTCAATCCTATCCTTTCCTCTATCCTATAATCTATCCTATCCTATCCTCTTACTTATCCTATCCTCTATCCTATCCTATCCTCTATCCTATCCGATCCTCTATCCTATCCTATCCTCTATCCTATCTTATCCTCTATCGTATCCTGCCCTCTATTCTATCCTATCCTCTATCTTATCCAATCCACTATCCTATCCTATCCTCAATCGTATCCTATCCTATATCCTATCCTATCCTCTATGCTATTCTATCCTCTATCCTATTCTATCCCGTATCCTATCCTATCCCCAATCCTATTATATCCTCTATACTATCCTATCCTCTATCCTATCCTATTCTCTATCCTATCCTTTCCTCTATAATATCGTATCATCTATCGTATCCTATCCTCTATCGCATTCTATCCTCTATCCTATCCAATCCCCTATCCTATCCTCTGTCCTATCCTATCCTCTATAATATCGTATCTTCTATCGTATCCTATCCTCTATCCTACCCTATCCAATCTCATATCCTATCCTATCCAATCTCATATCCTATCCTATCCTCTATCATATCTTATCCTCTATCGTATCCTATCCTCTATCCTATCCTCAATCCTATCCTATCCTCTATCCTATCCTATCCTCTATGCTATCCTATCCTCTATCCTATTCTATCCTCTATCCTATCTATCATCTATCCAATCCTATCCTCTATCCTATCCTATCCTCTATCGTATCCTATCCTCTATCTTATCCAATCCTCTATCCTATCCTCAATCCTATCCTATCCTCTATCCTATCCTATCCTCTATGCTATCCTATCCTCTATCCTATTCTATCCTCTATCCTATCTATCATCTATCCAATCCTATCCTCTATCCTATCCTATCCTCTATCTTATCCAATCCTCTATCCTATCCTCAATCCTATCCTATCCTCTATCCTATCTTATCCTCTCTCCTATCCTGTCCTCTATTCTATCCTATCCTCTATCTTATCCTATCCACTATCCTATATTATCCTCTATCCTATCCTCTCCTCTATCCTATCCTATCCTCTATCCTATCCTATCCTCTATCCTATCTTATCCTCTATCGTATCCTGCCCTCTATTCTATCCTATCCTCTATCTTATCCAATCCACTATCCTATCCTATCCTCAATCGTATCCTATCCTATATCCTATCCTATCCTCTATGCTATCCTATCCTCTATCCTATTCTATCCCGTATCCTATCCTATCCCCAATCCTATTATATCCTCTATACTATCCTATCCTCTATCCTATCCTATTCTCTATCCTATCCTTTCCTCTATAATATCGTATCATCTATCGTATCCTATCCTCTATCCTATCCTATCCTCTATCGCATTCTATCCTCTATCCTATCCAATCCCCTATCCTATCCTCTGTCCTATCCTATCCTCTATAATATCGTATCTTCTATCGTATCCTATCCCCTATCCTACCCTATCCAATCTCATATCCTATCCAATCTCATATCCTTTCCTATCCAATCTCATATCCTATCCTATCCTCTATCCTATCCTATCCTCTATCCTATCCAATCCTCTATCCTATTCTATCCTCTATCCTATCCTATCCTCAATCCGATCCTATCCTTTATCCTATCCTATCCTTTATCTTATCCTATCCTCTACCCTATCCAATCCTCTATCCTATCCTCTATCCTATCCTATCCTCTATCCTATCCTGTCCTCTATCCTATCCTATCCGCTATACTATCCTATCCTCTATCCAATCCTATCCTCTATCCTATCCTATCCTCTATCGTATCCTATCCTCTATCCTATTCAATCCTCTATCCTATCCTCTATCCTATCCTATTCCTTATCCTAACGTATCCTCTATCCTATCCTATCCTCTATAGTATGCTCTATCGTATCCTATCCTCTATCGTATGCTCTATCCTATTCTATCCACTATCCTATCCTATCCTCAATCCTATCCTATACTCTATCCTATCCTATCCTCAATCCAATCCTATATTCTATCCTATCCTATCCTCTATCGTATGCTCCATCCTATCCTATCCTCTATCGTATGCTCCATCCTATCCTATCCTCTATTCTATCCTCAATCCTATCCTATCCTCAATCCTATCCTATCCTCAATCCTATCCTATCCTCAATCCTATCCTATCCTCCATCCTATCCTATCCTCTATGCTATCCTATCCTCTATGCTATCCTATCCTCTATCCTATTCTATCCTCTATCCTATCCTATCCTCAATCCAATCCTATCCTCTATCCTATAATACCATGTATCCTATCTTATTCTCCATCCTATCCTATCCTATCCTATCCTCTATCGTATGCTCTATCCTATCCTATCCACTATCATATCCTATCCTCAATCCTATTCTATCCCCTACCATATGCTATCCTCTATCCTATCGTATCCTCTATCCTATCCTATCCTCTATCCTACCTTATCCTCTATCCTATCCTGTCCTCTATCCTATCCTATCCACTATCCTATCTTATCCTCTATCCTATCCTGTCCTCTATTCTATCATATCCTCTATCTTATCCTATCCACTATCCTATCCTATCCTCTATCCTATCCTATCCTCTATCATATCCTATCCTCTATCGTATCCTATCTTCTATCCTATCCAATCCTCTATGCTATCCTCTATCCTATCGTATCCTCTATCCTATCCTATCCTCTATCCTACCTTATCCTCTATCCTATCCTGTCCTCTATCCTATCCTATCCACTATCCTATCTTATCCTCTATCCTATCCTGTCCTCTATTCTATCATATCCTCTATCTTATCCTATCCACTATCCTATCCTATCCTCTATCCTATCCTATCCTCTATCATATCCTATCCTCTATCTTATCCTATCCACTATCCTATCTTATCCTCTACCTTATCCTATCCTCTCCTCTATCCTATCCTCTCCTCTATCCTATCCTCTCCTCTATCCTATCCTCTCCTCTATCCTATCCTCTCCTCTATCCTATCCTATCCTCTATCGTATTCTATCCTCTATCCTATCCAATCCCCTATCCAATCCCCTATCCTATCCCCTGTCCTATCCTATCCTCTATAATATTGTATCTTCTATCGTATCCTATTCTCTATCCTATCCTATCCTCAATCCTATCCTATCCTCCATCCTATCCTATCCTCTATGCTATCCTATCCTCTATGCTATCCTATCCTCTATCCTATTCTATACTCTATCCTATCGTATCCTCAATCCAATCCTATCCTCTATCCTATCCAATCCCCTATCCTAACCTCTATCCTATCCTATCCTCTATCGTATCCTATCCTTTGTCCTATCCAATCCTCTATCCTATTCCATTCTCTATCCTATCCTATCCTCAATCCAATCCTATCCTCTATCCTATCCTTTCCTCTATCCTATCCTATCCTCTATCCTATCTTATCCTCTATCCTATCCTGTGCTCTATCCTATCCTATCCACTATCCTATCCAATCTCATATCCTATTCTCTATCGTATCCTATCCTCTATCCTACCCTATCCTCTATCCTATCCTCTATCCTATCCTATCCTCCATCCTATCTTATCCTCTGTCCTATCCTGTCCTGTATTCTATCCTATCCTCTATCTTATCCTATCCACTATCCTATCTTATCCTCTATCCTATCCTATCCTCTATCCTATCCTATCCTCTATCCTATAATATCCTCTATCCTATCCAATCCCCTATCCTATCCTCTGTCCTATCCTATCCTCTATCCTATCCTATCCTCTATCATTTCCTATCCTTTATCCTATCCTGTCCTCTATTCTATCCTATCCTCTATCTTATCCTATCCACTTTCCTATCTTATCCTCTATCCTATCCTATCCTCTATTATATCCTATCCTCTATCGTATCCTATCTTCTATCCTATCCAATCCTCTATGCTATCCTCAATCCTATCCTTTCCTCTATCCTATCCTATCCTCTATGCTATTCTATCTTCTATCCTATCCTATCCTCTATCCTATCCTATCCGCTATCCTATCTTACCCTCTATCCTATCCTGTCCTCTATTCCATCCTATCCTCTATCTTATCCTATCCACTATCCTATCTTATCCTCTACCTTATCCTATCCTCTCCTCTATCCTATCCTCTCCTCTATCCTATCCTATCCTCTATACTATTCTATCCTCTATCTTATCCTATCCTCAATCCTATCCTATCCTATCCTCTATCCTATCCTATCATCTATCATATCCTATCCTCTATCCTATGCTATCGTCTATCCTATCCTATCCTCTATCCTATCCTGTCCTCTATTCTATCCTATCCTCTATCTTATCCTATCCACTATCCTATCCTATCCGCTATCCTATACTATCCTCTATCCTATCCTATCCTCTATCCTATCCTATCCTCTATCCTATCCTATCCTCTATCCTATCCTATCCTCTATCCTATCCAATCTCATATCCTATCCAATCTCATATCCTATCCTATCCTCTATCATGTCCTATCCTCTATCGTATCCTATCTTCTATCCTATCCAATCCTCTATCCGATCCTCAATCCTATCCTATCCTCTATCTTATCCTATCCACTATCCTATCTTATCCTCTATCCTATCATATCCTCCATCCTATCCTATCCTCTATCGTATGCTCTATCCTGTCCTATCCTCTATCCTATCCAATCCCCTATCCAATCCTCTATCCTATTCGATCCTCTACCCCATTATACCATGTATCCTATCCTATTCTCTATCCTATCCTATCCTCAATCCTATCCTATCCTCTATCATATCCTATCCTCTATCCTATCCTATCCTCTATCCTATCCTATCCTCTATCCTATCCTATCCTCTATCCTATCTTATCCTGTCATCTATTCTATCCTATCCTCTATCTTATCCTATCCACTATCCTATCTTATCCTCTATCCTATCCTATCCTCCATCCTATCCTCTGTCCTATCCTATCCTCTATAATATCGTATCTTCTATCGTATCCTATCCTCTATCCTATCCTATCCTCTATCGTATCCTATCCTCTATCCTATCCTAACCAATCTCATATCCTATCCAATCTCATATCCTAACCTATCCTCTATCATATCCTATCCTCTATCGTATCCTATCATCTATCCTATCCAATCCTCTATCCTATCCTCAATCCTATGCTATCCTCCATCCTATCCTATCCTCTATGCTATCCTATCCTCTATCCTATTCTATCCTCTATCGTATCCTCTCCTCAATCGAATCCTATCCTCTATCCTATCCTATCCTCTATCGCATCCTATCCTGTATCCTATCCATACGTCTATAGTATCCTCTATCCTATCCTATCCTCTATCCAAGCTATCCTCTATCCTATCCTCTATCCTATCCTATCCTCTATCCAATCCTAACCTCAACCCTATCCTACGCTCTATCCTATAGTATCCTCTATCCTATACTATCCTCTATCCTATCCTGTCCTCTATTCTATCCTATCCTCTATCTTATCCTATCCACTATCCTACCTTATCCTCTATCCTATCCTATCCTCTATCCTATCCTTTCCTCTATAATATCGTATCTTCTATCGTATCCTATCCTCTATCCTATCCTCTATCGTATCCTATCCTCTATCCTATCCAATCCTCTATCCTAACCTCTATCGTATTATATCCTCTATCCTATCCAATCCTCTATCCTATCCTCTATCATATCCTATCCTCTATCCTATCCTATACTCTATCCTATCCTATCCTCTATCCTATCTTATACTCTATCCTATCCTGTCCTCTATTCTATGCTACCCTCTATCATATCCTATCCTCTATCCTATCCTATCCTCTATCCTATCCTATCCTCTATCCTATCTTATCCTCTATCCTATCCTGTCCTCTATTCTATCCTATCCTCTATCTTATCCTATCCACTATCCTATCTTATCCTCTATCCTATCCTATCCTCCATCATATCCTATCCTCTATCGTATGCTATCTTCTATCCTGTCCAATCCTCTATCCTATCCAATCCTCTATCCTATACTCAATCCTATCCTATCCTATCCTCTATCCTATCCTATCCTCTATGCTATCCTATCCTCTATCCTATTATATCCTCTATCCTGTCTATCCTCAATCCAATCCAATCCTCTATCCTATCCAATCCTCTATCGTATCCTATCGTCTATCCTATCCTATCCTCTATCCTATCCTATCCTCTATCCTATCCTATCCTCTATCGTATGCCCTATCTTATCCTATCCTCTAACCTATCCAATCCCCTATCCAATCCTCTATCCTATCCAATCCCCTATCCAATCCTCTATCCTATCCTATCCTCTATCATATCCTATCCTCTATCGTGTTCAATCTTCTATCCTATCCAATCCTCTATCCTATCCCCAATCCTGTCCTATCCTCTATCCTATCCTATCCTCTATGCTATCCTATCCTCTTTCCTATTCTATCCTTTATCCTATCCTATCCTCTATCCTATCCTATCCTCTATCCTATCTTATCCTCTATCCTATCCTGTCCTCTATTCTATCCTATCCTCTATCTTAGCCTATCCACTATCCTATCCTAACCTCAATCCCATCCTATCCTCTATCATACCCTATAATCTATCCTATCCTATCCACTATCCTATCCTCTCCTCTATCCTATCTTATCCACTATCCTATCCTATCCTCTATCCTATCCTATCCTCTATCGTATGCTATCTTCTATCCTGTATAATCCTCTATCCTATCCAATCCTCTATCCTATACTCAATCCTATCCTATCCTCTATCCTATCCTATCCTCTATGCTATCCTATCCTCTATCCTATTATATCCTCTATCCTGTCTATCCTCAATCCAATCCTATCCTCTATCCTATCCTATCCTCTATCGTATCCTATCCTCTATCCTATCCTATCCTCTATCCTATCCTATCCTCTATCGTATGCCCTATCTTATCCTATCCTCTATCCTATCCAATCCCCTATCCAATCCTCTATCCTATCCAATCCCCTATCCTGTCCTCTATTCTATCCTATCCTCTATCTTATCCTATCCACTATCCTATCCTAACCTCAATCCCATCCTATCCTCTATCATACCCTATAATCTATCCTATCCTATCCACTATCCTATCCTCTCCTCTATCCTATCTTATCCACTATCCTATCCTATCCTCTATCCTATCCTATCCTCTATCGTATGCTATCTTCTATCCTGTATAATCCTCTATCCTATCCAATCCTCTATCCTATACTCAATCCTATCCTATCCTCTATCCTATCCTATCCTCTATGCTATCCTATCCTCTATCCTATTATATCCTCTATCCTGTCTATCCTCAATCCAATCCTATCCTCTATCCTATCCTATCCTCTATCGTATCCTATCCTCTATCCTATCCTATCCTCTATCCTATCCTATCCTCTATCGTATGCCCTATCTTATCCTATCCTCTATCCTATCCAATCCCCTATCCAATCCTCTATCCTATCCAATCCCCTATCCAATCCTCTATCCTATCCTATCTTCTATCGTATCCTATCCTCTATCCTATCCAATCCTCTATCCTATCCTCTATCCTATCCTCTATCCTATCCTATCCTCTATCCTATCCTATCCTCTATCCTATCCTTTCCTCTATAATATCGTCTCTTCTATCCTCCATCCTATCCTATCCTATCCTATCCTCTATCCTATCCTCTATCCTATCCTATCCTCTATCCTACCCTATCCTCTATCCTATCCTCTCCTCAATCCTATCCTATTCTCTATCCTATTCTATCCTCTATCGTATCCTATCCTCTATCCTATCCAATTCTCTATCCTATCCTATCCTCTGTCCAATCCTATCCTCAATTCAATCCTATCTTCTATCCTATAATATCCTCTATCCTATCCTATCCTATCCTCTATCCTATCCTATCCTATCCTCTATCCTATCCTATCCTATCCTATCCTCTATCCTATCCTCTATCCTATCCTATCCTCTATCCTATCCTATCCTCTATGCTATCCTATCCTCTATCCTATCCTATCCTCTATCCTATCCTATCCTCAATCCTATCCTATCCTCTATCATATCCTATCCTCTATGCTATCCAATCCGCAATTCTTTCCTCTATCCTATCCTATCGTCTATCCTATCCTATCCTCCATAATATGGTATCCTCTATCCTATCCTATCCTCTATCCTGTAATATCATCTATCCAATACTATTCTCTATCCTATCCTATCCTATTCACTATCGTATCCTATCCTCTATCCTATCCAATCCTCTATCGTATCCTCTATCCTGTCCTACCCTCTATCCTATCGTATCCTCTATCCTATCCTAGCCTCAATTCTATCCTATCCTCTATCCTATCCTATCCTCAATCCTATCCTATCCTCTGTCATATCCTATCCTCTATCCTATCCTATCCTCTATCCTATCCTATCCTCTATCGTATTCTATCCACTATCCTATAATATATTCTATCCCATCCTAATCTCTATCCTATCAATCCCCTATCCTATTCTCTATCCTATCCTCTATCCTATCCTCTATCCTATCCTATCCTCTATCCTATCCTATCCTCAATCCTATCCTATCCTCTATCATATCCTATCCTCTATGCTATCCAATCCGCAATTCTTTCCTCTATCCTATCCTATCGTCTATCCTATCCTATCCTCCATAATATGGTATCCTCTATCCTATCCTATCCTCTATCCTGTAATATCATCTATCCTAACCTATTCTCTATCCTATCCTATCCTATTCACTATCGTATCCTATCCTCTATCCTATCCAATCCTCTATCGTATCCTCTATCCTATCCTACCCTCTATCCTACCCTACCCTCTATCCTATCGTATCCTCTATCCTATCCTAGCCTCAATTCTATCCTATCCTCTATCCTATCCTATCCTCTATCCTATCCTATTCTCTATCCTATCCTATCCTCTATCCTATCCTATCCACTATCGTATGCTCTATCCTATCCTATCCTCTATCCTATCCTATCCACTATCGTATGCTCTATCCTATGCTATCCTCTATCCTATCCAATCCCCTATCCTATCCTCTACCCTATCCTATCCTCAACCCTATAATACCATGTATCCTATCCTATTCTCTATCCTATCCTATCCTATCCTCTATCGTATGCTCTATCCTATCCTATCCACTATCCTGTCCTATCCTCTATCCTATCCTATCATCTATCCTATCCTATCCTCAATCCAATCCTATACTCTATCCTATAGTATCCTCTATCGTATCCTATCCTCTATCCTATCCAATCCTGTATCCTATCCTCTATCCTATCCTATCCTCTCTCCTATCCTATACTCTATCATATCCTATCCTCTATCCTATCCTATCGTCTATCCTATCCTATCCTCTATCCAATCCTATCCTCAATTCAATCCTATCCTCTATCCTGTAATATCCTCTATCCTATCCTATCCTATCCCCTATCCTATCCTATCCTATGCTCTATCCTATCCTATCCTATCCTCTATCCTATCCTATCCTCTATCCTATCCTATCCTCTATCCTATCCTATCCTCTATCCTATTCAATCTCATATCCTATCCTATCCTCTATCATATCCTATCCTCTATCGTATCCTATCTTCTATCGTATCCTATCCTCTATCCTATCCAATCCTCTATCCTATCCACTATCCTATCCTATCCTCTATCCTATCCTATCCTCAATCCTATCCTATCCTATCCTCTATCCTATCCTATCCTCTATCCTATCCTATCCTCTATCCTATCCTATCCTCTATCCTATCCTATCCTCTATCCTATCCTATCCTCTATCCTATCCTATCCTATCCTCTATCCTATCCTATCCTCTATCCTATCCTATCCTCTATCCTATCCTATCCTCTATCCTATCCTATCCTGTATCCTATCCTCTATCGTATCCTATCCTCTATCCTATTCTATCCTCTATCCTATCTATCCTCAATTCAATCCTATCATCTATCATATCGTATCCTCTATCGTATCCTATCTTCTATCCTATCCAATCCTCTATCCTATCCTCAATTATATCCTATCCTCTATCCTATCCTATCCTCTATGCTATCCTATCCTCTATCCTATCCTATCCTCTATGCTATCCTATCCTCTATCCTATTCTATCCTCTATCCTATCTATCCTCAACCCAATCCTATCATCTATCATATCCTATCCTCTATCGTATCCTATCCTCTATCCTATCCGATCCTCTATCCTATCTTATCCTCTATCCTATCCTGTCCTCTATCCTATCCTATCCTCTATCCTATCCTGCCCTCTATTCTATCCTATCCTCTATCTTATCCTATCCACTATCCTATCTTATCCTCTATCCTATCCTATCCTCTATCCTGTCCTATCCTCTATAGTATTCTATTCTCTATCCTATCCAATCTCATATCCTATCCAATCTCATATCGTACCCTATCCTCTATCGTGTCCTATCCTCTGTCGTATCCTATCTTCTATCCTATCCAATCCTCTATCCTATCCTCAATTCTATCCTATCCTCTATCCTATCCTATCCTCTATCCTATCCTATCCTCTATCCTATCCTATCCTCTATCCTATCCTATCCTCTATCCTATCCTATCCTCTATCCTATCCTATCCTCTATCCTATCCTATCCTCTATCCTATCCTATCCTCTATCCTATCCTATCCTATCCTCTATCCTATCCTATCCTCTATCCTATCCTATCCTCTATCCTATCCTATCCTCTATCCTATCCTATCCTCTATCCTATCCTATCCTCTATCCTATCCTATCCTCTATCCTATCCTATCCTCTATCCTATCCTATCCTCTATCCTATCCTATCCTCTATCCTATCCTATCCTCTATCCTATCCTATCCTGTATCCTATCCAATCGCCTATCCAATCCTCTATCCTATCCGATCCTCTACCCTATTATACCATGTATCCTATCTTATTCTCTATCCTATCCTATCCTCTATCCTATCCTATCCTCTATCCTATCTTATCCTCTATCCTATCCTATCCTCTATCCTATCCTGTCCTCTATTCTATCCTATCCTCTATCTTATCCTATCCACAATCCTATCTTATCCTCTACCCTATCCTATCCTCCATCCTATCCTATCCTCTATCGTATTCTATCCTCTATCCTATCCAATCCCCTATCCTATCCTCTGTCCTATCCTATCCTCTATAATATCGTATCTTCTATCGTATCCTATCCTCTATCCTATCTTATCCTCTATCCTATCCTATCCAATCTAATATCCTATCCAATCTCATATCCTATCCTATCCTCTATCATATCCTATCCTCTATCGTATCCTATCATCTATCCTATCCAATCCTCTATCCTATCCTCAATCTTATCCTATCCTCCATCCTATCCTATCCTCTATGCTATCCTATCCTCTATGCTATCCTATCCTCTATCCCATTCTATCCTCTATCCTATCCTATCCTCAATCCAATCCTATCCTCTATCCTATCCTATCCTCTATCCTATCCTATTCTCTATCCTATCCTTTCCTCTATAATATCGTATCATCTATCGTATCCTATCCTCTATCCTATCCTATCCTCTATCGCATTCTATCTTCTATCCTATCCAATCCCCTATCCTATCCTCTGTCCTATCCTATCCTCTATAATATCGTATCTTCTATCGTATCCTATCCTCTATCCTACCCTATCCAATCTCATATCCTATCCAATCTCATATCCTATCCTATCCAATCTCATATCCTATCCTATCCTCTTTCATATCTTATCCACTATCGTATCCTATCCTCTATCCTATTCTATCCTCTATCCTATCTATCCTCAATCCAATCCTATCATCTATCATATCCTATCCTCTATCGTATCCTATCTTCTATCCTATCCAATCCTCTATCCTATCCTCAATCCTATCCTATCCTCTATCCTATCCTATCCTCTATGCTATCCTATCCTCTATCCTATCCTATCCTCTATGCTATCCTATCCTCTATCCTATTCTATCCTCTATCCTATCTATCCTCAACCCAATCCTATCATCTATCATATCCTATCCTCTATCGTATCCTATCCTCTATCCTATCCGATCCTCTATCCTATCTTATCCTCTATCCTATCCTATCCTATCCTCTATCCTATCCTGCCCTCTATTCTATCCTATCCTCTATCTTATCCTATCCACAATCCTATCTTATCCTCTATCCTATCCTATCCTCTATCCTATCCTATCCTCTATCCTATCCTATCCTCTATCCTATCCAATCCTCTATCCTATCCTCTATCCTCTCCTATCCTCTATCCTATCCAATCCCCTATCCTATCCTTTATCCTATCCTATTCTCTATCCTATCCTTTCCTCTATAATATCGTATCTTCTATCGCATCCTATCCTCTATCCTATCCAATCTAATATATTATCCTATCCTCTATCATATCCTAATCCTCTATCGTATCCTATCTTCTATCCTATACAATCCTCTATCCTATCCTCAATCCTATCCTATCCTCTATCCTATCCTATCCTCTATCGTATCCTATCCTCTATCCTATCCAATCCTCTATACTATTCTATCCTCTATCCTATCCTATCCTCAATCCGATCCTATCATCTATCCTATCCTATCCTTTATCTTATCCTATCCTCTACCCTATCCTCTATCCTATCCTATCCTCTATCCTATCCTATACTCTATCCTATCCTATCCTCTATCCTATCCCATCCTCAATCCTATCCTTTCCTCTATCCTATAATCTATCCTATCCTATCCTCTTACTTATCCTATCCTCTATCCTATCCTATCCTCTATCCTATCCGATCCTCTATCCTATCCTATCCTCTATCCTATCTTATCCTCTATCGTATCCTGCCCTCTATTCTATCCTATCCTCTATCTTATCCAATCCACTATCCTATCCTATCCTCAATCGTATCCTATCCTATATCCTATCCTATCCTCTATGCTATTCTATCCTCTATCCTATTCTATCCCGTATCCTATCCTATCCCCAATCCTATTATATCCTCTATACTATCCTATCCTCTATCCTATCCTATTCTCTATCCTATCCTTTCCTCTATAATATCGTATCATCTATCGTATCCTATCCTCTATCGCATTCTATCCTCTATCCTATCCAATCCCCTATCCTATCCTCTGTCCTATCCTATCCTCTATAATATCGTATCTTCTATCGTATCCTATCCTCTATCCTACCCTATCCAATCTCATATCCTATCCTATCCAATCTCATATCCTATCCTATCCTCTATCATATCTTATCCTCTATCGTATCCTATCCTCTATCCTATCCTCAATCCTATCCTATCCTCTATCCTATCCTATCCTCTATGCTATCCTATCCTCTATCCTATTCTATCCTCTATCCTATCTATCATCTATCCAATCCTATCCTCTATCCTATCCTATCCTCTATCGTATCCTATCCTCTATCTTATCCAATCCTCTATCCTATCCTCAATCCTATCCTATCCTCTATCCTATCCTATCCTCTATGCTATCCTAACCTCTATCCTATTCTATCCTCTATCCTATCTATCATCTATCCAATCCTATCCTCTATCCTATCCTATCCTCTATCTTATCCAATCCTCTATCCTATCCTCAATCCTATCCTATCCTCTATCCTATCTTATCCTCTCTCCTATCCTGTCCTCTATTCTATCCTATCCTCTATCTTATCCTATCCACTATCCTATATTATCCTCTATCCTATCCTCTCCTCTATCCTATCCTATCCTCTATCCTATCCTATCCTCTATCCTATCTTATCCTCTATCGTATCCTGCCCTCTATTCTATCCTATCCTCTATCTTATCCAATCCACTATCCTATCCTATCCTCAATCGTATCCTATCCTATATCCTATCCTATCCTCTATGCTATCCTATCCTCTATCCTATTCTATCCCGTATCCTATCCTATCCCCAATCCTATTATATCCTCTATACTATCCTATCCTCTATCCTATCCTATTCTCTATCCTATCCTTTCCTCTATAATATCGTATCATCTATCGTATCCTATCCTCTATCCTATCCTATCCTCTATCGCATTCTATCCTCTATCCTATCCAATCCCCTATCCTATCCTCTGTCCTATCCTATCCTCTATAATATCGTATCTTCTATCGTATCCTATCCCCTATCCTACCCTATCCAATCTCATATCCTATCCAATCTCATATCCTTTCCTATCCAATCTCATATCCTATCCTATCCTCTATCCTATCCTATCCTCTATCCTATCCAATCCTCTATCCTATTCTATCCTCTATCCTATCCTATCCTCAATCCGATCCTATCCTTTATCCTATCCTATCCTTTATCTTATCCTATCCTCTACCCTATCCAATCCTCTATCCTATCCTCTATCCTATCCTATCCTCTATCCTATCCTGTCCTCTATCCTATCCGCTATACTATCCTATCCTCTATCCAATCCTATCCTCTATCCTATCCTATCCTCTATCGTATCCTATCCTCTATCCTATCCTATCCTCTATCCTATCCTATCCTCTATCCTATCCAATCCTCTATCCTATCCAATCCTCTATCCTATTCTATCCTCTATCCTATCCTATCCTCAATCCGATCCTATCCTTTATCCTATCCTATCCTTTATCTTATCCTATCCTCTACCCTATCCAATCCTCTATCCTATCCTCTATCCTATCCTATCCTCTATCCTATCCTGTCCTCTATCCTATCCTATCCGCTATACTATCCTATCCTCTATCCAATCCTATCCTCTATCCTATCCTATCCTCTATCGTATCCTATCCTCTATCCTATCCAATCCCCTATCCTATCCTTTATCCTATCCTATTCTCTATCCTATCATTTCCTCTATAATATCGTATCTTCTATCGCATCCTATCCTCTATCAAATCCTATCCTCTATCCTATCCAATCTCATATATTATCCTATCCTCTATCATATCCTAATCCTCTATCGTATCCTATCTTCTATCCTATCCAATCCTCTATCCTATCCTCAATCCTATCCTATCCTCTATCCTATCCTATCCTCTATCGTATCCTATCCTCTATCCTATCCAATCCTCTATACTATTCTATCCTCTATCCTATCCTATCCTCAATCCGATCCTATCATCTATCCTATCCTATCCTTTATCTTATCCTATCCTCTACCCTATCCTCTATCCTATCCTATTCTCTATCCTATCCTTTCCTCTATAATATCGTATCTTCTATCGCATCCTATCCTCTATCCTATCCAATCTAATATATTATCCTATCCTCTATCATATCCTAATCCTCTATCGTATCCTATCTTCTATCCTATACAATCCTCTATCCTATCCTCAATCCTATCCTATCCTCTATCCTATCCTATCCTCTATCGTATCCTATCCTCTATCCTATCCAATCCTCTATACTATTCTATCCTCTATCCTATCCTATCCTCAATCCGATCCTATCATCTATCCTATCCTATCCTTTATCTTATCCTATCCTCTACCCTATCCTCTATCCTATCCTATCCTCTATCCTATCCTATACTCTATCCTATCCTATCCTCTATCCTATCCCATCCTCAATCCTATCCTTTCCTCTATCCTATAATCTATCCTATCCTATCCTCTTACTTATCCTATCCTCTATCCTATCCTATCCTCTATCCTATCCGATCCTCTATCCTATCCTATCCTCTATCCTATCTTATCCTCTATCGTATCCTGCCCTCTATTCTATCCTATCCTCTATCTTATCCAATCCACTATCCTATCCTATCCTCAATCGTATCCTATCCTATATCCTATCCTATCCTCTATGCTATTCTATCCTCTATCCTATTCTATCCCGTATCCTATCCTATCCCCAATCCTATTATATCCTCTATACTATCCTATCCTCTATCCTATCCTATTCTCTATCCTATCCTTTCCTCTATAATATCGTATCATCTATCGTATCCTATCCTCTATCGCATTCTATCCTCTATCCTATCCAATCCCCTATCCTATCCTCTGTCCTATCCTATCCTCTATAATATCGTATCTTCTATCGTATCCTATCCTCTATCCTACCCTATCCAATCTCATATCCTATCCTATCCAATCTCATATCCTATCCTATCCTCTATCATATCTTATCCTCTATCGTATCCTATCCTCTATCCTATCCTCAATCCTATCCTATCCTCTATCCTATCCTATCCTCTATGCTATCCTATCCTCTATCCTATTCTATCCTCTATCCTATCTATCATCTATCCAATCCTATCCTCTATCCTATCCTATCCTCTATCGTATCCTATCCTCTATCTTATCCAATCCTCTATCCTATCCTCAATCCTATCCTATCCTCTATCCTATCCTATCCTCTATCCTATTCTATCCTCTATCCTATCTATCATCTATCCAATCCTATCCTCTATCCTATCCTATCCTCTATCTTATCCAATCCTCTATCCTATCCTCAATCCTATCCTATCCTCTATCCTATCTTATCCTCTCTCCTATCCTGTCCTCTATTCTATCCTATCCTCTATCTTATCCTATCCACTATCCTATATTATCCTCTATCCTATCCTCTCCTCTATCCTATCCTATCCTCTATCCTATCCTATCCTCTATCCTATCTTATCCTCTATCGTATCCTGCCCTCTATTCTATCCTATCCTCTATCTTATCCAATCCACTATCCTATCCTATCCTCAATCGTATCCTATCCTATATCCTATCCTATCCTCTATGCTATCCTATCCTCTATCCTATTCTATCCCGTATCCTATCCTATCCCCAATCCTATTATATCCTCTATACTATCCTATCCTCTATCCTATCCTATTCTCTATCCTATCCTTTCCTCTATAATATCGTATCATCTATCGTATCCTATCCTCTATCCTATCCTATCCTCTATCGCATTCTATCCTCTATCCTATCCAATCCCCTATCCTATCCTCTGTCCTATCCTATCCTCTATAATATCGTATCTTCTATCGTATCCTATCCCCTATCCTACCCTATCCAATCTCATATCCTATCCAATCTCATATCCTTTCCTATCCAATCTCATATCCTATCCTATCCTCTATCCTATCCTATCCTCTACCCTATCCAATCCTCTATCCTATTCTATCCTCTATCCTATCCTATCCTCAATCCGATCCTATCCTTTATCCTATCCTATCCTTTATCTTATCCTATCCTCTACCCTATCCAATCCTCTATCCTATCCTCTATCCTATCCTATCCTCTATCCTATCCTGTCCTCTATCCTATCCTATCCGCTATACTATCCTATCCTCTATCCAATCCTATCCTCTATCCTATCCTATCCTCTATCGTATCCTATCCTCTATCCTATTCAATCCTCTATCCTATCCTCTATCCTATCCAATCCTCTATCCTATCCTCTATCCTATCCTATCCTCTATCCTATCCTATCCTCTATCCTATCCTATCCTCTATCCTATCCTATCCTCTATCCTATCCAATCCTCTATCCTATCCAATCCTCTATCCTATTCTATCCTCTATCCTATCCTATCCTCAATCCGATCCTATCCTTTAACCTATCCTATCCTTTATCTTATCCTATCCTCTACCCTATCCAATCCTCTATCCTATCCTCTATGCTATCCTATCCTCTATCCTATCCTGTCCTCTATCCTATCCTATCCGCTATACTATCCTATCCTCTATCCAATCCTATCCTCTATCCTATCCTATCCTCTATCGTATCCTATCCTCTATCCTATCCAATCCCCTATCCTATCCTCAATCCTATCCTATCCTCTATCCTATCCTATCCTCTATCGTATCCTATCCTCTATCCTATCCAATCCTCTATACTATTCTATCCTCTATCCTATCCTATCCTCAATCCGATCCTATCATCTATCCTATCCTATCCTTTATCTTATCCTATCCTCTACCCTATCCTCTATCCTATCCTATCCTCTATCCTATCCTATACTCTATCCTATCCTATCCTCTATCCTATCCCATCCTCAATCCTATCCTTTCCTCTATCCTAAAATCTATCCTATCCTATCCTCTTACTTATCCTATCCTCTATCCTATCCTATCCTCTATCCTATCCGATCCTCTATCCTATACTATCCTCTATCCTATCGTATCCTCAATCCAATCCTATCCTCTATCGTATCCTATCCTCTATCCTATCCTATCCTCTATCCTATCCTATCCCCTATCCTATCCAATCCCCTATCCTATCCTCTATCCTATCCTATTTTCTATCCTATCCTTTCCTCTATAATATCGTATCTTCTATCGCATTCTATCCTCTATCAAATCCTATCCTCTATCCTATCCTATCCTATCCTATCCTCTATAGTATTCTCTATCCTATCCTATCAACTATCCTATCCTATCCTCAATCCTATCCTATCCTCTATCATATCCTATCCAACCACCTATCCTATCCTCTATCCTATCCTATCCTCTATCGTATGCTATATCGTATCCTATCCTCTATTGTATGCTATATCGTATCCTATCCTCTATGTTATCCTTTCCTCTATAATATCGTAACTTCTATCGTATCCTATCCTCTATCCTATCCTGTCCTCTATTCTATCCTATCTTCTATTTTATCCAATCCTCTATCCTATCCCCTCTTCTATCCTATCCTATCCTCTATCCTATCCTCTCTTCTATTATCTCCTATCCTCTATCCTATCATATCCTCAATCCTATCCTATCCTCTTTCCTATCCTATCCTATATCCTATCCTCTTCTCTATCCTATCCTTTCCTCTATAATATCGTATCATCTATCGTATCCTATCCTCTATCCTATCCTATCCTCTATCCTATTCTATTCTCTATCCTATCCTATCCTCAATCCTATCCTATCCTCTATCGTATCCTATCCTCTATCCTATCCTGTCCTCTATCCTATCCTATCCTCTATCCTATCCTATCCTCTATCCTATCCCATCCTCAATCCTATCCTTTCCTCTATCCTATAATCTATCCTATCCTATCCTCTATCCTATCCTCTATCGTATCCTATTCTCTATCCTATCCTTTCCTCTATAATGTCGTATCTTCTATCGTATCCTATCCTCTATCCTATCCTATCCTCCATCCTATCCTATCCTCTATGCCATCCTATCCTCTATCCTATTCTATCCTCTATCCTATCTATCCTCATTCCAATCCTATCATCTATCATATCCTATCCTCTACCGTATCCTATCTTCTATCCGATCCAATCCTCTATCCTATCCTCAATCCTATCCTATACTCTATCCTATCCTATCCTCTATCATATCCTATCCTCTACCGTATCCTATCCTCTATCCTATCCTTTCCTCTATCCTATCCTATCCTCTATCCTATCTTATCCTCTATCCTATCCTGTCCTCTATCCTATCCTATCCTCTATCCTATCCAATCTCATATCCTATCCTATCCTCTATCATGTCCTATCCTCTATCGTATCCTATCTTCTATCCTATCCAATCCTCTATCCTATCCTCAATCCTATCCTATCCTCTGTCCTATCCTATCTTCTATCCTATCCTATCCACTATCCTATCCAATCTCATATCCTATCCTATCCTCTATCATAACCAATCCCCTATCCAATCCTCTGTCCTATCCGATCCTCTACCCTATTATACCATGTATCCTATCCTATTCTCTATCCTATCCTATCCTCAATCCTATCCTATTCTCTATCCTATCCTATCCTCTATCGTATCCTATCCTCTATCCTATCCCATCCTCAATCCTATCCTTTCCTCTATCCTATAATCTATCCTATCCTATCCTCTATCCTATCCTCTATCGTATCCTATTCTCTATCCTATCCTTTCCTCTATAATGTCGTATCTTCTATCGTATCCTATCCTCTATCCTATCCTATCCTCCATCCTATCCTATCCTCTATGCCATCCTATCCTCTACCCTATTCTATCCTCTATCCTATCTATCCTCATTCCAATCCTATCATCTATCATATCCTATCCTCTACCGTATCCTATCTTCTATCCGATCCAATCCTCTATCCTATCCTCAATCCTATCCTATACTCTATCCTATCCTATCCTCTATCATATCCTATCCTCTACCGTATCCTATCCTCTATCCTATCCTTTCCTCTATCCTATCCTATCCTCTATCCTATCTTATCCTCTATCCTATCCTGTCCTCTATCCTATCCTATCCTCTATCCTATCCAATCTCATATCCTATCCAATCTCATATCCTATCCTATCCTCTATCATGTCCTATCCTCTATCGTATCCTATCTTCTATCCTATCCAATCCTCTATCCTATCCTCAATCCTATCCTATCCTCTGTCCTATCCTATCCTCTATCCTATCCTATCCACTATCCTATCCAATCTCATATCCTATCCTATCCTCTATCATAACCAATCCCCTATCCAATCCTCTGTCCTATCCGATCCTCTACCCTATTATACCATGTATCCTATCCTATTCTCTATCCTATCCTATCCTCAATCCTATCCTATTCTCTATCCTATCCTATCCTCTATCGTATCCTATCCTCTATCCTATCCTATCCACTAGCCTATCTTATCGTTTATCCTATCCTATCCTCTATCCTATCTATCCTCAACCCAATCCTATCATCTATCATATCCTATCCTCTATCGTATCCTATCCTCTATCCTATCCTATCCTCTATCCTATCCTATCCTCTATCCTATCTTATCCTTTATCCTATCCAATCTCATATCCTATCCTATCCTCTATCCTATCCTGCCCTCTATTCTATCCTATCCTCTATCTTATCCTATCCACTATCCAATCTTATCCTCTGTTCTATCCTATCCTCTATCCTTTCCTATCCTCTATAGTATTCTATCCTCTATCCTATTCAATCCCCTATCCTATCCTCTGTCCTATCCTATCCACTATCATATCCTTTCCTCTATAATATCGTATCTTCTATCCTATCCTATACTCTAACCTATCCTATCCTCTATCATATCCTATCCTCTATCCTATCCTATCCTCTATCCTATCCTGTCCTCTATCCTATCCTATCCTCTATCCTATCCAATCTCATATCCTATCCAATCTCATATCCTATCCTATCCTCTATCATGTCCTATCCTCTATCGTATTCTATCTTCTATCCTATCCAATCCTCTATAATATCCTATCCTCTATCCTATCCTATCCTCTATCGTATCCTATCCTCTATCCTATCCTATCCTCTATCCTATCCTATCCTCAATCCGATCCTATCCTCTATCCTATCCTATCCTCTATCCTATCCTATCCTCTATCCTATCCAATCCTCTATCCTATCCTCTATCCTATCCTATCCTCTATCCTATCCAATCCCCTATCCTATCCTCTATCCTATCCTATTCTCTATCCTATCCTTTCCTCTATAATATCGTATCTTCTATCGCATCCTGTCCTCTATCAAATCCTATCCTCTATCCTATCCAATCTCATATATTATCCTATCCTCGATCATATCCTAATCCTCTATCGTATCCTATCTTCTATCCTATCCAATCCTCTATCCTATCCTCAATCCTATCCTATCCTCTATCCTATCCTATCCTCTATCCTATCCTATCCTCAATCCAATCCTATCCTCTATCGTATCCTATCCTCTATCCTATCCTATCCTCTATCCTATCCTATCCTCTATCCTATCCTATTCTCTATCCTATCCTTTCCTCTATAATATCGTATCTTCTATCGCATTTTATCCTCTATCAAATCCTATCCTCTATCCTATCCTATCCTATCCTATCCTCTATAGTATTCTCTATCCTATCCTATCAACTATCCTATCCTATCCTCAATCCTATCCTATCCTCTATCATATCCTATGCTCTATCCTATCCAACCACCTATCCTATCCTCTATCCTATCCTATCCTCTATCGTATGCTATATCGTATCCTATCCTCTATTGTATGCTAGATCGTATCCTATCCTCTATCGTATCCAATCTCCTATCCTATCCTCTATCCTCTCCTATCCTCAATCCAATCCTATCCTCTATCCTATCCTATCCTCTATCGTATCCTATCCTCTGTCCTATCCAATCCTCTATCCTATTCTGTTCTCTATCCTATCCTATCCTCAATCCAATCCTATCTTCTATCCTATCCTATACTCTATCCTATCCTATCCTGTATCATATCCTATCCTCTATACTATCCTGTCCTCTATCCTATCCAATCCTCTATCCTATCCTCAATCCTATCCTATCCTCCATCCTATCCTTTCCTCCATGCTATCCTATCCTCTATCCTATCCTATCCTCTATCCTATTCTATTCTCTGTCCTATCCTATCCTCTATCCTATCCTATCCTCTATCCTATCCAATCTCATATCCTATCCTATCATCTATCATATCCAATCCCCTATCCAATCCTCCACCCTATTATACCATGTATCCTATCCTATTCTCTATCCTATCCTATCCTCAATCCTATCCTATTCTCTATCCTATCCTATCCTCTATCGTATCCTATCCTCTATCGTATCCTATCCTCTATCCTATTCTATCCTCTATCCTATCTATCCTCAATCCAATCCTATCATCTATCATATCCTATCCTCTATCGTATCCTATCTTCTATCCTATCCAATCCTCTATCCTATCCTCAATCCTATCCTATCCTCTACCCTATCCTATCCTCTATGCTATCCTATCCTCTATCCTATTCTATCCTCTATCCTATCTATCATCTATCCAATCCTATCCTCTATCCTATCCTATCCTCTATCGTATCCTATCCTCTATCTTATCCAATCCTCTATCCTATCCTATCCTCTATCGTATGCTATATCGTATCCTATCCACTATCGTATGCTATATCGTATCCTATCCACTACCCTATCCAATCCTCTATCCTATCCTCTATCCTATCCTATCCTCTATCCTATCCTGTCCTGTATCCTATCCTATCCGCTATACTATCCTATCCTCTATCCTATCATATCCTCTATCCTATCTTATCCTCTCTCCTAACCTGTCCTCTATTCTATCCTATCCTCTATCTTATCCTATCCACTATCCTATCTTATCCTCTATCCTATCCTCTCCTCTATCCTATCCTATCCTCTATCCTATCCTATCCTCTATCCTATCTTATCCTCTATCGTATCCTGCCCTCTATTCTATCCTATCCTCTATCTTATCCAATCCACTATCCTATCCTATCCTCAATCCTATCCTATCCTATATCCTATCCTAACCTCTATGCTATCCTATCTTCTATCCTATTCTATCCTGTATCCTATCCTATCCCCAATCCTATTATATCCTCTATACTATCCTATCCTCTATCCTATCCTATTCTCTATCCTATCCTTTCCTCTATAATATCGTATCATCTATCGTATCCTATCCTCTATCCTATCCTATCCTCTATCGCATTCTATCCTCTATCCTATCCAATCCCCTATCCTATCCTCTGTCCTATCCTATCCTCTATAATATCGTATCTTCTATCGTATCCTATCCTCTATCCTACCCTATCCAATCTCATATCCTATCCTATCCAATCTCATATCCTATCCTATCCTCTATCATATCTTATCCTCTATCGTATCCTATTCTCTATCCTATCCGATCCTCTATCCTATCTTATCCTCTATCCTATCCTGTCCTCTATCCTATCCTATCCTCTATCCTATCCTGCCCTCTATTCTATCCTATCCTCTATCTTATCCTATCCACTATCCTATCTTATCCTCTATCCTATCCTATCATCTATCCTGTCCTATCCTCTATAGTATTCTATCCGCTATCCTATTCAATCCCCTATCCTATCCTCTGTCCTATCCTATCCACTATCATATCCTTTCCTCTATAATATCGTATCTTCTATCCTATCTTATACTCTATCCTATCCTATCCTCTATCCTATCCTAACCTCTATCCTATCTTATCCTCTATCCTATCCTGTCCTCTATCCTATCCTATCCTCTATCCTATCCAATCTCATATCCTATCCAATCTTCTTTCCTATCCAATCCTCTATAATATCCTATCCTCTATCCTATCCTATCCTCTATCGTATCCTATCCTCTATCCTATCCAATCCTCTATGCTATCCTATCCTCTATCCTATTCTATCTTCTATCCTATCTATCCTCAACCCAATCCTATCATCTATCATATCCTATCCTCTATCGTATCCTATCCTCTATCCTATCCTATCCTCTATCCTATCCTATCCTATCCTATCCTCTATAGTATTCTCTATCCTATCCTATCAACTATCCTATCCTATCCTCAATCCTATCCTATCCTCTATCATATCCTATGCTCTATCCTATCCAACCACCTATCCTATCCTCTATCCTATCCTATCCTCTATCGTATGCTATATCGTATCCTATCCTCTATTGTATGCTATAGCGTATCCTATCCTCTATCGTATCCAATCTCCTATCCTATCCTCTATCCTCTCCTATCCTCAATCCAATCCTATCCTCTATCCTATCCTATCCTCTATCGTATCCTATCCTCTGTCCTATCCAATCCTCTATCCTATTCTATTCTCTATCCTATCCTATCCTCAATCCAATCCTATCTTCTATCCTATCCTATACTCTATCCTATCCTATCCTGTATCATATCCTATCCTCTATACTATCCTGTCCTCTATCCTATCCAATCCTCTATCCTATCCTCAATCCTATCCTATCCTCCATCCTATCCTATCCTCCATGCTATCCTATCCTCTATCCTATTCTATCCTCTATCCTATCCTCTCCTCAATCCAATCCTATCCTATCCTCTATCGTATCCTATCCTGTATCCTATCCATACCTCTATAGTATCCTCTATCCTATCCTATCCTCTATCCTATTCTATTCTCTATCCTATCCTATCCTCAATCCAATCCTATCCTCTATCCTATCCTATACTCTATCCTATCCTATCCTCTATCGTATCCTATCCTCTATCCTATCCTGTCCTCTATCCTATCCTATCCTCTATCCTATCCTATCCTCTATCCTATCCTCCATCCTATCCTATACTCTATCCTATCCTATACTCTATCCTATCCTATCCTCTATCATATCCTATCCTCTACCGTATCCTATCCTCTGTCCTATCCTATCCTCTATACTATCCTATCCTCTATCCTATCCAATCTCATATCCTATCCTATCATCTATCATATCCAATCCCCTATCCAATCCTCCGCCCTATTATACCATGTATCCTATCCTATTCTCTATCCTATCCTATCCTCAATCCTATCCTATTCTCTATCCTACCCTATCCTCTATCGTATCCTATCCTCTATCGTATCCTATCCTCTATCCTATTCTATCCTCTATCCTATCTATCCTCAATCCAATCCTATCATCTATCATATCCTATCCTCTATCGTATCCTATCTTCTATCCTATCCAATCCTCTATCCTATCCTCAATCCTATCCTATCCTCTATCCTATCCAACCACCTATCCTATCCTCTATCCTATCCTATCCTCTATCGTATGCTATATCGTATCCTATCCTCTACTGTATGCTATAGCGTATCCTATCCTCTATCGTATCCAATCTCCTATCCTATCCTCTATCCTCTCCTATCCTCAATCCAATCCTATCCTCTATCCTATCCTATCCTCTATCGTATCCTATCCTCTGTCCTATCCAATCCTCTATCCTATTCTATTCTCTATCCTATCCTATCCTCAATCCAATCCTATCTTCTATCCTATCCTATACTCTATCCTATCCTATCCTGTATCATATCCTATCCTCTATCGTATCCTATCCTCTATCCTATCCTATCCTCTATCCTATCCTATCCTATCCTATCCTCTATAGTATTCTCTATCCTATCCTATCAACTATCCTATCCTATCCTCAATCCTATCCTATCCTCTATCATATCCTATGCTCTATCCTATCCAACCACCTATCCTATCCTCTATCCTATCCTATCCTCTATCGTATGCTATATCGTATCCTATCCTCTATTGTATGCTATAGCGTATCCTATCCTCTATCGTATCCAATCTCCTATCCTATCCTCTATCCTCTCCTATCCTCAATCCAATCCTATCCTCTATCCTATCCTATCCTCTATCGTATCCTATCCTCTGTCCTATCCAATCCTCTATCCTATTCTATTCTCTATCCTATCCTATCCTCAATCCAATCCTATCTTCTATCCTATCCTATACTCTATCCTATCCTATCCTGTATCATATCCTATCCTCTATACTATCCTGTCCTCTATCCTATCCAATCCTCTATCCTATCCTCAATCCTATCCTATCCTCCATCCTATCCTATCCTCCATGCTATCCTATCCTCTATCCTATTCTATCCTCTATCCTATCCTCTCCTCAATCCAATCCTATCCTATCCTCTATCGTATCCTATCCTGTATCCTATCCATACCTCTATAGTATCCTCTATCCTATCCTATCCTCTATCCTATTCTATTCTCTATCCTATCCTATCCTCAATCCAATCCTATCCTCTATCCTATCCTATACTCTATCCTATCCTATCCTCTATCGTATCCTATCCTCTATCCTATCCTGTCCTCTATCCTATCCTATCCTCTATCCTATCCTATCCTCTATCCTATCCTCCATCCTATCCTATACTCTATCCTATCCTATACTCTATCCTATCCTATCCTCTATCATATCCTATCCTCTACCGTATCCTATCCTCTGTCCTATCCTATCCTCTATACTATCCTATCCTCTATCCTATCCAATCTCATATCCTATCCTATCATCTATCATATCCAATCCCCTATCCTATCCTCTATCCTCTCCTATACTCAATCCAATCCTATCCTCTATCCTATCCTATCCTCTATCGTATCCTATCCTCTAAGCTATCCAATCCTCTATCCTATTCTATCCTCTATCCTATCCTATCCTCAATCCGATCCTATCCTCTATCCTATCCTATCCTCTATCCTATCCTATCCTCTATCCTATCCAATCCTCTATCCTATCCTCTATCCTATCCTATCCTCTATCCTGTCCTATCCTCTATAGTATTCTATCCTCTATCCTATTCAATCCCCTATCCTATCCTCTGTCCTATCCTATCCACTATCATATCCTTTCCTCTATAATATCGTATCCTCTATCCTATCCTGTCCTCTATTCTATCCTATCCTCTATCTTATCCTATCCACTATCCTATCCTATCCTCTATCCTATACTATCCTCTATCCTATCCTATCCTCTATCCTATCCTATCCTCTATCCTATCCTATCCTCTATCCTATCCTATCCTCTATCCTATCCAATCTCATATCCTATCCAATCTCATATCCTATCCTATCCTCTATCATGTCCTATCCTCTATCGTATCCTATCTTCTATCCTATCCAATCCTCTATCCTATCCTCAATCCTATCCTATCCTCTATCCTATCCTATCCTCTATCCTATCCTATCCTCTATCCTATCCTATCCTCTATCCTATCCTATCCTCTATCCTATCCTATCCTCTATCCTATCCAATCTCATATCCTATCCTATCCTCCATCCTATCCTATCCTCTATCGTATGCTCTATCCTGTCCTATCCTCTATCCTATCCAATCCCCTATCCAATCCTCTATCCTATTCGATCCTCTACCCCATTATACCATGTATCCTATCCTATTCTCTATCCTATCCTATCCTCAATCCTATCCTATCCTCTATCATATCCTATCCTCTATCCTATCCTATCCTCTATCCTATCCTATCCTCTATCCTATCCTATCCTCTATCCTATCCTGCCCTCTATTCTATCCTATCCTCTATCTTATCCTATCCACTATCCTATCTTATCCTCTATCCTATCCTATCCTCTATCCTGTCCTATCCTCTATAGTATTCTATCCTCTATCCTATTCAATCCCCTATCCTATCCTCTGTCCTATCCTATCTACTATCATATCCTTTCCTCTATAATATCGTATCTTCTATCCTATCCTATACTCTATCCTATCCTATACTCTATCCTATCCTATCCTCTATCATATCCTATCCTCTATCCTATCCTATCCTCTATCGTATGCTATATCGTATCCTATCCACTATCGTATGCTATATCGTATCCTATCCTCTATCGTATCCAATCCCCTATCCTATCCTCTATCCTCTCCTATACTCAATCCAATCCTATCCTCTATCCTATCCTATCCTCTATCGTATCCTATCCTCTAAGCTATCCAATCCTCTATCCTATTCTATCCTCTATCCTATCCTATCCTCAAGCCGATCCTATCCTCTATCCTATCCTATCCTCTATCCTATCCTATCCTCTATCCTATCCAATCCTCTATCCTATCCTCTATCCTATCCTATCCTCTATCCTGTCCTATCCTCTATAGTATTCTATCCTCTATCCTATTCAATCCCCTATCCTATCCTCTGTCCTATCCTATCCACTATCATATCCTTTCCTCTATAATATCGTATCCTCTATCCTATCCTGTCCTCTATTCTATCCTATCCTCTATCTTATCCTATCCACTATCCTATCCTATCCTCTATCCTATACTATCCTCTATCCTATCCTATCCTCTATCCTATCCTATCCTCTATCCTATCCTATCCTCTATCCTATCCAATCTCTTATCCTATCCAATCTCATATCCTATCCTATCCTCTATCATGTCCTATCCTCTATCGTATCCTATCTTCTATCCTATCCAATCCTCTATCCTATCCTCAATCCTATCCTATCCTCTATCCTATCCTATCCTCTATCCTATCCTATCCTCTATCCTATCCTATCCTCTATCCTATCCAATCTCATATCCTATCCTATCCTCCATCCTATCCTATCCTCTATCGTATGCTCTATCCTGTCCTATCCTCTATCCTATCCAATCCCCTATCCAATCCTCTATCCTATTCGATCCTCTACCCCATTATACCATGTATCCTATCCTATTCTCTATCCTATCCTATCCTCAATCCTATCCTATCCTCTATCATATCCTATCCTCTATCCTATCCTATCCTCTATCCTATCCTATCCTCTATCCTATCTTATCCTCTATCCTATCCTGTCATCTATTCTATCCTAACCTCTATCTTAACCTATCCACTATCCTATCTTATCCTCTATCCTATCCTATCCTCCATCCTATCCTATCCTCTATCGTATTCTATCCTCTATCCTATCCAATCACCTATGCTATCCTCTATAATATCGTATCTTCTATCGTATCCTATCCTCTATCCTATCCTATCCTCTATCCTATCCTATCCTCTATCCTATCCAATCTCATATCCTATCCTATCCTCCATCCTATCCTATCCTCTATCGTATGCTCTATCCTGTCCTATCCTCTATCCTATCCAATCCCCTATCCAATCCTCTATCCTATTCGATCCTCTACCCCATTATACCATGTATCCTATCCTATTCTCTATCCTATCCTATCCTCAATCCTATCCTATCCTCTATCATATCCTATCCTCTATCCTATCCTATCCTCTATCCTATCCTATCCTCTATCCTATCCTATCCTCTATCCTATCCTGCCCTCTATTCTATCCTATCCTCTATCTTATCCTATCCACTATCCTATCTTATCCTCTATCCTATCCTATCCTCTATCCTGTCCTATCCTCTATAGTATTCTATCCTCTATCCTATTCAATCCCCTATCCTATCCTCTGTCCTATCCTATCTACTATCATATCCTTTCCTCTATAATATCGTATCTTCTATCCTATCCTATACTCTATCCTATCCTATACTCTATCCTATCCTATCCTCTATCATATCCTATCCTCTATCCTATCCTATCCTCTATCGTATGCTATATCGTATCCTATCCACTATCGTATGCTATATCGTATCCTATCCTCTATCGTATCCAATCCCCTATCCTATCCTCTATCCTCTCCTATACTCAATCCAATCCTATCCTCTATCCTATCCTATCCTCTATCGTATCCTATCCTCTAAGCTATCCAATCCTCTATCCTATTCTATCCTCTATCCTATCCTATCCTCAAGCCGATCCTATCCTCTATCCTATCCTATCCTCTATCCTATCCTATCCTCTATCCTATCCAATCCTCTATCCTATCCTCTATCCTATCCTATCCTCTATCCTGTCCTATCCTCTATAGTATTCTATCCTCTATCCTATTCAATCCCCTATCCTATCCTCTGTCCTATCCTATCCACTATCATATCCTTTCCTCTATAATATCGTATCCTCTATCCTATCCTGTCCTCTATTCTATCCTATCCTCTATCTTATCCTATCCACTATCCTATCCTATCCTCTATCCTATACTATCCTCTATCCTATCCTATCCTCTATCCTATCCTATCCTCTATCCTATCCTATCCTCTATCCTATCCAATCTCTTATCCTATCCAATCTCATATCCTATCCTATCCTCTATCATGTCCTATCCTCTATCGTATCCTATCTTCTATCCTATCCAATCCTCTATCCTATCCTCAATCCTATCCTATCCTCTATCCTATCCTATCCTCTATCCTATCCTATCCTCTATCCTATCCTATCCTCTATCCTATCCTATCCTCTATCCTATCCTATCCTCTATCCTATCCAATCTCATATCCTATCCTATCCTCCATCCTATCCTATCCTCTATCGTATGCTCTATCCTGTCCTATCCTCTATCCTATCCAATCCCCTATCCAATCCTCTATCCTATTCGATCCTCTACCCCATTATACCATGTATCCTATCCTATTCTCTATCCTATCCTATCCTCAATCCTATCCTATCCTCTATCATATCCTATCCTCCATCCTATCCTATCCTCTATCCTATCCTATCCTCTATCCTATCTTATCCTCTATCCTATCCTGTCATCTATTCTATCCTATCCTCTATCTTAACCTATCCACTATCCTATCTTATCCTCTATCCTATCCTATCCTCCATCCTATCCTATCCTCTATCGTATTCTATCCTCTATCCTATCCAATCACCTATCCTATCCTCTATAATATCGTATCTTCTATCGTATCCTATCCTCTATCCTATCCTATCCTCTATCGTATCCTATCCTCTATCCTATCCTAACCAATCTCATATCCTATCCAATCTCATATCCTAACCTATCCTCTATCATATCCTATCCTCTATCGTATCCTATCATCTATCCTATTCCATCCTCTATCCTATCCTCAATCCTATCCTATCCTCCATCCTATCCTATCCTCTATCCTATCCTATCCTCTATCCTATCCAATGTCATATCCTATCCAATCTCATATCCTATCCTATCCTCTATCATGTGCTATCCTCTATCGTATCCTATCTTCTATCCTATCCAATCCTCTATCCTATCCTCAATCCTATCCTATCCTCTATCCTATCCTATCCTCTATCCTATCCTATCCTCTATCCTATCCTATCCTCTATCCTATCCTATCCTCTATCCTATCCTATCCTCTATCCTATCCTATCCTCTATCCTATCCAATCTCATATCCAATCCTATCCTCTATCATATCCTATCCTCTATCCTATCCTATCCTCTATCCTATCCTATCCTCTGTCCTATCTGATCCTCTATCCTATCCTGTCCTCTATTCTATCCTATCCTCTATCTTATCCTATCCACTATCCTATCTTATCCTCTATCCTATCCTATCCTCCATCCTATCCTATCCTCTATCGTATTCTATCCTCTATCCTATCCAATCACCTATCCTATCCTCTGTCCTATCCTATCCTCTATAATATCGTATCTTCTATCGTATCCTATCCTCTATCCTATCCTAACCAATCTCATATCCTATCCAATCTCATATCCTAACCTATCCTCTATCATATCCTATCCTCTATCGTATCCTATCATCTATCCTATCCAATCCTCTATCCTATCCTCAATCCTATCCTATTCTCTATCCTATCCTATCCTCTATCGTATCCTATCCTCTATCGTATCCTATCCTCTATCCTATTCTATCCTCTATCCTATCTATCCTCAATCCAATCCTATCATCTATCATATCCTATCCTCTATCGTATCCTATCTTCTATCCTATCCAATCCTCTATCCTATCCTCAATCCTATCCTATCCTCTATCCTATCCTATCCTCTATGCTATCCTATCCTCTATCCTATTCTATCCTCTATCCTATCTATCATCTATCCAATCCTATCCTCTATCCTATCCTATCCTCTATCGTATCCTATCCTCTATCTTATCCAATCCTCTATCCTATCCTATCCTCTATCGTATGCTATATCGTATCCTATCCACTATCGTATGCTATATCGTATCCTATCATCTACCCTATCCAATCCTCTATCCTATCCTCTAACCTATCCTATCCTCTATCCTATCCTGTCCTGTATCCTATCCTATCCGCTATACTATCCTATCCTCTATCCTATCCTATCCTCTATCCTATCTTATCCTCTCTCCTAACCTGTCCTCTATTCTATCCTATCCTCTATCTTATCCTATCCACTATCCTATCTTATCCTCTATCCTATCCTCTCCTCTATCCTATCCTATCCTCTATCCTATCCTATCCTCTATCCTATCTTATCCTCTATCGTATCCTGCCCTCTATTCTATCCTATCCTCTATCTTATCCAATCCACTATCCTATCCTATCCTCAATCCTATCCTATCCTATATCCTATCCTAACCTCTATGCTATCCTATCTTCTATCCTATTCTATCCTGTATCCTATCCTATCCCCAATCCTATTATATCCTCTATACTATCCTATCCTCTATCCTATCCTATTCTCTATCCTATCCTTTCCTCTATAATATCGTATCATCTATCGTATCCTATCCTCTATCCTATCCTATCCTCTATCGCATTCTATCCTCTATCCTATCCAATCCCCTATCCTATCCTCTGTCCTATCCTATCCTCTATAATATCGTATCTTCTATCGTATCCTATTCTCTATCCTACCCTATCCAATCTCATATCCTATCCAATCTCATATCCTATCCTATCCAATCTCATATCCTATCCTATCCTCTATCATATCTTATCCTCTATCGTATCCTATCCTCTATCCTATCCGATCCTCTATCCTATCTTATCCTCTATCCTATCCTGTCCTCTATCCTATCCTATCCTCTATCCTATCCTGCCCTCTATTCTATCCTATCCTCTATCTTATCCTATCCACTATCCTATCTTATCCTCTATCCTATCCTATCATCTATCCTGTCCTATCCTCTATAGTATTCTATCCTCTATCCTATTCAATCCCCTATCCTATCCTCTGTCCTATCCTATCCACTATCATATCCTTTCCTCTATAATATCGTATCTTCTATCCTATCTTATACTCTATCCTATCCTATCCTCTATCCTATCCTATCCTCTATCCTATCTTATCCTCTATCCTATCCTGTCCTCTATCCTATCCTATCCTCTATCCTATCCAATCTCATATCCTATCCAATCTTCTATCCTATCCAATCCTCTATAATATCCTATCCTCTATCCTATCCTATCCTCTATCGTATCCTATCCTCTATCCTATCCAATCCTCTATGCTATCCTATCCTCTATCCTATTCTATCTTCTATCCTATCTATCCTCAACCCAATCCTATCATCTATCATATCCTATCCTCTATCGTATCCTATCCTCTATCCTATCCTATCCTCTATCCTATCTTATCATCTATCCTATCCTATCCTCTATCCTATCCTATCCTCTATCCTATCCTGCCCTCTATTCTATCCTATCCTCTATCTTATGCTATCCACTATCCTATCTTATCCTCTATCCTATCCTATCCTCTATCCTGTCCTATCCTCTATAGTATTCTATCCTCTATCCTATTCAATCCCCTATCCTATCCTCTGTCCTATCCTATCCACTATCATATCCTTTCCTCTATAATATCGTATCTTCTATCCTATCCTATACTCTATCCTATCCTATCCTCTATCATATCCTATCCTCTATCCTATTCTATCAACTATCCTATCCTATCCTCAATCCTATCCTATCCTCTATCCTATCCTATCCTCTATCGTATGCTATATCGTATCCTATCCACTATCGTATGCTATATCGTATCCTATCCTCTATCGTATCCAATCCCCTATCCTATCCTCTATCCTCTCCTATACTCAATCCAATCCTATCCTCTATCCTATCCTATCCTCTATCGTATCCTATCCTCTAAGCTATCCAATCCTCTATCCTATTCTATCCTCTATCCTATCCTATCCTCAATCCGATCCTATCCTCTATCCTATCCTATCCTCTATCCTATCCTATCCTCTATCCTATCCAATCCTCTATCCTATCCTCTATCCTATCCTATCCTCTATCCTATCCAATCCCCTATCCTATCCTCTATCCTATCCTATTCTCTATCCTATCCTTTCCTCTATAATATCGTATCTTCTATCGCATCCTATCCTCTATCAAATCCTATCCTCTATCCTATCCAATCTCATATATTATCCTATCCTCTATCATATCCTAATCCTCTATCGTATCCTATCTTCTATCCTATCCAATCCTCTATCCTATCCTCAATCCTATCCTATCCTCTATCCTATCCTATCCTCTATCGTATCCTATCCTCTATCCTATCCTATCCTCTATCCTATCCCATCCTCAATCCTATCCTTTCCTCTATCCTATAATCTATCCTATCCTATCCTCTTACTTATCCTATCCTCTATCCTATCCTATCCTCTATCCTATCCGATCCTCTATCCTATACTATCCTCTATCCTATCCTATCCTCAATCCAATCCTATCCTCTATCGTATCCTATCCTCTATCCTATCCAATCCTCTATCCTATCCTCAATCCTATCCTATCCTCCATCCTATCCTATCCTCCATGCTATCCTATCCTCTATCCTATTCTATCCTCTATCCTATCCTCTCCTCTATCCTATTCTATTCTCTATCCTATCCTATCCTCAATCCAATCCTATCCTCTATCCTAACCTATACTCTATCCTATCCTATCCTCTAGCGTATCCTATCCTCTATCCTATCCTGTCCTCTATCCTATCCTATCCTCTATCCTATCCTATCCTCTACCCCATCCCATCCTCAATCCTATCCTTTCCTCTATCCTATAATCTATCCTATCCTATCCTCTTACTTATCCTATCCTCTATCCTATCCTATCCTCTATCCTATCCTATCCTCTATCCTATCCTATCCTCTATCCTATCCAATCTCATATCCTATCCTATCCTCCATCCTATCCTATCCTCTATCGTATGCTCTATCCTGTCCTATCCTCTATCCTATCCAATCCCCTATCCAATCCTCTATCCTATTCGATCCTCTACCCCATTATACCATGTATCCTATCCTATTCTCTATCCTATCCTATCCTCTATCCTATCCTATCCTCTATCCTATCTTATCCTCTATCCTATCCTGTCATCTATTCTATCCTATCCTCTATCTTAACCTATCCACTATCCTATCTTATCCTCTATCCTATCCTATCCTCCATCCTATCCTATCCTCTATCGTATTCTATCCTCTATCCTATCCAATCACCTATCCTATCCTCTATAATATCGTATCTTCTATCGTATCCTATCCTCTATCCTATCCTATCCTCTATCGTATCCTATCCTCTATCCTATCCTAACCAATCTCATATCCTATCCAATCTCATATCCTAACCTATCCTCTATCATATCCTATCCTCTATCGTATCCTATCATCTATCCTATTCCATCCTCTATCCTATCCTCAATCCTATCCTATCCTCCATCCTATCCTATCCTCTATCCTATCCTATCCTCTATCCTATCCAATGTCATATCCTATCCAATCTCATATCCTATCCTATCCTCTATCATGTCCTATCCTCTATCGTATCCTATCTTCTATCCTATCCAATCCTCTATCCTATCCTCAATCCTATCCTATCCTCTATCCTATCCTATCCTCTATCCTATCCTATCCTCTATCCTATCCTATCCTCTATCCTATCCTATCCTCTATCCTATCCTATCCTCTATCCTATCCTATCCTCTATCCTATCCAATCTCATATCCAATCCTATCCTCTATCATATCCTATCCTCTATCCTATCCTATCCTCTATCCTATCCTATCCTCTGTCCTATCTGATCCTCTATCCTATCCTGTCCTCTATTCTATCCTATCCTCCATCCTATCCTATCCTCTATCGTATTCTATCCTCTATCCTATCCAATCACCTATCCTATCCTCTGTCCTATCCTATCCTCTATAATATCGTATCTTCTATCGTATCCTATCCTCTATCCTATCCTAACCAATCTCATATCCTATCCAATCTCATATCCTAACCTATCCTCTATCATATCCTATCCTCTATCGTATCCTATCATCTATCCTATCCAATCCTCTATCCTATCCTCAATCCTATCCTATTCTCTATCCTATCCTATCCTCTATCGTATCCTATCCTCTATCGTATCCTATCCTCTATCCTATTCTATCCTCTATCCTATCTATCCTCAATCCAATCCTATCATCTATCATATCCTATCCTCTATCGTATCCTATCTTCTATCCTATCCAATCCTCTATCCTATCCTCAATCCTATCCTATCCTCTATCCTATCCTATCCTCTATGCTATCCTATCCTCTATCCTATTCTATCCTCTATCCTATCTATCATCTATCCAATCCTATCCTCTATCCTATCCTATCCTCTATCGTATCCTATCCTCTATCTTATCCAATCCTCTATCCTATCCTATCCTCTATCGTATGCTATATCGTATCCTATCCACTATCGTATGCTATATCGTATCCTATCATCTACCCTATCCAATCCTCTATCCTATCCTCTAACCTATCCTATCCTCTATCCTATCCTGTCCTGTATCCTATCCTATCCGCTATACTATCCTATCCTCTATCCTATCCTATCCTCTATCCTATCTTATCCTCTCTCCTAACCTGTCCTCTATTCTATCCTATCCTCTATCTTATCCTATCCACTATCCTATCTTATCCTCTATCCTATCCTCTCCTCTATCCTATCCTATCCTCTATCCTATCCTATCCTCTATCCTATCTTATCCTCTATCGTATCCTGCCCTCTATTCTATCCTATCCTCTATCTTATCCAATCCACTATCCTATCCTATCCTCAATCCTATCCTATCCTATATCCTATCCTAACCTCTATGCTATCCTATCTTCTATCCTATTCTATCCTGTATCCTATCCTATCCCCAATCCTATTATATCCTCTATACTATCCTATCCTCTATCCTATCCTATTCTCTATCCTATCCTTTCCTCTATAATATCGTATCATCTATCGTATCCTATCCTCTATCCTATCCTATCCTCTATCGCATTCTATCCTCTATCCTATCCAATCCCCTATCCTATCCTCTGTCCTATCCTATCCTCTATAATATCGTATCTTCTATCGTATCCTATTCTCTATCCTACCCTATCCAATCTCATATCCTATCCAATCTCATATCCTATCCTATCCAATCTCATATCCTATCCTATCCTCTATCATATCTTATCCTCTATCGTATCCTATCCTCTATCCTATCCGATCCTCTATCCTATCTTATCCTCTATCCTATCCTGTCCTCTATCCTATCCTATCCTCTATCCTATCCTGCCCTCTATTCTATCCTATCCTCTATCTTATCCTATCCACTATCCTATCTTATCCTCTATCCTATCCTATCATCTATCCTGTCCTATCCTCTATAGTATTCTATCCTCTATCCTATTCAATCCCCTATCCTATCCTCTGTCCTATCCTATCCACTATCATATCCTTTCCTCTATAATATCGTATCTTCTATCCTATCTTATACTCTATCCTATCCTATCCTCTATCCTATCCTATCCTCTATCCTATCTTATCCTCTATCCTATCCTGTCCTCTATCCTATCCTATCCTCTATCCTATCCAATCTCATATCCTATCCAATCTTCTATCCTATCCAATCCTCTATAATATCCTATCCTCTATCCTATCCTATCCTCTATCGTATCCTATCCTCTATCCTATCCAATCCTCTATGCTATCCTATCCTCTATCCTATTCTATCTTCTATCCTATCTATCCTCAACCCAATCCTATCATCTATCATATCCTATCCTCTATCGTATCCTATCCTCTATCCTATCCTATCCTCTATCCTATCTTATCATCTATCCTATCCTATCCTCTATCCTATCCTATCCTCTATCCTATCCTGCCCTCTATTCTATCCTATCCTCTATCTTATGCTATCCACTATCCTATCTTATCCTCTATCCTATCCTATCCTCTATCCTGTCCTATCCTCTATAGTATTCTATCCTCTATCCTATTCAATCCCCTATCCTATCCTCTGTCCTATCCTATCCACTATCATATCCTTTCCTCTATAATATCGTATCTTCTATCCTATCCTATACTCTATCCTATCCTATCCTCTATCATATCCTATCCTCTATCCTATTCTATCAACTATCCTATCCTATCCTCAATCCTATCCTATCCTCTATCCTATCCTATCCTCTATCGTATGCTATATCGTATCCTATCCACTATCGTATGCTATATCGTATCCTATCCTCTATCGTATCCAATCCCCTATCCTATCCTCTATCCTCTCCTATACTCAATCCAATCCTATCCTCTATCCTATCCTATCCTCTATCGTATCCTATCCTCTAAGCTATCCAATCCTCTATCCTATTCTATCCTCTATCCTATCCTATCCTCAATCCGATCCTATCCTCTATCCTATCCTATCCTCTATCCTATCCTATCCTCTATCCTATCCAATCCTCTATCCTATCCTCTATCCTATCCTATCCTCTATCCTATCCAATCCCCTATCCTATCCTCTATCCTATCCTATTCTCTATCCTATCCTTTCCTCTATAATATCGTATCTTCTATCGCATCCTATCCTCTATCAAATCCTATCCTCTATCCTATCCAATCTCATATATTATCCTATCCTCTATCATATCCTAATCCTCTATCGTATCCTATCTTCTATCCTATCCAATCCTCTATCCTATCCTCAATCCTATCCTATCCTCTATCCTATCCTATCCTCTATCGTATCCTATCCTCTATCCTATCCTATCCTCTATCCTATCCCATCCTCAATCCTATCCTTTCCTCTATCCTATAATCTATCCTATCCTATCCTCTTACTTATCCTATCCTCTATCCTATCCTATCCTCTATCCTATCCGATCCTCTATCCTATACTATCCTCTATCCTATCCTATCCTCAATCCAATCCTATCCTCTATCGTATCCTATCCTCTATCCTATCCAATCCTCTATCCTATCCTCAATCCTATCCTATCCTCCATCCTATCCTATCCTCCATGCTATCCTATCCTCTATCCTATTCTATCCTCTATCCTATCCTCTCCTCTATCCTATTCTATTCTCTATCCTATCCTATCCTCAATCCAATCCTATCCTCTATCCTAACCTATACTCTATCCTATCCTATCCTCTATCGTATCCTATCCTCTATCCTATCCTGTCCTCTATCCTATCCTATCCTCTATCCTATCCTATCCTCTACCCCATCCCATCCTCAATCCTATCCTTTCCTCTATCCTATAATCTATCCTATCCTATCCTCTTACTTATCCTATCCTCTATCCTATCCTATCCTCTAACCTATCCAATCCTCTATCCTACCCTCTATCCTATCCTATCCTCTATCCTATCCTATTCTCTACCCTATCCTATCCTCTATCGTATCGTATCCTCTATCGTATGCTCTATCCTACCCTATCCTCTATCCTATCCAATCCCCTATCCTATCCTCTATCCTATCCTATCCTCTATCCTATCCTATCCTCTATCCTATCCTCTATCCTATCCTATCCTCTATCCTATCCTATCCTCTATCCTATCCTATCCTCTATCCTATCCTATCCTCTATCCTGTCCTATCCTCTATAGTATTCTATCCTCTATCCTATTCAATCCCCTATCCTATCCTCTGTCCTATCCTATCCACTATCATATCCTTTCCTCTATAATATCGTATCTTCTATCCTATCCTATACTCTATCCTATCCTATCCTCGATCATATCCTATCCTCTATCCTATCCTATCCTCTATCCTATTCTATCAACTATCCTATCCTATCCTCAATCCTATCCTATCCTCTACCCTATCCTCTATCCTATCCTATCCTCTATCCTATCCTATCCTATCCTCTATCCTATCCTATCTTCTATCCTATAATATCCTGTGTCCAATCCTATTCTCTATACTATCCTATACTCTATCCTATTCTATCATCTATCATATCCGTTCCTCTATCCTATGCTATCGTCTATCCTATCCTATCCTCTATCCTATCCTGTCCTCTATTCTATCCTATCCTCTATCTTATCCTATCCACTATCCTATCCTATCCTCTATCCTATACTATCCTCTATCCTATCCTATCCTCTATCCTATCCTATCCTCTATCCTATCCTATCCTCTATCCTATCCAATCTCATATCCTATCCAATCTCATATCCTATCCTATCCTCTATCATGTCCTATCCTCTATCATATCCTATCCTCTATCCTATCCTATCCTCTATCCTATCCTATCCTCTATCCTATCTTATCCTCTATCCTATCCTGTCATCTATTCTATCCTATCCTCTATCTTAACCTATCCACTATCCTATCTTATCCTCTATCCTATCCTATCCTCCATCCTATCCTATCCTCTATCGTATTCTATCCTCTATCCTATCCAATCACCTATCCTATCCTCTATAATATCGTATCTTCTATCGTATCCTATCCTCTATCCTATCCTATCCTCTATCGTATCCTATCCTCTATCCTATCCTAACCAATCTCATATCCTATCCAATCTCATATCCTAACCTATCCTCTATCATATCCTATCCTCTATCGTATCCTATCATCTATCCTATCCAATCCTCTATCCTATCCTCAATCCTATCCTATCCTCCATCCTATCCTATCCTCTATCCTATCCTATCCTCTATCCTATCCAATGTCATATCCTATCCAATCTCATATCCTATCCTATCCTCTATCATGTCCTATCCTCTATCGTATCCTATCTTCTATCCTATCCAATCCTCTATCCTATCCTCAATCCTATCCTATCCTCTATCCTATCCTATCCTCTATCCTATCCTATCCTCTATCCTATCCTATCCTCTATCCTATCCTATCCTCTATCCTATCCTATCCTCTATCCTATCCTATCCTCTATCCTATCCAATCTCATATCCTATCCTATCCTCTATCATATCCTATCCTCTATCCTATCCTATCCTCTATCCTATCCTATCCTCTGTCCTATCTGATCCTCTATCCTATCCTGTCCTCTATTCTATCCTATCCTCTATCTTATCCTATCCACTATCCTATCTTATCCTCTATCCTATTCTATCCTCCATCCTATCCTATCCTCTATCGTATTCTATCCTCTATCCTATCCAATCACCTATCCTATCCTCTGTCCTATCCTATCCTCTATAATATCGTATCTTCTATCGTATCCTATCCTCTATCCTATCCTAACCAATCTCATATCCTATCCAATCTCATATCCTAACCTATCCTCTAT